>NC_141700.1:95057643-95681324 GCF_964263255.1 Lissotriton vulgaris
CCTCGTCGACGAGCGAACTATAGAAGATTGGCTGGGCGTCGTCGACTCCATCGACGACGAGACCGTCGACACTCCTGCTGCCGTCGTCGTCGTCAAAGCACTTGACGACGATACTGTGGTCGACTAAATCTTTGTTGTCGCTGCCGTCCTCTACGTCGCTGTCACTATGGTCGACAACACCACTTTACTTGGGCTTCAACGCCTTCGTCGACGAAGCCTTCAGCTGCGTCGTCCACGACTTGGAATTCTTGTCAGACTTCTCAGAAGACTGAGAAGATGGTTTCTTGAAGGCTGGAGCAGACTTCGTCGCAGAAGAAGGTGTAGATGGTCCCTCCCTCTCCTTTTCACCGTGGTGAGGAGATTCGACCGGACCTTGGCTCTGACTCTCTGGGGGTCTTTTCTGGGGCCTTAGATGTACGCTCCACAGAAGGTGAAGGGGAAACCCTACCCCTTTTGACTGACCTTCTTGAAGATGAGGCTGAGGAAGAGGCCTCACTGTCACTGGAGACTGTGTCCTTTCTGGACTTAAAATTCTGGAGCCAGGTAAGAAGCCTACCCTCATGGTCCCGGAGGGTCTTGGTAGAAAAGGTGTGGCAGATCTTGCAGTCCGCAGCCTTATGATCAGGATAGAGGCAATATATACAATTTTTATGCCTATCCTCAACAAACTATCTTTTCTTGCCACAGGTGGAGCATGGCTTGAAAAGGGCCTTCTTCTTCTCCTTATCAGACATCCTGGAAGGGACAGCCAACAATTCTGAAGAGAAATCCTGAAGAAAACACTTGAAAAGAGTTGAGATTGAGCAGAGCTCAAAGGAGTCTCCCTAAGCACAACGTGCAGTAGAAAATCTGAGGCTCTAAGGTTCCTTCAGGAGGGTTCTAAGGGGTGAGGCTCTTCTGATTGGCTGATGATTAGTTTGGTCTCTTTTAGAAAAAGAGGCGGATTTGCTACAGAAGGGAATGAGGCCTAGGCCTTTTATTTCTTTTGTACCTACTGCTATGTTATTTTTGGTTACCGCGACTCCCATTCCGACGACTGGGAATGATACAAAAGTATGGGAATCTATGAAAGTCCCAATACTGGGGCAAATGGAGTAAATGTCTTTCCACGGTAAAAAGGGGAATGGATCACTACCGAAAATTGTGTGGTTGTATACAAAAGGTTTTTTTTTCTCTGCGAAAAATAACTCCCATGTGGGGAACACAGAGGGAAAGATGGCTTTTGCAAAAAGGTGGGGGAAATTCAGTGAGCAATTGTAGCCTGCATACAATTGCACATTTGGTTAAGTGCCTAAGGCTAGCTTGGGCTTAACGAAAACATTTTATAGATTGCACCTGGAACGCTCTGACTGGGCAGCCTTCCTGGTGTACCCTGGCAAAGTTTTGAAAAAAAAAAAGCAAAACCTCCATGTGTAGTTTTTTTTTTTTTTTTTTTTTTAATTTTGTTAAATCAGTCACTGAGCGTTTTACCACCAAATTCCGTTCACCTTGTTGTTGTGGCTTTTATTCTTACACGGGTACTGAAGACGTGGAATCGACTTTCTATCCACAGTTTTTCCCTCTCACCACGAATCTCCTTGGCAAAGAGACTGAAAACATTCCTAGTCACCTAGTAATATTTTTGCTTTAGACCCAGTCGTCGCCCTCGTCCATGTGACCTGAGATGCTGCCTCCCCATGATAAAGTTAAAATATTGTATCCAGCGCATGATTTTAGCCAATGTTACCTGTACTTAATTGTCAAAACCACCACTTTTGATAAGTTGCCACACGATGGCACTGTTTGTGTAATTTACAGATGAGCACATCAATAGTTAATTAATTCAGTACACTTCAAAAATAACAGTACCTGCCACCCAAGCCATTATTATAGCGTTGGGGGCCTGGAATAGTCTGGAGTGTCGCACTTGGAGGAGTGTGATGGTTAGCAGTTGTCCATGGCAGCATGCGGCTGTTTTGAATTGACTTGCCTACAACCTGATTGGCAGCCTGCCCTCCAGGTCCGCCTTAAATCTAGTCAATGTTGGCTCCTACAGATATACTAACACCACGGTAACCAGAGGCAAACTAAACCAAAGAGATTATTTCCAAACAGAGCAGTTGGGGATTTGGGGTGGACATTTAGCCAGGCGAGTACAAGGGCCGAACCTCTTTAGAAAAATAAATTCTGTCAAAGTTTAAAATCTTTACTCCAAATGTTGGACTGAAATGGGAAACACCCTTTACAACGCAACATTTACAACGCACTACCATTACAACGCAACATCCCTTACAACGCATGCCATTACAACGCAACCATTACCACGCATGACACTACAACGCATACAATTACAACTCATGTCATTACAACGCATACCATTACAACGCATAGTACCCTTACACTATCCAACACTTACCCAACTGTTGCACCCCCTGGAGTTAGAATAGTAATTTTTACCCCTACACTATCCAATACTTACCATACATGCAATTTAATGGTATGCGTTGTAATGGTATGCGTTGTAAAGGTAGTATGCGTTGAAATGGAATGCGTTGTAGAGGTAGTTTTCAGAAAATTTGTTTTAATGGCATGCGTTGTAAAGGATGTTGCGTTGTAAAAAATGCGTTGTAAAGGTATGTGTTGTAAAAGTATGCGTTTTAACGTCATACATCCGACTGAAATAATGTATAATATGGGGGAAGAAGGTAATTTAGGGAAGGATATAGGAGAATGCCCGAGGATTAGGACGACTTTTCTACCCGTTACTGAGGATAGTGGTGGCTACCACAAGTCACTCTCTAAATCCTGGTTTGAAAAAGGAAAAGGTTGGCCAAAAGAGTCTAAAGCCAGTTGGTGGTGTCAAACTGTCTTCTTTCAGCCATCCCTTAGATATGACTCTAGCCTTTTCCTTTGTTGCATATGAGAAATTAACAAAAAAAGAAATTGAGGGACAGATGGGATCAAATGGCAAACTAAACCAAAGAGATTATACCTAAACAATGCAATTGAACTGTAGAACAGAGATGGGGATTTAGCCTAGTGAGTACAGGGGTCTAACCTCCTTGGAAAAATTAATTCTGTCAAAGTTGAAGAACAAACGTTGAGCCATATTTTGCACTCGCCCAAATAAAACCTTAAGACAAGCCAGCCTTTAATGCACAACAGGCATTACTGTGGCAGCATATAACAGTACACCTACACTTATCTGTAACTGTATGTATATACGAAAAGGGGCTGGGACTAATACAGGACGTCGCAATATGCATCAATACCCCACCAGGCAACCAATGAACCTTTGTCTGGAAACGTGATTGTTGTTTGGGTAAAAGGTGTCTTGTTTTTATCTTTTTGACAAATGTCCTCAGCAAATCTATATTTAGAGTAATGTATTGTTGTTGTTTTGCATGTTATCTGACCATGGGGCTGTTTCTACTTTCCTGCAGGTGTTTCTGGGGGGTAGCATTGTGAAAGGGGGGCCTGTAACCGTCGTTAAAGACCAGGAGTTGAAGAGCCAGCCGGAGCCCCTTGTGATTAAAGTAAGTCTCTTTCCACTCGTGTCTTGTCCATGTAGCAAAACTGCCCGGCTCAGGGGTTAAAGGCCTTCTTATGTGATCCATGAAGAGTGCAGACAACTTCATAACAACAGCAACAGGTTAAGTGGAAGGCCTTAAAAGGACCATTGAGTGAATGGTGTCCCAATACGTTTACTACTGTACCAGACCGTCATCAAACAAATAGACACTCTGAAACCCATGCAGTTGCTGACAGTTTATGATGCGATACTGAGTTAAAGGAGAAGCTTTTCACTTTTCACTGGCTGAACCCATTAATGCCGAGCACCCACAGCAAAGCATTCTGCTGAGACAATGTATTTACTAGGAATTCCCTTCTATGGCCTCACTTCTCTCTATTTGATTTTGAAGTAATTCAACAAATCATGTGCCACATCTAGTCAATTAATTTCAATTTTCAATTTTTCAAAGTTCAAAATAATTCTCCAATTACTCAGTCTCTACCCTCTACCCACAGTCCAGAATCTCCAGAATTAAGCTGGGCAAACTTAAGGACTCTGAAAGACGCAGCATCTTTATGTGCTATTTTTCACCACAGACCAGAATTAGTTTTAGTAAATCAAGCATTGTGCACTGGATTTGCACAGCGCATTAACGGCCAGATTCATCAACGTAAAATCGGCTCGCAAAGGGCCAGATTCTGAGAATCTGGCCCTTTGCGAGCGCAATTTTTGCATTTGGGATTCATCATCCCAAATGCAAAAATCGCTATTATAGAATTCGCAATTTTGCGAGGAATTGCATTTAAGGAATCTCTATTTGAGATTCCTTAAATGCAATTCATGAAACATTTAAAAATTGCGAATACGCAATTTTGGGACGCTATTTACCGCGAAGTCAAACCTCGTGGTAAATAGCGGAAACTTAGAAAAATGCACTTAAGTGCATTTTTCTAAGTTGTATGTTACACACACACACATGTCCTTGGGACATGTGTGTGCATAACACCAGCGTCCAATATCATTTAAGGGGTGCAACAGGGTGTCCTTTGAACACCCCTGAACCCTTGAAATCGCAAACTCAAAATGTGAATCGCTAATAGCGATTCGCACATTGATATGTCTTCCCATTCATTCCTATGGGCCTTTAGGCCCGTAGGAATGAATGGGGAATTATTCCTTATTAGCTAATCGCAAATAAAGAAGCTGTAGGAGTTGCAAAATAAATTGAGATTTGTACATGAATCCCGTTTTGCGAGTCTGTAATAGCGATTCCTTAATAATCGCTATTACTGACTCGCAAAACGGGACTTTGATGAATCTAGGGGTAAGTTGCGTCAATCACAGTGAAAAAAACATTCCTTTGCCCGAAATAAAAACATAATTTTACTTTCATTTGTAATGTTACAGTTGCAGATATAAATATGGCAACCTCCTTGTCCTCTGTTCATACATTGACCAAGCAAAGGAATCTATATCCGTGCTAAACTAAAGGAGACCGTGGAGCAGGATAAGGAATCTGATTGCTACCACTCACACCTTCCTCTCTCCTCATTAGACCGTGATTCAGTTTCTAAAACGTGTAGTGCCAGTGCCTAAAGATTTATCAGAAGCCCAGAGCCAGCGCATTCGAAGAGTGCGGGTAATACTAAGGCTGCGTAGTCTTGATTCCACCTCGTGGCTCTTCAATGCACCACCAGACACTCCCTGCCCCTTTATCCCACTCTTGCACGTTCTTTTTCATCCCTATTCTCTCCCTTTGTCACTGTTTTTCCGTCTTCTACTCCTTATTTCCCTCTTTTGTATTTGTCTCTCTTGCACTGGATCAAAGAAAGTTTTGGTAAAATAACAGCCAGCCCCCAAAAGTAGAGCCCCACCTGCAAAGACCGGCTCAAATTAGTACCATCAGTAGAGGTGGAGAACTGCTTTGCAATTGATGTACAACATGTGAACCTTGAATAGACTCACCCCGAGAAAGAAGAGGGTTATCCTAGGATAACTTGAGGCGAGGTGGACCAGTGATAGCCTTCTTGCAGTTTAACATATGCAGTCCTGCTTTCTCCATGGAGAGCCGGGTTAGCAAAGTCTTGTATAGTGCACAGCTACCCCGAAGGGCTTCCCGGTGCGGAGACCAACACACCTGCAGGCCTTGGCCATTCCTGCCAGGATTAGAATAGATGGGTCATTAGAAGTTTCCCTAAAAGAGACTTCTGACTGGGCCCGTCTAAGATTGGCAGGGAGGGCATTCCACAATTTACTGGTCTGAAAGGCAAAGGCGTGAATACCACACATAGCTATTATTCTTAATTTCAAATGCTACACAATGCCAAGGAAGATGCATTTAAAGCATAGTACAATGTTGCCTTCTACGATGCCTTAGGTCGAAACCCATTACTTTTTCTTCCAGTAAATAATAAACTATTATGCTCCCAATAACCAGATGCATACACAACAGGTGACTCTAGAACAATCTCAAACTGCAACATTATTGGAACTCTCAAGTAAACTTTCTCTCCTTAATTAGCGGTCTGCGACGGATGTGGCTGGTTTTTGACTGG
The DNA here is from genome assembly GCF_964263255.1 of Lissotriton vulgaris. Classification (NCBI taxonomy): domain Eukaryota; kingdom Metazoa; phylum Chordata; class Amphibia; order Caudata; family Salamandridae; genus Lissotriton; species Lissotriton vulgaris. The sequence continues at coordinate 95,063,692 of NC_141700.1, forward strand.
GCAGCCTTTGCGTCTATATTACACCATATACACAAGCATAATAGCCCACTCCGCAGGATGGATCTGCTGAAAAGCTGTTTCACGAATAAGGAAAATACAACTTTCAAATACTACTAGTGGAGTTTCAACAACAAACGCGAATGACATGCAAAAAGAGTTGAAAAATTGGGATTGAAGGGACCCAAATAATTACAATCTATTTTGTACCAAAATCCCCTCCTCCATTTCACAATTTGCAGTGTTTGAACTGCACCACAATGCTGTTAGAGGTCGTTATCATAGCTCAGTGGGTTGGGCACCCACTGGGGAGATCTAGGTTTAACTTTTGGGAATCCGGTTTAAATTCAATAGGGACGACTGACGTTTTATGACCGCTCAGACAGGAGACTAGTAATCTGACAGTGGGTGACTTCTAGCGAGTTATCATTTTCTACAAGGCATGGGGTCATATACCGATACGCATGATTTCCTATGTTCTTTCAGGGGAAGAAAGTTCCCGGGGCACCGCAGATGATACAGCTCAGCTTGGATGGGAAAAGGATCTATGTGACCACCTCACTGTTCAGCGCCTGGGACAAGCAGTTTTATCCAGATCTGATCAAGTAAGTGGTTACCTTGTCTACTGTTCTTCTTCTGAAACTTGTGAAGTGAGGTCTAAAGCTTGTGTGTGGAGATATAACTCACAAAAGATGGGCAACCTTTTTCTCTATATAGTGGTGAAGATCTCCTGGAAGCTATTGTCATCACATTTTTTGGCGAGCGCATGGCCTTTCCATAAATTAGTTAGAAATCAAAAGCATGGTGTTTTATCCACCCAAATCATTTAATAGACAAACCTTGATACACAGTATTTTGCCTACTATTCATACTAACCTAGTTAACTGTAGTGCTCTAAATCCAGGACTTCCCCAGTCATGGTATGGTCTTGATGCTTTCAAAGAGTGCAAAACTGCATCCAGCAGAGCCAGGACATGGGAGAAGAGACAGTGGGTCCTTTGCCCGCAAAACGCTATACAAGATGCCGGTTGCTGACTATATCCATTTCAGTATGGCTTGGCTTTCTTTTAAATGCATCAACCACTGAGTTGTACCGCCACAAAACTATTTCCTCCTATTCAGACTCCAACGCTGTCTTACTAGTCACCACCATTTTTGGAGTAAAGGAACGCTTTTCTGCCTTACATCCTACGGTAGTCTAAAATTTCTGAGTAAAAGTCCCTTTTGAAGTTCACTTCCATGGAATGTTAAGCTCTCACCCCAAACAGCTATCTTCAAACAAATGCTGAAGAATATCTTGTTTGGTTAAGCAGGACTTATCAGATCAAGACTAAAAGGCTCCGATGGGTGTGTGAGCTGTAGAAGTACAGTCTCTTGTTTTGAAATAGTGGAAGAGGATATAGAATTTAGGTGGTAGCAGATGGTGAAGAAAGAGGATGGAGTGAGATTGGTGTATGTGTGGTGTACTGTAGATGTCTTCGTAGGGGTTAGGCGGTGTGGGGGTACATGGCAATATTGGGGTACTTGGTAACAGTAAAAAGACTAGCTTCTGGTTCCACCTGGAACAATATTGACGTTTGGTAGAGAAAAACAGGAAGAAACGTGCACTGGGTGCGATTGGTGAAGGCTGTAAGGTGTAGGTGGTGCTGTATGGCATTAGTGTTGATGTACTATTTAATTCATGATGTTGAGTGATGCAAGCTATAGGCAGGGGTAATGTTGATAAGTGACCTAAAAAGGATTTACTCCTATCTCGGTGACAGAAAAAGCATGTTGAAAATGCCACCATGCACATCTGCTCCTCAGGACCCTGACCGCAGCATCTGCAAACCTAGGTCATTCCTCCATTCTTGTTCAACCTCTTCTTCAAACTTTTACCGGACCTGTTTAGATCCTTCAACTTTACATTTTCGGACTCCGCAGATGACATGCAGCAGATTAACCTAAAATGAGAACACATAGACTTGACAAGTGACTCTGTGCCATAGATTAATGAATGATGATCAACTAGCTGCAACTCAGCACCTTGAAAATTATATCAAGACCTTGTGGACAAAGGAACAGACGCTAACCTACAGCAATATGTCCAAAGGAAGGAAAAGTTACTAACCTGTAATCCTGGTTCTCTTACAGGGGTATCCTCATCAAAGTCATAAGCATACACAACTCTCCCTCCTCCCTGGACAAGAAATACTACAGTCCTCATTACATTTTAACCCAAGTCCCTTTATTGTCCTGTAAATATTACCTGACTTAACTGACCTAACTGTTACCTATGGGGCATGATGGGATACCGAGGGTACTGAGAGGTTCTTAAAGGCACAGTACCAGTTGCATTAGCTGAATGCATTGTTTGCAGCTCATTGGCAAATTCTGTCCTTCATTTATTTTTTCTTTGAAAGAAAGTTTGTGAAAGATTTGCTATGTTCACCTATATTTTATGCTGACTTATATGAAAGTAAAGGCTTTCTTTTTTTAAAAACAAAATTTGGACAGCTTAGCTTGTTAATAGGCTGCAATTGTTGTGAGTGTAAATATATTTTTGGTTTGATGTATGTATGCATAAATGTATTGTGTAAGAGCACAGGCTTGTGGGCAGGACTATTCAGTGCTTCTGCCTATTGATAAGGATCCTCTGGAAGAGAACTGGTAGTTACGCAAGCAACATTAGGAAAAGAAATCATGTAATGGCTATGGACTCAAACCCACTCTGAGTCCACCTATCGATAAAATTATTAGGGGCACTTTCTACACAATTCTATGTGTAAGATACATAATCTCTCTCCACGGTGTAATCAAAATGGCAGATCAAATTCAATATAAAAGTACAAGAAATCAAAAACACTGTTTAAAACTACCACCCCCCACCCCCAGACTATACATGCCATAGGTGCTTCAAGCAGTACACTCGCTGCCGCTAATCAGATACTCTGCCTTTAAAGAACTTTCCATTGCCACATCTAAGGGAAAGGCTGCAGTGTATTCTCAAGGGGAATTCCAACTATGTCCTAAAAGAGGACTAGCGTTGTGCCTCACTTGACTCATAGTAGCTTCATATAACAAAAATACCTCTTGTGCTACAGCATCCTCAGTACAGGTAGCAAAACTTGGGTACTCCTTGCCAGGCAAAATAAGAAATCTGCAAGACCATCTAAAACTCAGAAAGGAATAATAGACATGGCGAAGAACCAGAACTGTTTGGTCCCATGACATCAAAATCAAACACTCCTGGTCAGAACCCAACAACACTTGGCTTAAGCATGCCTGAAAGTATTGTGTACACCCCAATTAGAATCAATCAAGGCCCACTGTAATCCGCGCAGGCTGGATATCAGTGGTCCCCAAAGTCACAGGAATTAACACAATTCGAATCTAGCCATGATCTTTATAATCCTTGCATGCTGCAGGAGTTGGTTCGTACCTTAACGAACTGGAACTTCTACAGGACACACTTACTCTGTTTAAACTGTCAGAAAACCACCACTAATCCACTAAAACCGTACCACCTAATGCCAAAGACTACATGCACCAAGTTTATGAGGAGATCTTCCGCAAGGCCGTCAAGTAAGTCCATCTTGCACATCCTGCCTTCATCCCTCGCCTTATTCAAAATTGGAAATCGTAAAGTAATAGCTATTTTGGGGATGACTGTAATGTAGACCATCTAGATAGATCTTGCACCCCTTGCTGGCCTATCTTCCTCGAGAAATAGCCTTTACTCCGTGGCTCGAACCACGCTGTGCCTTCACAACGTGGTCCGAACCACAAACGCATCTTTACAAGTCGCTCCTTTGCCCCGCAAGTCGTTGCAACAACTTGCCCTAAGGTAAGCATTGTTGAATTGATGTTGGACTAAGTCCAACACTTCCCTACTGTTGCACCGACTGGAGTTGGAATAGTAAATTACACTATTCCAACTCTTAACGCTTTCTCTAAGGCAAGTCATTGTAACGACTTATATGGTAAAGGAACGGGTTGTAAAGATGCGTTTTTGGTTTGAACCACTACAGCTGTGATTCGTACCCCATTTCTCAGGAAGCCCTGTGACTGGCAGAAGCTGGGAAAAAGGGAGATCAGGATTTTCCTAAGACTTACTGAATGTCCGGTTTTGAGGTGCAATGGTTTAGTACATCTGTCGCAACTCAAAAAATATCCCTAGCCTAGGGTGCAAATCACTCATGTTGGAAAATCTTTATGATCTGAGAATTGTTCATCGGGCCCAAGACTTCCTTATCCTACAGACTGTCAGGTTTTAAAGTGCAATGGTTTAGTACATTGGTTGCATTGCAAAAATATTCTTAGGGAGCAAGTCAGTCACTGTGGAAAATCTCCACATAATTGTTCAATTTACAAGTAGTCTTCATTTCCAGCAACCGGTCTGTCAGGCCGATAACAATTTCTCAAAAGCCAGAGGAAAGTGGAGCACAAAAATGTCAAAGGTAGTACTCTGGTTTTCCTAAAGTGTTGCAATTGCACACCTTGTAACCTCTATCACAAGCGTTGTTTTTTTTCCATTAATGTATTTTTTGTTTAAAGTGAACTACTGTGCGTAAGTAGTCATGTTGCATCCTGTGAAGAGCTCTCTGTAGTGACTATGTAGTCTTTCATATTCATTTATTGGTGCACAGTTCATGTGTAATGCTGACTATATACTCCCCAGACCATAATTTAGTAGCTCTTTGGCACCAGGCAGGAGAGGGAAGAGGCAGGACTGTTAATGGGCAGGAATAGATCTAAAGAGAAACTACTTCTCCTCTATTTCCTTTCCAGTTGTTACTACAACGGGCTGGAACACCTTGAATAGACAAAACTGTCAATTACCCGGGATGGGACTGTTCTGGTGCTCTGGCCACGTCCTCAACACCCTTGATTACACACAGCTCAGCCCTTTCCCTAAACATCTGAAAGTCAGTGAGTGATGCAAATTTCTGTGTGGGATAATCCTTTGCCAAAAAAAGTAGATCCACAAAGAAGTGCGCATTCAACGCTTTCAAGAGAAATGTAGCCCTCATGACTAGTCTGGGGGAAACCGCCTATACAACGCAGTCATCACATCGCACTACATTTACAATGCAGTCATTACATCGCAACATCCTTTACAACGCATGTCACTACAATGCAACCATTACATTGCATGTCACTACAACGCAGGCATTACATCGCATGTCATTACAACGCATACCATTACAATGCATAGTACCCCTACACTATCCAACATTTACCCTACTGTTGCACTCCCTGGAGTTAGAATAGTAATTTTTACCCCTACACTATCCAACACTTACCTTAAATGCAATGTAATGGTATGCGTTGTAAAGTTAGAATGTGATGTAATGGAATGCGTTGTAAATGTCGTTTAAAAAAATTGTAATGGCATGCGATGATTGTAAATGAATGCGTAGTAAGGGATGTTGCGGTGTAAAAACTGTTGTAAAGTCATGCGTTGTAAATGTATGCGTTGTAACATCATACATTTCTAGTCTGGACATATTGTTCCAGAGGGTGATGCCATGCAGTAGTTCACTAAATGTAATAGTTTTGCGGATTAGATAGGTAGTTGAGTGCGCATATCCTCTTGCTTCTTCTGCTAGTGTTTAAGAAATACCAACCTTGACGTATATGCGATGGAAAGATGTTGCTTATATTGTCAGTCTATGATGACGAGGCCTCAATGTGGTCCTATTGTACTGACCACTATTGGAGTTAATATTCGCTAAGTTTGGAGTATGGTGTAAGTCCACGAACCATTGTCCTGCAGTAATTTCTTCTCCTGCCTGTTCTCTATTTTTCTTTCCAGGGAGGGATCGGTAATGCTTCAGATTGATGTGGACACCGAGAAGGGCGGCCTGAAACTCAACACTGATTTTCTTGTGAATTTTGGGAAGGAGCCAGATGGCCCCGTCCTGGCTCATGAGATTCGGTATCCTGGAGGGGATTGCACTTCAGATATCTGGGTCTAGTTGGCTACATCTAGTGGAGGAAGATACTGTACCTGGTGGCAAGGGCGATCGCCTAGAATCCATGATCTATCCTACTTGGAGAGACTGATACGCTTGTGCACGAAGACATAGTCCGCATCCACCTTCGTTGGTGGTTCTAGATTATCACCTAAAGTGATTAGCTGAAACAATCTCGCTTGCAGTCCAGCCTATCCCTAAGATATGCTTGCTCTGGCGCTGATTACATTGAGACAAGATCCTTTGATTCAGAAAATGCTGCAACTTTATAAAGGCAGCTCTGGCATGATTCCCACACACCTTAGGAATCCTCAGTGACTCTGTTTTAAGTGCCAGGCATATTAATCCTGGAAACTGGTGTGGATGTAAGCCAAGTTTCATCTAGCCAGGTTTCTATTCTTAGATTCAATCTGCTAGTGATGGGCTGCCTTCTGTTCTATAGTGCAGATTGATTTTTAAGAGGACGCAGCACCCGGACATCATTCATTTTGCTTTAACAAACCTGTCTCCTGCTCTTGACTTCCCTCGATGTAAATATTTTTCAGTAATCAACCCCTCCTTCATGGAACCTAAGGTTCAAACCCTGTCTAATTTGATCATCTTTGACAACCCTAGTTTTAGGGGGACATCTTCTTGTGCCAGCTGTTTCTTAATTCGGATCCTTCATTCCTAGGGTTTAAAGTGACTGTGGTGCTGCTTGTTCAGATCATCTTGTCAAATGGAGGCTTCCTTCTGTCTCCCTCTTTCGCCCGCCAATGTGATGGTTACAGAAGTCATGAATTTGAGGGATTCATTAAAATCACCTATTTTGTATTAGCATTTTCTAATCTTTTTATAGCCCTTAATACACTGATGAAGGAAAAATAATACCACCGATGTTTATAAAATAAAAACATTTATGAATGTTGCCATGGTAGTTATTTCCTGCCTCATTTTAGGTTGGGAGCAAATTGTTGGCTCTTAAATAAATGAATAGTTTGCGTTGTCCAAACCTATAGCTTGCGTTGGCTTTGACGGCACCTGCATGGATTAATGGCAACTCTATAAGTTGCATCGATTGTTGGGTTCCACACGGTATTTTGTTCCAAGATGTAAAGTGGATACACACGTTTTGCTTTGTATTATTTTATAAATATGTTTCTAAAGTGTGACTGGGTCGGGGATGGAGTTGATAGTTACCAGGATGTCAACGTTTTGATTGAATGTAAAGAAAAACGAAAACTGTGAGTTTTCACTGATAGCTGCTGCAGTACATCTTCTGACTGCACGACCAGTATTCCTCTGATGTCAAATCCTCTGTTAAAGGTTGGGAGCATAAAACAGAGGGCAGTCTCCTTTAAAAACGCTTACAACAAGGTACACATATTGGAGCAGGGGGACTGCTTTCCCGATGAGTGTAAATGGACCGGGCAGTTGAAGAAAATTGCCCAGTAATTGGATGGTCTGTTTTTTTCCGGATACTATTAGTTTTTGTTTTTCCTGGTTTTAAAAGTTTAAAAAGGCCTAACCCGAAGCATTGCTCTACAACAAATAAAATAGACTTATTGTTGATTGAGGGTTTGCCACTGAATTGCAAGCCAGGACAACAAGCCTATGTCAATGTCCTGTGAGAAATTGTTGAGAAAGGAATTTTTCAATGACATAGTGGTAACCCTCTATACGCAGACTCGTCTCCTTCTCACAATCATGTGACAACTTCCTAGCCTGCGATTGAACCCTTTCTTATTCTTTTCTCCCTTTCCTGCCCTCACCACCTCTTTGAAGCCCTCTGGAAGAACAGGACAGGAGGATCTGTCTACCCAACTCTTCCTGCTTTTGTGCGTTGTTGTGACCCCACCAGAAGGGAACAGGAGCAAAAGAACTGTTACAAGAAAGCACAGACTTGACATAGTGATGATTAAGACTTTGTTGTCAGAACATTACTCCTCGTCTTTTCTTGTTGTATTCCTTACTGTTTAATTGCACCAAAAGTGAGAACTCTGAAATAAAAATTGACAACCGGAATGAGTACCACCTCTTGAGCTTACTGAATCACTGTGTAGCCTCATTCTCACCTCGACACAGATTCCAAAATCACAGGCATATTTCACTAGCGCCTAACACCCCAAATGTTCCTATGTCCCTCCACTCCTGCACCTCGGGTTAACACCGCCCTCTGACTTAGTCCAGGGTCATAGCCATTATTGGCTCCACATGCTCTTACATTAACATTTCTTGTTCAGCTCCTGGGCAGCGTCTGATCAAGTAAGCTGCTTAAATAATAAACAATAATCCTACATGGGACACAGAATATGCCTACACCATGCAGGGTACTCTTTCCTATTCCGAGATTGCCTGAACATGTATACCGCCTTCGTTTTGAAATGATATTCTAAACTGGGCAGCCTCCTGCAGTTACACTTTCTCATTGTGGTCTTACCACAGGCACCATAATTGTGCACGGCCACAAGTAGTAAACCGCCTACTGAATCTCAGTAGTGTTTCTGGCTGAAATTTCCAAGCATGCATATGTAATCAGGAATTTTGTTGCTATTTTATTAAATGTCCATAAAAATCTACTTAGTGAAGAATAATTCCTATTATGAACTGCTAACATATCACTCCTTAAGTGTTGCAAGGTGCTGAGGGTCGTTGAGGAGATTAAGTGAGCAATGAAAAATAAAGAAATGCGTTACTTACCTGTAACTGCAGTTATCCAGTACTGGTGTCTTTCATAGATTCACATGCCTGAATCATTCCCCGTCGTCGAGATGGGAGTCCCGGTAAATAGAAAAGTAATGTCCTATAGACATATATATAGAAAAGTAGGCCTAAGGGCCTTGCCTTAGTAGCCTATCTATGTCCTTTTGTAAAAAGGACCAAACTCTAGAAGGTAGCCAATCAGCTACCACCTCCCTCTAGAACCTTCCTGCCAGGAGCCTCAGTCTCTCAGATTTTCGTACGCACCAAGCTAGGTAGGCGTAATATATAATAGAGAGAGAGGAGACCTTCCTGGGGAGGCGGGAGGGTTGCATGTGAATCTATGAAAGACTGTATAGAAAATGAAAGAAGGTACCCTGCCTGGGATTTATAGAGGTCCTAGCTAGAGGATCCAAACATTATAAGAAAGGGGGGGGGTTAACCCAGAGGCTGAAGCTGCACAGGACAAGACCAGGGTCAATCCAAACAGACTCAACAACATATATTAGAAAAATACATATTTTTTATTTTTTCCTTTTTAAATATATTGCTTGTAATTTTCAAAAGACAGACATGTATAAATTGATTTCACAGTAGTTCTTTAAGAGACACAAGACAACATTTTATACTGAATTAAGATCTGCCCAGTACTGACCACACTTCAACCATACAACCACACTCATTCACACGAGAGTTCACTCTATCTATTGTATGAACATTCAGCTTTCATTCATCCATTCATTCCTATAGTCCTGGCGTAGGCAACAATAGATGGTCAATAAGTTGCCTAAATCGGGAGGTTAATCCAGGCAGATGGTATTGATGGAGCCTAGAAACTAAAATTCTTTGTAAATGATGGCTCAATCCACTATCACACTTACTAATCAATACCAGGCCCATAAACATAGTGAATGAGGTGAATGGATACTATATGTTGTATAACTTTTAGCAATAAACTATCTACAATAAACAAGACCAGCTTGTCATTTTAAAAAGTTTATTAAAACATATTTAAGAAAACTTAGGTTTGGAACTTTATTAAGCAAGCATTAGAAAAAGTCATATACGTTTTATTCAGCATTTTATAAAGAGAGCTTATTTCAAGAAAACATTATTAATTAGCAGAAATAAGTGAAAAGGAAGAGCATTTCCAAAACCTAACTATCTCTCAGTCGCTACCCTCATCGCCTGAAAACAAAGTCTTAAAAGTTACATTTCTTACGTGTAATCATCGGACAGCAGAACACGTCCTTCTGGAATCAAGAGCGTAAGCCAAAAGTTTGCAGCTAAAGCCTATTCTTATACCCTAATTTAAGCTGAGCTAACTATTTTTCACATTCCAACAGCTGAATTCTGGCTCTCCATTGGCTGAATCACCTCACGCCACAGTAAACTGTGACATCGTCCACCACGAGACCAGGCTTTACACAAAGTCATTGTCCATGCACAGAATCCTGGCAACAGTTCCTTAGTCCGCTACAATTTGTAGCAAAAATGTTCAAGCAATATGAAATCTTGTCACGTCTCTTCCTTTTAGCCTTGAGCCAGACCGTTCTGAGCTTTGTGGCACATCCAAACCCACTCCACAGAGTCGACTTTAGCAGTCCATTTTCTAGTGTTTTCAAAATAGAAGTTTATCAACCACTTCAAAATATGGGTTTCTCATGTGGCTTTCAACAACAGCAGGAGGCCTTTTCTGCACCACTTCTGATTGCGTCACTGTGCCACTTTCAGCTTGAGTCACTTTTTCAGAAAACTATTATTTAAACGAACACAAAAGAATAATTAATTCAGGTAAAACAAACCCTTCTGTACCACCCAGCCCTTGCTAATTATTATTTAACCCACTAATAAAAGACATTTAGCAAAAGCAAACAAATAAAGCAACACATATAATAACTACCATTCTTCATGTAATCCAGCTTTATGTTTCTGAAAGAGTAAAAAGATGATTAAATAATACACAGACAGACAAACACAACATAGGACATACATGTAAGCACATATAAAAGCACATGCCATGAATGATCAGCTGCATATTAATAGTGACAAAGACAATAGGACAGACATAACAAACAGGACAATATTAATAATGTGTTACAAAAACAGACTTGAAAATGCAACAAGAGCACATTTAATTAGTTTCCCGCGTGTTCATGTGTGGTGCAAACTTAATCTAGGTTGGTTTAATCAAACAAATCATGCAAACACTCATTAATATATTAATTCAAATTATGAGAGTATGACATCACAAGCTTGAATAAAATATTTCTAAAGCTCGCTCTATCAACTCCCTCATCTGGTGATTTCAAAATCACCAAACAACACCCAAAAATTTTAATTAAAATTTTTTTATCTATTGAACATGTTTCAGGCTTACTCTAGATTAGTATTTAAGCTCTAATTTCATCTATCTCATAATTAGTATTGAGTCGTACATCTTACTAATTCTATATCCTTTACCCTTTCTTTATCCAGCTAAGTTGAATCCTTGCCACCTTTGAATCCCCAACCCCCAATGAATTTAGGAAACTAAGTTTTAAATTGCATAACTACATTTTGAATTGCACCAACAAAACAAATATCAATCTGAGTATTATAAAACAAAACAAAAAACAAAAAAGTAAATTTTTTGAAAATTTTTGAAAAATTAGTACATAGTATATACCCCCTCTTTTTTTTTTTTTTTTTTTTTTTTTTTTTCAAACTAAAACATGTTTTCTTCGACCTAGTGTCTTACATAGAAGTGTTTCCAGCTAACACAATTTCTTCGACCTTGAGTCACTCTAACATAATTTCTTCAGCTTTATGCCAAAAATAAATCTTAACTTAAAGAAAACTAACACAATGTCTTCAGCCTTATGCCAAAAATAAACCAACTACCATTCTTCATGTAATCCAGCTTTATGTTTCTGAAAGAGTAAAAAGATGATTAAATAATACACATACAGACAAACACAAGATAGGACATACATGTAAGCACATATAAAAGCACATGCCATGAATGATCAGCTGCATATTAATAGTGACAAAGACAATAGGACAGACATAACAAACAGGACAATATTAATAATGTGTTACAAAAACAGACTTGAAAATGCAACAAGAGCACATTTAATTAGTTTCCCGCGTGTTCATGTGTGGTGCAAACTTAATCTAGGTTGGTTTAATCAAACAAATCATGCAAACGCTCATTAATATATTAATTCAAATTATGAGAGTATGACATCACAAGCTTGAATAAAATATTTCTAAAGCTCGCTCTATCAGTATTAATACGGGTCCTGATGTAGTTAGGACAGAATGCCGTATTCCTGGGAAAACATGCCGACGCGCGTTTCGGTGAGAGGCCAATGTGGCCACACCTTCGTCAGGGCCGGGGCAGTATGCTGGGCAGGGGACAGGAATAAAATCTGGAAATAAAAAGCCGTATCTTAATGTTGTGTTCTAGCTATATATACAAAAGGACATTTCAACATACAATTTCATTATCACAATACATTTTACATATATAAGGCGTCTTGATGTGATACATATAAGGTTGACTCTTTTGACACTGTGCAGTAACAGACTACTTGGAAACACTCCCCATGTGAGATTCCCTGTTTCGTGGAATCCAAAGAAGGCAAACTGATAGCCTAAGCTAAATGAACAGTAGAGCATAATTCATGACACTACATACGTTTTATAATAGTTACATCCACACATTCATTCTCATCCACCTAAGACCTAATGGTGGCATTTAAACACCATTTATTTTTGTTTATAAAGGAGGGTTTCAAGTCGTTATTGTCATAGCTGGAGTTAGACCCCTTCGCACATCACCCTCTTCCCTATTGCATCTCACAGTAGTTCGGGGAACAGTTTTAGCTGGAGTTAGACCCCTTCCCACAACACCCTCTTCCTTATTGCATCTCACAGTAGTTCGATACACTGGATAGCGTAAAGGACCTTACTCCTCTAATGATGGAATCTATGAAAGACACCAATACTGGATAACTGCAGTTACAGGTAAGTAACGCATTTCTTTTCCAGTATTATAGGTGTCTTTCATAGATTCACATGCCAGAATCAGAGTAGCGAGCAATACATTATGCACATTTGTGATGAGACCGTATAAGCAGTCTGAGATAATACATATCATACGACTTGCAATCATCAACAAGTGAATATAAAAAGAAGAAAATGTGCATACCAATAAAGGATGGAGGGAAGAAGGAAGGCTCATCTCACTGGAATAGATGGCGAAGTACAGCCTGGCCTACAGCTGCATCCTGCATCAGTTCTGTATCCAGGCAGTAGTGCCTGGTGAAAGTATGCGGCGACTTCCAGGTCGCTGTCCTGCAAATGTCCAGAATGGGCACTCCAGCAAATAGTGCCGCCGATGTGGACACAGCTCTTGTGGAGTGAGCTCGAACTGTGGACTGTAGTGGTCGTCCAGCTTTATCATGGCAAAATGCAATTGCAGAGAATATCCATCTTGAAATGCTTTGTTTAGAAAGTGGCATGCCTTTTCTTGGTCTGCTGAAGGCAATGAAAAGCTGTTTCGTTTTCCTGATATGTTTTGTTTTGTCTAAGTAGAATTGAAGACCTCTTTTTAGGTCTAAAGAGTGAAGTGATCGTTCCGCTGGAGAACTGGGATTAGGAAAGAATGATCAGAGGACTAGTGGTTCATTTAGGTGGAAATCCGAAGGGACCTTGGGAATGAAGCGTGGATTAGTCCTTAAAATCACTCTATCTTCTCTAAACTGCATGAAGGGATCTTGAATGGTAAGAGCTTGCAGCTCGCTGACCCTTCTAGCTGAAGTCAAGGCTAATAGTAGTGCTGTTTTCCATGAGATGTATTTGATTTCAGCTCTATGGATGGGCTCAAACGGATGTTTCATTAATTGGTTGAGTACCACATTAAGGTGCCATGTTGGTGGAACTGTGCGTGGTTGAGGAAAGGATCTGTGGAGTCCTTTCAGGAATTGTTTAATCTGTTCGACCATAGCGATGTTCCTTTTGATGTTCTCGTGAAGCGGGAGATGGCTGCCAGATGAACTCGGATAGATGCATGGGCAAGACCAGATTGTGCCAACTGTAATAAATATGGTAGGAGCTTTTCCGGAGTGATTTGAAAGGGATGGAGGTCATTATCCATACACCAAACACAAAAGCGTTTCCATTTTAGTGAATAAGTTTTGTTTGTGCTATCAGCTCTTGCCTTTGCTAGGACATTCTTGCACTCCTGCAGAAAGTTTAGTTGCGAGAATTCTCTGTAGTCAGGAGCCATGCTGATAATCTGAGGGATTTCAGATTTGGGTGGAGTACTTGGCCTTTGGACATTGTGAGTAGTGATGGATGATGTCCCAGATGGATTGAAGGTTGGACTGAGAGGCGACGAAGGTCTGTGAACCAGTGTTGCCTCGGCCAGAACTGGGCAATGAGAATCAGTGTGCAGTGCTCAGTCTTCATTTTCCGAATGACTCGGACAAGTGCGGAGAATCACGTCGCGCGCACTTAGGACCCGGCCTCTCCGGACCCCGCCCGCCCCTAGTCTCTGGTGGTTGGTCGGGCGGACAGCCCAATCGGCGTCCGGTCGACCCGTTTCCGGTCCGGCGATATCGCGTGACCTGGGGGTCAGGGGTGGAGACTCTGGGCCTATTTAGGGTCAACTCCCTGTGACTGGGGTCTCTGTTCCCGCTATCACTCCTGGATACCTGACTGCTCACGCCGGCACCTTGGCCATTCTCGTGATCCTGGCCGGCTTTCTGAAACTCTTGAAGCAGAAGGATCGAGCATCGTTCGTGTAGCCAGGTAAGGGGTCGAGTGCCTCGGGGGGGCCTCGTGGGCAGCCGTGAGTCACGGTGTGTGCTGGGAAGGGATAGGAGTGGCTGTGTGCGGGGATCCTCGTGGTGCGGGCTCCTTCCGGGCGGCCGGAACGGTGCTTAGGGGTGTGGGAGAAGGGAACTCAGGGCCCGTTAGGTGCTATAGCAAGGTAGTGCGAATCGCGTTATAGTTAGCATGGCGCCAAAAAAGGGAGGACAAAAGCGAAAGGATTCTGAACCTGAATTAGCGCAGATTATGAGGTTGCTGCTAAATAAGTTGAGCAAGGAGGCTCCCGATAGCGGGGATGAGAGCGATTCTTCCCAGGGGGAGCAGCCCGAGGTAGTAGAGCGGCTGCGCAGGGGGGTGCCACCGAAGGCCGCTTGTCCGCCATTAAAGAAGAAAGCCAAGGCACAGCCTAAAAGAAAAAGGGGAGCCAGGCAGGAGAAGAGTAGGCCTAGCCCTGCCAGGGGGAAGCGGGACGAGGGATCAGTAGGTCCCGTCCCCACGCTTCCGTTTGATGCAGCGCAGGTTTACCATTCTGATCCCATTCCGAATGTGCCCGTGCCAGTAGACCCAGTGGGTTCAGTTTTGTCTGAGATTAGGGAGGCGATGAAGGCGTTGGCCCCGGGAGGCACGGTACCACTAGTTACGGTCCCGCCGGCCCCACTCCCACCGCAGCCGGTGGCCGCAGTGGCAGCCGCTGGTGATCCGTTGGATAGCTTGCTGGCGTCAGTTTCCACACTAGTGGGCCAATTATCAGCTCCGGAAAAAGTATTAGAGAGAGTGAGCGCCGGGGCGGCGGCACCTTGGGTGCCCCCGCAGGCCACAGAGCAGGGCGCGTTACAGGACATTCAGAGGCAGTTGGCGCGCTTAGTCGAGTCGCGCAAAGCGTTGCCCGGTGTAGCGATTGGAGCTCAGCTCCCCGCGACAGCGATAGCGGTGCCACCTACAGGAGGTAAGCCTGGTGACGCTACAGCGAGGAACAGCGAGGTTGGGCCTAGTCAGGGGAACGTGTTGTCTCAGTCAGGGATGTTAGCTACGCATGTGAGTATGGAAATGCGAGAGAAGATTTGGAAAGGTGCCTATGTAGATATATTCTCCATTATCAGGCCGAAGAGACGAGAGGAGGATTACAAGGACAGGGATGGGAAAGAGCACTCCTTCCGAGATCGGAGACCTAGGATAGAGGAGACAATAACCAATTGGTTGTTCGGCTTTCACGTCTGTCACAGTGTTGTTGGAAAAAAGGCCAGAGTTGACGATTCCGCTGGTGTTTTATACTAATAAGATTGTAAAGGCTCACGCCACTCATGGGGGTTCAGCCTGGCTGACATACGATAGGGAGTTTCGCTGGGCGAAGGAGGAAAACCCCTCCATTTGTTAGGACCAGGTTGAGGTCAATGCTTGGTTAGAGAGCGTAAGCAATAGGGAACACCCGGCTAGGCAGCCCTTTCGGACTTCCCAGGGAGGGCCGGGCGAGAAGAAAGGCACATGTTGGGCATTCAATGGCAAAGGTTGCACATGGCCCCCCCGGGCAGTGCAAGTTTAAACACGCCTGCGCCTACTGCGGTCATCCGTCTCATCCCGAATCAAAGTGCAACAAGAAATCCAAAGAACGGGGGGCTACAACCCCTAAGGATATCAAGCCCCCCCCAAGCCTAAACTGCCTACTCCAGTGGATATTGAAAAGATGATTTTTTTGGTTGAACAGGTACCCAGACAGGGCAGCGGCTAGGATGTTGTTTGAGGGTTTTTCCAGGGGATTTCGTATCCCAGCGTCTCATGTTACCCCTATTAGTCAATGTAGAAACCAAGTTTCAGCAAGGACCCATCCCTCAGTAGTGGCCACAAAGGTGGAAAAAGAGCGGGCCTTAGGCTGAGTAGCAGGCCCGTTCCCAGCTCCTCCATGGGAGAACTTTGTGTGCTCTCCTCTGGGAGTAGTGCCCAAGAAGGAGCTGGGACAATTCCGGATGATTCACAACCTATCCGCACCGAAGGGTGCATCGGTAAACGATGCCATCGACCCGGCAGTGTGCTCAGTGACGTACTCGTCCTTTGATGCCACGGTTCAGAAAGTGAAGGAGCTAGGCCGGGGGGCGTTGCTAGCAAAAACCGATATTGAGTCAGCATTCCGCTTGTTGCCGGTGCATCCCGAGGATTACCATTTGCTAGGCTTTCAGGTCCAACAGCAATTTTATTACGACAAATGTATGCCTATGGGTTGTGCGGTTTCTTGCAAGTACTTTGAGACCTTTAGCTCCATGCTGCAATGGGTGTTTTCGCAAAAGTCAGGATGTACAGATGTGGTGCATTACTTAGACGACTTCATGGTGATGGGCCCCGCGTCCTCAGATGCCTGCGCTTTGGCCCTGAGTCAGCTGGTGGCCATGTTGAAGGAATTTGGGGTGCCTCTGGCACCGAGCAAGACAGTCGGCCCGGACACGTGCATGTCCTTCCTGGGCATCGAAATTGACACAGTAGCGGGGGAATGTAGATTGCCAATGGATAAAGTAAAAGCCTTTTCCCTAGCCATTGAGGTAGCCTTGGTGTGTCCGAAGGTGACGTTGCATCAGTTACAAGTTCTTGTGGGTCAGCTAAATTTTGCTTTACGCATCATTCCCATGGGACGCCCTTTCTCGAGGTCTATAGCCAGAGCGATGGTGGGTCTCACCCAGAAGCATCATCGGGTGCGATTAAACGCAGGGGTTAAAGAAGACCTCAAGGTATGGCGAGACTTCCTGACAGATTTCAACGGGCGGGTAGTTTGGGCCGCGCCACCGGTGTCCAGTGTTGAGCTAGGCCTATACACCGACTCAGCCGGGAGTGTTGGATTTCGGGCGATCTTGGGCCCTTCCTGGTGCGGGGCGGTCTGGCCAGCGGAGTGGCACTTAGCAGGATTGACAAAGAATTTAGCTTTCCTAGAGCTTTTTCCAATTTGGGTGGCAGTTACGGTCTGGGCAGAGCGCTTCAGGGACCGGGCTGTGACCTTTTGGTTGGATAACATGGCGGTGGTTCAGGTTATCAACCGACAAGGGGCGACTTGCCCACATGTGCTTAGGTTGCTGAAGCTGTTGGTGTTGGCATGCTTGAAATTGAATTTGACTTTTAAGGCTGCGCATATACCTGGTGTTGATAACCATGCTGCTGACGCTTTGTCTCGTTCCAAGTTGCAGGACATCCGGAGGTTCCACCCGCCAAAAGAAGAGCGCATGACGACGTTCCCTACGTCACTGTGGAAAATTGGAGCCCCGCTTTAGCGGGGCTGGTAGGTGCCGCTCTGAGTGATCGCACCAAACGTGCCTATCAGTCACAGTTTAATGTTTACAGATCATTTGTGGAACAGTTGGGTGATGCGAGGGTCTTCTCAACTGAAACGATGTTCGCCTTTTTACAGGTTCTGTGGGATCAGGGCAAAACAGTGTCCTATGCTAGGGCTTCCCTGGCAGCGATAGGCTTCTTTGCTAAACTGGCGGGGGAGCGGGACCCTGGGGCTTCATTCTTGATCAGGAAGGCCTTAGCAGGATGGGCCCGTTTAGACGGGCCACGGCGGGACTGTCGTAGGCCTTTGGATCTCCGGACCTTGATTGATATTTTGGGGGTACTGCCTGTTATTTGCCAGTCACCATTCGAGGGAATCATGCTGGGGGCGGCCTTCTACCTGGCCTTCTACGGGGCCTTTAGCCTGGGTGAGATTGTTGGGGCCTCCAGAGTAGACCATGGGGGGGGGGGCCTTGCAGCTCAAGGATATCTCCATTACCCCGGGGGCCTGGTATTGCGGTTGAGACGGTCCAAGACAGACCAAACAGGAAAGGGGGTCAACATGCAGTTGCGGCCAGCCCCAGGGATAGCTGCCTGCCCCGTATCCCGGATGCAGGCGTACCTGGCCCGACGCCCAGCAGGGGGGGGGGGGGGGGGGGTCGGCTCTTTTCGTCCATGAAAATGGGGATTGCCTGTCTCAATACCAGTTTAAGGCAGTATTTGGGTTGGCTCTGGGGAATCTGGGGCTGGGAGCAGCGGGCTATTCTTCTCATTCCTTTAGGATTGGCGCCGCAACTTTAGCGGCGGGGGCTGGTCTGGCCCCCAACATGGTGAAAGGTGTAGGTCGCTGGACCTCTGATTGCTACAAACGATATGAAAGGCCTGAATTGTTGTAATACATAAGTGTGCAGTGTCTAACGGCTTCATCTCTCTCCTTTCTAATTAGTATGCCCGCTTCCGTGGTATGGGTACTCAGGCACTCTTTCGTGCGTCGCGCGGCGGTGCGCTTGCAGCGAAGAGAGGTGGTGAAACTGCCCGCATTGGGCGAGACCGAATTTGTATGGCATGGCGTTGGAGGGATGCTGATCCGACACTTGAGGCGGATCGTCGAGGAGCTCAGGGCACGAGAGCACAAATCGCCGGATTGGATTATTTTGCATTTGGGAGTCAATGACCTGGTCGACAGGGGGCGCTTGGCTGTCAAGGAGGCCCTACTAGCAGAGTTTGCCTGGCTGGGACATGAGTTCCCATCGACGCAAATAGTCTGGTCTGGCATGATATCACGCAGGGCATGGGGCCCAGAAGTGCGTCCTAGATCTTTGAACATCTCGGTGAGGCGATTGAATGGCGAACTAGCAAGGTTGTGCTCAGTGAAGGGCCGCTTGCGCTACCTCCAGCACCGGATGATTTCCGGAGAAGTGATGTACCACCAGGACAGGGTACATTTGTCGGACTTTGGAACTGATACTTTTATCCAAGAACTTTAGTCATTTATTCTGAACGCAGGTGGGGAGTGTGTCAGACCTGTGGGCCTTGGCCACCCTTGTGGCGGAGAAGAGACCTGCGATCAGTAACTAGTGGCTAAACACAATGGATGGGAGCCCGCTTGCCGGGCTCCATAGGCCAGCTCTGAGGGGGGATATGGCAAGCTCTCCACTGGGAGGAAGTGACCACCAGCTGGGGAGGCTAGGGCGACAGATTTCGAGCCTCCCGGGCGACCCAGGGCAGCCTGGTGGTCGAGAGGTGGGCCCCGGTAATGGCGGACAAGGATCGAAGGGCGGGACCCACCACTCTAAGGGGCAGGTGCACAGCACTTGGTGTAGGGTACCCAGTTGCGAGATGCGAACCAGATGGTGTTCCTCCCTCTGGAGGGTACGGGTCCTATGACCAGTGCGGAGAATCACGCAGCACGCAGTTAGGACCCGGCCTCTCCGGACCCCGCCCGCCCCTGGTCTCTGGTGGTTGGTCGGGCTGACGGCCCAATCGGCGTCCGGTCGACCCGTTTCCGGTCCGGCGATATCGCGTGACCTGGGGGTCAGGGGTGGAGACTCTGGGCCTATTTAGGGTCAACTCCCTGTGACTGGGGTCTCTGTTCCCGCCATCACTCCTGGATACCCGACTGCTCACACCGGCACCTTGGCCATTCTCGTGATCCTGGCCGGCTTTCCGAAACTCCCACCCACACGTCCCTTAGATAAATGGTTTGAGGGGCGTTCTGCGGAGAAGAGACCTGCGATCAGTAACTAGTGGCTAAACACAATGGATGGGAGCCCGCTTGCCGGGCTCCATAGGCCAGCTCTGAGGGGGGATATGGCAAGCTCTCCACTGGGAGGAAGTGACCACCGGCTGGGGAGGCTAGGGCGACAGATTTCGAGCCTCCCGGGCGACCCAGGGCAGCCTGGTGGTCGAGAGGTGGGCCCCGGTAATGGCGGACAAGGATCGAAGGGTGGGACCCACCACTCTAAGGGGCAGGGGCACTGCACTTGGCGTAGGGTACCCAGTTGCGAGATGCGAACCAGATGGTGTTCCTCCCTTAGGGTTGGGAAGGTGATGGAGCTGATATGCTCAAATGTAGCTATGAATGTAACTTGTAAATAGTAGATATGCATGTTATTGCTTGTCATGTTTATACAATGTGGTGAATAAACATGGCCTTTTTAACCCCACCTGAATCTCTGGTGATTTCAAAATGTGGGGACCTTGCATGTCTAGGGTAGTTGGGCGGCGGGGGAATGTCTGGAGGGTACGGGTCCTATTGTTAGTAGGGGAAATGGCGGAAATGCGTATGCAAACACGTTGCGCCATGCGATGGAAAATGCATTTCCTAGTGACTACGATTGGGGATGCCAACTTGCGAAGTTGCGGCATTTGGCGTTCTCCCTGGTGGCAAATAGAACTATTTGTGGTCTCCCCCATGTTGTGAAAATGTTGTTTAGAACATTATGGTTGAGTTCCCATTCGTGGGACAGAGACCTCTGTCTGCTCAAAGCGTCCGCATGACGTTGTCCTTGCCCGGGACATACTCTGCCGTGAGGTTGATGTTGTGGAGTACTAGCCAGTTCCAAATTTTTTGGGATTCTAGAGATAGTGTCGGAGAACATGTTCCTCCCTGCTTGTTTAGGTAGTGCATTGTGGTTGTGTTGTCCGTTCTCACAAGCACTGCTAAGTTTTTGATGCGGGGGAGGAAGGATTGGAGAGATAGGAAGACTGCCCTCAGTTCTAGGAGATTGATGTGGAGTTTCTTCTCTTGGTCCGTCCACTTGCCACTGATGTGCAACTCTTGAAGGACTGCTCCCCATCCTTCTAGAGAGGCGTCTGTAGTTGTGACATGTGGAGTTGGAGGCAGAAGGAACGTTAGTCCTTGTGATAGGTTGGTGGAAGTCTTCCACCAGTGTAATGCCTTGGTGATTTGTGGAGTAATCACTATGTAGTCCTCGAAAGAGTCTGTACACTGAGTCCACTGCTTGGTCAGTGCCTCTTGGAGTGGGCGCATCCTGAGCCGACAGTGAGGAATGAGCAGTATACACGAGGACATCATCCCTAGAAGGGATTTGAAAGTACGGACTCGGATGGTGTTCTTTGAGGTCACTGCATTGGCCATAGCAATTAGTTTCTGTTTTCTTTCCTGTGATGGGAATGCTTTTGAAGATGTCGTATTTAGAGTTGCCCCTAGAAAAGTTATAACTTTGGAGGGTTGTAAGGTTGACTTCTCGCGATTGAGTGTCAGGCCCAGTTTGACGAAAATATTGAGACAGGCGTTGGAAAACATTTGTGCGCCTTTCATAGAAGGTGCTTTCGCCAGCCAGTTGTCCAGGTAGGGGAAGACCTGGTGGCCTTGCTGTCTTAGGTAAGCTGACACTGGAGAGAGGCACTTTGTGAAAACACGAGGCGCCGATTTTAGGCCGAATGGTAGGACACAGAACTAGTAGTGTTGTCCTGCTACAGCAAATCATAGGTATTTCCTGTGGCGCCTGTGTATTGGGATGTGGTAATATGCGTCTTGGAGGTCCAAGGACGTCATAAAGTCTCCTTCCTCTAGAGATCCTAATATTTCTTGAAGGGTTACCATCCCGAACAATTGGCTCTTTAGGAATGAATTGAGTGCCCTGAGATCTAGTTTGGGCCTCCACTTTTTTCTTTTCTGTTGAATCAGAAAGAATCGGGAATAAAATCCTTTTCCTTTTTGAGCTGATGGGACTCGTTCTAGTGCCCCTTTCTTCAACATTGATGAAATCTCCTGGAGGATCTTGCGAGGAGGAGTTGTTGGAGGGATTGAACTGAATTCCAATGAGTGTCCGTATTGGATTAATTGTATCACCCATCGATCTGTTATTGCTTTCCAATTGTGGAGGAAGTGTGATGTTTTGCCTCCAATTTTGAAAGATCGAGATGGTTGAGAGGCTAGCTGCTGGAAACTGTCATTGGCGTCCGCCTGTTGGTTTCCTCTGGTTTCTCCCTCTGAAATTTGTTTTCCCGTAGGAGGTCTGGCGACCTTGTTGCTGCTGTCGCTGCTGGTATTGCGATCTGCCTTGATTATATGTGTAGGAGGATTTTCCCTGGTATGATCCTCTGTAAGAGGGCTGACCTCTGCCTCTATGTCCTCGAAAGGACTGGTTTCTGAACTGTAAGGTGCCTAGAGCTCGTGCAGTATCCGTGTCTTTTTTGATTGCCTGTAGGGCTTCGTCAATTTTGTCCCCAAATAGATGTTGTCTGTTATAGGGCATATCCAGTACCTTAGTTTGGATTTCTTGTCCGAAGGATGTTGCCTTGAGCCATCCTTGTCTCCTTAATACTGCTGCACCTGCCAGTTGCCTGAAGCCTGTCATTGCGACATCTACTGCGCAATCGATGATCTCTGATGCTGGCATTTGTTCTTCCTTCAGGAGGGATTGGACTTCTCCTTCAAGTCTTCTGGTATTTCTTTCAGGTATGGGACGATATCTTCCCACAATTGTCTGTTGTATCTGCCTATTAACGCAATTGCGTTCGCTATTTTGACAGTCATGGCGGACGTAGTTGAGAAGCGTTTGCCTTTGCTGTCCAATTTCCTGCCCTCCTTGTCAGTTGGTGCTGACAGTGGCGAGGATGGATTTCTAGAATTCTTTTGAGCCGCTTGTGTGACTACAGAATCTGGTTTGGGGTGTGCATTAAGGCAGGTAGCTGCTGTTGATGGCGCTTTGTACTTTTTATCCAGTCTGGGCACTACTATAGAGACCGATGCTGGCGTTTGCATCAATTGCTGACCTTGCTCCCATATGTGTTCTATTATGGGAATAGATCTAGTTGTCTTCCTGATCGGATCTTTAAAATCATAAAGAAAACAGTCTGTTTCTTGTGACTCTATAGCCATGTGGAATCTTGTGGCTGCTCTTTACACCAAGTTGTGGAAACCTCTAATGTCCACTGGGGGGGGGGGATTCTGAAGTCTGAGGTTCAGGTGTGGCTGGAGAATGAGCTATATAATCCTCATCATCCCTGTGAGAAGAGAGGTCATCCCGTACCTCCCCTTCTGATTCCTCTCCGTCGTCATCCGATGACTGAACTTTATGAACTGGTTCTCTCTCTTGAGTAAGATCCAGAGGTGGTGGCCTTGTTTTTGGAGATGAATGCGTTTTGGATGATAATGGAGATTTCTCTTTTGAAGGTGCCGCAGGTGAATCAGGAAAACTTTTCTTGTAGTCTGCGATCAAGAATTGGAGATCTGAGACAATTGAAACTGGAAGGCAAACCATAGGAGTGACCTGTTGTGTATGAACGGTCTCTTCTGTAATAACTACATCATCTTCATCTGTGCTCTGGCACTTCACAATAAGATCTGAAGGACTAGTAGCTTGCTCATAGTGGTCGTCTTCAGATTCATCACTCTGTAGGAGGCAAGATGAAAGTAATCCTTGTACTCTACTTGGTGATGTTATTTCTGGTGTAATCTGAATCTTTTCATTCCTTTTTGGGGGAATTAAATCAGCTTTTTTCCACGATGTCGTCGTCGATTTTGGCGTCGCCGTTGCAGACGCCGACTGTTTTTCATGTGTCGACGACGAGGTCGTCGACGATTCCTTCGGCGATTGTGTGGTCGTCGACGATACCTTCGTCGTCGACGATGAAGTCGTCGACAGTGTCCTCGACGACGTGGTAGTCGTCGACGGTGCCTTTGTTGACAGCGTGCTCGATGCCGATACCTTCGTCGACGACGTTGCGCTTACCGTCGTCGATGTCTTCGTCGACTAAGCGCCTGGTGTTAATGGCGTCTTCGTCGTCGGTGCAGGCGTCGACAGTTTATGTTTTGTCGTCGACGTTGTCGTCGCCGACGATGCCGTCGACGGAACTTTAAGTAACGTCGATTGCTTTTTTATAAGTATAATTGATGACAGAGGCTTACCCGCCGTCGACGATTGAGTTATAGATGTCGTCGATGAGGAGGCTGATGATGCCATCGTTGTTGAGACCGTGGTCGTCGATGTGGAAACATAGGTTGTCTTAAGTGAAGAATGCGTCGACAAACTAGTCGTCAATGATTGAGATGGCTTTCTGAAGGTGGTAACTTCCTTTTCAGACGTGACAGATTTTACCTCAGAAGACTTAGTGGCAGTCTTTTTAGGAGGAACGTCCGTAGGACCAGGGGAACTCACCCTTGGCCTCTTCAAGGACAGCTTGGATGACACTGAAGCCATTTCTCCTTCCTCTGAAGATACTGCATCATCTCTGTTTTTAAGTCTACCTAACCAGAGTAGCAGTCTTCCTTCCCTGTCTTTAAGAGTCTTTGTAGAAAATGTTCTACATATTCTACATTCTTTCACCAAATGGTCAGGGTAAAGACAGTAGAGGCAAGTTTCATGCTTGTCATCGACATGCAGTCTTTTCTTACCGCAGGATGAACAGGCTCTGAAAAGTCCTTTCTTTTGCTCAGTAGACATTGTTGTTTGTAGAAGAAAATATTCAATTTCTGTGAGGAAAAGAAATAAATCTTGAAATCCTGAGGAGAACTCAGGTGGCGACTCCCTAGCACAACAACGTGCGGTAGAAAATCTGAGAGACTGAGGCTCCTGGCAGGAAGGTTCTAGATGGAGGTGGTAGCTGATTGGCTACCTTCTAGAGTTTGGTCCTTTTTACAAAAGGACATTGATAGGCTACTAAGGCAAGGCCCTTAGGCCTACTTTTCTATATGTATGTCTATAGGACATTACTTTTCTATTTACCGGGACTCCCATCTCGACGACGGGGAATGATTCAGGCATGTGAATCTATGAAAGACACCCATAATACTGGATAATATACAAGAGCCCCTAATTTACCAAAAAATTGGGAGAAACACATCCACAAATTAATGCAGAGGAAAAAGCTCAGGAAAAAGCTCACAATCCCTTAGATACCATAACCACACGATTAATAACTCACTGTATCAGAGGAAAAAAAATCAAAAACAGTTAAAACGGTATATAGAAAATTGTACAATTTATTCAAATGATTTATACATTCATAAAAAATTCTTTCTTGTGCCATATAAAACAATTAAAAATGTGTGAATACACATAGAGAATAAAAAAAAATTTTATAAGCAAAGTTTGTCAACGCAGCGTTTCGGTGTTATGATACGACCTTCATCAGGACAAGGTTCTTATATGTGAAATGAATTAGTAATCGATCCTTATTGTTCAAATGGAGGATTCTTCCTGGATATTATAGGTCACTGTTCTTATAGAATGGTGCAGTGTCTCTGGAGAGTAGAACACATCTTGAAATGTCAGTGTCTTATGGTTGGTCCAGAAGTCACCACCAAATTCGTTGATAATGTACCACACACCTTGTTAGTTGGTAATACGTTGTTTATTTCCTGAATGATACACAATCCTTATTCATTCAGAATGTTCTTTTAAGAGTCAAGGGAGCCCAAAATAAAGAGACACAAGAGGAGCAGGGAGGCCGTCGTATTAACACAAGAGCTTGATAAATTATAAAATCAGTTCTTGATGAATTGGAAGAAGGTCGCGCTAACTAACTACAGCGTTTTTCGTAAAGCAGAAGCATCAAAGCTTCCAGCCATGCGCTGTTACTTGGCCCTTTTCCCAAATTAGTGGGATACCTCCTGCCTATCTACAAAAAACTGTGGCTCCCTTGACTCTTAAAAGAACATTCTGAATGAATAAGGATCGTGTATCATTCAGGAAATAAACACCATATTACCAACTAACAAGGTGTTTGGTGTATTATCAACCAATTTGGTGGTGACTTCTGGACCAACCATAAGATGTGTTCTACTATCCAGAGACACTGCACCATTCTATAAGAACGGTGACCTATAACAACCAGGAAGAATCCTCCATTTGAACAATAAAGATCGATTACTAATTCATTTCACATAAAAGACCTTGTCCTGATGAAGGTCTTATCGTAACACCGAAATGCTGCGTCGACAATCTTTGCTTATAAACATTTTTTTTATTCTCTGTGTATTCACATATTTTTTATTGTTTTATATGGCACAAGAAAGAACTTTTTATGAATGTATAAATCTTTTGAATAAATTGTACTATTTTCTATATACCGTTTTAATTGTTTTTGATTTTATTTCCTCTAATACTGTGATTTATTACACGTGTGGTTATGGTATCTAAGGGATTGTGAGCTTTTTCCTGAGCTTTTTCCTCTGCATTAATTTGTGGATGTGTTTCTCTCAATTTTTTGGTAAATTAGGGACTCTTGTATATTTCTTTTTCATTACTCCTTGTCCCCTATTGGATTCATAAGGAGACCTCCCTATCTTTTAATAGGAGATTAAGTGAGCTACAGCCCAGAGTCACATGATGCTGAACTGCTGCTGGCGCCGGGATCAAACTGAGAGCCCGTGCTCCAGAGCTAGCCGCTCTGGCCGTTGCACCACACCTCTCCTAAGTAAGTCCGCCTATACAACTATATAATCTATAATTGACTGACCTTTTTCTTTAGAGTTTGGTGCAAATACAGGGCAGGTGCTTTAATGGATTTGCAAATTCAAGTGACAATCTATTGAGGATTACACTATCCGAATTGGTAAACTGGAAAGAGTAGTTTATTCCTGGATGTTGATTCAAGTCTCCGGTCAACTGGAAAGAGTTTAGTTGCTGCAGAACAGTCTCCTTCTGGGTTATGACATGGGGAATGGGCACAGGGTAGTTCTAACAAAGGCTCTCTTGGGCTCAGAGTTGGATCGCCTAGAGCAGTGGGGTGCCACGGCAGCATGAGGCACCACACAGTCACAGCGGAGAGAGATGGCCCTGCAAAGAAGGGACACAGTCTAATGGATCCATCCTTTCAACCTTGTGTATTCGCTTGCGGCGTTAAATTTGGAATTCCTAGTCTAGATGACTTGATTACCCCATGCACAGAGACCCCATACAAGTGAGTGTATTATCAATGTCATGATTGATTGGTTATGCATTGCTCCAGTTTTTAAAGCACTTGCTGGTTTAGACAGCTGGGGTGAGCTGCAGAAGTATATCATTTAGTCACGACCTGAAGGTCCTCCCCATAGCTGCAGGGGTTGCATTTCTAATCACCTAGTGCAAGAACTAAATTCATTGCACAAATTCAAAATCCAGTTCGAATGCGAACCATACACTACCCACTGAGTGATACTACGTAGGTGGTGTTTTCTGGTCAAAGTTAGCCCCAGTAGATGAGTTCAGGGACACAGTGGAACTCCAGACCGTCTTCCGAAAATTATTAACACACTCAAAATAGCACTAAGAAACAAAGGATAAAACTTTAAAATGTTTACTTCTAAAACCCAAGTCTAGTTCATAAAATATGAATGGTAAACACATGGGATGAGAAAATTAATGCAACATCTCAAACAATATGAATATACCTAACGTGCTTAGCAATTTCCTAGCATCTTCACACCCTTTTGCTGCTTATAAGTGCTTTGCTAAAAGTTAGAAAACAAAGAAAATAGGAAGCCTACAAATAGTCTTGTTGTAAGGTTCAATAGGGCTCGAACAAAAGTTTCAATTTTTAACTACATGATTAAAACTTGACATCTCTTTCTAACAGTGACTTTTTACATGCTTTGCACTTGCACAATAACATACTTAGAAATTATTCTGTGTGCAGCACATTTCTTGGTATGCATTTTATCATCTTGCCTGTACACTCTGTTCAAGGCTAGGAACCTTGAATGTGATACCCTTGCATTTGGTTGTCCAGTTGGAGACCGCTTTGAATCTCTAGACAAACAATCATACCAGCGCTGCACCTTTGCTAGTGCATGGAACAGTGCTTTTATTATATAAAACGCCTCTGAGCCAAATTCTGCAGAGGCGCACTTCTGCTGAGATTAACCCAGAACGCTATGCACTGTGACTGAGATGCAGCCCTGCTGACTCTAATATTCGTCCAGCAAAGGACAATAGCCTGCTCTACACAAAATTGGCTATCTGAAACATCATACGCAAGTATGGGGGATTGGGTTGTCCCACAAGATCTGGCAGAGGTTACTCCCACTGAGCTCCCGCTGGTGTAGGTAGTATTAGATAGGAGTATGAATATAATCATATAATCGCACAACAATGTTATATTTGAACTGTTTATCTTTTTCACCATTCTCGTAATGCTGGTTACAGGGCTGTGTTTCATCCTCCGCACACAGCAGCACACGCATGACAATCCTCTAAAATGGATTGCACAGCGTACACTCTCTCTGTAAAAAAAAGAGCTCTTTAGCTATTCTCGATCACAGTCCTTGCCCAGATATGATGAGCAGTAGTGGCCTGAAGGCCACTTCTCTGCACCACTCATGGAGCAACCCCTGACTGAGGCTGGTTGTCACAGCAAACCAGTGTGACCTCTGGCTTGATAATACTGT
Organism: Lissotriton vulgaris; assembly: GCF_964263255.1. Taxonomy (NCBI): domain Eukaryota; kingdom Metazoa; phylum Chordata; class Amphibia; order Caudata; family Salamandridae; genus Lissotriton; species Lissotriton vulgaris. The sequence continues at coordinate 95,092,234 of NC_141700.1, forward strand.
TGCAAAGCCTCCAATTAATGGTCAGATATCTACGTTTTTATACGATCTGAGAACCAATTTGAACTCATGTTTATAAGTTAAGAGATGCTAATTAGCCTCTTAATCAATCAAGGGAGATAGAAGCTGAGATCCATTCAACTTCTAAGCGTTAATCAAGTTATCATAGGGGAATGGATCACTTGTCCTGTATTTTTACATGGGTCTGGGTATTAGCCGTCTTAAAAAAACATAATTCACCTAGTTGGTAGCGTGGCAGTATATCTTGATTGTCTGCTACCTATGCAAAAAGCATCGTCATTGGGTCTTTCAGTATGCTTTCCTCCTCCTGGAGGTAGACCTACTGGTGAGTACAGTAGTGACCGATGATAGTGAAGGTGTGTTTCAATCAATCAATTATTTGTAAAGCGCACTACATACCCGCGAGGGTCTCAAGGCGCTGGAGGGGGGGGGCGCTACTGATCGAACAGCCAGGTCTTGAGTATCCGCCTGAAGGTCAGCAGGGCTTGGGTCTGTCGTAGGCTCAGTGGGAGGGTGTTCCATGTCTTGGCGGTGAGGTGGGAGAATTTAAAATTAACTCCATCTCTCATCGCAATAGTGTTGAATTTCCCCTACTTGAGGTAAAAATTCAAGACCATGAAGTCCAGGCTAGGACTTCTTGGGAATCGGGAAATACCAGGAGTAGCATCCCTGACCCCTTTACTACTCCAGGACCACTTCTATTGCACCTTTCTGTAATAAGGCAAGAACCTCGTGCTGCAGAAGCAGCAAATGGTCCTCTGAACAGCAGCCCTGGCGCGGAGGGTAAGGAGGAGGAAACTCCCTGAAGGGCATACCCATTTTCCACAAGATGCAAAACCCAAAGGTCTGATGTGATAGATTTCCAACTTTGAAGAAAATGGGACACCCAACCCCTTAGAGGACCAGCATGCTCCAAGATGGGGGATCTAGAGCTGCTCTCCTGAGGTACCAGTGGTAGGGCCAGGAGATGAAAAAGAGGAGAGCTGATGGGATTCACCTTGCAGACAACCTCTGCCCTTTCCTCTGTAGGATCTGTACAGAGGGTTCTCCTGCTGCTGAGGCTGTTGACGGCCTCGAAAGGAAGCCTCCTTAACAAACCCACGATACCTCCTATATCCAAAACCTCTGGTTTGGGACTGAAGACCCAATGATTTTGCAGTGGCTCTCCTGTCTTTAAATCTCTTAGTGCAGAATCAGTCTTTTCACCAAAAAGCTTGGATTCATCGAATGGGAGGTCAAGGAGAGTAGCCTGCACATCAGGATAAACCCCCGAAGACATGAGCCAAGCATGCCTCCTAGTGGCAATAGAGGAACCCAACACCCTGGCCACCAAATCAGCAGTATCCAGACCAGGCTGGATACCTTGACGGGCTGCTGCCTGCGTATCCGCCAGAGCTTCTAAAAAGAAGCCACAATCATTGTCCGATAACTTGGGAGCCAACAGATTGGCCTGAATCCATTAAGGCATGAATCTACCTCCCCAACAAGCACGTAGCATTGGTGGACTTCAACTCCATACTTAAAGAAGAGAAGACCTTCTTAGCAGATTGCTACAATTTCTTAGTCTCTGTCTTCAGGAATTTGAGGAAAAGATCCTGCAAACTGTTTAGAACAGAAAGCCTGTACTAAACTTTCTGGTGAAGAATGTGCAGAAAGAAAATCAGGATCACCAGGAGCAGGCTTGTACCTTCTTGCTACAGACCTTGAAACAGCAGGAGCAGCAAGGGGCTTCCGCCATACCTCCAGAATTGGCTCAGTCAAACCCTCATTAAAAGGCAAAAGAAGTTCAACCACAAAAGAAGGGGAATGTAATACTTCTCTAAGGATATTTGGTCTGAACTCAGCAGTGCGTAATTGAAGGTCTAAAAGTTCAGAAGCCTTCCTAATAACAGCATGATATGGTGCCACATCCTGAGAGGGTAAGGCCTTTGGTGATGAAAGCTCCCACTCTGGAGGAAATGTCTAGACCATTCGCCCCTCGAAGGCCCTCAAACTCGTCAACAGAGTCTTCAATTTCACCTTCTTCAGCCTCCTCCTGCTGAAATTCTTCCTCTTTCAACAGTCTTTGGGCTTCTCTTTGTAATGGCCAGATTTTCTGCTTAGATGGGATCCGCCCCTAGGGGCCCCTCTAACCCAGCCAAAACGTAACCACATCCCTCCTCAGGACCATCTATCCAGGCATCTGGGTACCTACCTGAGGATGGGGAACTCTCAATATAAAAGCTCATATTATCAGAAACACCACTAAATCTATAGGGATACTAAGAATACTCACTAATTACTAAGGACATCCATGCCCTACACCACACTCATACCTTATAGTCTCGCGACCACATGGGTCCAGACTAATCTACCCTGGGGCAGTTCTGATTATCTACCATTTACACACCAGTATCCTACCTGATGTTCTCATTACACACATGGGTCTGCAGTCCCAGTGCTCTCATTTATACCCGGTCTGCAATCCAGCAGACCTACACACCCCTCCATCTTGGGTGCTCTCACTTACACACGGCTTACAATCTGGCAAGCCTCCGCACCGTATCCCTCCGGTGCTCTCATTTACACAAGCCACAATCCTGTGGGTATACACACCGATTGTAATCAGTGCTCTCACTAACGCCACTTACCAATGACGACCACTTTCCTATGAACACCTTCAGTTTTATGTTGGGAAGTCTCTCTCCCTATTCACTAAGGACTTGCTACTACAATATTAGGAGTTAGCCAATTAATAATATGTGCCTTCTGCTCATGGCATCAAAGGTCCACTCGCTCCCTATTTATTTGATCACTACTTACCTGATCGGGATTACACATCCGTTCATATAAACAATCATCAACTAGGAACTCCATTTACCCGGATTGAACAAGAATACAAGGCACATTTCAGTTCACTAAGAACTAGGGCTGGTTTTTATTAACAATATAAACACCTACACAGATCTGTATTGTAATGGACACATCCACATGTAACTGGCAAAGACTATAGATAGAACACACCGCTGCAAGGAAAAGGATTAGCAATACAAAAGCCTAGGGAATAAAGATAAGATTAAGATGTAAGTGTGAAGTAAACTAATATGACAGGAGCGCTATCACCTGATTAGTGTGAAGTCTTGTTCTAGCTGTCATCTGGGCTCCTCTCTCGTCTGTGTCTTGGCTCATCTCAGGCTCTCTCTCTCTCCTGCACTCTTGGATACACCTCTGCGCTGATCACTTTGCACTGGATTTCTCTCCCCCACGGACTCTCTCTCCACATTCCAACTTCAATCTAATAGTTTCGGCCGTTCTGATACTGTTCATTCCCATTCCACTAGCTTGTTCACTCTGTTTCAAGGTTTCTGTGCCAATGTCCAATTAACTCCAGCTGCTCCCACAGGTTAATCCACGATCTCTACTTCAGTCTCTTCTAAAAGGCATTACTTCAGACTCCAGCTATTCACAACTCCTCCTGATAAGCAACTGCTTCTGACTGCTTCCTTCAGTTCCAGCTCACTGACTGTCTGTTTGTCTCCAATTCAACTCAGCTCTCTCTAGCTTGAACTCTCTCTCTCCTACTCCAACAGCTCCTCACTCTTCTACCACTCCAGCTCGACTCTCTGACTCCGCCTCTCCACTTCACTGATATAGAATGCTGTTTCCTCATGTAAAGTTCCAGCCATCAGCCTGCCGCCCACCAGATCTCTGCACCACTTCGCATCAAGGACACACACCCAGCTGGCCAGCCTTTTGTGGTGTCTTCGACACAGAGAATAATACAGCCTACCGATAAGGGCTGGCCCAGACCGGTTCTCTCCAAGTGAACAACAGCTTTAACTATAAACTTTACCTTTACCCTTGCAAGCCTCTCAGCTTCATCAACATGGAGTCCCTCTAGTTCTAGGCCTGTAGGCCTGAAAAGGATGAAATACCCCTTAGCTCTGTCAGAATACCTACATAAACCATACCAATGTGTTATATAAAGTCAGGACTATAAGCAAGTATGTCAAAGCCAATAGACAGATTAGAGTCAAGAATAAGGGATCTATCATCATATTAAGCAGCTATCCTCTTCTAGGTCTGGAAAAAGGGCTTAAAAGGGCCAACATAAGCTAGGAATACATATCCTAGATGTGAGCAAGATTAAAGTCTATACTACTGCCCACTAGGGCCAAAAACCATGTCAACACATTCCACCCTTAGACTTTATCTTGTGAGCATCTATAAACAATAACATCCATATAAACAAACATCAACATAATCTATCAACAAATCAAAAACCAAAAAACTCTCTAAAATGAATGACAACTTAAAGAAATTCCACCTGAAACTTAATATAGGGAATAGAAATCTAACAACCAACCGAAAACAAATCAAAGCACCCTTGACTTGAATGCTGAAACATATCTAAGATTGGATCTGATAACAACAGAAACTATCCAAAGCATCCTCAAACTAAATGTGCCTCAACTTCTAGTGATAACTGGTGAAATCTAGTGATGTAGGGACTTATGTGTTGAATGAAAACAGCAAGGGGCCTAAATGGGGCCTACCTACTTCGCACAACTTAAGAACTAAATGTGTTTCAACTTCTAATGATAAAACAACAAAAGGGCCTAAATGAGGCCTACCTACTATGGTCAACTCAAGCTAATGATAACTCATGAAATCTATTGGCGTAGGGGCTTGTTCGTGGAAGAAAAATAACAATGGGCCTAAATGAGGCCTACTGACATTGGTCAACTTAAGGAAAAATTTGGTGAAATCTGAGAAGTAAACATGACAAACGGTTCTCAAGGTCTGGGCAAACATTAATAGGACATAATCATACTAAAAGACACACTTCCCAGGACAACCTAAAGTCTAGGGTAACCACCCTTTGATCAATCAAAGTGAAAGTGTAATAACAGGAAAATAAAGACAACCCCATTCCTACAAGATATATAAATGTGATGTATATATAAAAGTACAAAACAGTTAACACCCAGGTTCTTCACACTGTGGAACACATGTGTGCACCACCATTCTTTTTTTTTTTTTCTTCCCTCCATACTGTTTTGCAGAAAGCAGGAAAACTATAATAGGTGAGTGCATCCTAAAAAGCAAAGATAGTACTACATAAACATCAAAACCATGAAGACATTTCTTTTTGTTTAAAAGTGGGGCCTGTTCGTAGTGATTGCAAAGAAAAACATGGGAATAATGCAGGCCAAGGGCTTGCATAACAGAATCCTTTTGCGGGAAACATTATCAAAATCCAAGAAGAGAATATTATTGGCATTGTAATATAATTAACCCCTTCCAGGCTCATGACGAGCTCAGTCAGTGTTCAGCACAGGGGAAATTTGGGCAGTAATAGTCAACCTTTGGGGAATCAGTGTAGGTCACCACCCTGCGTCAGCATCCGGTAGCAAGGAAGCACGTCCTCCGCCGTTGATCCACCACCAATCCGGTCTGGTCTGGTCTGGTTCCATCTTCCAAAAATAATAAACTAACATAAAAACATGAAAATAAAAAACTAACATAATAACGGGAGTGGGAGGGGGGGTGGGCCGACGCACACACCGAACACCACAACCCAGCAACCTAGGACAAGAAAACAAGTATCATTAATCTTGCAGGATAAAATTTTCCATTTAAAAAGCACCCCAAGTGCTTTTCATTGTCGAAAAAAAAACAACTTAATTAATTAAAAACATTCTTCTAAAGTCAAGACATATTTAAAATCATATACCTTTAAATTTGTTTGGGCAAAATCTAATTTTTACATACACAGCCAAAAGGGCCGAATCATACCCTAATACTCCGTGAGACAGCCCCTCCCTTCAGAATACGCAGGAGCCAGGCTACAGTGTGAAGTAATTTGAATCACTGCCAAGGGTTGATCTCACTGCAAGGGGAAGGCACTGCCAAGCACTCGATGCAAGCATCTCTAGTCTCTAATCAGGGAAGCCTACCCAGGCCTACTGTATCTAACTAACTCCAAGGGCCAAGAGTCTGCCAACTACACTGCATGTGCAAGCATCCCTTATCAGCGGGCAATGAAGCTGTCTGCGCCGACAGCCAGGAGGAGCGAGTCAACCCCCCTTTACATAAACCTACCGTCCGCGGAACAAAATTGGCTGTTAGCCAATCATAACAAGACAGGTAGTGTTCGGAGCCTGCAGAGGAAAAAACCCGTCTTCACAAACCAGCTGGTCTGCCAAGGTCGACAAACACATTCTTTGTAAGCCTTTCCCAGGCCTGATTCATTAACTAACGAAAGCAAATTCATATGTGGATGCAAGCAATTTAAAATAATTCTGGTACAGTGTACTGCTACTTAAAAGCTCCACTTTCTAAAAAAAAAAAACTTTTGTCTAATTAATTCAACTAGAGGGCAAGGGACATTTGAAACATGGGCATTTATTTAGCATGCAGATCAACACACAGAAAGGGGCAATTTGCTTCTGCACACAATACTATGCATTTCTTATTTGAAAAAAAAAACGAATTATCATGGACTGTTGGGTTTAATATTTCTCTGATATCAGGCAGCATGTTTAATGAACACTGCATTTACTATGTAAGGTATTACCTTTCTATCAACAGCTTGTCAAAGTACATAGGCGAGCCTTGTAACTAAATGCAAATTAAACTAATGTAAGGGACACATAGCAAATAGTTATCATTTTTAATCAAAATAGTCCGCTCCACCCTAACTATACACACCATCATCCAAAAAATAAAAAACGAAATCACAATATACTTGCAGCTGTTTAAAGGGAAATAATGTTAAAATAACATAAAATGCAAACACATTTCATCATTGAAGTTTTTCAACCAGGGGCAACATCTAATTTTGCATTGCAGAAAAGGGCCAAATTCATATATCATCAAACAGCCATTTATTTTCCAACTGAGTGGGTGAACTAACGTATGCCGGACTGCTGCATATTAAAACAACTACATTTGAAAAAAAAAAGGTCCAGTTTGCATCAGGGAAAAAATAATAATGAGAACACATTTGTTTTAAAAGCACACGGTTGCCTGTCACTAATTAAAAGCACATGTTACTGTGCACTGTTGGGCAAGATTTATTATTCTCAACCTGTGATCATCGCAAAACACCGGCCAGCACATTCCTTTCTAGATGGAAAACCCTCAAAGAAATAATTAATGAAAACAGCCCGTAGCGTGCGCACACCAACTGGGCCATCTTCTAATATTTCACTCATTTTAAATCATGCATTCAAAAATAATTCTCCACACGTCTGTGGATGCATATTAAGTAGCACATTTAAAAGAACACTGCTTTCTCCGTGCAAACCCTTATCATAATCCGACTGGATGATTTATAACTTACCGATCTCTAAGAGTCAGACACATGAAGTCATCAGTTCCAAGGCAAACCCACACAAGTTCGTAGACGCATTTCAAAAAGAATGTTAAATGAACAGAGCCCTACGCTCAGCACAAGATGTTACCTTTCCTTCAAGAAGCTGACAAAGCACGTAGGCAGACCCAGGAACCAATAAAAGTCAAAATCAAACCATCAATCACCAAAGTATTCACTGACTTTTAGAGTCAGCTCAAATAACCATGCATGTGAAACAGCATATTAACATAAATACTGCCATCTCAATTCAAGATATTAACCCTTTGGCAGCTCAAGCACAATCATTCCCCAAGACTGCAGTACATGGGAAAGTCATGAACTCATCTCTCCACATTTACAAATATGCGCGCACATCTACAAAACATTATCCCCCAAGCATTTGAAAGAGAACCAGCTCTCTCCTACCTAATGCAACAATAACATGCTCTATCCAAGCCATGACCACATGGCGCTATTCACAAGCCATATTTACAAGACAAGTCAACAAATTCAAAAAATGACCCGCTCCTCACAAGGAATATATGCAAGGCACAATTCATAAGCAACACAGCAAGTCAAAATGAGAACATGCTCCACACAAGCCACATTAACATGGCGCTATTCACAAGCCATATTTACAAGGAGCTATATGCAAAGAACTCCACAAATCATATAACAATGAACACATTTCACATTGCACAGCATAAGCAGATGCAGCAAGCAATTTAATGGACAATTTAAAAGCATTATTCACACACATTTGTACAATTGGACCATCACAAAGATGTTACTGGCTCCCTCATGTAATGTCATCCTTCAACCCTGACAGTTCAAACACCAAGATGAAAACCATTCCTTCCACCCTGCGTAAGTCAAATGCCATGATGTACTGCAATCTCCTGACACAGCAACTGTTCAAGCCCATAGGTTACACAGGCTACATACACTGCAAAACTACACCAGATGGAACTGGCGCTCAGGGCACTCCCCCACAACACATGGGAAACTCTCCAAGCACATGGCAGGTCACACAGGATTCATAAGATGCCGACTACGCCAGATGGAACTGGCGATCAGGGCACTCCCTCACAACACATGGGAAAACAATCTAAGCACATGGCCAGGTCACACAGGATACGTAAGATGCCGACTACGCCAGATGTAATGGCCAGATTTTCTGCTTAGATGGGATCCGCCCCTAGGGGCCCCTCTAACCCAGCCAAAACGTAACCACATCCCTCCTCAGGACCATCTATCCAGGCACCTGGGTACCTACCTGAGGATGGGGAACTCGCAATATACAAGCTCATATTATCAGAAACACCACTAAATCTATAGGGATACTAAGAATACTCACTGATTACTAAGGACATCCATGCCCTACACCACACTCATACCTTATAGTCTCGCGACCACATGGGTCCAGACTAATCTACCCTGGGGCAGTTCTGATTATCTACCATTTACACACCAGTATCCTACCTGATGTTCTCATTACACACATGGGTCTGCAGTCCCAGTGCTCTCATTTATACCCGGTCTGCAATCCAGCAGACCTACACACCCCTCCATCTTGGGTGCTCTCACTTACACACAGCTTACAATCTGGCAAGCCTCCGCACCGTATCCCTCCGGTGCTCTCATTTACACAAGCCACAATCCTGTGGGTATACACACTGACTGTAATCAGTGCTCTCACTAACGCCACTTACCAATGACGACCACTTTCCTATGAACACCTTCAGTTTTATGTTGGGAAGTCTCTCTCCCTATTCACTAAGGGCTTGCTACTACAATATTAGGAGTTAGCCAATTAATAATATGTGCCTTCTGCTCCTGGCATCAAAGGTCCACTCGCTCCCTATTTATTTGATCACTACTTACCTGATCGGGATTACACATCCGTTCATATAAACAATCATCAACTAGGAACTCCATTTACCCGGATTGAACAAGAATACAAGGCACATTTCAGTTCACTAAGAACTAGGGCTGGTTTTTATTAACAATATAAACACCTACACAGATCTGTATTGTAATGGACACATCCACATGTAACTGACAAAGACTATAGATAGAACACACCGCTGCAAGGAAAAGGATTAGCAATACAAAAGCCTAGGGAATAAAGATAAGATTAAGATGTAAGTGTGAAGTAAACTAATATGATAGGAGCGCTATCACCTGATTAGTGTGAAGTCTTGTTCTAGCTGTCATCTGGGCTCCTCTCTCGTCTGTGTCTTGGCTCATCTCAGGCTCTCTCTCTCTCCTGCACTCTTGGATACACCTCTGCGCTGATCACTTTGCACTGGATTTCTCTCCCCCACGGACTCTCTCTCCACATTCCAACTTCAATCTAATAGTTTCGGCCGTTCTGATACTGTTCATTCCACTAGCTTGTTCACTCTGTTTCAAGGTTTCTGTGCCAATGTCCAATTAACTCCAGCTGCTCCCACAGGTTAATCCACGATCTCTACTTCAGTCTCTTCTAAAAGGCATTACTTCAGACTCCAGCTATTCACAACTCCTCCTGATAAGCAACTGCTTCTGACTGCTTCCTTCAGTTCCAGCTCACTGACTGTCTGTTTGTCTCCAATTCAACTCAGCTCTCTCTAGCTTGAACTCTCTCTCTCCTACTTCAACAGCTCCTAACTCTTCTACCACTCCAGCTCGACTCTCTGACTCCGCCTCTGCACTTCACTGATATAGAATGCTGTTTCCTCATGGAAAGTTCCAGCCATCAGCCTGCCGCCCACCAGATCTCTGCACCACTTCGCATCAAGGACACACACCCAGCTGGCCAGCCTTTTGTGGTGTCTTCGACACAGAGAATAATACAGCCTACCGATAAGGGCTGGCCCAGACCGGTTCTCTCCAAGTGAACAACAGCTTTAACTATAAACTTTACCTTTACCCTTGCAAGCCTCTCAGCTTCATCAACATGGAGTCCCTCTAGTTCTAGGCCTGTAGGCCTGAAAAGGATGAAATACCCCTTAGCTCTGTCAGAATACCTACATAAACCATACCAATGTGTTATATAAAGTCAGGACTATAAGCAAGTATGTCAAAGCCAATAGGCAATAGACAGATTAGAGTCAAGAATAAGGGATCTATCATCATATTAAGCAGCTATACTGTACTAGGTCTGGAAAAAGGGCTTAAAAGGGCCAACATAAGCTAGGAATACATATCCTAGATGTGAGCAAGATTAAAGTCTATACTACTGCCCACTAGGGCCAAAAACCATGTCAACACACTCTTCTTGACCACAACTTCGGAACCGGCGTCGGCGGTGCCAAGCGCAGCACCGGTGCCACTGGTGCCGAAGAAAGAGCCTCTGATGTGGGCAACGGCGCCGATCCAAGTCCAAGAAGGACCACCAGATGGCGCCGGAGACTGTGTAAATGGCATTGAAAACCTCGGAGCCGGAAACTGCCAGGGCGCCATCTGCATAAATGGCATGAAGGGTGCCTTGGCATATTGTTGAGGAACGCCCAAATTGAAGGCAAGCAGACCCTCGGGGCTGACGGCGCACCGGTAGGGTAAGCTGCTCTGGCAAACATGCTGCACATCACATTAAGAAAATGCGATGGATCCGACCCAGGCCCAGGAAAGCGTGGATAAGGAGTAGAGTCTGAATCCACTCAGGGGCGAGTAGGCATCAGGGACATTGGATGCAGAATAGGAGAGGCCACAGACCCAGGAGAAGACATCCTAGGCTCTCTCGGCGCTGGAGATATCCTTGGTGCGGGAGAATCCTTTGGCGTCGGAGAATGCACCGGAGAACCCCTCCGTATCGGAGAGTGAGCCGGTGTCGCTTGAGGAGAAGGCGACGGCGAGATGAACTCTTTAGAACGACGTTGCGGAGCCAGAGACTGCGACTTCAAAGCTCTACCTTTCGATGAACGGTTTCGGAAACCGTGCCTTCTCTTCTTCTTGTGCTTCTTCAACTTTGAAGTATACAAGGTCGACGACTTTGATTTTGACCTCTTCTGGCCCCTCTTCTCCTTTTTTACCTTAGCCATAAAAAGCTTAGCCTCACCCTCCTTCAAAGCCTTGGATTCATCTTCCGACAACTGGAGTAGCCTCCGACGTCGTGGTCCGAAGAAAGACACCACAAACAGTCACCATGGGGGTCTGTGATAGACATATGGCCCCCACTCTCTGCAAGGTTTGAAACCTGACTTCTTCGCTGTCACCATAGCACTGCTACACCAAGGGAAACCACAGAAACGAGTAACCTCCAAAGAAAATGGAGAGTCCCAGAAAACAGTTACGCATCAACGGCGCAGAAAAAAGGGAAATGACGTCAGCACGCCGACGAGGTCTTCTTTTGGCTCTGGTGACGTCATAGGGAGTCGCAAGAGGAGCCATGCCATTATGACGTCCTCGACGTTGTGGGAGAGCTAGAAAAAAAGTTACTTTGAAATGCTGGGGCTGGGGTAATTCAAAAGGTGAGGAATTCACAAGCGGATGTATCCATCAGAAAGGCACATTATAACACTTCAGGGTGTTCGGAGGCAATGCATACAGGTATGCATAAAATGCCAAAACAAGCAGTATTTAGTCACAGACTAATTTAAGCGCTGAAGCTTATGTAATGGGAGTACATCTGTTATCTCGCAAGTGCCTCAGCAAGGTTTGAGGGGGGCTGTGGCAATGTCAGGAAATGGGGCACTAGTCAGGAATATGCTCATGATGACAGCTACTTACCAAAGCAAGCCATTTCATATTCTCTGTCTGCAACAGTTTTTTTTTTTTTTTTTTAAACTTTATTTTTGGTGCGGACAATGATAGCATATAACAGTTGCGTCAACAGTCACAGGAGATCAACAACATTACGTCATAGTACATGTTTCTGTATACACGGCCCATCAGCCCACAACCCGAGGGCCGGGCGGCGGTAGCTGGTAGCATAGAAGCCAGGTCCTGAACCTAGCTCTGTGACTGCACGGCAGGATATTCTGATCTGCTTTTCTTTCGAGTATCTTTAATACAGTTTACCCCCCAACTCCCCAAAGGCACCCCTCCCCCCAAAACTTCGGCATTCATGGCTAACACATGTGTACACAGGTCGTTCACCTCATTATGGCACTCCTATTGGCAGGCATAGCAGTGGTCGGTGCTTACATTAGGAATGACTCCTTGAGATACAAGACATAAGATTTCCCAGTTGTAACTTACATGTGCGTGTGCGATCACACTCCCCCAACTCACCGGTCTCCCCCTCCCTCTCCACCGCCCTCCCCGTCCTCATCCTCAGACTCCGTATCCCCAGGGGTGAACAACTCCGCACTCGTACCATCCGAATCCTCGGCCGCCTCACCCAGCACTCTCATCATTCGCCACGCAAGCAGGTCGTCCTGCAGTTTTACATCCCTACGCACAGTCTGCATAAAGGTTTCCTCTGCCAGGGACCATTCCCCCACATCTCTAAGCCAGTGTGACATCTCCGGGGCCCTCTGTCCCATCCACGTGATGGCCACCCTCCTCCTCGCCAGTACTAGAAGTAGCTGTAACATCTTGTAGGGCAGAGTACATTTCCTGGGCTTGGGGACTAAGGCTAACAAGCAGTGAAGGGGGGTCAGTTCCATCCGGAGTGCAGTAATTCTGCAAATGTGCGCCACCACCGACTGCCAGAAGGCGTAAACCAGTGGGCAGTCCCATGCTAGATGAAGAAAGGAGGCCCCCGGCGAGCCACATCTTGGGCAGTTATCGCGCTTGTCCGGGGCAATACGCTTCAAAGCAACCGGAGTCACATACGTTCGGTGTAAGAAGTTAAAGTGTGTCAATTTGAACCGTGCGTTGCACGACACCTTCCGGGTTAGTGTACCAATGCGTTTGCGTTGTGTTGGGTCTAAGGCAACCCCCAGGTCAGCCTCCCAGGCTGCCCATGTCGGAGGGACCGGTGGCGTGGAGTCCTGCCGCATGGCTGAGTACAATAGTGTTACCAGCCTCCTGCCCCTACCACAGGATAGGATAATATTGAGGGTATGGGACACAGGGGGCGCATCAGGGAATTGCGGCCAAGTGTCACGTGCCATTGCACGTAGGCCCCTGTAGTGTAGGAACTGTCCCTCCCCGAGTCTGAACGTCTCTGTCGCCCGTTCGAAAGACAGGAACGTATCGTCTGGGTAGAGATCTGCCAACAGCTCGCACCCACCCGCTCTCCAGTCATGGAAAGGCATGTGTACCTCCATGTCCGCCACCGGGGCCATGATCCATATCGGCAGCTCTCTGTGAAAGGGGGCCCTCCGTAGGATTTTTTCCACAACACGCTGCCAAATGGCTGCGGTGTGGCGCACTACATATGGCAGCGTCGCATCCGCGCCCCTGCCGCGCATCAGGGCCATCTGTACCGCTCTCTCATCTGCACTACCCGCAAGGAGCCGAAGTTCCCAGGTGTCCGCATCCGCGAACCACCTGGCAGCTGGCAACAGCTGAGCTGCATAGTAGTAGAGGTCGAATCTCGGCGCCTCCAACCCCCCCTCCTCCCAGCTGCGGACCACCGTGTGCAAGGCAACTCTACTACGCCTGCCCGCCCAGAGTAAAGACGTAAGGAGAGTATTAAGAGTGCGGAACATCCGCGGGGGAAGTGGGCACAGTGAATTCTGTAACACGTACAGTACCCGCGGTAGCATCACCATTTTCGCCACTGCCAGACGTCCCATCAGGGAGAGAGGCAACGTGTTCCAGAATGCCACTGATTGTTGTAGGGAGTGCACTACCCTGTCCGCATTGCGGGCCAGCAATTGTTCATCCGACGACGCCACCTGTATCCCCAGATAGCGGAAGGCCTCCAGTTCCCACCGCAGACCCAGGTGTGGCAAGTCCCCGCGCGCGTCCACATTGTAACCCGCTAGGGGGAAGATCAGGGACTTCCCTGCATTGATACGCAGGCCCGAAGCTGCGCCAAAACGGTCCAGCAGCTGTAGCAAAGCTGGTAACGCGTCCTGCGGAGACGTTAAATAAAACAGAGCGTCGTCTGCATACAAGGACACCGTGTGGATGTTACTCCCCACTTTGATCCCCCATTGGTCCATTGTGGTGCGGACCTCCACCGCCAATGGCTCAATGGCTCAATCGCCAGGGCGAACAGGAGCGGCGAGAGGGGGCATCCCTGACGGGTGCCTCTCTCCAACGCCCAGTCCTCCGAGCGTGCGGCCCCAAGTCTGACTCTGGCCCGAGGCGCCCGATACAGTATCTGGATCCATTTGCGAAACACTGGCCCCAATCCCACCTGCTGAAGGACCTCTGATAGGTATCCCCAGCTAACCGTGTCAAATGCCTTGGCCAAGTCTATCGAAACCAGGACCTGGGGATCCTCTCTGCCGCGTACCTCATGCATAATATGGGTTAATCGTCGCAGATTCATTGCGGTGTTGCGCCCGGGGATAAACCCACACTGGTCCTGGTGGACCAACTGGGCCATGTGCGGTGCCTCTGTCTGCAACAGTTGCCACTTTGTTACTGAACACTGAGAAAGACTATAGGCCTGGCCTTGCTACACTAGTCTGATGGTTACTTTTATTTATTACAAGCATGCACCACACAAAAAAGCTGCCAACTACATGTGGCAGTCAAACTTATCCAATAAAAGTTTAAAATGAAAGAATGAATATATATATATATGTATTTATATATATATATATATATATATATATCACCATAGGGTGCAACTTTAATAGAGCAACATGTGTTCTTCCAAGCTGAGAGGTGTACTCGGAACAGGTGCAGAAACTCTTTTTTAGTGAACATCATAGGAAGACCAAATCCTTATTGGTGTAAAGAAAACTGTATATTGGCTTTAAATTACTGTAACCTGAAAAGAAAGTTTAAATACACAAGGATGCCAAACAAAAATGTTGAAAGATAGAAATTGAAAGTAAAGAGGCATTGGCCCATCAGCCTTGGCATTGAGGCACGCTGCTGTTCATAAAGCTGCATACAGGTGAGCATCCCAAATGCCATTACCCACAGAGTAGGAAAATCAATGGTGGAAGCTAGCTGACCCATTTCCCCTTCAAAATAGGCTGTGTGTGAAGGCAAAATGTGAATGATTGACAGTTGAAGAGACCACTGAAGGAAGAGAGCTGACCCAAAGCCCCTGTATATGTTTTTTTTTATAAAGTGAGGCTGTTTGACAGCGGTCTCCAAGGGCATCAGCACCTCCAACATATACATGTGCTAGATCAACATAGATAAACCAGATCTCGTGAAGTCACTGACATATGTAGATATCTCTTGAGTAAAAGAAGCAATAGAGCAGTGCAAAAGTAACTAGGGGAGCCCAGAAAATCCCAATTCATTTATGTAGTACCCAAAAGATATCTGCCCATCCTGGAAATCACAGAGCTGCAAACAGGAATTCAGGGGCACCCTGAAAAATCTAAGAACAGCACATGTAAGTATGTTACGTTGGTGCAGAGGTAACTGATCTGATCAACTTCAGCCCTTCAATCTTTGAAGTCAAGTGACTTGAGTATCATTTACACATATTCGGAAGGCAACCAAAAAAATGTTTGTATAGTAAATTACAAGAGGGATCAATAAAAGTAAAACCAATCAATCCTCTGCTTGTGTGTATAATTTTATTCATGCTCTTCTTCATGAGTGAACAAATATTTGTGGTCTCATCAATTAAAAATGTGCAATACAGAGTGTTGCGAAGTTCTGCCATAGCTTCAGAGTGTGTCACTTTGTTGATGGCCTCAAGAAACTCAAAGGCATAGTTCTTGCTGCTCCATCTGTCTGGTACCTTCACATACAAAGTTAGGTGGTCATGGAAGTCTTGGACAGACAACATTGAAGTGTTCATCTTGACCCCCAGCAACACGCTCCGCATTGTTCGCACTCCATAACTGAACCTGGCAGTAGCACTTTTGTTTTGCAGTATCATCAAAGCAGATTCATGAACTTCGCTAATTAGATGGCGTTTCAGGTAGTCCAGTTTCCAGCCATCACTCCTTTCTTCCCCGTAGAAAAGTCCACAACAATCTTTGCTTCAGCACATGCTTTGCCTATCAAGCCTACATCTGGACTGTGTTGAAATAGCTCCCCTCGTTGCATGTGAACCTTGCTTCGTGAATTCTGTGATTCAGCCTCCACACTTACTTTTCTTCACCCACTCTTCCTTGAATACAAGGCAAAATGATTTCCTTCGTGGTGAAGCACTGCACGTTTCAGAAGTAGCAACTTTGCACTTGAACATTTTTGTGCTATGCTACAAAGTCTGCAAAATAAAAAAAAGGAAAATGGCTAAAGTTTGTGTCTATACTCATGAATGCAATCTGGCCCAGAGTACTGAGGCATCGCTGGCAAAACGTAGTAAGTAATTACCTGGATTTTTCTGTTCTCTAACCAGCCTGTCCAAACATATGTAGTACTGACCGTAAAGCCTGCCATACAAGTAAAGACTTACAACACATTGTGATATAGCAATATACCATGTGCACCGGAAGAGAATCTACCAAACAATTACCAGTTTTTTTCTGCTTGTACTCCCGTCTGGCCTTTATATGTGTGTGTGGGCCTTTCTGCGAAACCTGCAACAGAAGAAAAGATGGCTAAGGCATTTGGTTATATTATAACGTACCAGGTGCACCGCAGTTGAACTCTAACAAACAGTTACCTGTTGTGCTTGTATTCACGTATGCCCATTCAATTGTTTGTGTGGTACTGTTTGAGAAACTTGCAATAGAAGAAAAGATGGCTACAGCATGTTGTTATATTACAACGTACCAGATGCCTCCCAGTTTAACTCTAAACGTTATCTGTTGTTGTGCTTGTATTCATATATGCCCGTACAAATGTGTGTGTGGTACTGTTTGCGAAGCCTGTAACCAGAAAAAAAGAAGGCTAAAGCAGGTTATATTACAATGTACCAGGTTAACCCGAGTTTAACTCTAACAAACAGTTACCAATATGTTTCTGCCTGTACTTACAGCTGCCCATCCAATTCTATGTGTAGTACGGTTTCATAAACCTGCAAAAGAAAAAAAGGTGCACATTTTGAATCTATTTACCCAGCAACCCCCACATCCATCCAGGTACATAAACAGAATGCCATTGTCTTTGTGGGTACTCATGCCTGACCATTCAAATCCAAATACCTTACAGACTGCAAACCTGCAATTGAAGACAAGATCTTTAGCAAAGGCTCTAAGAGTTACAAACAATGAATGTGACTGTTCCAGAGACTCCAATAGGAAAAGTGACCAAATAGTTACCTGGGATTCCAGTTTAGGCCAAACATGTATGTCATTCTTTATTAGTACCTGCTACTTTAAACTTGTATATAAATCTGCATTGTGTGTTACACCTTTTGTGATGCAGCTCTAAGGATCCTAAGAATTATCAAATTACAAAAAATAGACTTTGAATTCGAAGAATCCTTTAGGAGGCATCTTCCATACATTTGCAAGCAATGTTTTAGGGAAGCAAACAACCATACGTTTCATTGTCGGGCACACTTTAAGGGCAACTAAAAAGTACACAAACTGTACTAATTGATGTTCAGTAGCCATCCTACAAAGGGCTGGATTTGGAATCCTAACAGCCCTGGCAAATATGTTCAGACCAGCCCCCCCCCACTCGTACGGTGCATAGTGAGTGTAGCGAGCTAATGAGCCTGACCACTACAAGGAGTGTTTGGGGAGTATCTCCCACGAAGAAAATTGGAGCAAAAATGGCACATTCTACAAGACATTTTTCATTAAATATTCAATTGTACTAGCTCCTAAAGCATATTAAATGATGACCTCAGAGTGCACCAGGACTCAACAATCTTCATTGGGGCTCTTCAACGATTCCCTTACTAACACTCTCCAACAGTGCCCCTCATCTTTCCATAGCCTCTCTCACATGCATTTCATTTGTTTTACAGCGACTCTCATACCAGTGTAGGGTGTTGGAGCACTTTACATCATACACAAATACAGAGATAATGAATCATACATGTGTAAATCAGGCTATAGAAAATGTTACATTAGACCAGGGGTCTTCAAACTGTGGGGCGCGACCCCCAGGGGGGCCGTGGAGCGATGGAAATGGGGTCTCCCCTTCACAGCCACACTGCCCAGGCCCAAGGGCTTCAGCCCCCCTCCTCCCCGTCTGTGTCTCAGCCCGGGCTGCTTCAGTGCAGCTCCAGCTGCTGTGGGGTCGGCTGGGCAGTGTCTGGAGTCTTATCTCCAGCACACCCGAGTTTTTGACAGGTCGTTAAAGACCATTTGGATATTTACATGCCTTTGTAAACAGGTTACCAAGACTTCGGGTTTTTTCTGGTTCCAGTAGCCCCTGGGTCCCCACTCTGCCTATTCCTTACATTTAAACAGTTCTATCAAGCGCAGCTGTGAATAAAACTCCAGGAAGGGAAGAATGTCACAGTTCAACAACAAATGAAATTAACTAAGAACAGAAAAAACATTCATACATGTTAAAAGGTTTTTTTCTGTACACCAAGGGGCGGATTTCAAGCCACTTGCACCACTTTTTGCGTCACTTTTCCCATGTTAAAAGTGACTTAAAGTGGCGCACAGGGCTTGTAAATCTGCCCCAAAATGTTTTTTACTTTTGCCAATTTCTATTATAAGAATAATTTATCTTATAAAAACATTATATAGAAGTCCCATTGCATCTCAGCACTCCAACTCGTGAGAATTTGATCATGTGGATGTGCTGGAGATGTAAAAAATGTAAAGCTTTGAGGGGCAGATTTACAAGCACCTTACGCCACTTTTGCGCCGCCATTATGTCACTTCTGTGACGCAGTGGTGGCGTAAAGCAAGCACCATGCTGCGGGGGATTTACTACGTGACACATCTAGGGAGCTACATCACGTT
Organism: Lissotriton vulgaris; assembly: GCF_964263255.1. NCBI lineage: Eukaryota > Metazoa > Chordata > Amphibia > Caudata > Salamandridae > Lissotriton > Lissotriton vulgaris. The sequence continues at coordinate 95,111,431 of NC_141700.1, forward strand.
GTAAAGGCCTGCGCCACATGTAACCTGCGTCAGGTTTCATGTCGGCGTACCGCTGCAGGGTGGGCGTTCCGGCGCAGGAATGCCTCGGAAAAGTGCCTGAGTGAAATCTACAAAATTTCACTCAGTCACATTTTCGACCCCGCTGAGTCAAAACCTTGCGCCTGCTTGAAGCAGGCGTAAGGTGTGACGCACCATGTGGAAGATGGGCCGGGTTGGCACAGTGCTGGAGTTGCGTCGCGCCCATGACAAAACTCAGGCACTGCTTCAACCTGAAGCCGCCAGATGCGACACGCGTCTGTCTATCCTTGCGCCATGGCATGCCGCATTGTAAATGCGGCGCATCCGTTGTGGCACAACAATGGCATTGCATGTCACACGTTTCTTGGCACATCCCTGCTGATTTCCAGGGATGCGCCAGGTAACGTAAATCTGCCCTTAAATATGTAGTCTTAGGAAACTGTTTGTTAACCTGCGGCACTGGCAGAGCCATGAATCCAGGCTTTTTGCCCACTCCTGCTCTGGGACCAAAACTTGTTGTACTGCCTGGACCAGAGCTGGAGTTTGATAAATATGCAGATTCTGCCAAAAGGTTTGGAATTTTTTGTCATGAGGGGGTCCTTACACCTGAAAATGTTGACAGGGGGGTCTCGGCATCCAAAAGTTTGAAGACCTCTGCATTAGACAAAGGGAACACAAGGTGTTGGAGTCATATCATCCATACTTGTAGGAATTTTTTAAGAGTGCGTGGTCTGGAGAAGCACAACCTTAGGATTCAGAATGTAACACAATGATTTGGGTTGGATTTACTATTAAGAATGTTTTTGTACCCAATAAATCCTTTTTTGCAACATTAGAATAATGAAAGACTTGAAAAAAACATACTTTTCTGTCCTGTACCATGTAGTTTGCAATCAGCTTTTTGACACTTCATAGCTCAATGTGCTAGATTACGATTGTAACTTATGAACTGCACACTAACAAAAGAGTCTTTGTGGCAAAAGCAGAAACCCACTAAGCTATGCAAATCTGTGTTCTGCACGGTACACGTCCATGGCAGCAGGCATATTGACCCTCTGTGCCACGATCGATGAGTCAAAACTGACAGTAGACAAAACTTTGATCTCTCTTCAGCAGGTACATTAATCACCAGAGTAATCTTGACACTTTTATTGTTGCCTGAAAGCTATTGCATATACAAGGAACTCTGAAGAGGGTGCTCTCAAAACTACTGCCCTGCTACAAAAACGGCACCCTGGCTCCCTCCCTTTCAGCCTCACAGGGAATCACCCCCGGAAGCTGGAAACTGGGATCGGTGTAGATAATTTATTATGTGTCTTGTTTCCGTCGTGTTCTTTGGCGGACAGGGATATTGTTGTTGGAAGGTTTAGCACTGCTATAGCTGCCTGCCTCTTTCGGCAGGGTGCCACAACTCCAGGTGCCAACATTAATTGTCAAATCAAAAATAAACCTCTGTTCTCACACCGCTGTTTCACGACGTTGTATGTCATCGAATCTGCCATTTAGCACCTTTTTTAGATCAATCATCTAGAGCAAGCACTGACTGACCCATATCTGGATGTCCCCAAAGTGAGTGGCCATTCAATTCCGGCTCTGCTTTATGCAGATAATACTGTTTTAATTGCCTGGATGGCCAAGGGATTACAAAGACTTCTTAATCTTTTTATTGATTTTATGAACAGCCTTGACCTCTCCACTAATTTTTCGAAATCAGACGTGATGAAGTTTGGCCCGTCCAAAATGAAAACGATTAAATGTATAGTAGGCGGACACAATATCAGTCAGGTGGATGAGTTTCGATATTTAGGGGTTCAGTTAGATTCTGGCCTTAATTGGCATTCAATTATAACTCCTAATGTGATGGCTTTTAATAGAGCTACGTTTAGCAAAGGTGATTTCTCAAGTCGGCTTTGGCGCACCTACATTAAATCTATCCTGGAAATTTTCAAGGCCAAGTGCATCCCAACAGCCAATTATGGCTGTGGAATATGGTGTTCAAGCCCTGTAGCTCCAATTTAATAGCGGAAAACAAATTCCTAAGGGGCCTTTTGGGAGTTCCACAAAGTGTACCCTATGTAATTGTCCACGAAGAATTGGAATTGGGTTATTTCACGGCCAGCTTCAACTCTGTCCTCTAAAACTTTGGCTTTTAATTTGGACAAAGGAGGAACTTGGTCTTAACAGATTAATTATACAAGACTGTCTGAATATGGATAAGCCTTCCTTGATTCCCTGGTATCTCCCATAATATGACATCTATAGGGAGGCCTGAACTATATACCAATCCTAGAAGTATAGTTAGATATGACCTTAGATGGGTCGCTGAAGCGCTCGGGGACAAGATGGCAGCGTATTGCAAGGATAAAGCACTACTGAAACACTCTGTGTGACGTGATACTAGTGAAAACAGTGAGTGACCTGGAACCCTATCTGACCTGGAACTTGTCCTGGCATCAACAATGCCTACTGATATATTTTAGGTTAAATCTATTCCCGCGATTAGTGCCTTTTAGTTACGGCTGTTTTAAGGACTCGAAGATACCCCCATGTGATTACGACGATGTCTCAGTCAATGACACCTTACATATTGTCATGATTTGTGCGAAATGTATTCACCTGCGATTTAAGTTTATACAACCACTCTTTAGGCCCATGAATTTTACCCAAGTTATATGTACATTATTGCACTTGTACTTTTTAAATACCAGGTGGCGCTTGCCTCCTGGTCTACGGACAGATACACAAATGAAAACACTTCTAAAAAGTCCAACAAACGATCTGCCTGATGTGGGGATAATAAGGTGCTCAGGATATTGATATAGGTAATGCAGGCACTTCTAAATTTTCTAGTGAACGGTCCTCCCAATGTGGGGATATTAAATTGCTTGTGGTATTTATTCGGATGGCGCAGACCAGGGGCAGCTAGCAACGTGTCTCTCGTTTTAAAATTGTTCAACAACTGCTATCTGGCGTTCAGCCTTTAATAAACCGTCAGTTAATTAAGCAAGTCACGCGTAATTGGTCATGTGGCTCATTACATGACCACATCAGGTGGATCGTTTGTTGGACTTTTTAGAAGTGTGCATTCGTGTATCTGTCCGTAGACCAGGAGGCACGCGCCACCTACAGCACCCTCCGATCCAATTTGTGTTTGGTAAACATCGATGTAAACGCATGAAACACCGCCTTACAGCTTTATTGAATCCTAACTTCATTTGATATCGGCGATTCAATATGAGTGTTTTAGCTTCATATAATTTGGACTGCGTTTTTCGTATATCGTGAAGGACCTCTCGAGTCAAAATCAACGTTTTTGAAATCTATTAAAATATAAGGAGAACTTTCTCCTTATCATATGGAAAGTGGAAACCAAAGCATTTTGCGTTGTTCGAATTTCGTGACTTAGTAATACGTGGTTACTCCTGAAGAAGGCGCTGGTCGCCGAAACGCGCGTCAACAATAATATTGTGCCACTGTGTTGTTTTTTATTGAAAAAAGTCTTTCTTTTTTAATCAAATATTGTCTGTATAAATTTATGATCTCTTTTGTTGATGTATTTTCTCTTCCCCACTGAGTTATACATCTTTTTAATATGTTTTTATGTATAACCTTTTGACTGAATTAATAAACAGCAGATTTTTTATATGTTATTAGTTTTTCTTCCTCTCTATTATTAGATTTGACAAGCAAAAGTAAATTGCCTAGGTTGTTATTTCACATGTTGTTATGTCCCTGACCTAGGAATTGTTATAATCGGTCAATCAGGGGGTCCTTTTGTTCTCACCAATACTTGAGTCTGCCAGACACCTGAACAATTGATCCGCCGTGGCATTCATGGACACTGCTAGGTGGCTCAGTCAGGAAAGTGCCCTGGCGCGACTACTACCTCAATAGGCCCAGAGCCTCCCAACACAGAATTGAAGAATACACTGCACCCTGCTTGTTGCAGTACCAGTTGGTGGTGGAGTTGTATGTAATAACCTGTATCAACATCCCTTTTATGGATGTCAGGAAGGCCGTCAGAGCCAGACGAATGACGTACAACTCCAGCAGACTGTGGAGCTGACTCTCTGACAGAGAAAAGAGTCCCCTGATCCTCCCTCAGATGACCTCTGCAGCTCAGCAGGGATTTGTGCATCACCACGTCACCTCTGGGAGTGCAAAGGGAGAAGGGACTGTACCTGGACCAATATAATAAAACCATCCACCACTGAAAATCTCGAGCCGTTTAATCAGACACCTGTATGGCATTTGCCAGATTGCCTTCCTGGTGGACTCACTGAAAGTTCATATTCCATTGCAGAACACACATGTACCACCAAGCATATATGACGAGGAGGATGCAGGAGGCCAAGAGCCCTCGGAGCTACACTGACCATGATCCAGGGCTGAGCTTTAAACAAGAGGATCACCACCCAAAAGTCCTGGACTTTTTGCATTGAAGGGAAAGCCCTGAACACCACTGTCTAGGACTGCCCCAATGAATGAAACCCACTGTGAAGGTGTCTGGTGAGACTTCAGCTCGTTAGTAGTGACCCACAACATAGTCAAAAGGTTCACTGTTATCTGAAGGTGGTCCATGACTGACTATGGAAGCCCATCTTCAACAGCCAGTCATTATTGTCTAGGAATACTTGTATCCCCAAGCTCCGAAGATTGGCAGCAACCACTAACAAAACTTTTGTGAACACCCAAGGGGTTCTGGTGAGATGGAAGGAATGCACACCACACTCAGAATACTCCTGGCCTAACCTCAGATTACGCCTCCGGGATTGGAGGACAGGTATATGAAAATATGTGTACAGCAGGACCAAGGATAATATCCATTCACCCGTGTCGAGAACAGAAAGGATCTGGGCCAGAATGAGCATTTTGGCAAGGGGCGACCAATCGGTCCCCCCGAACGTATGGCAGAGTACCACGATCCCCCCGGGAAGCCATCTTGGGCGGGAGGCGAGTCTCGGCTGGTATGCCCGAAGCGGCGTAGCCGGGGCGCGCCTTTTCCCGCCCTAGAGTGGGTTGGCCTAGACACTGACGCGGCTGGCCACGCCCTTGGGGCAGGCAGGGGCGGGTTTACGCCCGCCCTGAAGACGGATAAAAGGAGGAACAAGACCAGAAAGCATCCTCTTGTTCCTGTGCTCTGAAGCTCCACCTCCTCGCTGCACGTGAGCTCGAGACGGAACGAAGAGCCATTTTTGAGCGTTGTAATCTTTCTCGTTTGTTTTACAGATACTCTGTCGGAGAATGCCGAAGAAGGCGGGAAAGCGAATGACTACCGAACAGATGCTGCGTGTTCTCATGAAGGAGATGACCGACCTAAAGAGGCGGATGGATAAAAACGAGGAAGGGGGCCCGAAACGTCCTTTGGAGGGAACGGCCCCGGGAGGAAAAGGCAAGAGGCCCAGGAGAGGAGCAGCTGGGGAAGATACCCCGGGTCCCAGTGCCCCGCTCGAAGCACCCACTCCTGTGCCGGAGGAAGGGAATCCGATTCCCGTGGTGGTCACCCCCGTGTCCGGGGAAGACATGCCGCCCGAGCTGGCAGCACAAGTAGCAGCATGGTTGGGTAAAAGTAGCAAGGGCCCCACGGCTGTCGACGCGCAGGTGTTAATGAAGCAACTGCGGGAAACTCGTGAAGCAGCGAAGGTATCCACGCCGGCTGCGGCCGTAGAGAAGCCACAGGGGACGGTTTTAGTCGCAGAGACAGCGTCCAGTTCAGGTAAGCGGCCATTGCCGATTGCGAGGGAAGAGTCGGCTCCCTCTCGAAGGGAGAGGTTGGGTCAGCATGTTCCTTTAGCTATTAAAGAAAAGATATGGGCAGGGGAATATGTAAACATCTTCTCGTTGCTTACTGATCATTATGAGATGGAGCATGTTAAAGGTCAGAAGGATCTCATGCATCCGAGTGTTTGGCGCGCAAAGATGGCCGCCTTTAAGGTTAATGAAAACGTTGGCAATTGGGGCAAGGCATGGGGCATTTTCACATCGATCTTGGGAGAACGGAGGCCCGAATTGCTACCCGAGTTGCCGAGTTATCAGTCACGGATCATGGGGTACTCGATATCACACGAGGGTAATCATTGGTTTTGCTATGATAATCTTTTCAGAAAAGCAAAAGAACATGATAAAAACTTAACTTGGGATTGTTATGATTCTGTGTCCTGGTCCAAAATGAAGGAGACTGGTATGTTGAAAGTGCCATTAGTAGGGAGTAATGTGGGCGAATCCTCCCGTCAGTATGCGGGGACGCCTTTTCGATCAGGTACGGGTACCGACAATCACTCGAGGCCTACCGGTAATACAGGTAAAAAGGGGGTTTGTTGGAATTTTAACAGGAATAAATGTACTAGGCCCCAGGGATCGTGCAAATTTAAACACGAATGTAGTGGGTGTGGGCAATCATCCCATCCTGAGTCCACGTGCAGAGCCAAAACGGGTGATAACGGGGGTAGAGGAGGTGCCAAACAGGTCTAACATAGTCCGAGGGGCGCCTTTACCTACCCCGATTGATACCTTGGCAATGATTCCCTGGCTCAGTGAATACCCGGATCGTGCTTCCGCTGGGGTGTTGCGGAACGGGTTTTCATATGGTTTCCGCATCCCAGTGGGGGACTTTCAGGGTGTGGAAAAATGCAAAAATCAGATATCGGTCTTGCAGCATACGACCGTGGTACAGGAAAAGATCCGGAAGGAGGTTACTCGAGGTCGAGTCGCCGGTCCGTTTAGTGTACCCCCGGTGGCTAACTTTGTCTGTTCGCCTTTAGGAGTGGTCCCCAAGAAGGACCCGGGTGAGTTTCGGCTGATACATAATTTGTCAGCCCCACGTGGTCTTTCCGTAAACGAAGCGATAGACCCGGAAATGTGTTCGGTACGGTACGCATCTTTCGATGAGGCCGTGGCCATTTTGAATCGCCTGGGGCCCGGGGCGCTGATGGCAAAATCTGATATCGAGTCAGCGTTCCGGTTGCTCCCGGTACATCCAGACGATCAGCGTCTACTGGGTTTCATGTTTCAGGGTCAGTATTATATGGATAGATGTATGCCGATGGGATGCTCAATTTCTTGTGCCTATTTCGAGAAATTCAGTAGTTTTCTACAATGGGTCTTCACAAAGAAGACGGGTTTTCAACATGTGATGCATTATCTCGATGATTTTTTGTTCCTGGGGGCAGCCGGGGATCCGGAATGTGGGCAAGCTTTGGCTGCATTTTGTGTTTTAATGAATCAGTTTGGCGTGCCATTGGCACCAGGTAAGACGGTGGGTCCTTCGACTTGCCTCGAGTTTCTGGGGATCGAGTTAGACTCCGGAGAAGGTTGTTTCCGTTTACCAAGTGATAAAGTGTTTAAGTTCAGGGCATCCCTGCAAATGTGTTTGAGTGAAGCTAAGGTTAAGCTGCATCAGTTACAGCAGTTAGTGGGCCAGTTGAATTTTGCCCTGAGAGTTATACCTATGGCCCGCCCCTTTTCCCGTTCGATCGCTCAAGCCATGGTCGGATTGAAGGAGGGCCATCATCGCACGAGGCTCTCGGCCGAGGTCCGCCAGGACATGCGCATTTGGTTGGCATTTCTGGCAGATTTCAATGGTCGAGTCGTCTGGAATACACCAGCCGTGTCCTCTGACGAGCTGGGGCTGTGGACGGACTCGGCAGGGAGTGTAGGTTTTGGTGCCATTTTCGGTGCTCGATGGTCTGCACAAAAATGGCCGGCATGGTGGCATAACAGTGGACTGACAAGTAACATTGCTTTCCTGGAACTTTTCCCCATTTTCGTGGCCCTGAGAGCGTGGCCCGAAGGGTTCAGAGATCACTCTGTGGTATTTTGGTCTGACAATATGACCGTGGTTGAGTGTATCAATAGTCAGGCAGCACGATGCAAATGGGTTTTGAGGCTGCTCAAGGAAATCGTATTACTGTGTATGCAACTGAATGTGTTATTCAAAGCAAGACATGTCCCTGGGGTAATGAACCAGGCGGCTGATGCCCTTTCTCGTTTTCGTATGCAGGCCTTCTGGGGTTTTCTGCCCACAGCGGACCCGGAGCCGGCACCCTTTCCCGAAGCTCTTTGGTCTCTCGGTGCCCCGAACTTCGTAACCTCGTGGGAGAGAGTTTAGCACCCAAGACGAGGAAGGCATATGAAGGGGCGTTCCGGTCCTATTTAGCCTTTTTGGGGACTGCTAGAGAGGAGCTTTGGGGCCAGGAGGAAGGGGTCGTGAACTTTCTGATGTCATTACATCTGGCAGGGAAAACGGTGGCCACGGCCCAGAGGCATCGGGCTGCCATTTCCTTTGTTGCTAGGGCTCATGGGATCCAGGACCCGACAGCGTCTTTCGTTGTGCAAAAAGCGCTACGTGGGTGGCAACGCCTTGAGGGTCGCAGAGTAGATGAGAGGCGCCCGATAGGTTTGGATAGGTTGGCCCAGTTATTATCCAGACTCCCTACAACATGTTCGTCTCAGTTTGAGACAGTGTTATTCCGAGCCGCTTTTACGCTGGCATTTCATGGGGCTATGCGGGTAAGCGAATTAGTGGCAAGGAACAAGCAGGATGTGACGGGAGGACTGTGCGCAGAGCACGTTCAGATCAGAGGGGAGACGATGACTGTCTCGTTTGTGAGGTCCAAAACCGACCAGAGTGGGATGGGTGAATGCATAATTATACGCAGGATTCCCGGGTCGTCCATGTGCCCAGTGAAGTGTTTAGAGGATTATTTAACACGAAGGGTGGCATCATGGGGGGGGACCTTGTTGAGACACGCGGACGCCACCCCACTGACAAGGTTTCAGTTTCAGCGGGTGCTTGCGATGTCGATTACAGCTGCGGGCTTGAACCCGGGCGAATTTGGGACCCATTCCTTTCGGATAGGGGCTGCTACAGAGGCTACAGCCAGGGGTCTGAATGTGGAACAAGTTAAACGTGTGGGGCGTTGGTCCTCCAATTGTTATAAAAGGTATGTGCGTTTGCACATGTTGTGAAGCCGTAATGATGTACTCACGCTTCTTGTTTTTGTTTGGTTTTCAGTTACGCAAGCCTACGAGGCGGGGCGGACTATGCAGTCGACCCAACACCGGGCCAGCGGTCAGACATCACCGGCTGTTAAAAAGGAGGTGTGGGTCGTGGGCCACTCATACGTGAGGCGTGCCGCGGACGTATTCAAGGCAGGTGACGTGATGCACGTGGCTGGGGAATACGGGTACAGTGTGTCCTTCTACGGAAAGGGCGGTCTCTGTATTGACCAGTTCCAATCATTTTTCGAGGGTTTGCTAGGGCGGACGAGGTCACCGCCGTCTGTAGTCATAGTACATCTTGGGGGCAATGATTTGGTCACCACTGGTAGACGACTTCTCCTGGAAGCGATGCTTTCCACTGTAAGTTGGTTAGCGAGGAGAGTTCCAGGGTGCACGATTGCGTGGTCCCATATGATCCCACGAAAAGTGTGGCGGGGGGCTTTTTCGGTTTCTGCTTTAAATCACTCTGTGAGAAAAATTAATAACAAAGTAAGTAGGTTGTTCCGTTCCAATGCACTGCATTCTATCGCGCATGGATGTATTAATGATGACAGTATGTACTTGGGGGATGGTGTTCATTTGTCTCGGATGGGGAATGAGTTACTCATAGGAGACTTCATAGCTTGGCTGAAGACGTTAAACATGACCTTTAGGTAGGAGTGTGGTGGGGGGTCCGGATAGCCGGTCAACTATCCGGACCTGTGGCGGTAAGGTCATGATCGGTGAGCACTAATTGGAAGATCCCTATGAGTGGGCGTCACCCATTACGGATGGGGGCGCTCGGGGGAGGTGGCCATTGGCCCCTCAACGGGGAGGCGGTCCCTTCTAAGGATGGGTCGCCGAAAGGAAAGGGAAGGCGGTCAAGGCCCCTTCATGGGTAGGAGGGGTTACAGCCCCCTCCTGGGGAATTTCCCGGGGCCAGTACGTCTGCGACGGCAGATGTGGTAAGTTGTGTGGGGTTTGGGGGGGGGTCTACGCTACCTTCTAGATACCTCACACGAGTCCTCGTACGACCTTTAAGTGGCGTCGAGTTTTATTGGGGCCCCCGTCAAGTCAAGGGAAATTGGTAGTTGCACTTGAGGTAAGCCTCCGTGCCGCCCCTCACAAGTGAGGGGGATATGTCTGGGTTAGGGATCTTGACACCGGTTACGACCTTGCCGTTGGCCCTTAAACGTTAGGATGTACAATTTCAAAGTTAAGTAAATGTTTGGTAGGATGTTAGTTCGGCTAGGAGAACCTTTGTACTAGAGGATATGTTAAGGTTAGCCAAACATCGCAATGTGGTAATGAAATTGTACATAATATGAAACTGTTTATTTTAATGTTTTAATTTTGTTTCATATTTTAATAAATACGGCCCGGGAGGGTCACTCCCTCCCGTCTCCAAAAACTTCAGAACTGTTTCCGGTTTCCCATCCTTGGGGATTGTGTTGAGAGGGGGTGGCGGGTATCTCAGCCATATGGCAAGGGGCGACCAATCGGTCCCCCCGAACGTATGGCAGAGTACCACGATCCCCCCGGGAAGCCATCTTGGGCGGGAGGCGAGTCTCGGCTGGTATGCCCGAAGCGGCGTAGCCGGGGCGCGCCTTTTCCCGCCCTAGAGTGGGTTGGCCTAGACACTGACGCGGCTGGCCACGCCCTTGGGGCAGGCAGGGGCGGGTTTACGCCCGCCCTGAAGACGGATAAAAGGAGGAACAAGACCAGAAAGCATCCTCTTGTTCCTGTGCTCTGAAGCTCCACCTCCTCGCTGCACGTGAGCTCGAGACGGAACGAAGAGCCATTTTTGACCCACCCACCAGCCCCTGAAGACAGCGAGTGGTTTTAAATAAAGTTTGATTGATAATTCTGATTTTCGTTTACAGGTTGCGGTATTATCGTAAAGATTTTGAGTATGCAATAAAGAATGATCGTTTTGTGTTATGTTTTGCAAATAAAGTAATTCTGCTTTAGTGTTCATCAGTAGGCATGCTTTGAATAAAGTTGTTGTTGCTACTGTCGGTTATATTTAGTCTTTAGCTATTTAGTTATCATTGTCGTATTTATTTTGGTCGGGCGGTAAGGTCATGATCGGTGAGCACTAATTGGAAGATCCCTATGAGTGGGCGTTACCCATTACGGATGGGGGCGCTCGGGGGAGGTGGCCATTGGCCCCTCAACGGGGAGGCGGTCCCTTCTAAGGATGGGTCGCCGAAAGGAAAGGGAAGGCGGTCAAGGCCCCTTCATGGGTAGGAGGGGTTACAGCCCCCTCCTGGGGAATTTCCCGGGGCCAGTACGTCTGCGACGGCAGATGTGGTAAGTTGTGTGGGGTTTGGGGGGGGGTCTACGCTACCTTCTAGATACCTCACACGAGTCCTCGTACGACCTTTAAGTGGCGTCGAGTTTTATTGGGGCCCCCGTCAAGTCAAGGGAAATTGGTAGTTGCACTTGAGGTAAGCCTCCGTGCCGCCCCTCACAAGTGAGGGGGATATGTCTGGGTTAGGGATCTTGACACCGGTTACGACCTTGCCGTTGGCCCTTAAACGTTAGGATGTACAATTTCAAAGTTAAGTAAATGTTTGGTAGGATGTTAGTTCGGCTAGGAGAACCTTTGTACTAGAGGATATGTTAAGGTTAGCCAAACATCGCAATGTGGTAATGAAATTGTACATAATATGAAACTGTTTATTTTAATGTTTTAATTTTGTTTCATATTTTAATAAATACGGCCCGGGAGGGTCACTCCCTCCCGTCTCCAAAAACTTCAGAACTGTTTCCGGTTTCCCATCCTTGGGGATTGTGTTGAGAGGGGGTGGCGGGTATCTCAGCCATATGAATTTGTCCTTGCACAGGAAGGCATCCGGATGCCGAATTTTCAAGGCATGCCTCAGGCTCCCCGTCCTTTTTGAGGATGACGAACTAATGAGAATAACAACACCCTCCTCTTTCCGAGTACGGCACCCTCTTGATGGCATCCTTGGTCAGCATTAAGCACACCTCCTGTTACAGGATAAAGAGTTGCTTGTCCAAATCTTATTCTGGTAAGGGGGAATAGCAGACAGGGAGGTGAGAAAAGGCAGGACACAGCCACTTTGAACAATCCATAAGACAAATCGATCGGATGTTATGGACCTCCAATCTTGGAGGAAATGTTCACTCCTACCTCTGTTTCGTGGTTGTTGTAGTAGGGGGAAAGGAATTAGAGGACTGATGAGCCTTCTTGACAACACACACTGCCTACTAGACCTGTATCCACAGTCCCGTTAGGACTAGAGTTTCTCTGCCATACCACTGGTTGGGCATGATATCACTGACTATACACCATCCCACTAGAATGGCCTCTAAACTTTGGGAACTGACACAGTAACTGTTTAGCAAAGGTCAATGGTCCCAAGGAGTACACTGTAGCACTGCTGTCCTTAAAGCAGTTAAAAGTAGAGTCCGCCTTCTCATTAAAAAGGCAGGACCCATCAAAGGCATGTCCTTGAGGGCCTGCACATTTCTGGAGAATCCTGTGGAATGCCTCCACGCATGCCGACAAACAATACTGCTCTCCACATACAATCCAGACCTGCGCAGATAACTTATTCAGCCGCATTGGCCATCATGTATCGTCTGGGCCAAAGAGGGCTTAAGGTATTCCTAAACTGCGCCCAAGATCTAACTGGCCATGTCCCACATAGCATGTGTGCAACAGTCCAGCAAACAAACTGCATTTATTAATCGCAATGCTAGTCTGGCAGAAGAAAACATATGCTTGGCAAAGGTATGAATCTTCTTGAGTTTCCTACCTGGAGGAGTGGTGGGGAATGACTTAATGCTAATCTAACGGATCAAGGCCTGAACAGTAAGAATCTTTAGGGTGGGGTACTTGGTGTGTGTCTGTGAATTCTGGCCACATGCCTATTCACAGGCGGGCAAGAACAAGACTTCCACTAAGTAGCCATCAAAGAATTATTGAGGGTATCGTTAAAAGAAAGCAAGGGCTCAGAGGTTACTGGTCCAGACTGCAAAATCTCTATTAGAACATTTGTTTTGGTCTCATCTGCAGGTTGCTGTAATTCTAGTGCCTGTCCTGCCCTAAGGGCCGCCGCTGCATATCGGGCATGCTCTTCCATTGGTGGCCCAAATATCGAATCAAACTATGTCTTAGGTGAGGTGTCAAGACTACTGAAATTCTGTAAATCAATCTATGGGGCATCATCACTATAGTTAGGGGAAGGAAGCCATGCCATCTTCATCATCAATATCTTCAGGTGTCACCTATTCTGGCATAGGGTTAGAGTCAGAACCAAAGAGATAATGAAGCCTATAATGGTATTTGCCACGTTAAATCTATTTGTACCGCGCACAGATACTCAAAAGAGTGTCCCAGCGCGATAGTTTGATTCAGGTTGCTAAAGGGAAATGCAATGTTATAGCCATCATTGTCCCACAATGATACCCCTGACGGGAATGATACAGTACTCAATAGGCAAAGCCATGTGCCCAAGCGGAAGAAAGACTGGTTGGATTACTTTTTTCCGGAATATACAATTGTATGGATAGTCACCTCTTGTGGTTTTCTTGACAATCCCTATTTGTTTATGTTATGTTCTTTGTTTACTTCCTTGCCACCTCAAACTGTGTTCACGGTTTCCCACTCCAACCTCCTCATCTGCTCCCTTCTAGTTATTTTGGGAGAAAGATGTGTGGTGTGTTCTTTTTTTAAACTTGGGTTTGAGTCTGTTCTATATTTGCCACTTTGGAATGTAGCTTTGCCATCAAGAATGTACTTAGAGTGGAGTGTTCCACAAGAGGTCAGTTTTTGCTGGCTACAGAGATGTGATGGTCTTAGTGACTTTGTCCTGTATTATGACTAAACTTACAATCTGACAACACTGACATGGTGCTTTACTCGTAGGGGGCATAAAACATTAATATTAACCTACACAGGTAGGGGCACTCTTGCACGACACCTACCGTTAGCTTCTACCTCAACACGATTGTGCTCATACTTGCAAAGGTTCCCTTACAAACATTCTGGATATGCAATTAGCTATATTAATGACAACAGACATTCATACCTCACATAAACTGAACTAATTTTTATTAAAGGCATGAACTCATTTTTATTAAAAGCAATCTCTCATTGTAAGAAAGTGCCCTCTTTTTGGATGGTTGCCCCAACATTTTGCCAAACTGCTGATGTACTTTTACTGAGTGTGCCCTGGGGTTTCCCTACCAAACAGGTACCAAAGGCCTATGTTATTTCCCTAAAACTGCATTAAGACAAAACCCAATTTGCACTCTATTGCCACAGGTCAGTCCCTTGTAAATGGTACCACATGTACCAAGGGCATTGTGTTCAGGGAAGGCCTCTAATTGCTGCAGCACTTATTGTGCCACACTTAGAGGCCCTGTACCTGTACACGCACACTGCCATTGCAGGCTGCGTGTTTTGGTGCAGAACAAAGTGAAGAGTCAACATGGCACACACATCCCTGTGTGCCATGCCCACAAATCACTGCCCTGGTGTGAGAAGTTGGCCGAAGTTGGCCTGATATGTAGTGTTTCCAATTCTGGAACCACTGGGTATCAGTCCAAACAAACCCCAAAGATGTCTGGTTGTAAGTCAACCTTGTTAGACAAGCTATCCTAGTGGTAGCATGGACTAAGCAGCCTAAAGGCTAAACTTAAGAGGTCGTGTTAAGCGAGCTGTTTTACCACATACAATCCTGTAATCAAATGAAAGGACACCACACAAGTATATATTATAAAAATATATGTATTTATTTCTAAATTACTCCCCAGTACTCTTTATGAGGAAAGGGGCACAAGCGTTAAATCAAAAGCACTGTTAAACATATAAAGTTGGCACAATTATGGCTGAGGGCGGGGGGCCACTCAGACCATATACTAAAAAAATGGTATAAGTAACACTTATCGAGCAATGGTTAGGCCTAGGGCCTAGAGATTCGCTGGGAGCAGTCAGGACAAGCAATGAAGAAGTCGGGAGTAGCCCACAGGATACGGGTGCAGCACGGAAAGTGCGGCGCGCACCAATGTAAAGTCAATGGTGCGTAAAAGTTAGTTAAAGTGAATTAAATGATACTTCCGCTGAACCTAGGAACACAAAACTTCAGACACAGACCCTAGAGGTGTGTGCCAGTGTAAGGACACCGGCGTTGCAAAGTTACCTCACCCACAGGCCGTGGGTGCACAGGGTCGAAGTGGCGTCGGGTTCTGTCACGCAGGTTCTTGGTGCTTGGAGCTGTTGCAGCTGCAGGCGCTGTGAAGCAGAAGTGTCCGGTGCGATCCAAGGGTGGATCGAAGTAGAAAAGTACCTGAAAGCAGAGGGGACAGAGTCTGGGTCACTCAGCAGTGACCAGGGTGGAACCAGGACGGAACCAGGCAATGTCGGGCGCAATCAGGCGGTTGTCGATAGGCTTCTCTCCGCTGTCACGTGGGCTCTGGGGCATCTGCGACGTCCAGGAGCAGGTCACGATCTGTCCCACGTAGGCTCTCGCCGTCAGCACCGTCGGCTTGAAGATTGTAGCAAACAGCACTTGGCAAAAGCAATCCACGCGGAACCGGGAGATTGCTTATCACTCGAACCAGGAGGGTCAGAGTGGGTGCTCCTTTTCACGGGAGCTGGTGCAGATCTGGAGCAACCAGAAAAGCAGGTCGGATTTCAAGTTTCGTCGGCACAGGGGCCACAAGCCAGCTGGCAAGTGACCGGGCCAACGCGTCGAGCACACACAGGCAGAAGGGCCCCACGCAGCACTCGTCGAGTGTGGAGGGGTGAGCTTTGGTGCAAGTGGAGCTCGGGGCTGGGGCTTCTCAAACCCCGGTGCACAGCTTCGAGGGTCACTCGTGGGCTGCACGGTCAGCGTCTCGTGGCCTTTTCAAGATGGCGTGCCCCACGCTTCCGGTCGCCTCCACGGGTCTCAGCTCTGCAGGGACTGTGGATCGGGCAGGTAGAAGGCAGGCAAGCTTGATCTCGTCGATCTCTGTCGCTCGAGTTCCGGCGGGAACTGCAACAAAGCAAGGGTCGAGGGCTGGATGGTGCCTGTTTGCACAGGGTGGTCACTCCTTGACCACAAGGGAGATTCTTCAGTCTTCTCACGTCGTGTAGAAAGTCGAAGGGTCCAGATTTCGTTTCTTATGTTTCTTCAGGATGATCTGAAGTCCGTTGGGACTGCTCCCCCTCTTATTCGAATCTAGGGGGTTGGACATCCTGCTAGGTCCCCTCCTATGGGTGGGACCCAGGAAGGGGGTGGTTACACCCCTCTCCTTTGATCCTGGCCGCACTGGGACAGGGGCTGGGAGGCCCCAGAACCGGTTTGGCCGGATCCTGCAAGGGGCAGCCTTGTGCTCCCCAGGCAGTGTCTGGTTTCTTTGAAACCTCCCTACTCCAATCCACTATCTCCTGTCTGGGGTGGTTTGACACCGCCCTGTGACAGGAAACTCTTTGTCCAGGCCTCCTCTGCCGGGTTTCGGTCAGCAGCAGGAGGCCAGACCCGTGTCTGTGGCAGGGGCATCCATTTTGTGGATCTGAGGCTCATTTTAAATCAACCGCGTTTCAGCAAAGTAACATGTCTTCTCCCTCTAGAAGGGTGGAATGCTACCCCCGTCGCCAGAACTGGCGAGGGGGTAGTATTCCAATTCGTATGACACCTTACACGACATGTTTTGATAAAGCCAAACCAAAGTTGCTATATAACCGCGAGGATTATAAGGCGCTTAAGAGTATATGGTATGGCATTATCCCGGATCAGCTTAGGGAGTTGTTCCCGACAGCTGCAGACAGGCTCAGCTCATGCCAGAGCTCCATCTCACATAAAACCACGCACTCTGCCTCCAGGATTGATGAGGCCTTCCATAGGAGTGGCTCACAGGTTATATATGTGTCCAGATATAGGTTTAGATATAGGTATACTATATCTAAGCAAGGGGTGATTACACCCACTTGCCCCAGCTGAGTGATCAGCCAGTTGTGTCAATTTAGATAGCCAGCCAGGGGTGGCAAAAGATATGCTACAGCCCTTGGTAGGCCTTGGATGCACCTATGCCCTGGGCACCTATAGTGCACTGTACAGGGGCTGATAAGGTGCCCCAAGCCAATCTAGTTATGCACCTAGGGTACATGGAATCCATTTTACAGAGAGAGCAGATAGCCTGGGGCCCTGATTAGCAGGGAACCAGGCCAACTAAGTCGAAAACCAGCTAAACACAGGGCAAAAAATCTGGGGTAACCATAGTCAGGTAGCCACCTTCCTACATAACCCCCCCCCAAACGAAAGGAGATAAGGCTATCCTTGGCCAGGTAAGCCTATATTGCCTGAGTGGCCATATAAGGAAGTACCTGCACTAGCATGGGTACCCCCTGTCTCATGGTCCACTAAGCAGTCCCTCACCCTAGGGGTATTAGAGGGTCTCCACCATAGGGAATCACTACCTTGGGTGTGTTTATGCAAAGTTAAAGGCTGGTTTGGATATGGAGTATTGAAGTGAGGCTCCACTATTTTTGGGCTCAACTTCCTCCAATTATCTTCCACCATATGGGCCTTTCTTTCTTCAACTGAGTTGCACTGAGCTCTCAGGGTCAACCTCTGGCTACCTAAAGCTGGAGGCTGGGTCCCTCTGTTTGGCTTGCTGGAGGGACAGTTCAGGTTTGGGCCCTTTGGGTCCCAGGTTTGGCTGTGCCCAACAGAGTCCATCTGGGGGAGGTCCCTAACTATTTTTAAGGGGGCTCCCTCAGGAGTTTTTAAAGTTTTCACCTTACTAGGCCTACTAGTTTTGGTGCCCTTAATCTGTTGATGGGGGTGCTTTATTTGACAGGGGGCCCTCTGGGTCTCACTGTCCTTCTTGTCCTCTGCAGCCCTGGGCTGACTAAGGCAAGGTAGAGAGGGGCAGGTTACCTGCTCCAGACTGGATCCCACCTGAGAAGGGTCCACTGCCATCAGAGGCTCTGTCAGGCCAGGCCTAACAACCTCTGGGGCAGTTCCTTCATCAGGGGTAAGATCAGTTCCCTGAGGAGGCTGATCCTGTCCTACTGTCTGGTGAGGGGGAGATTTCTCTTCCTCCTCCATGCTCTCAGTTTGGGTGGAGTGATCCATCATTTCAGGCTTCACAACACACATATCTGTTTGAGTTTGGGCTGTGGCCATCACAGCCCCACCAACCTTTTCAGGAGGAGACTCAGTTTGGGTTTCTGCTGTTATCATAACAGCTTTGCTATTCTGTCTTTGAAGAGCTTCTGGTAAAGATGGGGCAGAGAGTTGCTCAGCCCTACCAACCTTTTCAGGAAGGACATCTTGGATTGGGGCTATAGCCAGTACAGCCCCACTAACCTTTCCATTGGAATTTACCATTCTAGAATGGATTTCCTGTTCAACCTCAGCCCAGGCTGAGATTTCCAAATCATTACCTAGTAGACAGTCTACAGGCAAGTTTGGTGACACTGCCACTCTCTTTGGGCCAATGACACCTCCCCAGCTGAGACTTACCACTGCCATGGGATGATTGGTTTGGATGCCATCAATGTTTGTTACCTGGTATGTGGCACCTGGTAAAAGTTGCTTAGAGGGGACTATACAGTCAGCCACCATGGTGATGCTAGCCCCTGTGTCTCTAAAAGCTTCAACTTTCAGACCATTGATGATGGGTTCCTGTCTATATTTGCTCAAGGTATTTGGGCAAACAGAGAAGTTGGCAAACCCCATGCCAGTCTCATAGACAAGATCATTTGGGGATGGAGACCTGGATAGGCCAGGGTCCCCTTGGGCTCCAAAAGTAAACCCACCCAGATTCCTGGGTGTGCTCCCACTTCCTGGGGGATTACTGCTGACAGTAACAGGAGGTGTTGGAGCTGGCTTTGGAGGTATGTTTTCTTTATTGCCATTCTTGGGACAACAGTTGTCTGTTTTGTAATGCCCAACCTGTTTACAGGCATGGCAATAAGGCTTTTTCTCTGTTGAAGAAGTGTCTTGGGACCCACCCCCCTTCTTGGAGTTTTGGGGCCCTGGGGAAGTGTTTTCTTTACTTTTATCCCCACCCTTATCTTGAGGCTTGGTAGACTCCTTCTTCTGGTTATTGTCCTGATTCTTAGGCCTAATCCTGGTTCTGACCCATTTATCTGCCCTCTTTCCCAATTCTTGGGGAGAGGTCAAATCTGAGTCCACCAGGTGCTGGTGTAAGAGCTGGTTCTGACAATTACTAAGGATCTGCTCCCTCATAATCAAATTATACAATCCTGTGAAGTCATGTACTTTGCTGCCATTCAGCCAACCCTCCAGAGCCTTAGTTGCACAATCAACAAAATCAGTCCAGTCCTGAGTCTGTGTCTTCTGGGTATCTCTGAACTTTAACCTGTACTGTTCAGTGGTTAAGCCAAACCCATCTATTAGGACACTCTTCAGGACTTTGTAATTGCTGGCATCCTCATGTCTGACAGTGAGGAGCCTATCTCTCCCTTTCTCTGAAAAGGAGTACCATAAGATTGCTGCCCACTGTTCCTCAGGAACCTGCTGTACCATGCAGGCTCTCTCCAGAGCAGTCATCCATTTGTGGATGTCATCCCCTTCCTGATAGGGGGGCACAATCTTTGTCAGGTTTCTACTATCATAGGACCTGGGTTTCTCTTTAGGAATTTTGCTGCCACCAGTGGCATCTAAGCCACACAATTTTTTCTCTCTTGCTAAAGCAAGTTTAGCTTGAGCCAAGGCTACCTCTTCCCTTTCTATTTGGAGTTGGACAGCCCTCATTCTGGCCCTATGCTCTTTTCTCTGGGAGGAAGTCATTCCTCTTTGAGATTCTCTTGAGGCACTAGAAAGGTGAGAGTCCCCTGATAGAGATCTCTCCCTCCTATTACCTGGGAGAATTTGGTTATGAGATCTGGGGTGGTGCTGGCCCCCCCCATTCCCATGTAGGTCCAAGTTGGCCTGGTTAAGGCTGGCAACCTGTACCTGGTTTCCCCTCTGATCCTGATCTTCAGGCTCTTCTAAATCAGAGCCTTCCTCTTCCTCTTCCTCCTCTACTACATCATCATCTGGAAGATCCTCATTCTCAGGGGAGTTTATCCCTTCACCTGATTCTAAGGGAGCCTGACTCACCTTATCTAGGTCATCCTTTTCTAGGAGAGCTATTAGGGAAGGAATGGTAGGGCCTCTGCCCTTTTTTAGCCCCCTGGCTGTGCACAAGGCACTCAGGTCTTTGTGGCTAAGGTTGTCATATCTGGATGTTGTCCCTATAGGATCAACTTCTACAGGAGCAGAACCTGAGGGTCTACCTGTATCAGACATGACTGCTAGTGAGGTGTAAGTGATGCACTTACCTACACTAAGTGGTTTCCTACTGTACCTTGCTAGTGAGTTGTAGTCAGGGTGTGCTAATCCCTTTAATCTACAACTACTAAGTTCAGTAGAACTTAATATGCTAAGCTTTTGATTTATATGTACCTAGAGGTACTTGATGTGATCTTTCAATTTGATAAAGATTGCAATGGTAAAACAAACAGCAAGCTCAAATCCGCACCGCTGCACACCAATGTGAGAAGTTGGCCTGATATGTAGTGTTTCCAATTCTGGAACCACTGGGTATCAGTCCAAACAAACCCCAAAGATGTCTGGTTGTAAGTCAACCTTGTTAGACAAGCTATCCTAGTGGTAGCATGGACTAAGCAGCCTAAAGGCTAAACTTAAGAGGTCGTGTTAAGCGAGCTGTTTTACCACATACAATCCTGTAATCAAATGAAAGGACACCACACAAGTATATATTATAAAAATATATGTATTTATTTCTAAATTACTCCCCAGTACTCTTTATGAGGAAAGGGGCACAAGCGTTAAATCAAAAGCACTGTTAAACATATAAAGTTGGCACAATTATGGCTGAGGGCGGGGGGCCACTCAGACCATATACTAAAAAAATGGTATAAGTAACACTTATCGAGCAATGGTTAGGCCTAGGGCCTAGAGATTCGCTGGGAGCAGTCAGGACAAGCAATGAAGAAGTCGGGAGTAGCCCACAGGATACGGGTGCAGCACGGAAAGTGCGGCGCGCACCAATGTAAAGTCAATGGTGCGTAAAAGTTAGTTAAAGTGAATTAAATGATACTTCCGCTGAACCTAGGAACACAAAACTTCAGACACAGACCCTAGAGGTGTGTGCCAGTGTAAGGACACCGGCGTTGCAAAGTTACCTCACCCACAGGCCGTGGGTGCACAGGGTCGAAGTGGCGTCGGGTTCTGTCACGCAGGTTCTTGGTGCTTGGAGCTGTTGCAGCTGCAGGCGCTGTGAAGCAGAAGTGTCCGGTGCGATCCAAGGGTGGATCGAAGTAGAAAAGTACCTGAAAGCAGAGGGGACAGAGTCTGGGTCACTCAGCAGTGACCAGGGTGGAACCAGGACGGAACCAGGCAATGTCGGGCGCAATCAGGCGGTTGTCGATAGGCTTCTCTCCGCTGTCACGTGGGCTCTGGGGCATCTGCGACGTCCAGGAGCAGGTCACGATCTGTCCCACGTAGGCTCTCGCCGTCAGCACCGTCGGCTTGAAGATTGTAGCAAACAGCACTTGGCAAAAGCAATCCACGCGGAACCGGGAGATTGCTTATCACTCAAACCAGGAGGGTCAGAGTGGGTGCTCCTTTTCACGGGAGCTGGTGCAGATCTGGAGCAACCAGAAAAGCAGGTCGGATTTCAAGTTTCGTCGGCACAGGGGCCACAAGCCAGCTGGCAAGTGACCGGGCCAACGCGTCGAGCACACACAGGCAGAAGGGCCCCACGCAGCACTCGTCGAGTGTGGAGGGGTGAGCTTTGGTGCAAGTGGAGCTCGGGGCTGGGGCTTCTCAAACCCCGGTGCACAGCTTCGAGGGTCACTCGTGGGCTGCACGGTCAGCGTCTCGTGGCCTTTTCAAGATGGCGTGCCCCACGCTTCCGGTCGCCTCCACGGGTCTCAGCTCTGCAGGGACTGTGGATCGGGCAGGTAGAAGGCAGGCAAGCTTGATCTCGTCGATCTCTGTCGCTCGAGTTCCGGCGGGAACTGCAACAAAGCAAGGGTCGAGGGCTGGATGGTGCCTGTTTGCACAGGGTGGTCACTCCTTGACCACAAGGGAGATTCTTCAGTCTTCTCACGTCGTGTAGAAAGTCGAAGGGTCCAGATTTCGTTTCTTATGTTTCTTCAGGATGATCTGAAGTCCGTTGGGACTGCTCCCCCTCTTATTCGAATCTAGGGGGTTGGACATCCTGCTAGGTCCCCTCCTATGGGTGGGACCCAGGAAGGGGGTGGTTACACCCCTCTCCTTTGATCCTGGCCGCACTGGGACAGGGGCTGGGAGGCCCCAGAACCGGTTTGGCCGGATCCTGCAAGGGGCAGCCTTGTGCTCCCCAGGCAGTGTCTGGTTTCTTTGAAACCTCCCTACTCCAATCCACTATCTCCTGTCTGGGGTGGTTTGACACCGCCCTGTGACAGGAAACTCTTTGTCCAGGCCTCCTCTGCCGGGTTTCGGTCAGCAGCAGGAGGCCAGACCCGTGTCTGTGGCAGGGGCATCCATTTTGTGGATCTGAGGCTCATTTTAAATCAACCGCGTTTCAGCAAAGTAACATGTCTTCTCCCTCTAGAAGGGTGGAATGCTACCCCCGTCGCCAGAACTGGCGAGGGGGTAGTATTCCAATTCGTATGACACCTTACACGACATGTTTTGATAAAGCCAAACCAAAGTTGCTATATAACCGCGAGGATTATAAGGCGCTTAAGAGTATATGGTATGGCATTATCCCGGATCAGCTTAGGGAGTTGTTCCCGACAGCTGCAGACAGGCTCAGCTCATGCCAGAGCTCCATCTCACATAAAACCACGCACTCTGCCTCCAGGATTGATGAGGCCTTCCATAGGAGTGGCTCACAGGTTATATATGTGTCCAGATATAGGTTTAGATATAGGTATACTATATCTAAGCAAGGGGTGATTACACCCACTTGCCCCAGCTGAGTGATCAGCCAGTTGTGTCAATTTAGATAGCCAGCCAGGGGTGGCAAAAGATATGCTACAGCCCTTGGTAGGCCTTGGATGCACCTATGCCCTGGGCACCTATAGTGCACTGTACAGGGGCTGATAAGGTGCCCCAAGCCAATCTAGTTATGCACCTAGGGTACATGGAATCCATTTTACAGAGAGAGCAGATAGCCTGGGGCCCTGATTAGCAGGGAACCAGGCCAACTAAGTCGAAAACCAGCTAAACACAGGGCAAAAAATCTGGGGTAACCATAGTCAGGTAGCCACCTTCCTACACCTGGAATAGGCCAGCCACCCCTCTAGCTGGGTGCACTAAACCAGTGGTGAGGGTACAGGTGCATGAGCCCTGTACCCCTACAGTGTCTAATCCAATTCTTAGACATTTTAAGTGCTGTATTGCCATTAAGAGTGTATGGTGCAAGGAGTTTGCCATTACAAACTCAACAGCATCATAATGGCTTTACTGGGGGGGCGTGGCTTGGATGCCGAGCGGACTGGCGGCGTGAGCCCGGAGCTCCGCTCCCGATCCCCGCTTTTATCCTGAAAAACTGCACAAAATCCACCCTAAAGTGCATCAATCGATCACTAAAGGACACCTGAACGGCAACGGACCCCCAGGCGACGGACTTAAGGTGTCCTCAGCGCTGTTGGGCTCGAGAGAAGAACGAAGACGGGCCGAGGGAGCGCTGAGACAAGATGGCGGCCGGAGATGGCGCTCGAGACCACAGCTAACAGAGTCCCCATAGCGCCCCTTTGGGGAAGGCCTGGGACAGAAGTGTCGTCGCCTGAATCCTCCTCCGTGCAGCGAACAGGGGAGTTTGCCGGACCTGTCGCTTGGGTGGACCGGACCTCCTACGAACAAAGGCTGAGGAGCACAAGATGGCGGCTACCCTGCTACCCGACGGCCGTGGAGAGCTCGGCGCCTGGCACTAGAGCAGGGCGACGGGAACGGACTAGTACAAGGGCGTACTGAGCACTCATCCAGAAGTATCCTGAGAGTAACCTTTGATTACACGGCAGAGGAGTGGGAAGCGCCACCCCGAGTCATCGCACTGTGGAGGAGTAAGAGTGTGGAATGTGGGCCCGGTCGCCGGAGCGACATTAGCAGGGATGATTAGAGCTCGGAAGACCGAGTGAACCCGGGAAGACTACTTGTTGGCAGGAGCCAACGGAGGTGGCACCGGCGAACCGAGTTTCACTTTCCCCGAGGGGGCCGGAGTCGGAGCTGTCGGAGCTGGCTTGATCCTGTTGGTGACGGAGCAACAACCTATGCAACCCCGTTGATCAGATAGTAGCACTACCTGCCGATACTGGACACTGGTAAATCGCGACCAAGTGGACACTAACTATGCTCGTAGGCCCAGTGCTAGCTGCCTAACCATCGGCGGGGCCGAATCGCTCGCCCTCCACTGATCAGACGGTGAGGGGGTTGTAGTTCCCCCCCCCCTTCTTCCTCCCTCTAGTAATCGAAATGGGGAAGCCTAGGGGAAAAGTGGAGGAGGCTGCGGGCTCGGGATCGGCAGAAGGCCCGCCACAAACCCCGACGGACCTACAGCAGTTACAATCTTGCATTTTGGAAGCCATTCAAGCCACCAAGGAAGCGCTACAGCAGGATATCGCCCAAGTGGTGACGGGCCTGGGGCTGTTGCGAGCCGACCACGACAAACTGAAAGACAGGGTCAAAACTGTGGAACACACCCTCAAGGAGATACTGCCTGAGCACAAATCTATGGAGGGGAGGGGAGGGGAGGCTCGGGGACGCGCTCGATCGCATTCAGGCCTTGGAGAGGAGAGCGGAAGATGCGGAAAATCGCAGCAGGCGCAACAACGTGCGCTTGGTGGGCCTTCCGGAACAGAAAGAAGGGGACGATGTGGTGGGATATCTTGAACACTGGCTGAGGACGGAGGTGGCACCGGAAGGCCTTTCCTCCTTCTTCACGTTACAGCGGGCACACAGGGTCCCGGCTCGTCCTCCTAAACCGGGCCAACTGCCCCGCCCAGTAGTGATAAAACTGCTACACTACAAGTACCAGGACTGGCTGCTACAGAGGGCAAGGGAAGTGGGTCCTTTCCAGGTGGATAATAGCAGGGTGACGCTCTTCCCGGACTATACGTATGAAACACAGAAGTTGCGGGCCTCTTTCTTGTCGCTTAAAAAAGAACTTCGAACATAAGGAATAACATATTCACTCCTGTTCCCGGCCAAACTCAGAGTGGTGGTGGACGACAAGGCGATCTTCTTCCATAACTCAGCAGACGCCTGGGCGTGGTGGGACACGTATAAAGCCGGCACTGACGGTGCGAGATACAGAGCAGAGGAAGAACAAACCCAGCAGCCGACTCGGAAATCGCAGAGAATCCGGAAGCGTCGACAGAGATCCCGAAAACCGACGGAATCGCAAACTGAAGGCGAGAGGAAGGCCGCGCTGCAAGCGGTAATGGAACTGTCGGGAACTGCGAGGTCCAGATCGTGCGACAGTTCGGAGGCGGAGGGCCTAGTTACTGGCTCAGAAGCAGAACAATCAGACTTGAACAGTGTTAAGGGCCCGGACGTCACACCACAAATGTCGGGAGGCCTAATGGACGAATGATACTGGAGATGCCCCATGCTGGGACGGTAAGGTGCCTGGGGTGTACCTTAGCTGACAGATGGTGACTGATTCTGGAAAGTAGGATGGAGCTCTGGACTCGCATGGGGGGATTGCGGGATGGGGGTGAAGGGACTAAGTTAACCACCTTTGGAGCCGAGCAGTGCCTTTCGGGCCCCTAAGGCAACCGTAGTGTCGACTGCGGAATAGTTGGGTTGTTGGGGTGGGACACTAGGTCCTCAAGAGGTTTGGATGGGGGCTGCGCTTGCTAGGCTGGGCCCTGTTCTGGGGGAGAGGGCGCTTAGAGTAGTTGAGGGTGCTCGAAGCGGGGTGGGCGGGAAGGGGTTTTTTGCTGCGTTGGGACTGGGAGGGGTGAGTGCGACCCTGTGTGCCAGGCCACACACCGATATTGGATTTTGCAGTGCAACATGGGACTATGGCTAATAATGGACATGTGAAGTGTTTAACTTGGAATGTGAGGGGTCTGCACACGATGGCACGGAGGCATAAAATACATGCATATTTGGTTCGAAGAGGAGTGCAGATAGCGCTGCTGCAAGAAACGCATCTGACGAAGCAGGAGGGCATAGCGCTGCAAAGGAGATGGAGGGGACAACTGTTTCACACCACATATTCCGCTTTTGCCAGGGGGGTGCTGATTTGGGTACGGGCGGGAACTCCTTTTCAAGTCAACAGGCACATAATAGACCCGGAGGGCAGGTTCGTGGCAGTGGAAGGGAAACTGAAAGGTAAGGACATAGCGCTGTGCGGTGTGTATGCGCCTAACATTGACCAAGCATCCTTCTTCACCAAACTCTCAGGGGCGCTGGCAGGGATTCTAGCTGGCCCCATTATTATGGGAGGGGATTTTAACTCGGTGACTGATGTGGAGCTGGATAGATCTCATCCTCTTCTGGGGACGTCTCCGATGCGCCGCCTAGCGAAGCGTAGGTTGGACTGGCAGGAGAGCTGGGAATTGCAAGACGCCTGGCGGGTGCATCACCCAACGGCGAGAGATTACTCCTTCTACTCTGGACTGCACAACCTCCATGTCCGCTTGGACACTTTCTTGTGCTCCTCACAGGTGCTACCGGCGGTGTCCAACTCTGAATACCTCGCCCGCACGATCTCTGACCACAATCCCCTACTGCTAACCCTTAATTGGATGACTGAGACACTGCGGGTCTCGACGTGGCAATTGAGGCCGGACACATTGGATGACTTGTTTAGAGAAGCGCTGGGTGATCGGATAACATGTTACTTCGAGGAGAACGAGGGCACGGCATCGTCTAGAGCAAAGGAGTGGGATGCTTTTAAGACAGTTGTTAGGGGCCATTGCATAGGGAAATACACGGGAGCTCGCAAATCTCTGTTGGACGATCTAGAGAGGGCAGAAACGACTTTGCGCGACGCTGAGAAAGCGCGCCCTAACCGCCCAGAGCTACAAGGGACGGTGAATGCTGCCAGGGAGGCAGTGGCCGGGGAAATGGAACGGCTCCGCTGTTTCGACCATAAATCCTATTTGTTAAGAGCGCACGCGGAGGGGGATAAGGCAGGGACGCTGCTGGCCTGGCTGGCCAACCCCACAAGACGGGGCCAACCCATTTTGGCCATCGAAAGAGAGGACGGCCTAGATCGCCGCACCCAGGCGGAGATACTGGAGCGCTTCCGCTCGTACTACGAGACGCTCTACGAGAGCGCGCTCGAAGGGCGGGAAACTGAGATAACTGCTTTCCTGGAGGGCCTGCAGCTGCCGCGCTTGAAACCAGAGCAGGGGGAGGCCCTGGGCAAGAACATAGAACTGGGCGGGATAAGGAATGCGGTGAAGAAGATGGCCCGCAACAAGACTCCGGGCTTGGATGGGCTGCCTATCGAATTTTATAGCAAGTATCTTGATCAGCTGGCCCCGCGGCTTCAGGTGGTTGTCAACGAAACTAAAGCTCGGGGGGAGCTGCCTGACTCCATGTGGGAAGCTCTCATGATTCCGCTCTTGAAGCAGGGTAGAGAGAGTAAACACCCAGCTTCCTACAGGCCACTGTCCATGCTTGTAGTGTAGTTCCTATTTTCCCCATAGGCCCTGCGCATTGGAATAACATAAACAGCAGTGTAGACGTAGAAGTGCGGTCTTCCAGGTCTCTACTGACTATGCTAAACTTAATTGGGTTTGTACCAACTAGCTCAGAGGTCATTGGAAACTTTCGTGACTGAATAGGGAGTGATCAGCTCCCCTGGCTCAGACAAGAAGGGATTAAGTTTTCCAACAACCGCATAAACATGACAACTTTGCTCCTTAGAATAAGAGTCTATCTCTAGAGTCGTGTGAAACAATAGACCGCTATTTCACTCAGTCAGTAGTGCAGATGGCTTTCACCAGGATGCAGAGAATAGAGAGACGGGCGTTTTCAATAAAAAGGTATTATTTATTGAACAGTCTTTCTTCTCGTGCAAGAGAAATGAATTGCCACAATTGCAAGACTTGTTAATATAAAAAGTGCGTACAGTAAAAGGAGGATTGCAAAATAATACTGTAAAAGCATTGATATGGTTTCTTAGCCATACAATGGTTAAAATGAATAATATATATATATTCATATATACATTTAGCTAACGTACTCAACTGATGCTTCTAGATACGCCTACCCCAGTGTACCTGACCTAAGCCTAATACATGGAAGAGAGTAAGTAAGTAGCAGTTTAAGTTAAGTTGGTTTTGCCAAGAGTTTGCTTCAAAAATTCTCTCTAAGGGTTTAGTCAACACTGTACCTCTGGAATAGAATGTTGGAGGTCTTGTATCTCCTCTCAGGACTCGATATCCCAGTTACCCGCAAGGGTAGGCTGGAAACGCCGGTGCTGGATTTTCTCGGCAGGAGAAAAGACAGCATCTTTCTCAGTGTGTCAAGGAGGAGGAGGGGCAGCGTCCGTGGGCTTCTGGCATCTGCTGGGCTCTGCAAGGGACAGCTGTTCTGCTCCTGTATTCACCACCACCACCGCTGTTTTTGCTTAAGGTAACGTTGGTAATATTTATACCTAAAAGGTGCCTTGTTTGACGTAAGTTTTTGGACATAAGACGTCAATAAAGATGTCACCAAGAACCGGTCGTTCTTACAGTGCTAGTTAGAGTTCTATTACTAATCAAAACATAGCAAGCAGGGCTTTCCCAGGTTGCTGGGGGTTTTATCTGTTGAAAGAACTCGGTGTGTAATCTAGGAATCTAAGATAGTGGCTTCTGCTGTGTCATCTACTGTAATGAGCTGTAGAGGCGAGTTTCTGAAAATATGGCTCTGATCGTTTATGCCAGAGACGAGTTTCTGAAATATGGCTCTGACCGTTTATGCCATTACATAGGTATGGATGGATTATAGCCGTATTGGGGCATAAGGTCACATTATTGATCGGGGTCCTAGATAAGAACACGACACCCACTCCACGAATTTGTGTCCATCAAATTACTAAAAACTAAAGCAATAAGATGCGTGTGTAATACTTCCCACCCCAAAATACATATTGCATTTGAAATGGCGTATTCGAAATACATGAGAATATAGGTACTGTACGTCTTTAAGCTTAGAAATCATTCAAAAATTATAGCATATGTAATTATTTGAAAGATTTTGCGAAAAAAGGATTTACACATGAAATATCTCTTTAAACAGAAAAGAAGGGCGAGATTATTTCATCACATATAAATCCATTTGCTGTAAAATGTGCTAGAGGCTGAGGTAAAGTCATTATGTCTCTAGATCTACCTAAAAACAGAAGTTCTGTTCTTTATGACTAGTTCTACTTTAACCCCTTCCATGCTGATGACGAACCCCAGCCGTCATGCACTACGGTGCTCGTGTGCTGATGACGGCTGGGGTTCGTCATGGCCCGCCCCTGTTCATTTGTTTACCGCACAGGGGCGGAAACGGGCCAGCAGGGAAGGGGTTAAGCAAAGGTTTCGTGCCAGAAAAAAGGTAAATATTTTGAAAAAGAGTTCAATTAAAAAAAAAAAAATTCATGGTGAACGGGGGAATAGAGTTCCAAACGCTTTTCAGTAGTTTTTGTTGATCAAAACTGAAGGCCGAATTCAGAGTTCATGGGAACGCTGTGCGCTGGAATGTTTTTCCAAAAATTCATTGTTGTTGTTCAGGGGAGAACATCATATCAGACAGGCTCTTAAAGAATAGGTCAACATATTCAGGTGACAGTTCGACCAAGTTCGATAATGCTGTAACTTGGCAGGTGTGAGAATGATTGCTATCATCGATGTTTGGATCAGCAATGCTCACAGAAGGCCGTACCTGGATGATATTGCTTTCATGTATCGCTCCACTGCCGCCACCTAGTCGTAGCACAGGAGTCTCAACGAATGCCGTCATCAGGATTGGTTGCCGCTGGGGACAACACGATGCGTGAGCCGTTACAGGACTTAGCAGAGTATCGATATCCACTGGTACTGCTGATGGTAGTGCAAGACAGGTGTCTAACACGCATGCTTCGCCGCATAGCATACATCGAAGCACAGGTAAGATGCAGGTCTGCCATATAGGTCTGAATGAAAGAAACCATGTCATGTTCAGATCTCTCAGCCTTGCCAATCCAAGGACTCTAGTTATGCGGTCCCGGTAGCGTACTGCTAGGATTGTTTCTTCCATCCTTGCCGGAGCCATGTCTGTGTTTTGGCTTGCCATATCGGAGCAGGAGGGTCAAAAATAAAATGCCTGCTACAAGTTCCAAAGTCAGGGGTATGCCACCAAAGACGGAATGGACAAAGTTAGGAATAAGTCCCAGAATTGCTTGAATGGTGTTAACAGTCCCGAAGAAATCGTCTTAAATACGTTTGAGATACCTACGGCATCCGACATATTTAGAATTTGGCTAAGCATTTCTGTGAAATGCACGGGGCAATTTGTTGATAAAAGGTCATGTATCTCTGATGTTGTCCTTGCAACTTGGAGATCATACGTCTCTTTTGATGACGTTATGGGCACTGTTGTCTGTAAAAGCACAGACTTCATTCTGCTTAAAGTATCAATTCGTATAGAAGAGACATTCAGAGGAGGCCAAATCGGCATCTCGGAATCTTCATGGCCGTTTGGAAACAATGCTTGCATACAGCAAGTGACCATGGAAGTTACGCTTACGAGATATGCTCTCCCTGGCACCAAGCCACAACAGCTGTGATCCGTTATTAGAATGTAACTCCTGTTACAAAGCTGCCTAAAGAAGGGCTCTATCTGCGTTGCAGGTGTTGCATGTTGGTGGCATGAAAGGTTATTTGAAGTTCCTTCACAGGCCCCGTGTAAATTAATACCCTGGCACAGAAGTATACCGCTTAGTGAATGTTTGCAATTTTCACCACTAAGAAATACATTTTTGTTGCTGTCACTATAGCATGTGTGTGTATATGGTAATTTCCATGCTGACTTAATGTACCCTTTACCCAATCATTCATACTGGCCAGTCGGTATATATTCAAGGCAATTTTCAAATTGGAAAGTTGTTATCGGAATTGTGATAATCCCGTGTATTATCCATTCAATGACAGGTCTTTCTGACATTGTCAATGGTAATCTCCCAAGTTTTTCGATGCTCAGGATTGTATAGTCTGCTCCTTTCTGTGCCAAGCTGATTTGTTTATCAGTAAGGTTAAAGATGGAAAACAATGATGTTGTGTTGATTAAACGCCATGGCACATAGCCTGAACGAAGATTTTGCAGCTAACTGTACAATAGAACGCAATTGCGACTGGCCATGCTGTAACATTAGCAAGTCTTTGTCTATTATATAGATGGCAGATGATACAATACTGTCCAGTGAATATATTCTGGAGGACAGAGTCATTAACCCATTGTCCACAACAGAAAGTGATTTTTCCAAATTAATACAATCAATTTTTCGTATTTTTTCAGCGTTTTCAATTTGTGTCACTTTCCAAGCCTCGTTGTATGCCGCATATATGCTGGCCGCTATGAAGCGTTTTTGACGCTGTTTGCGTGGTCCCATAATGAAATCGCGCAAATCAGCACCATCTTTAAGTAAAGATAAGTGTTGCTTAATTTCTGCCAGTGTGGATAATTCTAGCCATTCAAGGCACAGTTTTCCAACACTGTATGTTGTTACTATCCCTGGATGTTGTCTCTGGGAGTATCTAGGGTCTGGACTGGTCATTTTTAACCCCTGTGTTTTGTTCAGGAATCTATCTTGACAGTTATTCGTGTCAGTAGGCCAGATTAACCACTTTTTCCAATCAGGATGTGTTCTGTTTAGGTTTAAAGCATTTTTATTAAGACAAAAACATGGGGGAGGGGAATAGGAGGTTAAGGTTACATACAGCACAATGAAGGAAGAAGTGCAACTCAGGAGCGTTGGCGAAGAGTAGTCCAGTGGTCAAGAAGAAAAATACAGCAAATGTAAGGCAAATAAGCAATCTGTGTAACCCTCGCGTGTACATCAACACCCCACTCAAAGCCGAGCACGGATAGCCATCAGCGACTCATCAAAGCACAACCCAGTCCCTCCGATCCCCCAACCCCCCAATAGAAGAAGAAGAAAGAAAACAACACCCCAACTCCCCCGTCCAATGGCCGTATACTAGGATTACCCGCCCCAATCAGCCCACACCCCACCCCCCAGATCCTGTCCCCCACGCAGTCTAATCCACCGGGGTCGTCGGTGGCGTCAGCCTAAGAAGTCTAAGGTATCTCGGGCAGGTGAGCTCCCGAAATTCCGTGGACAATAGCGCTAGGAAGGGTTGCCATAGCTCCTCAAATTGATCTACATCCCCAGCCACCGTAAGCGACATCTTCTCCATTCCCAACACCTGCCAGAGCCTATGCAACCAACCCGTAATGGAGGGGACAGTGGTGGTACGCCAGTGGATAAGAATGGTCTGGACCGCTGAGCCCAGCGCAATCGCAATCTGTCTACCCCTGCGGGACTTCAACGGGTACATTAGATCATTGGGAAGGCCCAACAAGACATACGCCGGGAAGCGCGGCAGCTCAATCTCAAAGTGCTTATCCACCTCGTCCAGAACCTCCTTCCAATAAGCGGTCAGCACCGGGCAAGCCCAAAGAATGTGTGAGAGTGTACCCTCCTGTCCGCATCCCCGCCAACACCCCTTGTCAGTGTGTCTATGCATTTCGTACAGCCTCTCCGGGGTGTAGTACCAATAAGTGGACACCTTAGTAAAGGTCTCTGTAAGTCCCGTGTGATATGCAGAGTGCCGCGCTCATTATGCAATTTTGTCCCATTCCTTGTGGCTGAGTGTCCTACTCAATTCCCTGTGCCAGCGCTCCCTCCCCGGGTTATAGTAGTGGAATGCCGGGGGCTGTAGGAATTTATACAAATCGGTAATCAGCTTGGCATCCGAGGTCCGAGTCACCAACCACCTCTCATACGGTGTGATTTGGCGAGCAGCGGTGTCACGCACCTGGGGTTGGAGAGCCCAGTGCCGGACCTGCATATAGCGCAGTCTGTCCAGCTCCGTCAGGCCGAATTCCTGCCGAAGTTGCTGAAAAGGAATCACGCCTTCCGGCCCGTAGATCTGGAAAAGCGCCCTGCATCCCGCGCTCACCCAATGGGAGAAAGCTCCCGGCTCCATCCCTGGGGAGAAATCCGGGTTACCCACTATGGGTGTGAACGGCGAAGGGAAGGTGGTCAGGTCTTGAACCTCGCAGACTGCATCCCACACCCTCAGGGGGACCCGCGTAATAAAAGAGGCGTAGAGGTTAGCGGGGCGATGCGCGCGGCGCAGGAACGGAATCTCCTGCAGGGTGCGGCCCGCCACCGCCTGGTCTTGAAAAAGCCAGTGTTTGTCGGACTCCCACCTGCTCCACTCCACCAAGTATCGCAATTGCGCCGCCTGAAAGTATTTACGGAGGTCCGGGATACCGAGACCCCCCGCCTCCGGGGCAAGCGTGGAGAGGACCCTCTTCATCCGCGGCTTGCGGCCTTGCCAAACAAAGAGGGAGATGTCAGCCTGCGTTTGTCTTATCCAGCCCACCGGGGGTTGGAGAGGCAGAGCGCGAAAAAGATACAGAATCTGGGGCAGCACCGTCCTCTTAACCGCCGCGATTCGACCCAGCCAGGACAGAAGGCCCTTGCTCCAGCGGCCAAGTTCCCCCTTGATCTTCCTGCCGAGGGAAGTATAATTGGCCGTGACCATCTCAGGCAATGTGGGCGCCAGCAGGATCCCCAGGTATGGCACCGTAGACGAGGACCATTGCATGGGGAAAAGGCGCTGAAGGTCCCTTCTGGTATCCGCCGCCAGTGACACATCCAACGCCACCGACTTATTTATTTTGAAGCCGGCCACCCGCGCAAAGGCATCCAGTTCCTGGACGCAAGCAGGTAGCGACTTCCTGGGGTCGTCCAGGGTCAGCAGGACATCGTCCGCGTGGAGGCTGACCGTGTGGACATATTGGCCCATCTTGACCCCAATAGCGTCCGGGTTGTTGCGAATCCTCTGAGCGAACGGCTCCATGTAGAGGGCAAACAGAAGCGGCGAGAGGGGGCAGCCTTGTCTCGTACCGCGCTCGATGGCAAAACTACCGGAGCTACACCCATTGACCCGCACCGACGCCGAAGGACGTTTATAACAGTTGAAGACCATAGTGCGGAACTTCTCACCGATACCCAGTTTCCTGAGGACCAGCTCGAGATACGGCCAGTGAACTCTGTCGAAGGCCTTCTCCGCATCAACCGACAGCAGCATCCGCTCCCCTGGGATCCGCGAGGCCTTCTCCAGTACATGCGTCACCCTCTTGGTGTTGTCAACCGTCTGTCTGCCGGGTACAAAGCCAGCCTGGTCCGCCTCCACCAGTCCTGGTAGGTGTAGACCTAGCCGGGACGCTAGAATCCCCGTATATAACTTGAGATCAACATTTAAAAGCGAGATGGGTCTGTACGAACCACATAAGGCCCGGTCTTTCCCAGGTTTCGGGATGACCGAGACCGTTGCGTTCAGGAGATCCGGTGGGATGGCTCCAGGCTCGGAGAATGAATTAAACAGTCGAGCCAGGATTGAGGCCACAGCGTTGCAAAAGGTCTTATAAAACAGAGACGTGTAGCCATCTGGGCCCGGGGCCTTACCATGCTTCAGGCGCGCTATAGCGGAGATTACCTCCTCAACATGGATGTCCCTCTCCAGATGGTCCGCCTGAGCGGGATCCAGTATCGGGAGGGCCACTGACTCCAAATAGTCTTCGGCGTCTCGCGGCGAGGAGGGCTCCTCAGCATACAGCGCTTCGTAGAAGCTGCGGAAGGATTCCGCCACCTCTGCGTCACCAGAAACGACAACCCCGTCCGTGCCCACCAGTTCCTTCACGACACTACACTGCTGCGCGATCCGGAGCCGGTGGGCCAGGAGCTTACCACACTTGTCCCCCCCTGAGTAGAAGGCATGCTTCAGGCGCAAAGCGGCATACTCCGCCCTATCAAGATCCAGTGCCGACAGGAGCTTCCTCGCAGTCTTCAATTGCCTCCAAACTCTCGGAGCCCCTGTGCGGCGATGGACCTGCTCAAGCTCCCAGACCTGCGCGGTCAGTTCGTCCCTCTTCCATTGCCGTTCCTTATTTTCGGCTGAGGAGATGGAAATAAATTCCCCCCGCAGGACCGCCTTCAAAGCCGCCCACTGCGTCGCTTGGGACGTGTCGGAGTTGCCATTGTGAGTTAGATAATCTTGTATTACCTCCCCTATGCGCTTCACAACAGACTTTTTGTGTAAAAGGGTATCGTGAAGACGCCATGTCCCCCGAGAGGGAGAGGCCACCGGCCACCTGAAAACGCCGGCAACTGGTGCATGGTCAGACAGAGACAGGACCCCAATGTCCGCCGCTGTGGCGGCAGTGTACATCGGCCCACTCACCAGGAGATAATCCAGCCGCGAGTAGGTGCGGTGCGCATGGGAAAAGTAGGAATAGTCCCTATCAGTGGGGTGCATAGAGCGCCAGAGGTCGTGCAAGTCCATCTCCGCAATCTGATCCTTCACCGCGCGGGAAAGTTCCCCCGTCTGCGGTGAGCGTTGCGCCGACCTGTCCATAGCAGAGTCGAAGACAATATTAAGGTCTCCCCCCAGGATGACATGGCGGTCGGGAGAGGCAGTGACGTCCACCAACACGGAGTCCAGGAAGCGTTCCTGGTGATCATTCGGGCTATAAACTGAGCCAACCGTAAACGCTATTCCCCCTAGGCGCATGCGATATGCAAGGAGCCTCCCCTTCTGTTCAGCATACTTATACAAAACCTCCCCCCTAAAGGAGCTCGCTAGAAGGATGGCTACCCCCGCTGTCTTGTTCGCCGCCGAGGAGAAAAACTGGGTGGGGAACTTGGCAGAGCGCAGCCTATGGCAATCCCGGGACAGTAAATGGGTCTCCTGCAGGAGGCATATGTCCGCCTGCGTCCCCTCCAGCAATGATAGGATCGCCCTTCGCTTCACGGGGTTATTCAGACCCTTAACATTAAGGGTCACTACCTTTAAGGACGACATTCTACCCGGGGATCAGAAACGCTATGTAGCAAGCAAGGGATCAGCGGGTGGGGCGCATGGGGCAGGCGCGCGGGAAAGGCCAGGACAGGCCAAGCGTGGGCATGGACAACATCGGACGGGACTTCCCCAACAACAAAACAACCCTTACACCCTCCCAAAACACACCCATGGCAACTAGCCAAATGCAAACTTAAACACCCCATTGTCTCAGTCAAGCCCCAAAAACGGGCAAGTCCGTAGAAAATAGCAAAGTGGACGTCCAGCCACTCACCTCCATCCGCTCCCCCCCGACCCCCCGGCCCCAATCCCAGCATCGTAAAGGCTAAGAACATCTCCCCCCGGAGTGAATTTAGGCCATCATGGCCACGCCGTTGGAGTCGGCCAAGTCCCTGGCTGCCGCCCTCAAAGCATCAGCCATGTCCGCCCTGATAGTAGGGGAATCAGGACGCCCCGCGCTGGCCGGTGACTGTCTCCTCGTTGACCTCCGTCGGCTCCGTCTCTCTGGGCGCCTCCACGATGGTGTAGCCCCTTCCTCCTCCGCAGCCGTGAGCCCCTGGACCCCACAGATGTCCTGCAGGGAGCGCAGCTGGTGCAGCACCCCGTTCCACCTAAAGATCAGACGGAAGGGGTGTCCCCAGGAGTAAGGCGTCTCGTGTTCGCGAAGAAAGTCAGTGGCAATCCTGAAGGACCTGCGCTTCTGCAGCGTAATGGCGGACAGGTCTTGATAGAGCGCTACAGGCCGCTCCCGGAAAGTCAGAGGCTGCTTCTTGCGGGCCTCAGCCATGATGCGTTCTTTCAGCGGGAAGTCGGGCAGGAATGCCAAAATGTCCGGTGGGGGCGCCGATGACTGGCGCTGTCGACCAACCCTGTGTGCCCTGTCAATGCGAACAGGGAAGTCTGCATCTTCCCCCAGGATCTCTCGGAACAGGTCCTGCAGATAGGCCACCAAGTCGGCCCCCTTGTCCGCGGATGGAACACCACGCACCCGGATGTTGTTCAGTCGGGACCTGTTCTCAAGGTCTTCAGAGTGGGCCTGGAGCTCTACACACTGCTCCCGGAGGCGGAGAACGTCCTGTTGAAGATGGACTATCTCTTCATCCCGGCGCTGGGCCGCCGTCTCTACTGTCTCAACTCGCTCGCCGAGGCCCTCCACCTCCCTGCGTACTTCACGGACCTCACTGGCCACTTCCCGCTTCAGCGTCTGAAAGTCTTCCTTGAGGGAGCTAAACAGTTCCTCCATAAAGGACCTCGTGGCCGGTGGTTCGCCCCCAGTCGCATCTGCCGAGGCCGGGAGGACCCCGGCGACAGCTGTGTTCTGTCCCGCAGCTGCTGGGCCCTGCCAAGCATATCCGGCAGGGTACGGTCCCCCTTCCTCGAGCCGCCCCTCCCAGTCATCGTGGTCGCTGCAGTGGGCGAGCGGGCTCAGGTCCGGCCGCCTCAGGGATGTCCAGTCGCCGGCGAGCGCCAGATGTGGGGACTGCTCAGCAAGCAGGGGTGCTGCGTCACAAGCGACAAAATGGCGGACCAGTCCGGGCACTACCAGTCGTGGCGCCCAGCCAGGGCGGCGATAGGGAGCCAAAGCAGGGGGTCTCCCTTCAGCACGTCCCACAGGGAGTCCGTATGGCAGCGGGGGCGACTGCAGGCACCCGCCAGCCAAGGGCACCGATGGAGGCCTCCAACACCAATCTTTCGGGGACAAGATGGCGGCAGGGAGGGGCCGGGTAGAGCGGCCCGGCCCGGCGACACCGCCGGGGCCCCCCAGGAACACAGCAATCAGAGAAGTTCCACAGCCAATGTCACACAGTTTCACAGAAGGGCCCGAGTGGTCCAATCCTAGCGTTGAGGCCACCGGGCGTCGTTCACGGGGCCGGGGCCCGCACAGCGCAGTGTGTCGCCGTTACCAGTCGGGGGGCCAAAGTACAAATCCAGAGTCCTCCGTGCCGCCAAGACCCTGCCCATATGGCTCCGTTATCCTCCGGCACGCGGCGGGTCCGATTCCCTCCGGATCGTCAGCTTTCAGCACCAGCCGAGGCGCCTGGACAGCACTGCAGTTCGCTCCGCCTCCCAGGCTCTCCGCCGTTCCTCGATCTTTGACCGAACTTTTGAAGTGCTTCCTCCGAGGCGATTAGGGCCAAAGCGACATCAATGTACGCGCCAAGTACTCCGCCACACTCCTCTCACTCGCTGAGCATCAGCGGGGGGAGAGAAGCGCAAGAAAGGGGCTCGAGCTGAGTCGGGCCGGAGGAGCTACGGGAGGAAGCGTCCGCTCACCCTGCCATCTTGGCCACGCCCCCATGTGTTCTGTTTAGATGTAAAATTTTAGATACGTCTATTTCAACTTCTGTTGTTGCATTATCAGGTAACGGCTTTGGAATAGACGTTTTTTTAAGGCCTTTAATCTTAGCTAAGACAGGTTTTTGGTGATGTCATTTAAGAACATTATTTGTTCTGGGATCATGCAGGCTCGAAATAATGCTTCTAGGCCTTGTACCTGCCAATCTTTTGTACCCCAGATTGTTTTTGTTTCAATGTTATTTTTCCAAAAATCAAAACCAAATGTCATCATTTTTTCATAAAATGCTTCTGAATATATCACTTTAGTATTTGTCAGCATAGTTTTCAACCCTGTTTTATCCAACAGTTTATAATAAAACGTTTCTGCATCACTTGTATTAAACCCTGAGAAGTATTGGAATTTCTCAAAGAATGTTTTCGAACTACTTTTAGGTGGAGTAGCACAATGTTCCCATTGGTTATATTTAAAAACATTTCTAGGTTGTGCAGATTTATGTAAGTAATGGTCTCCGTAATGTGAGAAGCAGTACATCTGTTCATAATTAGACGAACCTTGTAAATAATCATGTTCTGTAAATCTTGCTGACAACACTATATCTGACATCATATTATTTATACTTTCAAAATCCCAATCATCAGAGAATGTACTCGGTTTTACAAAGTCACTTAATGAAACCTTGAACTGGTGAGGATATTTCAGGATTTTCACCGGGCCATATACTTCATAGTCAGTTTTGTCCCATACTACCCCGCCGGGTATTGGAATGGCTGTGACATTTACTGATGATAATCCCCTTTTCTTCACGTGAGATGATTTGTGTGGTTTAAGGACTAAGTTGATGTTCTGACTTGCTGTGTCCATTGAATTGTAATAAACTTTCCTAAAATTAAAACCAATATTAGGCCTAGTAGGAGTATAAGTATCCCTGATATAATCCAATGCTCAATCAATGGTGCATCCAGATATACTTCTTTGATTTGATGAAAGAGTTCTGTTGCTTTTTCTTTAAAAGTCTTTGTTTCTGGCGTCACTTCAGGGTCGCTTTGATCTTCCAAAACGGTATCGAAGTTGATGAAGTAGCCAGAGGCAGTTCTGTCAACTGTTGGAATTGTTTTCTCAATTTGTCTTTCGGTAGCACATTCTGATGCCACATCATTGTAGACTGGTGTTTCATGACGAACTGTTTCAATCTGTGTGTCAAGAGGCATGAGTTCCATGGCATTATTGCATAGTCCCTCTCTGTGCACTGCAGGTTTATCAAATGTGATTAGTCTTTCAGTTTGAACCTATTGGATTGTTGCAAATTTGGGTATTCTGTTATTTCTTGGGAGTCCACTTGGCCTACTGTTGATTATAGGCCACATGATTGTGGTTTTACCAGGTCGATTGATACAGCTCGGTTCTCCTTTTTACCAGCAAGTGGCGGTAGTACTACTGATCTTGTTCCGTTGATTGCCAAGACATGTACTGCTTTTCTGTAAGAAGGCCCAAATTCCTTCTTCACCGCTATTTTCTCTCTGACTAGATCTCCAATCTTTGGAATCCAGACAGGTCTTGCTGGGACAGGTGGTGTGTTTTCAGTGGTAGTTGGCTGTTGCTTTAACTTTATGTTGCTTAAGGATTTTCTTGTTTCATTCAAGTCCTGTAAAACAGCCAAACGATCTTTGATGTCAAAGTCCTTATTCTTATCTTTTACCACTGAAGCCTGACTATCGAGGTCTTGAACATGCATTCTAGTTCAGAACAATAGTTCGTACGGGCTGAAACCTTTTAGAGAATTTCTTGGCAAATTATTTAGACTAAGTTGGACACTAATTAAATGTTTGACCCACCCATCACCCGAACCTAATACCTTTGCTGTTATAGATTGCTTTATGTCTCGGTTTTTTCTTTCCACGACACTGTTCCCCTCAGGGTGTGATGGACAAGAGTATCGCAACCCAATGCCCATACTGGCCATGGCCTCCTTATAAGCTCGAGAGCTGAAAGCAGGACCCTGGTCGGAATGGAACATGGCAATTGCGTATGTGCCGATAAAAGACTCGCAGGGG
The DNA here is from genome assembly GCF_964263255.1 of Lissotriton vulgaris. Taxonomy (NCBI): domain Eukaryota; kingdom Metazoa; phylum Chordata; class Amphibia; order Caudata; family Salamandridae; genus Lissotriton; species Lissotriton vulgaris. Next base: position 95,151,827 of record NC_141700.1, read on the forward strand.
CCACATTTTTTAAGTGAATTTTAGTCTTAAAACAATTAATAGGACGCTGGTTTGCATATAGACAGCATTACGCTACCTACATACCAGGCCATGGCATTACTGCGCTTGACTCGCTGCTGCGATCTCTGTCGCAGTCCGGACAGTTCTTTACATATTTATATTGGTGCAGGCCACCAGTACTCTGATTGTAATTCAGTCAGAGATTCCTTCATCTGTTTGTGCCTTGGACCTTCACCCATGTGTGCGTGTGCTATTAATAACTTTATCCGGTTCAAGTTTGGAATTACCCTATCCCCCACTACAGGGATTCGAGCAAAAGGAACGGAGTTTGCATCAATTACGTATGCATAATTGAGTGGATAGTTCACGGGTAGTGCTGCACAGTCGCCTTTTAAGGACGTTTTTACTGCCAGCATGGTTTCCCCGTCTATGTATTTTTCTGAACGCTTTTTTGTGGCTACAGAAGCCGGTTTAGTTGCTTTCGCTGTGGCTATAATAGCCAATGAATTCCCTGCAACGTGAACGCCATCACGTTGATGACTCAGAGTGTGTATCACGTGAGTCTTTTGTAGTTCTTTCTGTAAAAGAACTACCTGTTTCCAAAGCATTTTATGCTTGTTTGTGGCACCTGTGTCATCTTTGAAATCATTTTGAACCCAGCTCTGCAAATCATTATTGTAGGAGTTGACGCAAAAATGCGAATCGCACACGATTAGTGAAGGGAACTCACATTCGGCATTTTCAAGCGCCATCTTAAAAGATCTGATTTCAGCTCGCTGAGCCGAACAATTTCTCAGTGATTACGTTTTTGTTATTTTCGGTCTGAATTTACCGCAGAGCCAGCGCCCTTTAAAAATCGTGCAGGCTGCATCGTAGCATTTATTTTCTACATTGTAGTGCTGTACAAATCTGTCTGTGTAGATTATACAGGAGTATTGTTGTAGAGGAAGAATTTCGATTGGCAGAGGATATTCTTGTTCATAAGGTAAATCATTCAGTTTTTTCATGTGCGGGCGAAATAGTATTTCACGTCTTCCGCGCCAAGAGAATTTACCTACTGTATCCATTTCGGATCCAGTGACACTGTAGGCAGGTTTACTGGGCTGAATAGCGCCTCGAAGGCGGATCCCGCTGTGAGGACATTGATCCTTTTCTCATGTGTTAGTTTTTTTTTTTTTTTTATGGTGGGTAAGGTGCAGACCATCTACACTTCCCCCATTGTAACTATAACCTTTATTCTCAAAAGTGGCATACAACTTAGAGGCATGTAGGACAATGCAGTATCTAGGCAATACATTACTGGACATGGTACATACAGAGGGCAGAGGTCAACTGTACGAGGGCTGGTACATTGCATGCATTTCACAGTGGTTCCTAGAATACAAAAAAAAAAAATAAAAAAGAACAGAGCCTTATGAATCTTGCCCCCCCATTCGAGCAGGGGCGTAGGTCGCGGGGACTTTAGACCCAACCCGTCATCCACAGGCAGTCTAGTAGGTCAGGCTGGAATCGTCACTAGTCACCACACCTCCCTGGTCGAAGCGGCATCTACCAGTCAACTTTTCCCGCCCCACCTTAAAGTATCGTGTCACATGTGTAGCATGCAATCGCAATTCCGTCGGGTGTTCCGGTGGTGGAGCACGGGAGGGTAATCTTGAACAGGGCGCCCCAACGTGCAGGGCTCAGCGCGCCGTAGCACCGAGGCTAACTGAAAATACTGGCGGCTGTAGGAACCAGCACGTCGGGTCACTCCCAGAGGCCCAATATTTCCCAGGTTTCCGAAGGTGGAAAGCAGCCAGTCGTGTACCCCATGCTAAGTGGATCATGCTCATTACAGGCTACCTAGCGGGACCTCGTCAGTAGCCGTGTCATCTCACCCCAGTCAGGACGGAGCTGGCCCCCCCATCGTGTGATCTATAGTGTGGTGGGCGTGGTGTGAGGAAATCGTGCACGCTCAAGGGTCCGGCACCGATTCGTCATCCCCAGAGGAGTCGCCGTGATTCGCCTGAGCCAGCCAGTACACCTGCAGTGGGGACCAAAAATCGCTAGGTTTACAACAGGCCGGCATTAGTTCTGCATACACGCCATGCTGTTCCTGGCAGTACTTGAGGTCGTCCAGCCATTCCTTAAATTTTGGCGCTCTCCCCCTCCCCCACCTACACGCGATTCTTCTCTTCGCGAGTAGCAATGCCACATCAACATACCGACGGTCGGCCTTGGGAATAAGTCTGGTGTAACCCAGCAGCATCACCACCGGGTCCATGGGCAGAGGGCCAGCTATCATAACTTGGAGCGCAGCGTGAACCTGTTCCCAGTATGCCTGAATCGCTCCACACTCCCAGGCCAAGTGAAGGAAATCCGCGCCCTCCGCGCGACATCTCGCACATCTATCGTCCTCCGAAAGGTGAAATCGTAGCTTACGCACAGGGGTATAGTAATATCTTTGTACGAATTTGTAGTGTATAATTTTTAGTCTACAGCTGGAGGAGATTTTGGCAGTGACTGAGCAGCAATATTTCCATTGTTCATCGGTGAGTGCAGACGGGAGCTCGGAGTCCCATGCGGCCCGCGCTTTGGCCACTACAGGGGGACGCTGCTCACGAATGGCGGTATACAATTTCGACACCAAATGCCTGCCATCTGACACCAGCAAAATGTGCATAGGTAGGATCGTGCTCGGTTCCTCTGGAAAGTTGGGGAGTATATCCCTCATGCCCTGTCGTAGTCGTATATAATAAAACAACTCCATTGGCGTTGGTTGGGCGGTCTGGAATATCTGCTCTTTGGTGCGGAACCGTCCATCCTGAAACAGATCACCCCAGGTAAGAAGGCGTAATCGGGTGCACATGGAGCGGAATCCACCTTCCGTCAGAAGTGACAGTTTCGGGTGATATGCAAGGGGCATTGCCGGTGAGTAGAGCATCGAAGCCCCCAGTAGTTTCGTCACCCTACGCCACGAATCTATGGTGCAGGTGACAGTGGTAGCTGGCGTCTCAACATCTCCCACCAGCCCCATCAGCATGCCCCTGAGCGGCAGTGGATGAACGATCCAGTCCTCAGCAGCCACCTGGGGCATGAAGGGAGTAGGATGAACCCAATGGTAAGCATGCTGAGCTTGAGCGCTGAGGTAGTACACCTCCAGGTCAGGAACGTCAAAACCTCCTCTGTCATACGGCTGTGTGAGGACATTCCAACTTAGGCGCGCTTGCTTGCCTCCCCAGAACAAGCGTAGCAGCTCAGTGCGAAGTCTCTTAAAGAAATAGGCCCCCGGGTAATAAGGTACATTCTGGAATAGATATAAGAACCGTGGGAGAATGACCATTTTTATCAGGGAGGCTCTGCCTGCCATCGACAGCGGCAGGGCCATCCAGCGAGTAACATTGTCAGTCAACTGTGAGATAGCCACCCCATAGTTCAGTCTAATCGTGTCCTCCCTGCTGAGCGACACCTCGATTCCCAGGTATTTTAAGTCAGAGTCGCACCACTCCAAGGGGTACTCCAGCGCAAAGCGGGTCACTGACGCCGTGAGGGGAAAGAATTGTGACTTGTTCCAATTGATGTGCACACCAGAAATGCCTCCAAATAAAACAAATTCCCTCAGCAGTGGATTGAGGTTATCCTGTGGATGCCGCACATATAAAGTGACGTCATCCGCGTAGAGGGATATGCCTAACTGCCTTTGGTTGAACTTAAAGGCGCTGGCCTTATGTAGTTGTCGGATCCTGCAGGCCAGTGGTTCGATGGACAGGGCGAAGAGCAGGGGTGATAAAGGGCATCCCTGCCTAGTACCCCTCGTGAGTGGCATCTGTGCCGACAACGCACCGTTGACGATGACCCTGGCAACTGGGGAAGTGTACAGCAGTGTAACCCAGGCGATGAATATACGGGGGAACCCCATTCTGCCCAATATGGACAAGAGATATCCCCATTCCACCGAGTCAAACGCCTTGGTGGCGTCTAAAAAGACAGCAGCGACCGGTAGCTCAGGTGATATGGTGGGTATGAGAGAGAATAATGTGCGGAGGTTGTGGGATGTAGCCCTCCCCGGGATGAATCCAGATTGATCCGGCAGGACCAGGGTACTCATAAGGAGGGATAACCTAGTCGCAAGTACTTTTGCTAAAATCTTTGCATCACAGTTCAGCAAGGACAGTGGCCTATATGCATCAGTGTCCGCTGGGTTTTTTCCCGGTTTCAGAAGCGATGTGATCGCCACCTCCCTCATGGAACCTGGCAGTATTCCCTCCTCTAGCGATTCTTCGAACACCTCCCTCAGCACCGGCGCCATGATGTCGATATAGCACTTATAAAACTCAGCCGGAAGGCCGTCAAGCCCCGCTGCCTTGCCATTACTGAGCGACATGATTGCCTCCCGTATTTCGTCCAGCTCGAAGGGGCATCCCAAGAATGCCCTATCGCTATCACTTAACCAGCAGAGTGCGATATCGTCTAGGAAATTGCCAAACTCCACCTCACCTGACTGTTGTGTTGAATATAAACATTGGTAATGCTGCAGGAAGGTGTCCTGTATCCCTTTAGTATCCCGGTAGGTCCTGCCCTCTCCATCAGTGATCTCCAAAATATGTGTGGAAAAACGTGGATGCCGCGTCAGCGCTGCCAATACTTTTCCCGGCCTATCCCCCTCGCAATATCGTCTTCTCATGTGTTAGTTCTCGTTCTTTCTTTTGCTATAGCAGTTTGCACTGCCTTCACAGTATTTTCTGTGAGACTGAATGTTTTTTCTGCTTGTGTGTACAAATGAGATTTGTAAGCTATTGGTACCGTTTCTCCCTCATTAGAGGTCAGGTACGTGAATCCGCATCTTCCTGGGATGACTTGAATTACAAGAATTTGTGTATTGTCACGTGTGTCTAATTTTGTTTTTGCTAACATGTCTGTTTGCAGTGATCTCAAAATTTCGGTGTGTTTTTGAGTCCAGTTGATTGGTTTAAAATCAGGTTTAATTAGTTCGTAGAGAGAGGTTTAACCCTGTCCGCATAATTTAGAATGTAAGTTCTTCCGAAATTCAGGAAGCCTAGAATAGATTGTAAGTTCTTCAGCGTTTTTGGTGCTTGGAGTACAGCGCACTTCTCTAAGAAGTTGTCCGCTAGGCTTTTTCCTTCACTTGATAATGCGTATCCTAAAAATAAGACTGTCAGATGGGCAATTCGAGACTTTTTAAAGTTGAATTTGTAACCCTCTGCAGCGAACCCAAGTATTATGGTGCTCACCCTTTTCAAGTGAGTCTCCAAGTCGTCTGTGAGATAGATGTCATCGACGTAAGATACTGCCTCATCATCATATATTTGTAGTAACTCTGTTACTATGGCTGAGAATAATCCTGGGCTGTTCTTGAATCCCTGTGGGAGCCTACAGAAATTTTTCGGTGACCACATTACTGAGAAAGCGGTCAAGTACCTGCTTTCTGGTGCAATATTTTTGACAAAAGAAACCATTAGATATGTCTAATGTTGTTTTATATTTTTCCCGAACTATGTTATTCATTAGTGCAGCACTATGCGAATTTTGTACTGCAAATGTTTTGCAGCATGAGTTTAGGTGTCTGTAGGTCTGTAGGTTTGGAAACAGGAAACAGGAAACAAAGGATTGTTCATTTGGGAGGTGCATGTTTCAATCACCCCCTGGTATTCAAGTTGATCTAAAATCTCCCTGACCTGTTTTTTAGCTTCTTGCTTAATTGGATACTGCCTTTGTGCAGTCGGTTGACTTTTTAACTGGATTTTGTGAGGAGGAGAGTCCTCATCCCATCCTACATGATTTTTATATAATGCTGGTGCCTGGGCTACTGCCCATTTCCTTGCATATATATATTTAGTGTGAATCGGAATGTGATTCGAGAAGGCAGGCATAATCATTTCTTCGCCACAAGGGCACTCCCTGACAAACTCCGGGGGCCAACCTTTTTCAGCTAACAGGATGTCGTAGCCTTTTGAGAGTTTGTCCCAAAATAGACCCCTATTTTCCTAGTCTTATCTCCCTCTATACGCAGTGTTATTTCGTATATCTTATGAGGTTCGCTAACTCTGGTGTCGGCAGTTTCTACTTGAATGTATTCATTCGTGTCCACTGTCTCCAGATGACTCATCAGGATCTTGCGAGCTATGGTGATTTCTGCTGCACTGTCTAGCATTTTTTGAGCCCACTCCCCGTTTTTCAGCTGTGTTCTCAGTATTCTCGGCATGTTCGATTACTCTAATACTGGCTACCTTCTTCTTTGGAAATTGTGATTTTTTACTTTGAGCAGGTTCCTTGTCTTTGGACTTGGTGTGCTCTCCTGGGTCTGACCGTCCTCTTCTTTCCGATTTCTGCGAAAAAGATCGAGAGGGACGTGTATCAATACTTTGATATCTATCAGGCTTCTTCAGGTTATCCCTATTTCTAAGGTTATATCTTTTCTCAGAGGGCTCCCTCTGGGGAGATTGGTGTTCTCGAGTCGGAGTTCTTTCCCTCCGTCGAGGAGACCTTTCTCTGGTCTGGACAACTTTTTCCTTGGGAGTGGATTGTTTATTTCCATCCCAGTTCTTTTTAGGAGTGTTTGAATCATTTTTAATAAATAATTTTTCAGGATTTTCGAGTAGTTGGGGTTTTACTGGTTTCCCACCCAAGCTGTCTCTACCTAATTCTTCATAACATTTTTCTATAATTCTGGCAAGCTCAATTGGTTGATCTGTTATATCTGTTTCTTTCAATTTCTGGCGGATCGCCACAGATGCTGCTTCTCCTTTTATGTTGGCTAGTAATATAGCCGAAACCTGTTTGGAGTCTTTCAGTAATTTCATACCAAGAGTTAAAGCAGGTTCTGGACCGTATTCATTCTGAATCTGTTTTAGCACATCTGGTATTACCGCCATGGACGGAACACCATGTGTTTTTGTGTAAATGGAAGCAAAGACTGTACCCCAAGTGTCACAGTCCTCCACGTGTGGTGCGACCCCCATTGGAAGGCAGATGGTCAGAATTCTGTGTTTCTTAATAGGGGTAGTATTCTGAAATACTGCCTCTATTTGAGTAATTTTCTGCGCTAACCAGAAAGGAATTTGTTCCTGTTTTATGGGTGTTTTACCAAGACATGATTGTATGTTCTGTGGTGTAATTTTATTTGTGTTTCCCTGATGAGGGGTCAGCTGTGGTATATTAACAGCTGTTTGGACTGTTGCAGTCCGCATTACAAATTGGACTAATTGTCTATGTATTTTGATTAATGTTTTTAGCTGTGCTAAAAGTTCTTCTCTAGACATTTTATCAATGTCCGGATGTGGTGTGTAGCTGGCTAGAACTGGCCACGTTGCTCCTGGTCTACCTAGTGGACCGAGCCTGGTAATATGATCATTGTGTTTTAGGGCGCCTTTAAACCAGAGCAGATGCTCTTGGTATTTTAATGGGATTTCAATCTCCTCAAAAGGAGCGTATTCATCCGGTGGATCCTCTATTTTGTAATAGTGGAACTCGTGTGTTGCAGCGTTTGCCGCTGGAAATTTTATCCATGAATAGAATACCTCTGTCTGCCGATATTCGTGTGCCTCTATCACGAAGACCTTGTGTGGTCAGTCCATTTTCTATAAGTTTTAACGTTATAGTTTTTCTTATGTTGACCGGGATGATAATCGCACCCGGTTCATTAACACCGGTGTCCCGTTGATTCGCATCTACTGCGGCTTCAGCGGTCCCGTTGTCTAGTACTGACATTGTATAAATGAAAGTTTTTCAGAGCAGGTCTCCAAGGAGACAAAGATTAGGTGCACAATATTTTGGAACACTGTATCCTTTAACGTTGAATAAACCAGAGCTTTACATAGGAATCTCTTCCTTCTAAGTTCGGGCGGATTTTAACCTTTCACCCACTCCAGACGTCTATTGGAGTATTTACGGTAGAAAGGGTCTGTGTGAAAAAGCACGACTGAGTTACTCTAACGTCTTGCGTTAGTTTTATCGCCTTACCAAACGTTGGGCGCCATGTAGTGTAGTTCCTATTTTCCCTATAGGCCCTGTGCATTGGAATAACATAAACAGCAGTGTAGACGTAGAAGTGCGGTCTTCCAGGTCTCTACTGACTATGCTAAACTTAATTGGGTTTGTACCAACTAGCTCAGAGGTCACTGGAAACTTTCTTGACTGAATAGCGAGTGATCAGCTCCCCTGGCTCAGACAAGAAGGGATTCAGTTGTCCAACAACCGCATAAACATGACAACTTTGCTCCTTAGAATAAGAGTCAATCTCTAGAGTCGTGTGAAACAATAGACAGCTATTTCACTCAGTCAGTAGTGCAGATTACTTTCACCAGGATGCAGAGAATAGAGAGATGGGCGTTTTCAATAAAAAGGTATTATTTATTGAACAGTCTTTCTTCTCATGCAAGAGAAATGAATTGCCACAATTGCAAGACTTGTTATTATAAAAAGTGCGTACAGTAAAAGGAGGATTGCGAAATAATACTGTAAAAGCATTGATATGGTTTCTTAGCCATACAATGGTTAAAATGAATAACATATATACATTCATATATACATTTAGCTAACGTACTCAACTGATGCTTCTAGATACGCCTACCCCAGTGTACCTGACTTAAGCCTAATACGTGGAAGGGAGTAAGTAAGTAGCAGTTTAAGTTAAGTTGGTTTTGCCAAGAGTTTGCTTCAAGAATTCTCCCTAAGGGTTTAGTCAAAACTGTACCTCTGGAATAGAATGTTGGAGGTCTTGTATCTCCTCTCAGGACCCGATATCCCAGTTACCCGCAAGGGTAGGCTGGAAACGCCGGAGCTGGATTTTCTCTGCAGGAGAAAAGACAGCATCTTTCTCAGCGCATCAAGGAGGAAGAGGGGCAGCGTCCGTGGGCAACTCGCATCTGCTGGGCTCTGCAAGGGACAGCTGTTCTGCTCCTGTATTCACCACCACCACCGCTGTTTTTGCTTAAGGCAACGTTGGTAATATTTATACCTAAAAGGTGCCTTGTTTGACGTAAGTTTTTGGACATAAGACGTCAATAAAGATATCACCAAGAACCGGTCGTTCTTACAGTGCTCATTAGAGTTCTATTACTAATCAAAACATAGCAAGCGGGGCTTTCCCAGGTTGCTGGGGGTTTTATCTGTTGAAAGAACTCGGTGTGTAATCTAGGAATCTAAGATAGTGGCTTCTGCTGTGTCATCTACTGTAATGAGCTGCAGAGGCGAGTTTCTGAAAATATGGCTCTGATCGTTTATGCCAGAGACGAGTTTCTGAAATATGGCTCTGACCGTTTATGCCATTATAGGGGTATGGATGGATTATAGCCGTATTGGGGCATAAGGTCACAATATTAATCGGGGTCTTAGATAAGATCACGACATACTGACAGTGGACAATAAAATTCTGAGCACCATCTTGGCGTCCAGGTTACTGCAGCACATGACGATGTTAGTCCATAGTGACCAGTCTGGCTTTATCCCCGCCCACAACACGACCACTCACATACGCCGATTGGTTCGCCTGCTGGGTGAACCGTGGCCTGTCACGCAAACGCCGGTAGTTCTGTCAATTGACATAGAAAAAGCATTTGACAGCCTGGAATGGGCATACCTATACAAGGTTATGCAATACTTCGGCCTCGGAGACGGGTACATACGCTGGACGAGAGTCCTATACGCCTCGGCGGTGGCACGTGTTCGGGTGGGCCCCCTGGTGTAGGACAGGTACCCAGTGCGTCGAGGCACCAGGCAGGGCTGCTCCCTATCCCCCCTGCTGTTCGCACTAGCGATTGAACCTTTCGCGGTGGAAGTCAGGAAGGGGCATTCTTTCACGGGTTTGATCACCGGGGACACCCACAACTTATCTCACTATACGCAGACAACCTCCTGTTATATCTGGAAAATACGCGGGAAGCACTGGAGGGGGTGGAGAGACTCCTGGTGTCCTTTGGCAGATTATCTGGGCTGCGGGTGAACTGGTCCAAATCATGCGTGTTCCCGTTACGTCACGGCGAACAGAGACCTGCTATCCGAATGCAGCTTGCCTGGGCGCCAGATTGCCTGAAATATTTGGGAGTGTATATATACCATAAGGCCGCGGACCTGCTAGAGGGCAACGTGGGTCGCTGTATACGGGCACTGCGAGGTAACATGACCTTCTGGTCTACTCTCCCGCTATCAGTCACGGGACGCATATCCCTAGTGAAAATGATAGCCTTGCCGCGCCTCCTCTATTATTTTCGCACGCTTCCTATTTGGATACCCAGGTCGATCTTCCGGCAGTTGAGATCTTTATTGATCTCCTTCCTCTGGGGTACGGGCAGGCGCAGATCGCTTTATCAACGCTGCTCCGGCCGAAAGACGAGGGAGGCCTAGCGGTCCCTGATTTTGAGTTATATTATTTGGCGGCGCAGCTGCAGACCTTCACACAGGAGGTGGCGCGGGTGTACGAGTACCAGAGCAGGAAAGAGAACAGGGCACCCCCCGCCACGTGCTGGCATACATCACTTTACAACAGAAGCTGATTCTCAAGGACCTGTCACTGGAAGAGCAGACATACAGACTCTGTTGGAACCGGGTATAGAAACGGGCTGGGGTACGACGCATGTATGCGCCTGAGATACCCCTGGGTATGATAACGGCACTTCCGCACGGGGGCGACTGGTCGAGGCTGCAGGGATGGGAAGATGCGGGACTGCAGGTACTGGGGGATTTATATGAGAACGGTGAACTGATCCCCTACCAAACGCTGCAGGACCGCTTTGACCTTTCGAGGGGGGACTTCCTAATGCATGCAGCTGTAACACGAGCGATGCAAGCACACTGGGGGGAGGGGATTCAAGAGCCCCCGACATCAATGGCCTGCCAATATACAATGATGGCGGCCGGCACAGATAAAGCAGTGACATGCCTCTACTTGCGAATGTCGTGCGAGACGTTGCAAACCCTACCCACGCTGAAAGAGGCTTGGGAGCTTGAACTGGAGACTGAGATCCCGGATACCACATGGGCACAGATAGTGAGGCGGGCGAGAAAGAGCACACGAAACGCTCGTTTTCAGCTAATTCATTTTTATATACTGCATAGGGCCTACCTCACACCCAGGAGGATTGAAAGGTACTTCGGTGTAGCGGATGCGGCGTGCCCCAGGTGCAATACAGTGGGGGCGGACCTGGGCCATATGCTCTGGGACTGCACACATTTGCGGGACTATTGGAGAGAGGTTATTGAGACCTTGAATATAGTTACCAAAAGGGAGTTACAAATTACCAAGGCGGTGGGCATGCTACATTGGTTCCCGCATACACCCAAAAACAAGATCTCGAGCAAATTTGTGGATATGGGCCTGATTTTAGCTAAGAGAGAACTGACGAGGAACTGGAAGTCAAAGCGATGCCCAACGCCAAGGAGGTGGACCAGTGAAATGCTTAAGTGGGCAGCGAGCGAAAGCACGCTTAGGTACCAGTTGGCCCGCCGCAGATCAGACGACAGGGCACTGGAAGCGGCCATGGAATGGGAGATGCTAGTGCAGGCTCTCCGGGATAGCACGATAGAAGAGGAGGGCAGCCTTTCTGAGTCGAGTGAAGTAGAACCCCGACACTAACCAGTTGCACACTCCCAACACGACATCACAACTCCTGATAGCACACCCACATGTACATCTCGGCAGAGCTTAGGCGCAGGGACGAGCACTCGGGGGGGTGGGGGGGGGGGGGGGGGGGGGTGGGGGTGCCGCCGGTTGGGGAGGGTAGGGGAGTTGGGCAGAAGGGTGGGGGGAGCTGGGGGGGGCGGGCTGTTAGAGGGGAGTGGGGCGAAAATATTAAAAGCAGGTTATGTTACTCCGAGTATAACGGTAGTCACATGCGCAAGATGGCAGGCAGGTCGACCCACTGAATGACGCCGCCCGACCTCCGAGTTGTGGGCTTAATGGCTGTGTATAATTCGGAAGTGAAGGGAGGGGGGCGAGGTGGCGCCCGTGGAGAAGGAATGCTGTACACATGTGAAATGCACTCTTTTCCTGCAATAAAAACGGTTTTAAAAAAAAATCATAATAGCTTTACTGAAAACTGGGAAGTTTGGTATCAAACTTCTCAGCACATTAAACCCACACTGATGCCAGTGTGTGATGTAATGAAAAATGCACACAGAGGGCATCTTAGGGATACCCCCTGAAAAACGACCTAACACTAGTGTTCAGGCTGAGTGGGTGCTTGCCAGCTTCCACCACCAGACATGTTTCTAGACCCCTGGGTCGAGAGCCTGCTGCTCTTGGGGGTCTGAAACAATGCACATCCTAGGTCGAGGTGCCAAATCTCCTCCCCCAGAATGGGCAGAGTTCACGAAGGGAAAGCTACAAAGGCTTGCCGCCTTTGTTATCTACCCCAGGCGTTTGCTGCTTACAGCAACTGGCCCCCACCAGTTCTAACCCCCCCTTTGGGCGGAAGAATCCGCGAAAAACGAAGTGAAGAAGGGAGGCCTGCCCACCTTTACCCACCCCACCCCTCAAGTGGAGAAGGCGAGGTGAAGCACAACTTTCATACCCCGCCATCTTGCAGATGGGGGACCCAACCAATTAGTGTGAGGTCTTTGCCCCCTCCCACTGGAGGGTGGCATAATAGGGGGTGTAAAAACCCCAAGGAAGGGACCCATTGGTCCCAACCTTTACCTAACTGTAATGCCCCTAAATCTAGTATTTAGGGGCACCCCTGAACCCCGCCTCCTCGGACAAGAACCAACAACAAGAGAAGAAGAAGGACTGAAGAAGTGTGCTGAAACTAAGAAGAGGAGGACGCCCACGGACTTGGCCCCTGCACCACCGGCCTTTCCCCTCCTATAACTTGCTCCAGAGAAATCCTGTTGTGTCCTGCAGCCAGCAACCTCGAGAACCTGAAGGACCTGCCCTGCCTTCCAAGTCAAAGACTTTGTCTTCTGTGAGCACCGGATTTGCTCACTCACAGACTCTGGTCAAAACCGTAGTATACACCACTCTGCACCCGACGCCCACGGCCCGAGTGGCCCAATACCACAAGGATGTCTCTCCAACGATCCTGACCTGAGATCTGGTGATCTCTGACCTGCCTCGAATCTCCAAGTGAAACCTGCAGCCTCTTTCTGGAGGATCCCCCCACCCCGACCGTAGCTGGTAAGAAAAGCCTGAAGCCTCAAAACACCCCTGCACCCGAAGTCCCATGGCCTTGGGTGGCCCAACCGATGGTGTCCCAGCATCCCTAGGCATCCCAACTTACCTCTATAACTGGTGGTCACCTCCAGAAGATCTTCGTCCCTGAGCCTGCAGTCTTTGTTGCAACCGGAGAATCCCCATTGAAAACAACAGGGCACCAGACTGCAAAACAGCACCCTGCACCCAGCCGCCCTGAGCACCTGCGGGTGCACTTTAGGTGCTAACTCGGATCCCATTTTGCCCTGAGCCTAAACACCAGGAGCTTTGCTCCTGCAACCTTGTGGCTTGCTGGTGAGCAGCCACAAACCGGAGGTCCCCTATCCCCTGAGGGTGCTTTGAGAGTGCATCCTTGACCCTGGGGGAACCCTGGTTGTAACTCCAGAATACCAACTCCCACAATGAAGTACCTACCTGCAAACCATTAACTTCCTTTTTCTCCGTAGAAATACATTGACTGTTGTTCCTTGAAAATTGTTTTAAGTGTGGAGTTGGTTTTGTATGAGAACTTGAAAAACGGCAAATATCTAAAAACTGCTTTACTTACCTTTTCTCTAGGAAATGTCCCAGTGTGGTATCTAGGCATATCACACGGAGTAGAAAAAATAATCCATAAAGTAATCTGAAAAGTAATCAAAAGTAATCTAACTGTAATTTCCACTGTATTAAAAAGATTTACAAACCTATAACAAAGACATTTTCATTCTGATTGCTTGTATTGTTTAACCTGCCATGAAAAGTGCCATTTACACTTACCTGTACCAGGCTTGCTTGGTTCTAGAAAATAAATATAACTAAATAATATTTTTATGCAAACAAATTGGTCTGAGTTCAGTCTTTGAGTGTGTGACATCACTTGTTGCCTGAGTTTGTCCAACAAATGCTTAGCGCTACCCTCTGATAAAGCCTTACTGCTCGCCCACACTACCACAAATAGAGAGTAAGGTACTATCTACTTTTACCTCTGCCTACCTTTGGGGTTCCACTGGACTCTGTGCACACTATACCTCATGTTGGTATAGTATATACCTAGCCAGCTTCCTACAATCATCTTTTGTGAAATTTTTGTAGCTAATGTCTCGAACTCAGGTCCTCATTATCCACTTGAAAAAAAACACACAATTTTTGGGGTGTTTTTCAGCCAACAAATTAAATTACTGTAAGAAATGTAGTTGTTGGTTGGCTGGGGTGTGATCCCTGGTCAAGCAGCAACCACACCTTGTCAGGGTAAGGCACAAGCAAACCCCCAAATTATCCTTGCTCAACCTACTGGTAGCAAGGCACAGAGCAGTCAGGCTTAACTTAGAGGCAATGTGTAAAGTATTTGTGCAAAACATCAAATTGTAAAAACAGTTACAGTACACCATAAGTGGAGCCCACAAATAAAAGACCAAAACAACAAAAAAACAAACAGTAGAACTGGAGTTATGAATTTTCAAAGATTTTTGTGAAAATAGCTCCAAAAAGCACAAGGCACAATTGTGTCTATCTGTTCGTGCCGGACCGAGGCAAAGTCATAAATTCAAGCCAACTGCGATAAAGCAAAAACCTGCTACAGGGACCAGTTAGGCCATCTGAACACTACCTTAAATCCTGGTTCCGGAGCATTGCAAGGAACCACGTTGAAGATGTACCGTGCAGCCAATTTGATGCGTCGGTTCCGAGATGCAGCAAGGTTGCGGTGCGAGGTGCTGTTCTGTTGTTGTAGAGGATACCGTTGACGGGGCTTGCGATGCAAAGCCGGTGTCGAGGATGCGGTGCACAGCTGGCAATAAGTCAGTTCTGAGGAACTGCGAGGTTGCCTTTGACAAGAGATGTGAGGGCCTGTAGAAGTGGCAATGCGTTGGTTCTGTTCGAAGGGTTGCAGCTCAGCAGAGGAGATGCGTCTGTTCTGGTCAGGGATGCTCTGCTCGGTAGAAAAGATGCGTTGGTTCTGCTTGTCGTTGCTCCGCAAAGAAATTGTCTACGTTCTGCTGGCAAGCACCTTGGCCCACTTTCAAGGGTCCAGGACTGGGATGGCACCACTTTGCAGGATAGACTCTCAGATGGCAGAGTCCAGGTGCAAGGTTGTTGGGAGCCTGTTATGCCCCTGAGGCTTCAGATCAGGCCAGCCAACTAGCCCTTGGAGTGACTCTGGGCTCTGGGTTCAAGAGATGCAAGCCCAGTCCTTCTCACCCAGGCAAGAGGGTAACAGACATCGGGTCAGCACAGCGAAACAGAAGTCCAGCAGAGTGTAGCATGGCAGTCCCTCAACAGCACAACAGTTCTTCTTCCTGGCAGAGTATCCAAAGTTCCAGAAGTCTACTTAAGAGTTAGGTCTGAGGTCCCTTTTTATACCCTGGTGTCCTGGCTATGGAAGGTGGGAGAAGCCTCTAGACTGTGTCTTTGAGGAGCATGGAAGTCCCTACCTCCCCTACCTCCCCTGCCCTGGCTCCAAGATGGCTGAAGTGACAATGCAGGGTTGTTATACCCTTTGTGTGTAGACGGGACACAGCCTATTCAAGCTCCTCCTTCCCATCCTGCCAGTGATGACCCACCCAGTCAAACCTACCTCTCCCTTTGTTTGGCTATATAGGATATACAAATCAGGCCTTGAGAAATCTACTCACCCACTCGCTGTGGCGAGTCAGATTTCATCAGGGCAAGCAATTTGGCCCTTTCTGGCGAGCTGACAAATAACAAGTGTGATGTTTACTCACAAAGTGAATGAGCAGAAAACATGCCTTTAAATCATGTTTTTACTTATCACATTTGCTCTACATTCAGAGATAGGTCAAAAGTCAGTTTGTCTTCTTACATTTACTTTTCTTCTCTGACTGCAAAGTTAGAGGATTTTGTAAAGTGAACTGCCTGAAAATCGTGCTGTGCTAAGTGTGTGAAATGAAAGGCTGTAAGATGTCAGACTTTTTTTCTTAACACATTTAAATAGCTAATAAGTGAACTGCACAAACATTTCAAAATATATTTCAGTAGTTATGAAAGTAATTATTTTTTAATTCTATGTGGTAAAAAAAGATGTTTTAATAGGATGAACACCATTTACAACACTTTACTTGGTGATGTGCAAATGATAAATATTTTTGCCGCAAACCAATTTTCCAAACATTGTTTATGCGCGAAGTAGTTTTATCAGTAAAACTGCATGTTTGTGGGAAAGTTTGTGGCTGTTTCAGTATGCTGTCTGTAAATGACAGTGTACTAACACATCATGCTTTAATAATATATTTATTAAAAATGAGTTTTTAAACCTGAACTGAGAAGTATTCCTGCCCTTGCCCTGATGACAATGTTATAAGAACTTTGAGGCAAATCAGGGTTCATGTGTACCCTAAATCTAGGTCAGACTGATATAATACATGGAGGAAACGTTTAGTCTAATGCATTTTAAAACGTTTTTTATCCAACAGAAATGCTGACCTTGCACACTGGATAAGAAATAAAAAGTAGCTCCATGAAAAAAAAAATTGCCATGGGGTATACCATTTGAGACCGGTTTAGGGGTCAAATACATTACACTTAGGTTGAGTAGATTATTCAGGTTACTAGACCTGCAGGTCTAGCAACATTTTTAGGATTTTTAGAGGCCTACTGAAAGCCCAATTGTCAGCTACACCCAGTCATATGACCCAGGCACCTTTCAGGCATCAAATGGCCAAGGCAATAAAATACCACATTTCTAAAAGTGTCATTTTCGGATTTGCAATGTAAATTCTGACATTACCAGAGGCTAGGATTTAAAATTAGGATTCCAGAGACACTAAACATGAACCAGTCATCTCTGCCAACTTTGAAATTACACTTCTTAAATGTAATATGATAATTCCAATGCTCTCCTATGGGAGAGATAAGCCTTGCAGTAGTGAAAAAAGAATTAGGGGGTTTTCACTACCAGGACTGTAAAACTTAAACATACATGTCATTCTTTCTTAATTCATTGAACCTGTCCTCTGCGCTGACAGGGACCTATCCTAGGGGTGTTTTTTATTAATTAAAAAGAAAGGTTTGGGCCTAGCGAAAGGTTTATTTGGCCAGGTCGAAATGGCAGTTTAAATTGCACAAGGCCTGAGACATGTTTAAAAAACTACTTAAGTGGGTGGCACAATCAGTGCCGCAGGTCCACTAGTAGCATTTAATTTACAGGCCCTGGGTACATATAGTACCTCTTTACTAGAGATTTATGCGTAAATTAAATATGCCAGTTGGATATAGGCCAATATTACCATGTTTAAAAAAGGAGATCATAAAAAATGGAGGTGAAAGGCAAAAAATTGGGGGGAGGGGGAATACTACCCTAAAGCTGATGGGTTCAACAAATGCAAATGAGGAAACACAACCCAGAGCATTCCTCTTGAACATACCCACTGTCTTGTTATATGAGCAAAAGGAAGGAGATCTGCTCCAGCTTTTACAATGCATGTGGAATTACAGGAGTTAGCCAAGGCTGAAATTTCCTGAACAGTTGAAAAAGCATATGAAGGCAAAACTATTAAAGTGCATGGCCCCTGTCTTTAGACCACCGAGATTCCATTCTGGGGGTTTGTAGCCCTTATTTTGAATGGAAGACTTTCAACTAGCTTCCAACATCACCAGCTCTCACTGTCCGGGGAACAGCATCAGTCTAACACCCTGCAGAGACTATATCAAACACTAATGTACTGATTATTCAGTGGGCAATGGAGGCAAAACTGGTTAAAACTACCAAAATACACTATGTACTGTGCACCATCATGCGTGTGCAAGGCAGCACATGGGTACATAACAAACCACCATAATAAATAAATAAATTAGGTAGTGCTGCTTATTTTCATGTTAAAAAGGAGGCCTGTAATTGGTCAGTGCTAATGTAAGACTCTCACGTATGTGGTTTTCTTTGAGGTTTGTGCCCTGATTTCCTTTATCTGCTTCACTAGCCTGAGAGAGCACAATCCCTAGAAAAAGAAAGAGAACAGATAGCTATTACCAAGTATGCTGTTGATTGTCTGCGTAGTGGTATCTAATTCCGTAAATGTGTGAAATGAAAGTAGAGACAAGAAGTGTGGGCTGGAGCAAGTAAGAGTGCTTGGATGATTAGCCAAGGTCCATGGAAGCGAAGCAACTTGCTGTTTGACTTTAATGAGGAGGAGCTTTAATCAAAACTAGACAGCCTTGGTATTCAGCAAGCCCAGGATTCAACAATGCTGACAGCAGTGCTTAATTTGTGACAGTGATTTGCGGTGCTTACCACAGCACTTATTTTTCAGGGTCGGGTCTACACCTTAGTGCCACTGCCAACTTGCATCAACGACTCAACAGCATGTGATATGTCACAGTATATATAATTGACTCACTGCAATGTTGCTCACACTCTATCACAGTCTCCCAAGTCCCCGAAGATTGCTGCTGTGCTGAGCCGATAATAAATCTATATCCGTGGTTACGTGCAAATTTGCCTTCAGTTCAGTGTTGCCGGTGGGCAGGCCGCTGATTGTGCTGGATTTGGTTCTGTGGGGTAGGGACGGCGGCAGTGTGTGTACGTGCTACCTTTTCTCAAATTTCCAACGCCTGGACACACGCACTGCACGAGTCACCGCCAGTTTAGCACGACGTATTGAAGCATTTGAAGCAGCCAGTGTGTCATGCTGCAGTGTGTGCAGCAGCAGGCCTAATAAAGGCAGTGCCATTAGCAACCGAGTAAGTACCCAAACCAACGCTGATTTTTAGGTCTCGCCTGTCAATGCGCTTGTGCATTGAGCTTGCGAGATTATAGGGGCTTATCCAGAGCTTAACTAAACTGGCGATTTCAAGCAGTGCACGTGGACACAAGCACGCGCATTTCCCCACATCAAAGCCATCAGCCTCCCTCCCACAGGCTTCCCCAGCGTGCACAGTGCGCGCTGGCCTCACTTCTCCTCCCCCTAATTGCTTTTTTTCACAGCCGCCAGGCCGTGAGCTACATCAAAGGGTTCGGCTCCCCGCCCTCTGCTTCACAGACGCTTCTCAGGCCACCAGTAGTCGGGTACTTCCTATGTCGAGAAATGCAGTGTTGGGAGATCGCCAGGCTGTGTCTCGTTTTAATTTGTGTTCTCCTCCCCCCAGTGTACTTTTTTTTATTTTAAACTTGTTTGACGCCCTTTCCTTCTCCCACCCCTTGCTCACATTTTTATTAACGGCCAGCCAGCCGTACTTTCACTTTCACGGCCGCCAGGCCGTGTCTCGTTTTAACTTGTTCTGCCCATGCTTCTGATCCGTCCTGACTGTGCTGCTGGTATGGCCTCTTTTTCTGCGTTCCCGCTGCCGGTAGCTCTCCTAAAAGTAGTTGGGTACTTCCTATGTCGAGAAATGCAGTGTTGGGAGTCGCCCGCGTCCACTTTTCATTTCCCCTGCTGTAACTTTCACGGCCGCCAGGCCGTGTCTCATTTTAACTTGTGTTCTCCTCCCCCAGTGTACTTTTTTTTATTTTAAACTTGTTTGACGCCCTTTCGTTCTCCCACCCCTTGCTTGCTTTTCAACGTGCCCCCCCCACCACCTTCTCCTGGACAGTACCCCCCCCCAACCCGGTCCTTCCCTCCTTTACTGGCAATCCGACCCAATGACCTGTAGACTGGCCCATTGTTCAATGTTTTCTACTGTTGGAAGTGTGCAGCATATGGTCTAATGTGCTCTGCATTTCTTTCAACACTGATGAAGTTTGTATCAGAACTTTAGCAATAACGTTAAATTGACAAAGCCCCTGCTGCCGAGTTCACTGGTGCGCTTTCCGCCCTCCTCCTCGCATGACGTTACCCATCGCATAACCACCAAGCCCATGAAACCTTCGCCCGCTTGAACCTCCCGCTCCCTTGCAACTGCACTTTTCTTCTACCATTCAACCTCCATCCCACCGCGACTTTGGTCCCCCGCTGCGTCATCCCGACCCCCACCCCATTCTGTGCCCCCCCCCGCAGTCTGGACGCCCTCCGCCTCAATGTTTTTTCCAGCCCTTTATGTAGTTTTGCATACTTGATCGGCTGTGAGTCTGTGTCTTCACAACCTCGGGGTGCAAGACTTCCGTCGGGGAACACTGTTGGTCTCATTAGAATGTAAGGTCCAAAATACAAGGGAAAGCAGAACAATTCAATTATTTAGTCGAGGGCGCTAAGAGCATAGTAGTGAAAAAAGTTTATTTATACATGTGTACTTGTTGTTTATGAATGCCACCTACATCCATGCGAAGGGACATGGGCTGCAAACTGCGTGAGGTGGCGCTTCAGGTGGCAACAACGTATAGCGTTTCATGGCAGATTTCCAAGCGCTGTAAATTCAAGCGCATTAATGTAATGTGACTTAGTCTGTCCGCCTCGAGAAGATCCAAGAGTGAGTTGGCTATAGGCCAGTTGATTGCATATGAAGACATGTATGTGAGTTACGTTTGGTGCTGTATTTTTATATGTGTTCGTACGTATGTGGCTTTCATCCTAAACTTTTTTTATTTTTGCACATTTGTTCTGCAACTAAAGTGCTTTCTGCCGGACAAAACAGTGATAGTTCGATTTGCTATTACTACTGATATGCTTTATTACATATGACACAAAAAATGTTAAATATTGCTATAGGTGTCACATTTGCAAATTCTATAAATATTGGCATTTACAATAACAAAATTAAAACTTACAAAATTATTGGATTTACAAGACCAATAGCTCCAACTCTTCTAATGCGAGACCTATTGCATTTCCAATGCTTGTTATTGAGCGTGGTGATAATCACCATGTTTGGTAAACAGACTTTGAGTTTGAGCAAGCATGCCGCAGGCACCTTGTGCAATGCTTTGGGCCTGGAGGTTAGAAGAAGGGCAGGTCCTTGTCCTTTGGCCTTAACCTCTCTCTGCTAATCGTTGACATACTTGACCTTTGACTTGCATGAAATGCTGCTTTTAGGTGCGTTTTTTTTAATCTCTTTTAGATATGGTTTTGGTATTTTATTAATACCTGTTCTCCCCAGTGTGCAATATGGCGAAGTGCGCCTGTTAAAAGTTTATTTCCTACCTCATCAAGCCTCGTGCTTGTGGCTCAGATTGTTTGTGCAGTGGTGTGGTTGCTGTTGTGGAGTATGGTGTGCACCCTTCACCCGCGTGAAACCCGCCGGTAGTGGAGCGATGCTTTATATTCTAGTTAGCACATGGTCACCTCTGTAGTGAGTTCACGACAAAACGCATAGACCCCTTAGTTGTATTTGTTTGCTGGCAGTGGCACACACTCCATGAAGTATTCACACAGTATTTACTTTTTTTCATGCATGATGCAGGTAGAAACACCTGTTGCGCCAGCAGACAAACTAGACTGTGGAGATGAGTCCCCATGGATGCCTCTGGTTTCAGCAAAACCTGCTCAAGTGCCATCCAACGCCATGGACATGTTTTTCATTTTATTTCTGCCCTTGTCCCAGGCGCAGTCCACACACATTATCTACTCATGCAATGTAATGTAATGTAATGCAATTCAGTACTTATAGAGCGCAACTGTCACTCCGCGAGGAGTATCCTGGCGCTGTCTTGGAGGGAGGTGAGAAAGAGCCATAGAGATGCTTAATAAGGGAAAGACACTATTCATCTGGGGCAGTGAAATCCCAGGTCTTCACGGCCTTCCTAAATTGGGTTTCTGTGTTGAGTAGCCTTAGCTGTGATGGAAGTAAATTCCAGGCTTTGGTGTAAGGAATGCCACAGTTTTTTCTCCTTTCCGTTTGTATGTAAAAGTGGGGGGTTTGAATGACCTGAGGGACCTGGTTGTGGTATAAGGAGCAAATCGCCCTACAAGATACTTGGGTCCTAGATTGAACCTGGCTCTAAAGGTGATCAAGAGAATCTTGAAGAGGAATCTCTTGTGCGCCGGAAGCCAGTGAAGGCTTTTTAATGCTGCGGATGCTGAAGATCTTCGTGGGAGTTTGAGCACCACTCGTGCTGCTGCATGTTGTACCACCTGTAGTTCCTTAAAAATAGCTTTGTTAGCTCCCGCAAGCAAGCTGTTACAATAATCTATGCAATGCAATGCCAATGCCTGCTGTAGAGGTGGAGTAGCGTTTACTGGCAGTGTTGCACCCTCTCTGTGCCACGGTGAGGGAACACTGTGACACCTGTGTTTAATTGGACTCATTGCCGGCTAAAGGACAGTTCGACCCGTACCACCACACAGGGTGCTGACTTCAGGGAGCGCCGTGTTTGCAAGTTTATTTTCATTTCAAAAACACCTGCTGCCGCATTCCGTGCCTCCAGCAATTTCTAGGCAACAATAAAAATGTCAAGATAACTCTGTGATTAATGTTCTTCCTGGAGAGTGATGGGAGTTGTGTCTAGTTGAGGTTTTGACTTTTGACTCATCATTAGGTAGCACAGAGGGTTAATATGCCTGCTGTAAAGAACGAGTACCATGCAGATAAAAAGTGCACATAATGTGAATAGGTCAGTGGGTTACTGCTTTTCTAAGAGACATCCTTTTGTTACAGTTTAGAAGTTAAAATCCTAATATAGAACAGTGAATTATTAACTGTCGTCAAAGAACTGCATGAACAATACCAAGTATAGGTTAGAGCACAGATTAATGTTGCAGAAACGGTTCATTTGGGTAGAAGTCAATTGTTATTATTAAAGAGAACCCCCAATTATGGTGTTCCATGTTCAATTCAGAGGTTGTACTTCTCCAGACCAAGCAGTCTTAAACTATACTGCCTGCCCGTATGGATAACATGCGACTCCTTCACGTGTAGTCCTCTGTCTTATGTACCATTTTTTAGGTCTCGCTGGTGATGCAGCGCAAAAGCGCTGTCGCCAGCGAGACCTATTGTTGTCGTCTTGCCTGCCAAGTGGTACAGACTGGGGCACGCGCTTCCATATACACACAGAGCCCCTGCTTTCGCTTGGCAAGCATGCACTAACGGCACGCACACACACACATACAGCCAGCCCCCCCCTGCACGCACACACACAGACAAACACGCGCGCACACACAGACACACATATGCATGCACACGCACTCACACACACAACCCCCCCACTCCCCCACCAACCGCCCACCGCCGCCACCTTCGGAGATACATTGTGGGACTTGCCACCCATGGTGTTCCGGAGCAGAGTCCTGCTGGTCACTTACCTGCATGCCCCTTTAGATCGCCCTCAGTACTCACTGCGCCACAGAGAGGGGCTGGCGCCGTGTTTACTTCAAGAAACTTCTTCTTCCACGATACTTCCGTTCTGCCACGCCCACTTCCGGTTTGGGGTTGCTGCGCTTCTCCTGAGAGTACAGTCAGCAGAACAGGCTCGAATAAAGCGAAAACAACCCCCAATCCAACATGGCGATGCGCTTACCTCGAGTCCTCAGTTCTAAGACCACCCTCGCCATTCTAAAATATTAGCCCCACATTTTAGAACCGTCTCCTCCACTGAAGGGACTCTGCCGCTGTTTTACGGTTGCTTGTTTTATGGACTAAACTCGTCTCACCCAAGATTTCAAAATCAGAAGCGTCTGCCCTCGAGATGGGGGTTCGCCCTCCCCCCCTGCAGCTCAGTCTAGCCGGGGCCTGGAGGCTGCAGCGCCTGCTACGGTGGGTGTAGCGCCTACTACAGATCCGTGTGTAAGAGGCGCTTAGTCTCAGGTTCCACCAGGAGCGAGGCAGCTCAGCGGGTCAAAGCGCCTGTGGCAGAGATCGGAGTGGCCCTTGAAATCAGAGAGCTGCTTGGGCGCAGCAGCCGGCTGCAGGGTGGGTGTAACCAGCAGAGACCAGTATCCTACGGGCCATATGTCAGATTGGAATAAGATAGCTCGCTTGGGTAATGTCCCTGTAGCCAAGACCTGTGTTTGCAAAGCTCCCAGTAAGCTGACTCGGTTGGTGAATGCACCTAGGGCAGAGAAAGCTCATTGGGTAACATGCATGCGCACTAGCGTGCCGAGCCCCCTGTAAGTACCCTAGTTGGGTGGGTTTGTGCATCTCCTGCAGAGAGCTCGGTGCCACAGGCTTCAGCCCTATAGATAGTTTGTGGTGTTCACGCACCTGCTGCTGTGATCTCACGCTCTCTGCGTCTGTTTGAACTCTGCAGGCCATTGAGTGCAAGTGAGATAGCTCAGTGGTTCATGCCCCTGCTGCTGAGACCTCTTGGTACCCATCAGAGTAGTGTGTGCACGTTTTTGAAGGCCAGCGTGGTGGGTTCAAGCACCTCCTGCACGGCTGATCTGTGCCTCCCACGTTTGGTAAAATGGTCCGTGGTGTTACTGTGCCCCCCGCTGCGGCCTCTCTCCTTCTCTGTACATAAAACCCACAGATCACTGGGTTGGACAGTAGTAAGAAAGCTCGACGGATTGTGCTCCTGCTGCAGAGATGTTCATGTAACCCGCGGGGTGATCTCCAGACTGTCATAAAGATGCTGAGTGGGTTCTTTTGTTATTGTGTGTGTGTATTCACCAGTTTCAGGCTGCAGGTTGTTTAGTTGCCAATTGAAATATAATTAATATGTCTACATCGCATGCATGTCTTGTGATGCATTGGTGCCAAAGCGTCGTGCAGGAGGCTCAGATTCCCCTCCTAAAACTACAAACTAGGAACCGGATCAGAGTGGGACATTCCATCTCTGTTCACTTTTCAGCCCATGGAGCCGCCGAGCGTTTGAAACCAGGGCACACTCCTCGCCAGCATACATTGGTGGAATGCTGTTTGGACGCACACCCCATCCATGGTGATTGGTAGTACAGATTGTCGTCCACGATCAAGACTTCTACCCTAACCCCCATCATCCCCCTTTGCAGTTTTTTTCACCTTCATGAGCAATAGCAGGGCAAAATGCAAGGTAAAAGAGTGACTATTTGTTACCCGTTCACTAAATCTACGTATGTGGGGGCGTGGCCAAGATGGCGGGGTGAGCGGACGCTTCCTCCCGTAGCTCCTCCGGCCCGGCTCAGCTCGAGCCCCGATTCCTGCGCCTCTCTCCCCCCGCAGCTGCACTGCGGGTGAGAGAACTGTGCCGGAGTTCCTGGGGCACATTTTGGTGCCACTTTGACTTCTGGAGCCCCGGGGGAAGTTCCCGAAAAGTTTATTCGGAGATCGCTCCGAGGACTAGAGCCCGGGTCGCCCCGAGGAGAGGAGCCTGGAGGCGGAGCGTAGTGCGGCGCTGTCCGCGCGCCTTGGCTGGCCCGAGTGCTGAAAAGCGGAACGCCGGAGATCCCGAAGGAGCGGACTAGAAGGACTCCGCGGAGCGAGGTGGCTTCCTGGCGGTGCCCTGGTGGCAAGCACCATTGCCGAGCGACGGACTTTAGCCCTGTACCGGCGATCCCCCCACTGCCCGGGGTCTCGGGGGCGACGCCTTGCGAACTCCGCGCCCGGAGGCGCTGGATGGCGGAGTTCGGGCAGTGCCCGAGCCGGGCAATCGACTGGTGATGGGGGGAGGCACCGGTTTCGCACTTTCCGGACCCGTTATCATTTGAGAGTTGCCCACGGACTTGCTGGCCCGGGCTGCCTTCTTGGGTCCCACCCTCCCGCCATCTTGTCTTTGTGTGGCTGAGCCCGGTGGCCCCTGCCCGCGCCCTTCTCACACGGGAGCCTCGACTCGTTCTGGCGCCAGCTCATCTACTGCCCTCCCTGGGAACACGAGACGGGAGGCCTACTCTTCGGACATTGCTGCCTGCCCTGCTGGCCCGAGGGCCGTCTTGCCCATGCCCGGACCGCCATTTTGTCGCCTGTGACGCACTATCCTTGTCCTCGGCGAAGGCCTCACATCTGGTGCCCGCGAGCGGTGGCGCTCGCCTACAGCAACTAATCCTGGGCTTTGCCGGGCCCCAAGATGACTGGAAGACGTGGCGCGGCACGGGGTGATCGCACCTTGCCGGAAATGCTCGGCAGGTCCCAGCAACTACGCGACAGGACGCAGCCGTCCCCGGGGGCCTCCCGGGCATCAACGGACGCACATGCGGGCGAGCCGCCGGTCACGCGGTCCTTCATGGAGGACTTATTCACCTCCCTCAAGGAGGAATTTCAGACTCTTAAGACCGAAGTGGCTGGAGAGGTCCGGGAGGTGCGCAGGGAAGTCGAGGGCCTGGGCGAACGGGTCGACACTGTGGAGACGGCGGCTCAACGCCGCGATGAGGAGATAACCCATCTCCAACAGGACGTCCTCCGCCTCCGGGAGCAATGTGTCGAGCTCCAGGCCCACTCGGAGGACCTCGAGAACAGGTCCAGGAGGAACAACATCCGGGTCCGGGGTGTTCCATCCGCCGATGAAGGTGCGGACCTAGTGGCTTATCTGCAGGACCTGTTCCGCGACATCTTGGAGGAGGGAG
Organism: Lissotriton vulgaris; assembly: GCF_964263255.1. Classification (NCBI taxonomy): domain Eukaryota; kingdom Metazoa; phylum Chordata; class Amphibia; order Caudata; family Salamandridae; genus Lissotriton; species Lissotriton vulgaris. Next base: position 95,178,245 of record NC_141700.1, read on the forward strand.
CGGATTTCCCCATCCGCATCGACAGGGCACACAGGGTGGGCCGCCAGCGCCAGTCATCAGCACCCCCGCCTGATATCCTGGCATTCTTGCCGGATTTCCCTCTAAAGGAGCGCATCATGACTGAGGCCCGTAGGAAGCAACCATTGACCTTCCGCGAAAGACCTGTGGCGCTCTATCAGGACCTGTCTGCCATCACACTGCAAAAGCGCAGGTCTTTCCGCATCGCTACGGACTTTCTGCGAGAGCACGAGACAGCCTACTCCTGGGGTCACCCCTTCCGTCTTATCTTTCGATGGAATGGGGTACTGCATCAGCTGCGCTCCTTACAAGATGTCTGCGGGGTGCTGGGTCTTACTGCTACGGAGGAGGACGGGGCTACACCCGCATGGAGGCGCCCCGAGCGGCGGAGCCGACGGAGGTCGAGAAGGCGCCCATCGTCAGCGCCAGTGAGTCGCCCGGACTCGCCCACCATCAGAGCTGACATGGCGGAGGCCCTGAGGACTGCGGCCAGGAACTTGCCTGAGTCTACTGGTGTGGCCTTGACGGCCTAATTTTTCTCCGGGGGGAGAGGCTCTTAGCTTTCACAATGCTGGGCTGGGGGTTGGGGGGGTCGGGGGGGTGGTGTGTGGCTGGACGTCCACTTGACTGTTTTCTGCAGACTCGCCCATTTGGGCTAGACTGAGACTATGGGGTGTTGGTTTTTGCTTTTTGTTTTGGCCGGTTGCCATCAATGGGTTTTGGGGGGGTTTCATTGTTGGTTTGTTGTGGGGGGGGTCCCGTCCGAAGCTGTCCGAACGAGTACGATGCCGCCTCTGGCCTTCCCTGCGCCCCTGCCCCGCGCGCCCCCTCCGCTGATCCCCCGCCTGCTGCATAGCGCGCTGTTTCCCTGGAGGCGATGCCACCCCTGAAGGTAGTGACCCTTAATGTCAAGGGTCTGAATAACCCCGTAAAGCGTAGGGCGGTCCTCTCCCTATTGGAGGGGTCGCAGGCGGATATTTGCCTCCTGCAGGAGACCCATTTACTCTCCAGAGATTGCCATAGGTTGCGCTCTGCCAAGTTCCCCACTCAACTTTTTTCCTCTGCTGCGACTAAGACCGCTGGGGTGGCCATTCTTCTAGCCAGCTCCTTTAGGGGGGAGGTGCTGTATAAACATGCCGAGCAGAAGGGGAGGCTCTTAGTGTATCGCATGCGCTTAGGAGGTGTTACCTTTACGGTTGGTTCGGTTTACAGCCCAAACGATCACTAGGATCGTTTCCTGGACTCGGTGTTGGTGGATGTTGCTGCCTCGCCCGATCGCCATGTCATCCTGGGGGGAGACCTGAATATGGTCTTCGACTCCACTCTAGATAGGTCTGCCCAGCGTTTTCCGCAGACAGGGGAGCTTTCTAAAGCGGTGCGGGACCAGATTGCAGAGATGGACCTGCATGACCTCTGGCGCACCATGCATCCCTCCGATAGGGACTACTCCTACTTTTCCCACGCACACCGCACTTATTCGCGGTTGGATTATCTTTTGGTGAGCGGCCCACTTCGCTCGGCCGCCACGGCGGCGGACATCGGGGTCTTGTCTCTGTCCGATCATGCGCCGGTCTCCGGAGTTTTTGCGTGGCCGGCGCCCCCCCCCTCGAGAGGGATGTGGCGGCTTCGGGACACGCTTCTCCATAAGAAATCGGTGGTGAAGCGAGTGGAGGAGGTCATCCAGGACTACCTGACCCACAATAACAACTCTGACACGTCCCTGGCTACACAGTGGGCGGCTTTGAAAACAGTCGTCAGGGGAGAATTTATCTCCATTTCCTCGGCTGAAAATAAGGAACGCCAGCGCAAGAGGGAAGAACTGACGGCGCAGGTTAGGGAGCTTGAGCAGGTCCACCGCCGGACGGGGGCACCTCGGGTTTGGAAGCAACTGAAGGCGGCACGAAAACTCCTCTCTGCGTTGGATCTAGATCGAGCGGAGTACGCAGCGCTGCGCCTGAAACACGCCTTTTACACCGGCGGAGACAGGTGCGGTAAGCTCCTGGCCCATAGGCTTAGGGTTGCGCAGCAACGCAATGTGGTGAAGGAGCTGGTGGGAGTGGATGGGATCCCGGTTTCCGGTGACGCGGAGGTGGCAGATACCTTTCGATCCTTTTACGAGGCACTGTACGCTTCAGAATCTTCCCCACCGGGAGAGGCTGAGGCCTATCTGGATTCCGTGACCCTCCCGGTCTTGGACCCCTCCCAGGCGGACCACCTAGAGAGGGACATTCACGTGGAGGAGGTCATCTCCGCGATCGCACGGCTGAAGCATGGCAAAGCCCCGGGCCCGGATGGCTACACGGCCTTGTTCTACAAGACCTTCTGTCCCACTGTCGCTCCTCTCCTGGCTCGCTTGTTCAACTCCTTCTCCGAACCGGGCGCCATCCCACCGGACCTCCTCTCGGCGACTGTGTCGGTTTTCCCCAAGCCGGGGAAGGACCGGACCTTGTGCGGCTCGTACCGGCCCATTTCGCTCCTAAATGTGGACCTCAAGCTTTACACCGGAATCTTGGCGGCCAGACTGGGCCTACACTTACCAGGTTTGGTGGAGGCAGATCAGGCCGGTTTTGTACCCGGTAGGCAGACGGTCGACAACACGAAGAGAGTGACGCACGTCCTGGAAAAGGCCTCACGCGTCCCGGGGGAGCGGATGCTGCTATCGGTCGACGCGGAGAAGGCCTTTGATAGGGTTCATTGGCCATACCTCGAGCTGGTCCTTGGGAAACTAGGGATCGGCGAGAAGTTCCGCACTATGGTCTTTAACTGCTATAGGAGACCGTCGGCGTCAGTGCGTGTCAATGGACACAGCTCCAGCAGCTTCACCATTGAGCGCGGCACGAGACAGGGTTGCCCTCTCTCGCCGCTCCTCTTCGCCCTTTATATGGAGCCGTTTGCGCAGAGGATCCGCGACAACCCGGACGCTATTGGGGTGAAGATGGGGCAATACACACACACTGTCAGCCTATACGCGGACAATGTCTTGTTGACCCTGGATGACCCCAGGCGGTCGCTCCCTGCCTGTGTCCAGGAGCTGGACGCTTTTGCCCGCGTTGCGGGCTTTAAAATGAACATGACTAAGTCGGCTGCACTGGATGTGTCGCTCTCTGCCGACACCAGACGGGACCTTCAAAGTCTTTTCCCTTTGCAGTGGTCCTCCTCCACGGTGCCTTACTTGGGCATTTTGCTTGCTCCCACCCTGCCTGCCATGGTCGCAGCTAACTACTCCTCTCTAGGCAAAAAGATAAAGGAGGAACTCGGCCGATGGAACAAGGGCCTACTCTCGTGGCTGGGCCGTATTGCGGCGGTGAAGATGACGATACTGCCCCAGATCCTGTATCTTTTCCGCGCTCTACCTCTTCAGCCCCCCGTGGGCTGGATACGGCAGGCGCAGGCAGACATCTCCCGCTTTGTGTGGCAAGGCCGTAAGCCTCGGATGAAGCGGGTCCTCTCCATGCTTGCCCCGGAGGCGGGAGGTCTCGGGGTCCCGGACCTCTGGAAGTACTTTCAGGCGGCGCAGCTCCGGTACCTGGTGGAGTGGAGCCGGTGGGAGTCGGACAAACACTGGCTCTTTCAAGACCAGGCAGTTGCGGGCCGTACCCTCCAGGAGGTCCCGTTCCTACGGCGCGTTCACCGCCCGCCTAATCTCTACGCCTCCTTTATCACCCGGGTCCCGCTAAGAGTGTGGGACGCGGTGTGTGAGCTACGGGAGCTCACCACTTTTCCGTCGCCGTTCTCTCCCATTGCTGACAACCCGGACTTCACTCCGGGCCTGGAGCCGGGGGCCTTTTCCCACTGGGTGAGTGCGGGATGTAGAGCGCTTTTCCAGATCTACGGGCCGGAGGGCGTGCTCCCCTTCCAGCAGCTCCGACAGGAGTTTGGCCTGACGGAGGGGGATAGACTGCGTTACATGCAAGTCCGCCACTGGGCTCTTCAACCCTCAGTGCGTGACGTCGCCGCCCGTACAATTACGCCCTATGAGCGATGGTTGGTGACCCGGGCCTCGGATGCCAAACTCATCACTGATTTGTATAAATTTCTCCAACCCCCGCCGTTTCACTATCATAACCCAGGGAGGGAGCGCTGGCACAGGGAACTGGGCAGGACCCTGAGCCACAAGGAATGGGACAAGATTGCGTATCGGGCGAGGCACTCTGCGTACCACACTGGGCTGACGGAAACCTTCACTAAAGTGTCCACCTATTGGTACTACACCCCGGAGCGGCTCTACGAGATGCGCAAACTAGGCGATAAGGGTTGTTGGCGCGGCTGCGGACAGGAGGGCACCCTCACGCACATTCTCTGGGAGTGCCCGGTGCTGTCGGCCTACTGGAAGGAAGTCTTAGATGAGGTGGATAGGCATTTTGAGATTGAGCTCCCGCGCTTCCCCGCGTATGTCTTGCTTGGCCTCCCCAATGACTTGATGTACCCGCTGAAATCCCGCAGGGGCAGGCAGATTGCGATTGCGCTAGGCTCAGCCGTTCAAAACATACTTGTCCTTTGGCGCACCCCCACTGCCCCCTCTATCACTGGTTGGTTGCATAGGCTCTGGCAGGTACTGGGTATGGAGAAGATATCGCTAACGGTGGCTGGGAATGTTGACCAGTTTGAGGAGCTCTGGCATCCCTTTTTGGCACTGCTGTCCACGGAATTTCGCGAGCTAACGTGCCCACGGTACTTGCGCCTCCTTAGGCTGACACCGCCGGCGCCAGCGGCGGAGTGATTGTACGGATTGGGGACCGGGGGCTGGGGGTGGGAAGTGGGGTTATATGCTTCTAATGCTGCTTTTCGGACGGGGATGTTGGGGTGTTATTTTCTTTTCTTTCCTCCTTGCTTTTCTTTCTTCTCCTTTTCTGGGGTCGAGGGGCTGGTGGTATGGTATGCTTCTCTTTTGCTGTGTCGCAGAGTGCTATTCCGGCTTGGCCTTGCCTAGGGAGTGGGGGCCTACGGGGGGTTGTTTACAGTGCCTTACTGCCTTATGTTTTTTGCCTTGTTACCCTCTGGGGCACCCTGCCTCCCTCTTCTTCTTCTGACTCGCTGCAACGTTTTGCTTCTTGTATTGTATGTTTGCCTGACCTTCTGCTCCCCTCCCCGTGTTTTTTATGCCTTAATAAAATACTTTAAACATAAATCTACGTATGTTCTTGGTGACTTTAGTAACGGACAAAGCCCACCCCCTGCCAAGAACGTCATCTGTCGGAGACTTAGAAATACGGTTAAAAGATGTGACAATTGTTATCATTTTTTATTTTAATCATCAATTTTCTCTTTTAATGATATTGTGTTCTTGTTGAAGCTGATTATTTTATACATACATTGATTTTATGACTAGTGCAGTGGTTGGCATAGAATTGTTCTAGAGCTGAATATTTATTGCTAGTTCTTCTAGCCAAGATTCCCCTTGTTGCTGGTCCTTTTGTAGTCTTAGAGGTGATGGGGTGTTCAGACAGCGAGAGGATATATGAAATGATATGACCATGGTTTCTAAAGAGCAGCAAATGCCCATAGGTGTCTAGGTTTGATGTTGTCTGCGTAAGACATGATGTTGAGGCCAAGGGCTCTGACGATGTTGGCCAGGGGTGTCATTTAAGTGTTGAACAGGATGGTGCTTGAGGGACACTGCAGATGATGCACTTGAGTTCAGAAGTGAAGGGTGGTAGATGCATTCTCTAGTTCATCCTGTGAGGGAAGATGCAATCCATTTGAGAGCGTATCCCTGGATCTCCTGATGTGGCGGAGTCACTTGATGAGGGTGTGGTGGGATATGGTATAGAACTCTGCATCCAACCCCTAGCCTTCGTTTCACCACAGGTGCAGTCCTCCTGTTCCTCCTCTTCAGCACCAGTGTAGCCTTCTTCATCCTCATTTTCACTCTAGAGCAGCCTTACTCATCCTTGACATTACCTTTGGTACACACAGCTTCAGCCTTACCTTCATCTGAAATATAGCCCTTCTCATATTCAGCACTAGTTTATTGTTACCATACACCAATAACTACTCGTGGGACCGACGCCGACTTTCAAATCGGAAGACACCGATTATAATTCCTGAACTCCATTTGCCTAAATCGTGTGATATCAGGCAAATGCTCTGCTTTAAGTTCCATGTCTGCTAATGAACACTGAGAGGCAAATAATTTTGCACTGACAAGAAACATGAAAACAGTCAGTTTAATTTTTTTGTGGGACGTTTTTATTTCATATTCACAAAATCCAAAATGATGTGCCCTTTCCAACAGACTTGTCTTCACTTTAGTGGCGCTTCATATTCCCCCTGCCATCGCTGCACCATCCCTTCTCGCCTCTTTCAGCACGAATAAGGAAAACACTTTTCATTTTTCAGTGCAGTATATTTACAGATTTGCCCGTGCCTTGAACCCTTTGGTGTTTACACACACTGCCAAAAACCCTAAATTAAATTGTATAAAAATAATAATATTAAAAGCAACATTCAGGCTCAGATAAGATGTTAAACATAGATTTCCTCTGAGATTTGTATACCTATCTGAGCTTATGACCAAAAAGTTACCTACTTTTAGAATACTTGTTCCAAATCACATACAGGAAAGGGCAGTGATGACATGCTCTCTTCCACCCGCCTCCTTCTTTAACTCCCGGTTCTTTTCTCCTGTGCAGATCTGCTGTTCCCTTCTACCACCTCCTTCTCTAACTCCCTGTTCTCTTCTCACATGCCGATCTGCTGTTCTCTTCATCCCGCCTCATTCTCTAACTCCCTGTTCTCTTCTCCTGTGATAATCTTTCTACTATCTTCCATCCGCCTCCTTCTCTAACTCCCTGTTCTCTTCTCCTGTACTAATCTGCTGTTCTCTATCACCAGTCTCCTTCTCTAACTCCCTTTTCTCTTCTCCTGTGCTGATCTGCTGTTCTCTTTCACCCGCCTCCTTCTCTAACTCTCTGATCTCTTCTCCTGTGCTAATATGCGGTTCTCTTCCACCCGCTTCCTTCCTTAACTCCCTGTTATCTTCTCCAGTGTTGATCTGCTCCTCTCTTCCACCCCACCTCCTTCTTTAACTCCGTTCTCTTCTCTTCTCCTGTGCTGATCTGCTACTCTCTTTCACCCGCCTCCTTCTTTAACTCCCTGTTCTGTTCTCCCGTGCTGATCTGCTGCTCTCTTCCACCCGCTCCCTTCTCTAACTCCCTGTTCTCTTCTCCTGTGCTGCTCTGCTCTTCTCTTCCACTCCTTGTTGCCTTCTCCTTTGATGATCTTTTTGCTCTCTTCCATCCGCCTCCTTCTCTAACTCCCTTTTCGGTTCTCCGGTGCTAATTTGCTGTTCTCTTTCACTCCGCCTCCTTCTCTAACTCCTTGTTCTCTTCTCCTGTACTGATCTGCTGTTCTTTTCCACCGCCTCCCTCTGTAACTCCTGGTTCTCTTCTCCTGTGCCGATCTGCTGTTCTCTTCCACCGCCTCCTTCTTTAACTCCCTGTTCTCTTCTCCTGTGCTGATCTGCTTCTCTCATCCACCCATCTCCTTCTTTAACTCCATGTTCTTTTCTACCGTGCTGATCTGCTGCTCTCTTCCATCCGCCTCCTTCTTTAACTTCCTGTTCTCTTCTCCTGTGCTGATCTGCTGCTCTCTTCCACCGCCTCCTTCTTCAACTCCCTGTTCTCTTCTCTTCTCCCGAGCTGATCTGCTGCTCTCTTCCACCCGCCTTCTTCTCCAGCTCCCTGTTCTCTTCTTTTCTCCTGTGCTGATCTGCTGCTCTCTTCCACCCGCATCCTTCTTTAACTCCATGTTCTCTTCTCCTGTGATGTTCTGCTGCTCTCTTCCACCCCGCCTCCTTCAACTTCCTGTTCTCTTCTCCTGAGCTGTTCTGCTGCTCTCTTCCACCCCACTTCCTTCTCTACATCCCTGTTCTCTTCTCCTGTGCTGATCTGCTGCTCTCTTCCACCCCACCTCCTTCTTTAACTCCATGTTCTTTTCTACCGTGCTGATCTGCTGCTCTCTTCCACCCCACTTCCTTCTCTACCTCCGTGTTCTCTTCTCCTGTGATGTTCTGCTGCTCTCTTCCACCCCGCCTCCTTCAACTTCCTGTTCTCTTCTCCAGAGCTGTTCTGCTGCTCTCTTCCACCCCACTTCCTTCTCTACCTCCCTGTTCTCTTCTCCTGTGCTGATCTGCTGCTCTCTTCCACCCCACCTCCTTCTTTAACTCCATGTTCTTTTCTACCGTGCTGATCTGCTGCTCTCTTCCATCCGCCTCCTTCTTTAACTTCCTGTTCTCTTCTCCTGTGCTGATCTGCTGCTCTCTTCCACCGCCTCCTTCTCCAACTCCCTGTTCTCTTCTCTTCTCCCGAGCTGATCTGCTGCTCTCTTCCACCCGCCTTCTTCTCCACCTCCCTGTTCTCTTCTTTTCTCCTGTGCTGATCTGCTGCTCTCTTCCACCTGCATCCTTCTTTAACTCCATGTTCTCTTTTGCTGTGCTGATCTGCTGCTCTCTTCCACGCCGCCTCCTTCTTTAACTCCCTGTTCTCTTCTCCTGTGCTAATCTGCTGCTCTCTTCCAGCCGCCTCCTTCTTTAACTCCCTGGTCTCTTCTCCTGTGCTGATCTGCTGCTCTCGTCCACCCCAACTCCTTCTTTAACTCCCTGTTTACTTCTCTTGTGCTGATCTGCTGTTCTCTTTCACCCGCCTCCTTCTCTAACTCCACGTTCTCTTCTCCTGTGCTAATATGTTGTTCTCTTCCACCCGCTTCCTTCCTTAACTCCCTGTTCTCTTCTCCTGTGCTGATCTGCTGCTCTCGTCCACCCCAACTCCTTCTTTAACTCCCTGTTCGGTTCTCTTCTCCTGTGCTGATCTGCTGCTCTCTTCCACCCCACCTCCTTCTTTATATCCATGATCTCTTCACCTCTGCTGATCTGCTGCCCTCTTCCACCCCGCCTCCTTCTTTAACTCTGTTTTTTTCTCCTGTGCTGATCTGCTGTTCCCTTCTACCACCTCCTTCTCTAACTCCTTCTTCTCTTCTCCCATGCTGATCTGCTGTTCTCTTCCTCCCGCCTCATTCTCTAACTCCCACTTCTCTTCTCCTGTGATGATCTTTCTGATATCTTCCATCCGCCTCCTTCTGTAACTCCCTGTTCTATTCTCCTGTGCTGATTTGCTGTTCTCCTTCACCCGCCTCCTTTTCTAACTCCCTTTTCTCTTCTCCTGTGCTGATCTGCTGTTCTCTTTCACCCCGCCTCCTTCTCTAACTCCCTTTTCTATTTTCCTGTGCTAATATGCTGATCTCTTCTACCCGCTTCCTTCCTTAACTCCATGTTCTCTTCTCCTGTGCTGATCTGCTGCTCTCTTCCACCCGCCTCCATCTTTAACTCCCTGTTCTCTTCTACTGTGCTGATCTGCTGCTCTCTTCCACCCCACCTCCTTCTTTAAATCCCTGTTCTCTTCTATTCTCCTGTGCTGATCTGCTCCTCTCTTCCGCCCCACCTCCTTCTTTAACTCCCTGTTCTCTTCTCCTGTGCTGATATGCTGCTCTCTTCCACCTGCCTCCTTCTTTACCTCCCTGTTCTCTTTTGCTGTGCTGATCTGCTGCTCTCTTCCACTCACCTCCTTCTCTAATTCCCTGTTCTCTTCTATTCCCCCGTACAGATCTGCTGCTCTCTACCACCGCCTCCTTCTCTAGCTGCCTGTTCTCTTCTCTTCTCCTGTGCGATCTGCTGTTCTCTTTCACCCGCTTCCTTCTTTAACTCCCTGTTCTCTTCTCCTGTGCTGATCTGCTGCTCTCTTCCACCCGCCTCCATCTTTAACTCCCTGTTCTCTTCTACTGTGCTGATCTGCTGCTCTCTTCCACCCACCTCCTTCTTTAAATCCGTGTTCTCTTCTCTTCTCCTGTGCTGATCTGCTCCTCTCTTCCGCCCCACCTCCTTCTTTAACTCCCTGTTCTCTTCTCCTGTGCTGATATGCTGCTCTCTTCCACCTGCCTCCTTCTTTACCTCCCTGTTCTCTTTTGCTGTGCTGATCTGCTGCTCTCTTCCACCCACCTCCTTCTCTAATTCCCTGTTCTCTTCTATTCTCCCGTACAGATCTGCTGCTCTCTACCACCGCCTCCTTCTCTAGCTGCCTGTTCTCTTCTCTTCTCCTGTGCGATCTGCTGTTCTCTTTCACCCGCTTCCTTCTTTACCTCCCTGTTCTCTTCTCCTGTGCTGATCTGCTGCTCTCTTCCACCCCACCTCCTTCTTTAACTCCCTGGTCTCTTCTCCGATGTTGATCTGCTGCTCCCTTCCACCCCGCCTCCTTCAACTCCCTGTTCTCTTCTCCTGTGCCGATCTGCTGTTCTCTTCCACCCGCCTCCTTCTTTAACTCCCTGTTCTCTTCTCCTGTGCTGATCTGCTCTTCTCTTCCACTCCGCCTCATTCTCTAACTCCTTGTTGCCTTCTCCTGTGATGATCTTTTTGCTCTCTTCCATCTGCCTCCTTCTCTAACTCTCTTTTCTCTTCTCCGGTACTGATTTGCTGTTCTCTTTCACCCCGCCTCCTTCTCTAACTCCCTGTTCTCTTCTCCTGTGCTGCTGCTCTCATCCACCCACCTCCCACTTTAACTCCCTGTTCTCTTCTCTCGTGCTGATCTGCTGTTCTCTTCCACCCCACCTCCTTCACTACCTCCTTGTTCTCTTCTCCTGTGCTGCTCTCTTTCACCCCACCTCCTTCTTTAACTCCCTGTTCTCTTCTGCTGTGCTAATCTGTTGCTCTCTTCCACCTCACCTCCTTCTCGAACTTCCTGTTCTCTTCTCTTCTACTGTGCTGATCTGTTGCTCTCTTCCACCGCCTCCTTCTTTACCTCCCTGTTAACTTCTGCAGATCTGCTGCTCTCTTCCACAACACCTCCTTCTCTAACTCCCTGTTCTCTTCTCTTCTCCTGTGCTGATCTGCTACTCTCTTCCACCCCACCTCCTTCTTTAACTCCCTGTTCTCTTCTCCTGTCCACCTGCCTCCTTCTTTACCCCCTGGTCTCTTTTGCTGTGCTGATCTGCTACTCTCTTCCACCCACCTCCTTCTCTAATTCCCTGTTCTCTTCTATTCTCCCGTACTGATCTGCTGCTCTCTTCCACCGCCTCCTTCTCTAGCTAACTGTTCTCTTCTCTTCTACTGTGCGATCTGCTGTTCTCTTCCACCCGCTTCCTTCTTTAACTCCCTGTACTCTTCTCCTGTGCTGATCTGCTGCTTTCTTCCACCCCACCTCCTTCTTTAACTCCCTGTTCTCTTCTCCTGTGCTGATCTGCTGCTCTCTTCCACCCCACCACCTTCTTTAACTCCCTGTTCTCTTCTCTTCTCCTGTGCTGATCTGCTGCTCTCTTCCACCGCCTCCTTCTTTAACTCCCTGTTCTGTTTTGTCATGCTGATCTGCTGCTCTCTTCCACCCGCCCCTTCTCCAACTTCCTGTTCTCTTCTCCCGTGATGATCTGCTGTTCCCTTCCACCACCTCCTTCTCTAACTCCCTGTTCTCTTCTCCTGTGCTGATCTGCTGCTCTCTTCCACGCGCCTTCTTCTTGAACTACGTTCTCTTCTGCTGTGCTGAACTGCTGCTCTCTTCCACATACATCCTTCTGTAACCGCACACACACATACATACAACCACACACATACAACCACACACACACAACCACACACACACACACAATCTCACACACAACCACACACACAACCACACACAACCTCACACACAACCTCACAAACAACCTCACACACAATCTCACACACAATCAGACATACAACCACACACACGACACACACAACCACACACACACAACCACACACACAACCACACACACAACCACACACACACAACCACACACTCAACCACAACCACACACCCACAACCACACACACAACCACACATACAACCTCACACACACACACACAACCATACACACACAACCACACCCATCACACACACAATCACCCAACCACACACACAACCACACACACACTTACAACCACACACATACACAACCACGCACACACACACAACCACACACATCTATTGCCCTCACTCTATCTATCGCCCTCACTCTATCTATCACTCTGACTCTATCTATCTATCTATCGCCCTCACTCTATATATCTATCGCCCTCACTCTATATATCTATCGCCCTCACTCTATATCTCTATCGCCCTCACTCTATCTATCGCCCTCACTCTATCTATCTTTCGCCCTCCCTCTAGATATCTATCACCCTCACTCTATCTATGGCACCACCACAGCATCACTCAGGGACACCACAGCATCACTCAGGGGCACCACAACATCACTATGCACTACCACAGCATCACTCGTCGCCACTACAGTATCAATCTGTGCAACCATTTAACAACAACTGGTTCAAATATGTTCTCTCAATGTTTCAAGCTTTATTACAAACTAGCAGCCCGTCCGACGTTGTCCGGGTATAAATTTCTGCCGGCCAGTAGTATATTGTTTTGTAGGATTTCGTTTTGATAGCATTTCTTATCTGTGACAGGCCCGTGAAACGCTCCGATTCACAGTGCACTGCTGATGCACTTAAAAGTGCGCGTTCAGTAGTGTGTGAACTCGAGTTTCCCTACTTTATTTTTCCTTGCAATATTATATAGCGCGAACTCGACAACATGGCATGAGCACAATTTACATTACAGAAGAACACATTCATTTGTGGTAGGCACAGGGAGACAAAGCGATTTGCCTGGAATCACAGGATGTTGAGCTGATGCCGAGATTCGAACGTAGCTCCCCAGCTCTAAAGTTCGCAATTCTAGAACTTGTGTCGGGAGGTGTGTCTAAAAGTGTATGTCGGTGCTGGCCATCATTGAGAGAGACCTGTGCATTTTTTAAATCGGTGGTGAAAAAATATGAGTATGTTGCTGGAGATGTGGGCCGCCGTGTCACCAATGTACTTACCGGGGGAGGGTAAACATCCATTATTCCGCAACTTTCTTTCTGCATACCATCACTCCGCATACTTTCATTACGAAAGTACCATGACTCCGCAATGCCATTATAACGCATGGCATTACATTTTATATGCTTTTACCACGCATACATTTACAACGAAATTCGTTGTAAATGCATGAATGGTAAAAGCATGTTTTTTTTAATGTTTGGATAAGGTAAGTATGGGTATAGAGGTATATGTTTTGGGGTACTGAGGTATATGTTTTCGGGTGTTTGGGTATTTTAAGGGTTGCGATATAGTTTTAGGGTTTAGGGATAGGTATGGGTTTTGGGGTATTTTAAGGGTTCAGGACTAGGTTTGGGTTTTGGGGTATAGGGGTATTTTTAGGGTTCAGGGGTAGGTTTGGGTTTTGGGGTACATGGGTTCTTTTTAGGGTTCAGGGCTAGGTTTGGGTTTTGGGGTACAGGGGTATTTTAGGGTTCAGGGGTAGGTTTTGGGTTTTGGGGTACAGGGTTATTTTTATGGTTCAGGGCTAGGTTTGGGTTTTGGGGTACAGGGGTATTTTTAGGGTTCAGGGCTAGGTTTGGGTTTTTGGGTACAGGGGTATTTTTAGGGTTCAGGGGTAGGTTTGGGTTTTGAGGTACAGGGATATTTATAGGGTTCAGGGCTAGGTTTGGGGTACAGGGGTATTTTTAGGGTTTAGGGATAGGTTTGGGTTTTGGGGTACAGGTTATATTTATGGGGTTAAGATGGGTTAGTGTTTAAGGGTGTTGGGGTATTTTAAGGAGTATGGCTGGGTTATGATTATGGGGTGCAGGGGTATTTAAAGGGAGCAGGGTGGACACCGGAGCTGGAATGTACAGAACCTGGGAAGAAAAGACAATGAAATATTGGGCACAACGCTCGCTTTTTCCCCGTAATCCTGCACCCCGCACACGCCCACGCCCCCTGCACACGCTCACAGCACACGATATGAGACATGGCATGAAGGGGGGAACGCACCACACGCCCCCAGCGTTTGTCCGCCCCCCAGCACACGCCCACAACGCAGACACGCCCACAAGGGACTACTTTGCTGGCACGGTTCGTTTACCTTTTAAGTGTATATGGTGGGCGTCTGCATAGCCTATGTCCTTCTGCTGCAACTGCCCTTTCCAACACTGTATTGGGTGTTGTGATTGGTACTGTGGTTCCTGAGATTACCCGCCTCAAAGGTTTGGGCTCTCTCTTTATTATATTAGTATCGATAAATATACCTTTTTGCCTATTGTATTATCATTTGCTGGATGCGACTTCATGATTTTCTTAAGCACACAATGCTAGTTATCTTAGTTTAGATCACGCCCCTACTCAGATAGGCCACACCCCTTTAAGAAATTTGCCACGCCCTTTTAGAGCACCACCAGTTTTTTTTCCCACTTAGTGGAGGTATGAGATTCTCACTTTTGTAGGTGTACACTGGTCTCACTGGCCATTTCTGTATGCCACTTAATCTTTCTCTGTTGCTGGGGGCAGGGTGGGGGTTACTGCGACGGCTGAGCCGGTTCTGATCTCTGGCTTTGTTCATGGCTAAACCTAGAAGAGGGTGGTAGGAAGGTATCTGTTTTTGGAATGTGGACCTGGCTGATTTGGGATCCCCCTGATAATGTTCCTGGGTGTGGATTTTCAGTGGGCGTGTGGTGCCCCCTATTAAACTCAAGTTGCAGGGGCACAACCCAAGCAACTCTTGTTCTAAGAGGTCATAAAAGCGCCTGCTGGGCTCCGCAAACTATTCAATAACGGCGCTATACTACAGGCCTGGATTTTGTTTACCAAACTGTTGTTTTCAAGTTTGATGTTTCAAGTTTCTTTATTTTTGCATAGTTAACAAAAACAGTTGCAAAATTAGCATTTAAAAAAGTAACATTTAGACAAATTTTTAAAATAATTTTCAGCCGATGAACCAGGACTCCAACTCCCATAATCCTCTGTGCTGCGAAAAGAAAATCAAAAACTTGAGTACAGCCTTCTTTTTTGCGACAATAACTTCACTAGCAACCTTACTAGAAAGACGCGCGATGTCTCTTCTGCTGCCCCTTGGCAATCTGAAGAATGGACGTTCAGGCACATTATGGGGTTCTTTTCTCCTAGTCAGGAATCCTGCCTGGACATAGTTCAATTCTAGCATTTGATGGTATTCCATTTTGCTTGTGGCTGTGTTTGTTTTCAAGTGGTCTTGAGGATGAAAATTTCACCCGAGAAAAATATTGGTCATTGGTTTATATTTTAAGATTCTGCAAAAGCCCAGACATGATACTAAATATAGTGTGATATAAAATGTTCTGCAATATTTTTTACCACTGCTTTACTGTTTTAGTTACAATTATCAGTCACAGATCACTAAGACAGCTCTACAAACACATTTTAAAGACCTTTTTAGGTCGAGGCTACCGTCGCACTGCGAAGCAGTGGGGCGGAGCCGAAGATTTAATGTCTCTTAGAGGGGGCTTGGAACCCGCCCCTCTTCTCCATTGGCAGGCCTAGTAAATGCTGGCCAGCCATTGGAGGAGAGGGGCGTCACTCAGTCCAAGCCCCGTCTATTTTGGATTCGGGGGCGTTTTTTTAAGGTTTTTTCTTGTTTTCTTTCTCTCCTCTTCCCATTGGCTGAAAGTTTACCTTCCAGCCAATGGGAAGAGGAGAGAAAGAAAACCATGCCCACGAATCGGTTTTTTGCAGTCTGTTCCCTTGTTGTGCCCCCCCCCCCCTTGTTCTGCATCGTCTGTTACCGCATTACACATGGTCTGTGTTTGTTTTCTTTTCTATGTAGTTCTTACTTTGATATTGTATTGTTTGATAGCTGTTTGTAGTTGGCTGTTAAGTTCGGCAATAACAAAGACACAGCCCTTGGCAAGTTTTTATTATAAAGACGTTAAGGCTTGGAGTCTTTTTAACAAAACTCCATACTTCCAGACGGAAAGCTATGATGTTTTTTTTTAATCACTGTGATTCGCCACAATCCACCTCTGACGCACCCTCAGCTCCTCCGCGTTTAAAGATACACAACCCGACAAGCACTTCCGTTGCAAAAGCCCCGGCCTACCTCTGTGTGCGAGACGCCATCGTTTGCGCGCCACAGCTTCCCTCGACGAGAGTGTATCTGCGACTGTCCTCCCTCCAAACTAAGTATCCGGGTAGGTTTTACTCAGTGAATTTACTGACAAACGCGAGATTGTGTAGTCATTTTGTGCCTGGAGCTGCAGAATTTCATCTGCGTGGTATCTGTGCGTGTGTTTGTGTGTGCCGGGGCCGTGGTCGCCTGGGAATGGGAGCCGTGTGAACAGGAGAAAAGAAAAGCAATTGCCGAACTTGGAACGTTTTAATCGCGGGTCGATCTCTTTCTCTTCTGCAGCCCTCGCCGTCATTTAATCATGCCTAAGAAGAGAAGTATTCCACGCCGATGCGGATGTAGTGGTAGCAATCTCTTGAGACTTTCCCTCCCCCCTGACCTGTAAAGCGGCTCAGGTAGTTACCTCCAGAGCGGTGGGGGTAAGTATGAGCCGGTTAAAATAAAACGTATTTCATCTGGGGCTGGCAAGGGGTGGGCGGTGCAGTAGGGCCAGGGGCGGTGGGGCATCCATGACTTAGGCCCGTACACCGCACTTTTCAAAGGGTAAATGGACGAAGTTCCATGCTACTTCAGAAGATCTAGGGCGTCCTTGAGGGAAACCTCTGTAGCTGCTGGCGGTACCCTTACACCGCAGGCGTTTTCGACTCCACCCAGTGTGCTTTCAGAGTTACCAGGCGCCAGGACTGAACAGTGCAGTCGATAATTGACGCTCTGTGCAGTGCAAGCTCGGCTCAGAAACGCCCGGCCATGGTTGACCAAGGGGAAGGATAGCAGTAGCAAAGCTTCCTCACTTAGGGCACAATTACAGAGTGTACATAAAAAAAAAACTCAGCCCATGGAGATTACACCAAGGAGGCGTTATTGCCTAAACAAAACCATTATAAACCGAGCACATATCTACTGTTGGCGGCAATATTGCTTCCCCTATGCACACCATGCAGGTTGCAAACTGAGTAATCGGGGGGGTTCCTTATTCTGTAACTCCAGCTCTGCCGGCACATTAATGAAATTATCCACACGCTCCAAATAAGTATATTTTAGTCACGTTTTCGACCAATCTGAATGCTGCTCCTCTGAGCCTGATATAGTTCCGCCCCAATGTTATCTTAATTGGTCAAGTGCGCTGTTACCTTTTTACATAACACTGTATAATCCCTAAAATTACTGCAAGAGCGACCCCTTTTGGGAGACTACCTGCTTCTGCAGCTCGGTCACTCTAGTCGCCATTCTTCCAACCTTGGTAAAGTAAGTAATGAGGTCTACATGTACCGCACAAGTTAGTATTTATCTGTTTCATTTTTACCCTTGGTTGCTAGAGTTATTAATCAAGTCATACTTCACTGGAATTGTTCGTTTTGTTTAAACATGACTGGGTGAATCAGCAGCCTGTATACTGGCGCCTATGAAATGGGAAATCACACGCTGCAAGGTATGCATTTTTATGATTTTAATTGCGCTACATTTTGAGACTCAATTACATTGTTTAGCTGATTTACTAACGCTAATTTGTGTGACGGGTGCACTGAACAATGGTGTTATGTATTCTTGGAATAGTGCCTATAGCTTCTGATTTTTGGTGAAAATAGCCTTTTAAATCCTACATAAGATGAGGGCATTCTTCTAAACTTGTTCCCTCCTCCCATTTTGGAATACTTCCAATGCTACGTTTCAACATTGTTTTTATGGAGTATGAGGTGTACCAGTACGATTTTACTGAAATATGAATGACCTTTTAGAGATTGTTAGCGAGTCCTCCTGTTCATTTAGTCAACCATTCACATGTTTCGTCCAGCTACTGTAGTATGGGGGCAGTAGGTCAGTCCACTTAAGCCATTGGCTAACTTCACTGTGAGCGATGTTAATCTCCCCTTCAAACGTTCACACCGTTTTCAGGTAGCACATCCACACCTAAAAAGTTCTCTTCACTGCCAGGGACTACTATGGCAATGTGTGCTTATTGGGTAGAAAACATTTTTTGCTCTTAGCCAGTGCAAGAACCATGACCAAACTTACGTTGGCAGCCTACACCAGAACCATTGGCTTTCCCAATGCTTGACTTTAACGTTCTTTTAAAGTGAACTGCTTCTTACTGTAAATTAGGTGTCTGGTTTTCATTAGGACTTAGCCAGCTTCTTAAATTGCACACTGTTCGCTGATCCTTTAACTCAAATGACCAATAAAAAAACACTGTTCGCTGATCCTTTAACTCAAATGACCAATAAAAAAACAATGTCAGTTTGGATCTATTTTTGGGGCCCTGTGTGTGGGGGGGGGGCTGTGTGTGTGTGTGTGTGTGTGTGTACTCGCTCTGTGTGTGTGTGGGGGGGGCTCTGTGTGTGGGGGGGCTCTGTGTGTGAGGGGGGCTCTGTGTGTGAGGGGGGCTCTCTCTGTGTGGGGGCTCTGTGTGTGTGGGGGGGACTCTGTGTGTGGGGGGGGCTCTCTGTGTATGTGGCGGGGCTCTGTGTGTGTGTGGAGGGGCTCTCTGTGTGTGTGTTTCAGAGGGGACTGTGTGTGTGTGTGGGCTCTCTGTGTGTGTGGGGGAGGGGGGCTGTGTGTGTATGTCTGTGTTACTGTTGCCTACACACATTACAGTCTGGGACTGGTCCAGTGTGCGTGCTCCGTGCCAGGCATGTCAGCGACTCGCGGGGCGGGTGGGACTTGGAGAAGACGTTCCCAGGACGAGGGACTTTCACTGGACTAGCCCGGATCTTCTATACTATCATGGCAAGGCTTGTTTTACCGCCCACAAGAGCTCTTGCCGGAAACGGTGCAGGTATAAACCTCCTGGGGAAGGCGGCTGGAAGGTCTGCTCCAGTGCTTGCCACCATGTAATTTATTTTGCAAAGCGAAAGCAACGTTTCTGTATCCGTTTTTGCGTACACTGTTTTCTACATAGCATGCTGGATTAATAACATTTTCGGTACAGTTGGCATATTTTGAAAGAATGTATTGAGGGGTAAAGCAGCAGGTAGACCTTCCTGTGCACCGTCCCTCGTGGGCTGTTAGTGCCCTGGTGAGGGGGGGAAGGGGATAAAGTGTTCCCTCGCAGAGTGGGCCCTGGAGCTCGCACGACTTGAGCCATTTTGAAAAACGCAGCGATGTTTATATTTAATAGGACGATAACACATACTGCCTTAATTGCCCACCTTCGACGAAGGAAACGTCACGCAAGGTTTTTGATCTTGGGAAGTACCCGAGGACCTCAGCACCCTAATATGTCAAATATTGAGACCCACGAGAAACTAGTTCATCGCACGTTGGAGCATTAATGCTGTATATCTATCCTTGCTTTATCTCCCGCATATATCCCCCCCTCACTTTCTCAGCTGTACATTCAGAGCGCGTTGAAACATTTGACATAAGGTGCCAGATGTTTTTGGGAGAATCCACTTAGAGGGTTCAAGTTGTCTTGTATGCATCTCAGAAGTCTACTCATTTCATACAGATTTTGTAAATTTCAAGTAGGGCTCTGTTTTCGCTTTTGAATTCTGTGCCCCTGGAGAGATGGGGGCGCATGTCCCCTTGAGCTGTAGCAGCGGAGTGAATGGCTGCAGCAGGCCCTGTGGGGTGGCCCTCCAGCACAGGGCTGGGAAACATTATGAATCGAGGGTGTGCCTGGGGGGAACAGGGGTGTCAGCTTTTCTTCCAATAGCCGGGAAAGGGGCCGTTGTCACTAGGGTGACCAACTGGCATTGGTGCAAATTCAGGACGGTGAGTGTAAAAATTCAGGACGAAGGGTCAAAATTCAGGACACCAATTCAGGACAGGAGGTCAAAATTCAGGTCATGGAGCATGGGTCACTCTGCTCACAACTGCAGTGCAGCCACAGACCATGGGTTACTCCGCTCACAACTGCAGTGCAGCCACAGACCATGGGTTACTCCGCTCACAACTGCAGTGCAGCCACAGAGCATGGGTCACTCTTGGCATTGTAAATGACAATGCAATTTATTTATGATTTAAAAAAAACAAAACACAAAATAGTCATGAGCAATGCCAATAGCTCTACCTTTAATAATGCCGAGACCATTGCATTGTAAATGCTTGTTTTCTTATATTTACTGCTTAAACGGTGTACTGATAAAGAGAAAAAATACCGGGTTTCCTAGTTTTCTTACCGGTTTGCATATTAAAACATCGGTCATGCAGGTAAAATAACCGGCCAAGTGGCATTATTACCTGCATTCCTTTGTGCCGCTTAATTGCTGCCATTCTCGACTTTTCCCTCTAAGCATCAACCCTTCGCTACACCACACCCTCCCTCCGCGAGACACTCTAATCCCACCTACCTCCACCTCCACCTTTCCTGCTTCTGCAAGGAGATTAAAACATTCACCCTGTGAGCTCTAAACTCAGAACTCCACGGAGCTGCTTCTCGCTGCACGCCACAGCAGGGAATCCGCCGCCAGCACCAGCATGGGTAAGCGAATAACAGGGATCCCGTAGTTCTCACTGACGGAGGTAGGAAACTCCTGACTTAAACTGTCAACATGCATGTGCAATGCAAGCAGGCCTGGCATTTGTGAAAGTTGGACCCATTGGCGTTGTAAATGACAGTTTTTTTAAATTTGTTTTTTTGTTTACAGTGGAGTGATCATAATTGCATAGCGCTGTTTCCATTCGTATGGCTTTGCAGCGCCGGAAAACCAGAAAATGGGAAATGTGTTACGAGGGAAGGAAGGGTGGTGGAAAATAAGTGACACAAATGGAAAAGGGAATTTAAAAAATCATGACGGATTTACTGTAAAGGGTCTGGGATAATGCATGCACGGAGAGAACGTGATACCAGAACAGGATATGCGGTGAGAGACAGAGAGCAAAAGAGCGTTTAGAGAGAAGTGTCAAGTGTGCGTGAGTGACAGGGAGAAGGGGATGGTTAGAGAAGAATGGGGCAGAGGAGAAGGAGTATGAGAGGGAGTGGGAAGCTCGGTTAAGAGGAAGAGATTAGAGGAGAATGGAGGAAAGAGTGAGCAGGGGGAATGTCATTGGAAAAAACCCTGTTGGGTAAAAGGACACACTTTATTCTGTTAAAACATTAGAATAAGGCTAAAAATGTTTACATCTAACTTGTACTGGTTTTAGTGGCTCGTGTCAGCGTAGCCCAAGAGCATGTTGGTTTTCCCCACTAGTACATTATTTTCACTTTCCTGCGTCGACGCATCAAATATATGACATTATTAAATATGAAAATGCACTTCAATAAACCCCTCAAAACAGGTTTTCCAGTTCTCAGTTGTGTATGTAGGAACAGTGGCGGCTCCTCCACTGAGGCGGAGGAGTGTCTCCCCACTGCACAACCAGCAGTGTAAAAAGGAAAACGAAAACTATAATAACATGTTATTATCATTTTCCTTTTTCTTCCTGCTCGGGGTGGGGGGGGGGGGGGGGGGGGCGGGGCTGAACAGTGCAGGGGGCCAGGGATGAGTGTAAAGCACACTCTAAAGTGCGTAAGACGGTTTGACCGGCCTCTTGGGCTGGTCAAACCTTTATGCGCACTTTGCATCTGCCCCACCAGGCTGATGGAGAACATGCAAAGCCTCCAAGCCCCTGTCTGAATGCCAAACCATGGCGCTCAGACCAATCACAACGCTGCCATTGGACAGGGGCGTCTGGGAGGCTGGGCGCTTCCGGCTGGAGTGGAGGACGAAGACTGAGACCCAGCGGCATTCAGGTAAGTGAGACTGTTTTTATTATTCACCTCTCCACCCCACCACCCGAGCTTAGTAGCTGCTATAATGTTCCTTCCTTGCCCCCACACTCAATACTCTGAGCCTTAGTAGGTGAAGAACTTATTTATTCTTAATATGCAAAGCTATCATAGGCATAGAGCGCCGAGCGTCTTATCAGGTTGAGCTCCGGTCGCCAACTCTGGAATCCCCGTTTCGCGCCTTCACTAAAGTGTCCACTGCGCATGCGTGCGCCTTCCGCTCTCGTCCACGGCGTGACGCGTCATCGCGTTCACGCTCGTAGACTAGAGCGCACACCACATATCTCCCCCCTTTAACAATAACAAAGATAACAATACCCGTTTCAATTCAAGTGTCCACTCATTCCAAAGTCTCTATATCTGGAGGGCACCATAACTGCAATAACAATACCAGTCTTGTTCTAGTGTCCACTCATTTCAAAGTCTCTATATCTGGAGGGCACAGTAACTGCCCTGCCACTGCGGGTGTACCTTACCGGCATGTTCTCTTCCGCCTCTCTCTCTCCCAGTGATCTCTCACCGTCTCTCTGATCTTCTCTCTGTACTTCGCCGGCAGGTGTATAGACCCTGTTGGTAGATTCTGTGTTAGGAGTTTCCACTTCCCTGTCATCTCCTTCTCCTTCCCACAGATCGTTTGCGTTATGCACAAAGGGAGGCCTTGTTTCTTCGGACCCCACCTGTATCTCCTCCTCCTCGGACTTGGGCCACGTTACAATCTTGTTGACTCTGGCCATGCGGTCTTGGGACCACACTTTGCCGTCGCTGAGGAGAGCCGCCCTGCCTCGCACTTCTTTGACCTGTAAGGGCTGACTATACTTGCTTTCTCCTTTCTTTTGTAGGGTAGGAAGTTTGACCCTGACCCATTCTCCTTCTTCCAGCTCTGTTTCCTTCGCGTTGCGTCGTTTGTCGTAATGTGCAGCATAAATCTTCTGGGCCTTCTCCAGGTTGTGCTGAACCACTGCAGGGGACCACTTGCTGGTGATGGTTTTCTCCCTCCACACTACGTTGTCCCGGGTGAACGGGAGTCGGCCTCTCAACATTGGAAGGGGCTGTACCCCACCACCGTGGGTGTGATCCTGTAAGCCCATAGCATGCTCATTACCTCGGTCTCCCAGTCTTTTCCTTGCGAGATGGCTGCTTGTATGGAGCCCATGAGCACGCGGTTAAACCGCTCTACTTGGCCGTTACATGCGGGGTGGTAGATGGCTGTGTGTTTCGATTCAATCCCATTCCTCCTTATGAAGCTCGTCCACTTGTCCGAGACGAATTGCGGTCCATTATCACTAAGTATGGATTTGGGTATTCCTTCTCTTAAGAACAAGGACGTTAAAAACTTCAGCACTGTGTCAGTGTCCATGGATTCTTGTATATCGACTTCAGGCCATTTCGAATACTTGTCTATGACTACACACAGGAATTTGTTTACTCCTCTGCTATCCAGGATGGGCCCGAGTATGTCGATGGCCACGTTCTCCCAGGGGTTTTGTGGGCTCTCGAACTTTCCCAAGGCTGGTCTGAGAGGTCGTAGTATTTTGTCCGCTCCATTGCACTGTCCGCATTCTCTCACTAGCCTTTCTATTTGGGCATCCATGCCTGGCCACCAATACATTTGCTTGACTCATGCCTTGGTCTTTACGATGCCCAGATGTCCTTCATGTAGTTGTTTCAATAATCTGGGTATCAGGATTTCTGGTGGTACCACCCTTTCTCCTCTGTATAGAAAGACCCCTGAATCACTCAAGGACAGTTCCTCTCTCATCTCGTAGAACTTCCGCGCTCCTTCTGTGAGCTTCTTCTTGTCCGGCCATCCAGACGTGAGGTGTCGTTTTATCTCTACTTTCTCTGCATCTTGTTCGTAGGCAGCCTCCCATTCTTGACGGCTAATCGTCACCTCATGGTCTTCCATGCTGGCTACCATCTCCTCTTTATCCGGGGCCGCCTCCGGCGCTTCCTCCATTGCTGAAGCTCGGCTGAGGTAATCTGCCACCCTGTTTTGAGTTCCTGGCAGGTATTCCACGTCATATGTGTAGTCCAGTAGTTTTAGTGTCATTTTTGCAATTCTTGGGGTCGCAGTGTCATGGCCCGAAGACGTCAGGACCTTGACAAGGGGTTTGTGATCCGTTTGGAGCTTGAACCTAGTTCCCCAAATGAACTGTCGAAATTTGCCCATGGCCCAAGTGACCGCCAGCATCTCTTTTTCAATGACACTGTACCTTTGTTCCGTCGGGGAGAGAGCACGTGAAGCGAAACTGATGGTTTCCACGGATCCATCCTCCCTCTCTTGTGCCAACACTGCCCCTAAGCCTTTGTCGCTTGCATCCGTCGTCAAGATGGTGTTGCCTGAGGGTACGTATCCTTGTAAGGGAACGGCTTGGCTGATGCAGCTCTTTACCATCTCAAATTCGTTTTGCGCTTCCGTGTCCCATTCAAACTTCGACTTGTCTCTGATGAGTTGTCGCATTCTGTACGTTTTGGTGGCAAAGTGTCTCACGAACTTACTATAGTACTCGGCCATTCCGAGGAATGACCGCACTTCCTCCTTGGTACTCGGGGCTTTGGCATCCTTGATGGCTTTCACATTTTGTTCCTTCGGGGAAATTCCATGTGTACCGATCTCGTGTCCCAAGTACGTGACTGAGGGCATCCCAATCTTACATTTGCTCCACTCCGCAGTTAAGCCTTTGTTTTGTAACACTTCGAGGACTCTGGTTAGTTTGCTGTCATGATCCCTTTTGGTGGAGCCCATTACCAGAATATCATCCTGGAAATACTGCACACCTGAGATGTCCTTAAACAACCGATGCATCAACTTTTGAAATACCGCCGCTGCGGACGCCAGCCCAAAGGGCATCCTGCGGAATTGATAACACCCGAAGGGCGTGATGAAGGAGGTGTACTTTCTACTCGTTGGATGCAGCTCAATTTGATGGTACGCTGACGTGAGATCTATGGTGGAGAAATGGGTAATACCTTTTGTCTTTGCCAGCATCTCCTCAATCCTGGGCAGGGGAAACTTCTCAACAATGAGGCATTTGTTGAGCTCGCGGAGGTCCACGCAGAGACGAACCTTCCCATTAGGTTTCTTGGCCACCACTAAGGGGGACAACCACTCCGAACTGTCCACTGGCTCTATGATGCCTTGTTTCTCCAGTCTCTGAAGTTCCTGTTGCACTGCTTCGCTGGTGGATATGGGGATGTTCCTGACCCTGTGCGTCACTGGTATTGCCCCCTCCTTGAGGACCATTTTGTGGACAAATTTGTCCAGTTTTCCCACTATACCCTCGAAAACCTTGGGGTAGGCAGATTTCCAATCTTCTTCTTTGGTGACGGGCCACTCGTCCGTTAAGAGTATCTGTTCTTTCCCACCAGGGTTGAGTATGATCCCTAGATCCCCTGCGTCTCTCCATCCAAGTACCGAAGGGCCCTTCTCTGCAACGTACAGCGTGCAGGTGGCTGACCTCCCTCTAAATTCGAATGTGAAGTCTCGGCAGCCCACCAAGGGAATGGCGTTCTCTGTGTATGAGATGGGCCTGATGTCCGGCGGAAGTAGGTCCGGCCCTACTACAGGTGCGAAATCTTCATCCCATATGGATCTTTGTACTATGGTCCAGGGAGAACCAGAGTCGACTGCCACATGCACCTTCACACCCCCTATGAGCATGTCCGTGCGGGGCTTATCTCTGCGTTTCCCCGTCACCTCCAATACTTGATCCTCTATACACAGTACCATTTCTCCGTCTTCTTGGTCGTCTTCCTCGCTGACTTCCGACGTCGCTGATTCCACACACTTGACAGTAGTTTTCTTTCCCTTCTTGCGGCATACTTTTTCAAAATGGCCGACCAGGCCGCAGAACGCGCATCTGGCGCGAAACGCCGGACAGCGTTTATCCTGGGCAGAGTGCGCTGCGCTGCCACATCTATAACAAGAGAACTTGCTGTCTGTGCTGGGGCGGCCCGTCTGTTTCCCGGTCCATTTGGTCTCCTTCCTCTGTTCTCCGTAAGATCCTTTTTGTTTGTTGGATGTAGAGGCCTCGTCTATCTTGTTAATCATCTGCTTCTGCGTGCTTTCTCTTTTGGCCGCATCTGCGCAGCGTTTCGACATTTCTGCCTTTTTCACCATTGCTATGACTTCCTTGAGTGAGGTCTCATTCTGTGCCCATAGTTTGTCCTGGACGGCCCTGTTGGTGGTATGCATGACTATCTGGTCTTTAATGTACTCATCCTGCAGGACCCCATATTGGCACGTGATGGCGAGACGTCGGAGTGCAGCCACGTAGTCGTCTATGGACTCGCCAGCCTCTTGCTTCCTTTGTTGGAAATTGTAACGGTCTATGGAAACACACACTGCTGGGCGGTAGTGGTTGTCCAGGTCTTCCAGTGCGTTTTTGAAGACATCCGTCTCTGTTGCACCCCTTTCCTTGGGCACAATGTTTGCGAACACTCTCACCCCCTCCGGGCCTAGATTGTGGAGTAACAATCTCTTTTTCCTTGCTGGGGTGTATTCCTCTCCATTTTCGTCCTCCAGTGCTTCTATGTAGTTCTTAAAGTATTCCCTCCAATCCTCCCATTTTAACTGGGGTTCCCCTGGTCTGGGTAGGAATGGAATGGGGGCCATCAGGGCTGAAGCTTGGTTTGCCATTTTGGCCTCGCCTCTGGGATCTACTGCTTGGGCACTGGGTTGGTCGGGCACGCTGGATGCTCCTGCACTCCCTGCCGTGTCACCTTGACCTCTGGGGCTACCTGGAGTATTATCCCTTATTGCCTGCGTGGGGTTGTCTGTTTGCGCCCCCTCCTCTGGCTGTGGGATGGTGCCTTTGGTTGCCAGGGTGCTGGTTGTAGGCTCTTTTCCCTTGGGCAGCACTGACCTGATTCCTTGTGGCTTGTATGCTGGCACTTGGTGCTGTTGCGCTGCTGCCACGCCCTATGCTTGTGCTGGTTGCTGTTCTGTCCCTCTGGCTGGTGTAGGGCTGTTGGAGGGTGATTGCTCCTTTCCACTGTGCTCGATGGTGTTCGTGTCTCAGCCTCGTCGCCAATATAATGTTCCTTCCTTGCCCCCACACTCAATACTCTGAGCCTTAGTAGGTGAAGAACTTATTTATTCTTAATATGCAAAGCTATCATAGGCATAGAGCGCCGAGCGTCTTATCAGGTTGAGCTCCGGTCGCCAACTCCGGAATCCCCGTTTCGCGCCTTCACTAAAGTGTCCACTGCGCATGCGTGCGCCTTCCGCTCTCGTCTACGGCGTGACGCGTCATCGCGTTCACGCTCGTAGACTAGAGCGCACACCACAGCTGCCACTACTGTGTAGGAAACATTGGTCACTAAAAGAGAAGGCTATCATAAAACAAACATTTTTTTTTCAAATACTGCGGCACAATTTTACAGTGCTATAAAAAGCACGAGGAGTACCCAACTCAAACGGTACTCATTTCAGCCACTTAGAAAGGTCGAAGGCAGAGTCAGACACATTTTTAGTTAAACCCATCATATTCGCGGCGCAACCAAATTATGCAGGTAGCCATTAAGCCATCTTGGAGCAATTAAAAAAGGTCTGCTAATGCAGTCATCCCAAAACTACATCTGAGCAAGGGAGGCGTAGGCGTTTACATGAATTAACCAATTTTCTCAATACTTGTCAAATATGTAATGTAGGCCATTTCTGACGCTGCAATAGTAACTTAGCTTTACGGTGCACTCAAATGAATTGGGCTGGATGTTTGTCATATTAAAAAAGTGGGCAATGTTAAACTGAGCGAATAGAAGGCTCTGTCTCACAAAATAATGGTAACTCGAGGGGGACTGTGCAAAATTTAAAACGCACACAAAATCTCGCCATTCTCAGTGTCTTGCGATCAGGGAGATGTTAAGTAACAAGAGTCTTCTTGCCCCTTGACAAAGAGAAGCGTAACAAACCTTTGACCAGCCAGTGCGCATAGAGCCCACAATGCCCATGACACTCTGGTGCTAGTGAGAACACAGCAGAGCACGGGGGTTGAGTATCTATATCCTAGGACATATAGACTAAATGCAGAGTCAGTTTTACTTTTTTCTGCCCAGTACAAAATAACATTTCCAGCTTCCTTGTCACATCATCATAAAAGGGCAGACAGGTGGTGGTGGTAGGGGGGGGTGGGGGGGGGGGGGAGACAGGGGGGTGTAGGGGGAATTAGATTTTTTTTATTCCAATACATAAAAACAAAATCATTGTAGATCTTAAACTAAGCCGCAAATGAGATTCAAATTTAAAAAGTCAAACAGATTCATCTTAATTTTATACAAGCAACAGTTCTAATGCAAAAACACTTGTTTACACGATGGGTTGACTCAAGTCAACGTGTTCATACAAAAACTTTCTTGAAACGCCCACTGTGGACCTATAGAGGAATATGCCGGGGAAGTAACAAAACCTGCAAAGCCACTCTTGTGGGCAAAGCCATTTGTTGCGGGTCACTGGATTATCCTGGTAAATAACATACTGTAAGAGCAACATGTTCCAGAATAGCAACAGAAGAAGAATCCTTTCTCAGAATATTCAGAATAAAAAGACTGATGTACAAAAAGGGTAGAAATTAAAACAATCTATACATATAAAGCTTAATGTTAGTATTCTGCACTTTCCCAAGTGTCTTTTTTGAGCTGCTGGTTAACTAGAATCTGGTGCCTTCATTTTTTTTTTTTTTTAAATATATCTTTTATTCAGTGCAAAGGAGAAAAAAAAATACAAGCATATTCCATACAGAGTCTCGATGTATGTAGATTCAATAGTCAAAGTAATGCACACATAGATCATGGATTAGTCCGCAGATTATATCACAACATTTCGCTGAGAATGTCAACGTTCAAACAGTGCGTGATCATGCTGTCTTAGTTATTGTATCCTGCCAATCAAGCAACTTCAATAAAAGCGTAACGGGAAAGGGGGTGTCAAACTTGGGGTCGTGCGGTGTGCGGTGCAGCAATTGGTGGGGCCTACGGTAGGGGGGGGGGGGGAGGAGAGAGGGGGGGAGGGCCCGGTGGTAGTGTTTCAGCAGTCTCGTGTCTGACCTTGCATGTTCGGGAGTTATGCTGGCGATGCAAGAGGGTGGCAGCTATCCTGGCGTGTCAGCTGAGCCGGGGGGGGAAGAAGAGGGGGTGCCTAGGGGTCAGGTATATGGGCGTTGTGTCTATCGTCTGCGGCGCCTGGAGTGTGTTGGTCATCGCTATGTTCCTCATCCGGGGGTGTCCGTCTCTCAGGAGTGTCTGGTGCCTGGGGTCCATTGTGGTGCCTCTTCTGACCTTTATGGACTCTGAGACCAGTTTCCCGGTGCGTACTCTCACCTCAGGTTTCCCATATAGCAGGCCCACCAGCTCTAGAAAGTCATCACCCAGGTCAAACTTACGTAGCACTGCCGATAAATAGGGCCATTCGACAGAGTCGAACGCCTTCTCCAGGTCCAGCACCAGGCAACCCGATCTTGGCCACGTCTGGGCTGCGTATTCCTGCACCCGGAACAGCCTCCGGATATTCTGGGAGGTGCATCTCGTTGGGAGAAACCCGTTCTGGTCCTTGTGTACCAGGGCCGGTACCAGGGCCGCTAGTCTACGAGCCAATACTGATGCCAGGATTTTGTAGTCCGTATTGAGCAGGGCTAACGGCCTATATGACCCAAGGAGCGTCCCTTCCCTGTGTGGTTTGAGAAGCGATACCAGTATGGCTTCGTTCATGGATGCTGGTAAGGATGAGTCGTCTAGAGCTGCCGAGTATGTTCTGAGCAGTTCGGGAATTAGGATGTCAGAATATGCTTTGTAGTATTCTGCAGGCAGCCCGTCCGGGCCAGGGGTCTTCCCGTTAGAGAGGGCGAATATGGCCTCACGTAATTCCTCCGCTACCAACGGTGCTCCAAGCTCCTCTCGTTGGTTATCAGTCGGGGCGGGAAGTGTGAGTTCCTCCAGGTATGCCTGGATGTCCGGTTGCGGATTGGCCATTTGTGACTGGTATATTGTCTTGTAATGTGCCACGAAGGCTGCATGTATGCCCGCCTGGGTGTATACCACGGTGTCCGCAGTAGGGCTTATGGCCGTTACTGGGGCGGAGCGGTCTTCTCGCCTTATCAGCCAGGCCAGTAATTTGCCCGGCTTGTCGCCGTAGCGGTGTGTGCGTGCTGAGTGTGCAGTGAAATTGACTTGTTTTAGTCTGCCTATCAGTCTGTCGTGTTCCGTCCTAGCCTCAAGCAGCTCTGTATCGTCCCCTCCCGTCGCCTCTTGTTCTTTGTGCAGCAAATCCCTTTCTAGCTGTTTCAGGTCTGCTTCCAGCTGTCGGCGGGTGTGTGCCTGGGTGCCGAGGCATAGCCCCCTCAGGACCACTTTGAACGCGTCCCACTCTATCTGAGGTGTGGAGGCAGTGTTATTGTTATCTTCGAAGTGCTGTGCTGTTTGTGCCCCTATCGAGGTTCTGAATGTGCCGTCAAGCAAGAGGTCTGGTTGTAGTCGCCAGCTGGGGATTGGTGGTCTCGGCTGTTCCCAGGCGAGTGTCATGAAATGTGGATTATGGTCCGAATGCGTGCGGCCCATGTATTGCGTGTCTCGTATCGCCGGTAGTAGGTCTCTGGATACCATGTACCTATCTAGGCGTACATGCAGGTTGTGTGCCCCTGAGTGGAAGGAGTAGGCCCTGGCGTCTGGGTTGTGGCTGCGCCATGCATCTAGTAGGTCCCATTGCACGGACCAATCTAGGAGGGCTCGCGCTGCGTGAAGAGCTGGGGAATTAGGGAGTGGAGGGCGGGAGCGGTCTAGGGAAGGGTCCAGTGTGCAGTTATAGTCCCCGCCCAGTATCCACTGTATGCCATGCCATGGCGCCAGGGTGTTGGACAGTTGTGTTAAGAAATCCTGTATCCCTGTGTTGGGTGCATATATCGAGGCTAGTACTATCGGGTTCCCGTCTATCTTGCCCCTGGCCGCTACATGTCTCCCCCCGGGGTCCACCAAGGTGTCCTGCATTATCCATGGGGTGCCCGGACGTATCCATACCAGCGCCCCCTTAGCGTAGGAAGAGTGGTGTGTGGCATATAGGTGGCCACGCCATCTGCGGCGTAAGGTAGTGACTTCCTTTGCACAGAGGTGCGTCTCTTGTAAGAGAGCAATATGTACGTTGTGGCGTTTGAGGTATGAGAATATTTGATACCGTCTGGACGGTGTGTGCATCCCTCTCACATTCCATGTGCATATGTTGATCACAGACATTGCTTTGTATTGACGGTCTCCCCAGAGCGGCCTCCCCGTCCCACCCCCCGCCCGCCCGCAGTTCGTAAGGAATATTGATTGGCCCGCACGCCATTGCAGTATTGTGAAGGGGGAAAACAGGCAGTTAACATGGCCAATAGAACAGTTAGCCAATGAACATCGCAAACATGCGAAATACCAAAAGGTCGGTGGGCAAACGTGCTCCCGTCCATGCTCTCAAGGAGAGTAACAAAGTTTAGTTCAGTTCTGGGGGCGGCCGTGCAGTGCTAGCAGTAGCAGCTGGCTAAGTGTTTGTAGAATCATCGTATAGGGGTTGTTCCCCTTCCCGGGGGGTATGTGGAGGCCCGAGTCAGCCTCAACCTTAAAAGTTATAGGTGCAAAACCAACATTTAGTGCCATACATTACGTGTCTTGATGAGCGTGCAGCAGGATGGCTGGCCACAGGAATGGGGGGCCGGCCGCTCAGTGTCCGCTGGGTCATCACCAGGGCAAATCGTGGCTCTCAGCTTTCCGGAGGTTTCGTCGGGTCAGGCGTATTCAGTCTGAGTCCGCGAGCTCCTCGCGGATGGTCCTTCGAGTGTTCTTGTGGGAGTCTTGATGGATATGTTCTGGGAGACAGTTAGCCGATGTATTCCGAGGTTTGGGGGGTGACATCCGGTCCAGGATCTGTCACAGGAGAGTCCGACATTCCGTAGATTGCTTCGTCGTCGCTTGGGAGGTCTTGTGTGCCGCTGCCAGTTGGGTCGCTGGGCGCTGGGGAGTGGCTGAGTTCCCGCACAAGTCGGAGGGCTTCTTGTTTTTCTTGCTGCGTGGCGTCGGCAGGGGGGGACA
Source organism: Lissotriton vulgaris (assembly GCF_964263255.1). NCBI lineage: Eukaryota > Metazoa > Chordata > Amphibia > Caudata > Salamandridae > Lissotriton > Lissotriton vulgaris. Next base: position 95,210,006 of record NC_141700.1, read on the forward strand.
TCTTCCTTGGCCCGTTCGTGCGCTCCTGCGCCCGCTGCCTCGGGCGCCGTCGTCTCCTATTCCCGCCAGATTGGCGTCCATTCGTGTGGGCTGCCGGGGTCCTGGGGGCAGTGTCTGTGCCACTGTCCAGCCATGCTTCCACTTCATCTGGGTCTGTAAAGAAATGGGTTTTCTCCCCGGCTATCACTCTGAGTTTCGCGGGGAATAGTAAGGAGTACTGTAGGCCCTGCTGGCGCAGGCGTTTCTTCGCCGCTAGAAAGGATTGTCTCTGCCTCTGTACTTGTATGGTGTAGTCCGGGAAGAACATTACTTTGGTGTTTTCGATTCTCACCTCTTCAAGTTTGCGCGTTTCTCTCAGTATGGAGTCCCGGTCTCTATAATTCAGGATACGGAGGAGCATGGGTCTTGGGTTGGAGCCCGTAGCCAGGGGTGTGGTCGGGACTCTGTGGGCGCGCTCCACCACGAATTGAGGCGAGAGTGAGCCCTCAGGCAGGATGGATGTCAGCCATTTTTCCATGTGTTCCTCCGGTTTTCTCCCTTCCCATTTCTCCGGAACGCCGACCAGGCGTACGTTGTTCCTCCGCGCCCTGCCTTCCGCATCCTCGGCCCGGTCTTCTAGGAACTCCACTCGGTTCAGCAAGTCCTGTATGTGGGTATGTGCCTGGCTGGCTTGGGGTTGGAGCTCTTTCACGGTTCCCTCCAGCGTCGAGGTGCGGTCAGCAAGCTTTTTGTGGTCTTCGCGGAGATGCGTGAGGTCTATGGCCACACTGTCGATCTTAGTGGCCAGGGAGGTGCGTGTGAGTTGAATTGATTCTTCCAGTCGCTCCATGGCTGCTAGCATGATGTCGAGTTTCGCTGCCGTTTGGTCCTGGTCCGTGGTTTTGCCAGTTTTGTTCATTTCGCCTTTAGGCCTCGCGCCCCCAGTGCCGGTCCGCGCCCTGGTCCCGCCAGACATCGGCGTCCGATGGGGAGTCCGCTTTCCTTGTCCCGGCTTGGGTCTGCCCGGCCTGGCCAATGGCGGGCGGGTGGATGAGGGTCGTCGGCTGCCGGTGGGGACTCGGCCACCGGTATCGGTAGACTCTGCCTGTGTGGTGATTGCGTGGCACTCGTTCTCTCCTGGGAGGGTAGACAATTGTTGGGCGCCTCGCTCCTCGGTGCTGCGTGGTATATCTGAGCGTCGCCGGGTGTACGGCGCGGTTCCACGATGTGCCCCCTGTGAGTCACGAGCCTGTTTGTGGCAAGGGGCTCAGGGTCCGTGTGGATCCATGCGGGCTGTGTGCTGTGCCGGCGTGGTGACTGGCTCCGCTCGTGTGGCAGCCGCTCGGCGTCTAGCTTCGCTCGGGTCTCAGGCGGTGCAGGTCTTCGTTCCCTCAGGCCGTCGCTATTCCCACGGTGTGTGCCTGGGGTGGCGCCAGTGGGTTGCAGGCCGTACTGCGTTGTGGAGCCAGTGAGTGCTGCCTGTGACCGGGGTCCTGCGTGTCGTGGTTCGCGTGGCTGCCGGTGAGTGCCGAGTTGTGTGCCCCAACCTCCACTGACCTCCAGCTCCCCAGGTGTCCGAGGCCCAGCCGCTCACCTCTCCGCACCGCCGTGCGTGTGGGTCAGTGTAGCTCCCGTCGCAGGGGAGGCGCGTCCAGGCCTAGCGGCCACCGCCAGTTCCAGGGCACTCCCGCCGATCCGCCCAAGTGCGTGGGCGGGATGTCCGGCCGTGTTAGTGCGGTCGCCTCACCCCAGTTCCTCACCGTCGTGGGGGGTGGGCGGCCTCTGGTGCATTGGTGCGTGGTCCGCTGGTGTTTGGCGTCGGCCCCGTTTTTGGGCCTACCGCGTCTGCCGGATCCCCGGTGTTTCCTGGGTCCGCGCCCGGGCTGGTGGCGACTTTCGCGGCCGCGGGCGGCCGGCACCTCCCGGTGCGGTTTCGCAAGTCTGATCTGCGCCAAAACTGGACAGGCGCCGCGTCGGATGTAGTGGGGCACTCGCCGGTGGTTTTCGGCAGTCTCAGGTCAGAACTGTCCCGGATAACAGCGCCGGGAAGGGGAACTCGGCACGGAGCTCTACCCGCAGGCGACCATTTGCTTCGCGTGCTAAGCCACGCCCCTAGAATCTGGTGCCTTCATAAGACATAAAAACCTCTTGTCTTGGAAAAAGCATGGCCACAGGTACAGCGGAAACTAATGTAGAACATCCTTTCTTTCTGTTGATTAGACATAACAATTCCTGGAACAGACTAATTATATGATACATCCTCCTTACTGGAAAATCATGGTCCAGCACAGGTGTTCCTTTTGCTAACTAATGTGTTTTGAAGTCAACATCCTGGATCACGTAAATGAATTAATTTAGATTACAGTATCAGATTAGGACGATTTGCACAAATAAAGCCCAAAGCATGCAGCCTTTAAAGAGGAAAAGAGCAACACGTGGGGATTTCTCGATAGGCAACACCCTTTGCAAGACCTGGAGGACTAATGGAGAATATGTGGAAAACATAATCTTGCTGAAGCACCCCTTGCCTATCAGACGCACAAACCTACTGGCAAAAAACATTCCCCATGAGACCAATCTGCATCTGTGCTTAGAAGCTTGGAGTACAACACAGAGACTAAGTGCAGTGGGGCCCTCAATTCTTGTATTTCCAGATCAACTGAGACTATCAAGAAGCAATTCAGTTTACAGGGTCCATTATAAGAGAAAATCAATTTATTATCCACTTTGATGTGTTTTGGACGTAAAAACAAATCAACGGGTGTGCCAATGCCTGCATTTCAGATGGTGGGAACAAGACTGTGATCCTTAAACCCGTTGTGTAGAAAAGCCACTGTACTTCCCACTTGGGAAACTTGACCCAGTACATAATTTATCTTGATGCTTTATCTGATGATTCATGTGAACATGTTTCGACACAGAGTAACAGGATAATCGAAGGAGAAGCTTAAGCAGCAGAAATCTATTCACATTTTTATTAGCATTAGGATCCACTGAAAAATGAGGTAGAGATTGAATTGCAAATGAATTACGAAATTGTAAAGAGTTGGCAGTCACAACCCTGTGACAATCAAAATGTAAATAGATATATTTGCTGTTGAGCTTAGATGCTCCCCTTCTAGATTTCACGCTGTGCAGAACCACTTTTATTATCCTACCCATTAAATACTAGCCAAACAGGTCTCACAACTAATCACAACTAACATTTCTAAAGTGGGCATTAAAGTGACCTCAATTGCACTAATGTTTTTATGCAAGTCCTCAGGTCATATATTTGCCTGGTTGAAGAATATAAACTGGTTACATGGCCTCCTTTAGCATGCATTTGAATACAAAATTACATTATTCTCAATACATCACCCTATGTTCGATTTCTGAAGAAAATGAACTAATTTATTCTTTCTTGGATTAAAGATTGTATTTATACAGCATTAGATGATAGAACGAAATCCCTCAATCTAAAGTACCCTGTAATAGTTGAATGGCAGATTACTCTGATTGCATCTTGAGTTACCAAACTGCAAGGGTGGATTACTTTGATTGCTTCAAACTGCATTCGATTAGAGATTATTCTGACTCAATTATCCTACATTAGATAACAGTATATTGCGTCCCCTAACCTTCTTTACACTTCAATGGATTGCAAAAAGAGCATACTCTTGCAGCCCATCAAGTTTATTTTCATTAGGGGTAGATGTAAGTTGCAGAATTCGCTGTAGTGCAATAGCGCAGAATTAGGCGAGGAGTGTAACTCAGCATTTATTGCTTTTTTTGTAGCATAAGATGTAGTCTTGTATCCAAAATGGATCCAAGTATGCATTTTGAAGAACAATAGTTACTTACCTGTAATTTGTGGTTCTCCAGTATTGAGGTGTCTTTCATAGATTCACATGCCTGAATCATTCCCCGTCGTCGGAGTGGTCCCACATCGACGATGGGGAATGATTCAGGCATGTGAATCTATGAAAGACACCCCAATACTGGAGAAGAACAATAGTTACTTACCTTGGTGTCTTTCATAGATTCACATGCCTGAATCATTCCCCGTCGTTGGAGTGGGACCACTCAGACGACGGTGAGTGATTCAGGCATGTGAATCAATGAAAGACACCCGAATACTGGAGAACTTATATTATAGAGCTAAATGCAATACACCATTAACAGCAGCAGCCACTAATGCTGTTTTTGTGCTCTGATGGTAGGCATTTTCCGGCAAATTACTATGTATTGTTCAAGGGGGCATAATCACGTAATTTTCAGTTATTTCACGTCACAAGATAAATGCAAACTTACCAGAATTAATTTGATTACCTAACAGTAATCAACAAATCAGTTAAATCACTGGCCAGACTATCTATTGTACCTCTACTCAGTGGTCATTACTCTCTGAGTAATATAGATGTCCCAATATTCCTTGTCCTGATGCAACCCCCTATATCCCTCTGAGGGTTGAAACGTTGTCGACATGGATAACAAACAGTCTTTTAAAATTGCTCCATTGTCTTAAAATTCGTTCTTCATTAAAAACACAGAGTCGCTCCACCTCATGGTCACCATTTCTTGATACTTTTGGGTGTGGATTTTATATTCACTAGGACACACTGTCCTGATTTGTGTCTGAGATATACCAATATGAAACAATGCTACTGTACATATAGTCTGTTTCTACAATAGATAGTAATGCTAGTGACGTCATTGAACTGTTTAGATTTGATTGCAGGCAGCCATTTTGTCTGATCATTGTAAGAATATCTGATCCAACGTACATGCAAGATTATTGATAGTCCAGGTTCCCATGGGTATAAGGGCGGATCTTATTCTGCAATAGCTTAAACCGGAGCTAGCCATGGTTTATGCCAACGTTTTCCTTTCCTACAACTGTGTCTAAATGTATTGTCTCCTTCCCATTACTCCTCACCCCCTTCAACTGTGGAGCCAGAGCCACCTCTTTTCATCAGTGGTTTACCATGCTATTCATTGTAGCTACTCAATAAATCTGAAGGCTCGGCCTGTGTCCATTTGTTCTGCAGGCCTACATTTTTGGTCTCTGGGGATCACCTCTTTGGCTGGCCTGAGTTGTGACCCTGGCTGCTATTTTCACTTTACTACCAGTAACAAGTAAATGTCAAACTGCCTCAAGAACTTCCCAATCGTCAGGCCAAGTTTCGAGAGACTTCCTAGGCCTTCTTGCTTGCTCTACCACTGTAGAAAGCACTCATGCTGTCTGACTCATCAACAGCCTTTTTGCTAGTGTCCAGGCATGGTCTGTCTCTGGCAGCCTCTGCACTAGCTCGCCTAGCTTCATAACAGTGTTCCTCGAGACCAGGAACTACCCTCTCTCTCCTCAGACGCCAGCTCAGCTTTTCATCATTCCTTCAGCTCTGTCCTCTGCTGCATTCCAGGTGCCATTTTCTCAGCTAGCGTGCAGGACAGTAGGGAGCTCACTCGCCATCCATTTCTTCGCAGAATCTGATCAGGACACCTCACTTACAATGGGCTATCAGCTATCAAATTGATGGCTAATTATGTCATTTTTTCATGTGTGGAATAGGGGTGGGAAATACAGCCACACGGAAACTGGGAAGCCGAAGAAACACACGTCCTCTCCATGTTGACTTTTGGCCACACATCTCTATGTTCAAACTGAAAGTTAATGAGAATTTGCACCTTTAACTTGTTTTTACATTTCTCAGTGAGGGGAAGGAAATATTTTTTCCTGCAAGACCGTGTATCATACACTCCCAAGAAATATTGATGTTTTTCCTCCGGAATCCAGGCTAAAAGCGCAGCTATCACAGCATTTAACAGGAGCCAGTCTGTGTGCATTCCTACAGGAAGGAACTACATAAGTAAACGCCCAAAGAGATACAAATCTGTGGGTGTTCACCAACATTTATCACCCACCCTTGAACACCTGCAAAGATGCCTCTGCATCTAAATGTATGCATCTGTAAATGGCCCTGGCAAATGGAAAAATCCAAAGCAGATTCAGTGTCTAAGGATTGTGAATTTCCATGTGCAAAGTAAAGAAAACACCATTTATCCCACGTCCCTTGGATAGACCTTAGATGCACAAAATGTGTTGTTAATAGGACCTAGAATTCGGAGCATCAGTTGTAATAGCAAACAAATAAGGTACACCTTAATGGTATGTAGACTCATCATATTTTGGTATGGCATTTTACCTTGCTTCTGCTTTATTTCTCTCCAAGTGTGTAAGCTAAACTACAGAGAGAACAGCGTTGTTATAGATAATGTTTAATGTGCGATACTCCTCGCCGCATAAATGTTTGTTCAAGGGGAGGTTACTGTGTGGTTGCCTCACACACATTTAAATTGGGATGCATAAAAACTGTCTCTCCCTCACTGGCTCAGGCTTGCCTCCATTTTCTCAGGTTGACTGCATGCATCATGTGAGAGCGGTGCTCAGTTAGTAAAATAAGAAGTGCCAGGGTATTGACTAGGAGGCCACTGCAGCTTGCACCACCCACCCATCGCCCCAGTCATGTCATCGTTGCCAAAACAACCACTAACCATCTCTCTCTCCCCTGCAAGTGCGACCGTTCAGATTATTCCAGGTCCCCAAAGTTAAAGGAATGGCTGGGTGTGGGAGGCTGGCATTAGTAGTTTTTTAACGTATATTGTATTCATAAACAACAATTGGTCTGCTCATTTGTAAATTCGATGAGCAGCGTCACCATGTGGCAGAGTTTCGTAAGTATGCAACACCAGGTCATATTGTGTGAGAGGCTTTTGGTGCTTTTCAACAGATTACGAAGACTATCTTTTTTCATCTCCCTAACATTCTGCTTCAGCTGTTCATGCTGTATTGAATGGCTCTGGTCCAAGGATTGGGGTTTTCCTCCTCAGGTAATGCAATGGCATTTCAAAGCACCCTTCAAAGCCAAAATGCGAAACGTTACAAATTATGCCCAAACATATCTTATATATTTACAACAAGGGGTGGTGAGGGACAGAGTCTCTGAATTAAACAGAAAGCTCTCACCCAGTCAAGAGATCAGGGCTAGATCCAACACCGTTTTTTAGCTCACTGCACCATCCCAGTTTCAGAACCTGGCTGTATGCAAATTAGTCTGTTCCTGTCCCAGTGCATGATGGGAACAGGGCAAACCAAACTACAAAAGCCAATTCTTACACTGGGAAGGAAACAAGCTCCCGGGGACCGGTTTCTGGCATTACAGCCGTCTTCGGCCCGGTTTGCTTGAATCCTGATGGTGCAATGAGCAAGGGTCTCACATCTGAGAATACCCTTCCACACTTAGGGTGGACAAAAATATTTACAACAAGGGGTGGTGAGGGACAGAGTCTCTGAATTAAACAGAAAGCTCTCACCCAGTCAAGAGATCAGGGCTAGATCCAACACCGTTTTTTAGCTCACTGCACCATCCCAGTTTCAGAACCTGGCTGTATGCAAATTAGTCTGTTCCTGTCCCAGTGCATGATGGGAACAGGGCAAACCATATAGCCAGGTTCTGAGCTGGGATGGGGCAGTGAGATAAATAACGGTGATGGATCAAGCCCTGATCTTTGGACTGGGTAAGAGTGGTCTGCTCAATTCAGACACTCTGTTCATCACCACCCCCTTTTGTAAATCGATTTTGGCCACTATAGGTGTGGCAGGGTATACTCAGACATGAGTCCCTTTCTCACTGCTCCATCAGGATTCAAGCAAGCCGGGCCGAAGAGGCTGAAATGCCAGAAACCGGTCCCCGGTAGCTTGTCTCCTTTCTGGTAAAGAATTGGCTTGGTAGTTTAGTCTGCCCTGTTCCCATGATGCACTGGGCCAGGGACAGACTGATTTGCATATAGCCAGGTTCTGAGCTGGGATGGGGCAGTGAGATAAATAACGGTGATGGATCAAGCCCTGATCTTTGGACTGGGTAAGAGTGGTCTGCTCAATTCAGACACTCTGTTCATCACCACCCCCTTTTGTAAATCGATTTTGGCCACTATAGGTGTGGCAGGGTATACTCAGACATGAGTCCCTTTCTCACTGCTCCATCAGGATTCAAGCAAGCCGGGCCGAAGAGGCTGAAATGCCAGAAACCGGTCCCCGGTAGCTTGTCTCCTTTCTGGTAAAGAATTGGCTTGGTAGTTTAGTCTGCCCTGTTCCCATGATGCACTGGGCCAGGGACAGACTGATTTGCATATAGCCAGGTTCTGAGCTGGGATGGGGCAGTGAGATAAATAACGGTGATGGATCAAGCCCTGATCTTTGGACTGGGTAAGAGTGGTCTGCTCAATTCAGACACTCTGTTCATCACCACCCCCTTTTGTAAATCGATTTTGGCCACTATAGGTGTGGCAGGGTATACTCAGACATGAGTCCCTTTCTCACTGCTCCATCAGGATTCAAGCAAGCCGGGCCGAAGAGGCTGAAATGCCAGAAACCGGTCCCCGGTAGCTTGTCTCCTTTCTGGTAAAGAATTGGCTTGGTAGTTTAGTCTGCCCTGTTCCCATGATGCACTGGGCCAGGGACAGACTGATTTGCATATAGCCAGGTTCTGAGCTGGGATGGGGCAGTGAGATAAATAACGGTGATGGATCAAGCCCTGATCTTTGGACTGGGTAAGAGTGGTCTGCTCAATTCAGACACTCTGTTCATCACCACCCCCTTTTGTAAATCAACATATCTTATGCCTGAACAATCGCGCCATATCTCCCTCCCATGAAGTAACTGGCTTCTCATCTGGCTTTAAGTGGAAATGAAGACTAATTCCAAAAAGCATCTTTTCTACAGAATGCTCAGCTCATACGCCCAAAAACTGACCACCACAGGACCTCTTCTACAATTACTGTAATCCCTTAGCTCTACCCCGTTATCTCCGTCTAGGTGTTCAAAAAAAAGGCTGCAAGCAGCAGGAATACCCAGTAAAATATTAAATGCATAAATCACAAATGAGCTCTAATGTATCAGTGGTTGCAAAACAAATTTTAGATATTTCTCTCTTTAACAGAACAGTTCATATTGAAAACGATGTTGCTTCAGGATTACAATTTTCCAGATGTTGCACAAAATTACTGAAATATTGAAAGTTACCAGTTGTATCCCTCAAATGGAGGCAAGAATGTTTTTTTTTTTGCGAGACAGCTTTTTGACTCTTTCAGTGCGTCAAATGCAACCCTCCTGTTCGTATTTGCGTTAATGCTGCAGTTTAAAAAAAAGAAGAGCTTTACTTTAGCAAAACTATGTTGGGTCGTCAGAACCAATGGGTTGTAGCTAGTCTATATTTCTATATCTATATCTATACTACTATTATAAAGAGAGAACTGTGTCCTTTGAGCCAGGTAAACTCGAAAAGTACAACACCAACCCAAACCCCCAAGACATCTTTGAAAACCTCAGGGCAAGCAGAAGGACATAGGCTATATAAAAAGAAAAAATATACGTTGTTTAAAAAATTAGGAATAAAAATAAAGTAGTCCCTTGCAAGTAGCGCCGGCCGCGACGTCTGCGTGATGACATCGGGAAAGAACCTGGGCGTTTTAGTATTGTTTCAGCAAAGGGGACTACTTTTTCATCGTTTTATATCTGCCCCGTTTTTGTAAGGTATTGGCTGATGCCTGCAAGGAAACTATCGCTCTTACTAGAGAGAGTCTGTTTATTCGTATTTTATAGCTCACGCCCTTGGAGCTGCCAACACTGACCATCGGTGAAAAAACGGCAAAACGCAGAGGAAATCTCTCCGCGTTTTGCCTCTCTTCAGGTGAACGCGCTGCTGCGCCAGTCCCGCCTGCTATGGGATGTGCACAGCCCAGCAGAGGATCAGTGCAGAGAGAGAGGGGGAACGAGGGAGAGGGGAGGGGAAGTGTGCTGCAAGTTCTGGGAGGCAGGAAACATGTGTAACAACAACTTCAGGGGGAGGGGAGGGGTCACAACGTCAGCTACAGAGAGAGAAGCGAGTGATTCCAGAAAGTGCGTGACAACACCAAGCATAAGTGTGGGATTAGGTACTTTTTAAAACATCAAAGTAATTTTTTCCTTTCTAGCCTTAAAACGTTTGATGTGGCTTTCAGGGCTGATATGTTTTTTATACACCCCATCACGCCGGAGGATAAGGAACGTGGTTTCATTCAGCTTTTAAAGCTCACTTGGTATCCTGGGGCTACAAAACCATTTTAGTGTTTGCAGGCCCTCTTTTGTAAATCTTGGTATGGTAAAAGGCTGAGCTGACTCTGCCTCACGTTGCCTCAGTGGTTTAGAAGATATATGCAGTGTGGTAGCTGGCGTGTTAACCCACTGAGCTGTGTCACCTTCTTGGCAGGGGGGTGCCCCGATGCAAATGTCACGCAGAGACACTGCTTTCAGTGTTTCCCAAAGCCTATACCACAGGGGGTGAAAGGAGGTCTGCACCTGAGGAGATTTCCATTTTTTAATACATTCCAGGTCCCACCGGGAGACGCAGCTGCTGAATATTAATGGAACTGCAAGTTAATGAAAACAGCAGACGGACTTCATTTCTGTTATTGGATGAAACGCGCGCCAGAGGAAGTGAAACACCAGCGCTGCACACCCTTTTCAATAACATTAAATGACCCGTCCTGGGGAATCTTTCCTCTCTCCTCTCATGGATATTCTGCGTCTCTCACACCTGCCTTCCCCCCATGCTGCATGCATCCTAAGCAGAGAGGCCAAAGCAATCACATCTTTTATAAAGCACAGGGCAGGATTAGCCAAGCAAAATACGCCCTGCTTAGGGCTTCCAGGGAAGGGGGCACCACTGAAATTTCCATGGCTGGATTTACCATGGACCATATGGTGCAAAACTGCAAATGGTGCAGCTGAACCGATCAATAAAGTGGAAGTTTGCAAAAATAATCATTATTTTCCATCTTCCTGTAAGTTTTGTTTCATTTTGAAAAAGGCAATTTTATTTTACGGTTTATCTATATCTATCTATCTATACTACTATTATAAAGAGAGAACTTGCACCTTTAGGCAAGGTAATCTCGGGAACCACAGCGCCAATACACACACCCGATACAGATGGACATAGGCTATATAAATTTTTTAAAAAAGCAAATAAAAAAAATTAATTTTCAAAACAAAGTAGTCCCCTGAAAGTAGCGCCGGCCGGGACCTAGCGCTGGCCGCGACGCGCGTCATGACGATGAAGGAGGAGCGGCGGCGTCATGGAGGAGCGGCGGCGTCATGGAGGAGTGGCGGCGCGGCGGTGCAGTGGTGCAGTGATGAGCGGCGGCGACATGAAGAGGAGGAGCGGCAGGTCAGGTAAGGAAAGGACATAGTCGGGGCGGGAGGGGGGCGAGAGTCGGGAGGCGGGGGCGGGAGGGAGTCGGGGCGGGTGAAACGCGGGAGGCGGGGGGGCGGGAGGGAGTCGGGGCAGGGGGCGGATGCACCGCTCGACAACATGCTGCCCCAGCCACCTTCTGCCCCAGGCTAAAAATGCAGCCCCCAGCCCCCTTCTGCCCCAGGCAACGCTGGGGCGGGCTGCTAGTCTTTCTATATATATAAAAAAGAATGTATGTCTGTCTGTCTGTTTGTCCTTTATGCATTACTACACCATTCATCCGATCGCCAGGAAACTTGGGGAAGTTGTTGAGTACACTCCCGCAAAGGTTTCTGGCATACATTTTTTTAAAATATCGGATAAATAAATAGAATTAAAACGACACTTTGAAATGTTTTCCATATTAAAATGAATAAGTTTCAATAAAAATGACACAATGTAAATTGAATGTTATCATAACGAGTTTCCTTGAATTTCCTATCTTCGGAGATCGCAGCAACGCGCGACGGGTAAGCTAGTCACTTATAAAGTATACAAATTAAACCTATTACTAAAAACATACAAACATACTGCTCTGGGCTAATGATAAAATAATATTATAAGTGCACTTCTTCGAACATAGGTAGTGTGAGTGCCCTGGTTGATAAAAGAAATATTAAACTTTCCATCCACTCCTACCAGCGTTGCCACCCTTTTCAGGGGAAACAAATACTGACATTTATCCTATTTTACGATTCTGGAGGAGCTATGAACTGGTACATGATTATGACGTGTTTCCATTAATTAGTGTTTAATACAGCCTTAGAGCCCGCTGTAGAGGGCTCTACAGGCCATTAACGGTCAGCTCCAGGGTTAAATGCCCGAGCCGAAGGTGAGGGCTTTCAACAAGGAAGCGGGCATTTAATGCTTGGTAGAGCCCACTACAGAATGGTCTAAGGCTATTAGAACAATCTGACCGTAGAGGGCAGAATGTTCTAATTCGTAAAAGAAAGACCTCACAGAGCCCCAGGGGGTTCAAATCCCCTCAGGCTTCATGAGGCCTTTGTTCACAGCTGTTGCTGTGAGCAAACATTGGAATGTTGATGCTCCCGGCTTCTACCGGCCATTAGAAACCCAGAGCACTCCATTGTTTTCAACTGAGCTCCCAACATTCCAATGTTTTAATGTGTTATAGAATGAGTGCTGGTGCCCAAAGCTATGCTCAGAAGCCTGCAGACAGTGGAATTAAACGTCTGCAAACTGAATACAAAGTCTGGTAGTCTTTTAAATCCACTTCATGCCTCTTTAAACCACTTCCAGACACTCCTGTTCCTTTATCTCACTCTTGACAGTTTCTGCTTTCTCCCTTTGTTAGGATTTTGCCATCATTCTCTTTCTCAGATTTTCTGATTTGTGTGTTTTCCCACTCTTGCAATCAGTAAATAAATGCCGGTCCCCAAAAGTAAGTGCCAGTGGTCCCCACCGGCAACCACTGGCCCAAATTAAATACTGCTTTTAATAACTATTTAGGAATAGTTTATACCGCTCAGAAACATTTCTGAATCATTTCGACCTGTCATTGCTGATTTTAGTGTATACTCTAATCAGAAAAGCACTAGCTTTTGCTGATTGCCCCAGTTTTTTTTTTAACGTGCCTTGATGTACAAAGATCGGTCATGTGAGTAAAATACTAAAAAGGTGCAGGAGCGTATTAACTAGGATGGCACGTGCCTTCGTACAAGCAAGGAAAATGATAGCTTTGACTGCTGTTGGGGGTAATAAAATACAGCAACTATCAGATTCAAATGGGCGCCCATGCCACTGTAGCTGTTGTACTGATGGTAATTTCACCCATTAGATGGTGGCAACCAGGGCTTTAAGTGGGCCAAATCCCTTCGGGTCTCAGACCTGGTAGTAATTAAAAACAGACACTGAAACGGGTACCTATCAGACTCTATGTTCATGTTACTGGTAAAAACAGCAATAGATTTCTGAATAATGAATGTAAAAAACGTTACAGTAATCCATGTCAGTTATGTAGTTCCTGTTCATATTTTCACATCCTTCACTTAATCTTGCATTCTCGAAGGGCCAAATGTATCAAAGGGTTTTGCCCATTCTGTGTCTTTGGGGAAATGTGTTCAGGGCTCGACAAATCTAAAAATTCTTACTAGACCTGCAGGTCGAGTGAGTAGACTTTTCTACTCGACCCAACAGCAATGCACACGACCCACAAACTGATCGCATATGAATTTTTTTCAAAACCTTTACAGCGCCAACAACCCAAGAAAACATTGGCCAACCAAATTAGCAGCAAATTTGATTAATTTATCACCTAGTTACCTCACTATGTGTGTATCAAAGTGCCGTGGTGAACGTTTCTGCAAACATACATGGCAAATACCCCATAACCCTACGCTGCAACACACACCGCCAAATCAAACTCTCCACATGCTGATGCTGCATCCGGGAAAAGCTAACCTTTTTTAAACAGTTTACATGGGCGCAGCACGCACTGTAAACAAATTGTTCAGACTAATGCAACAATCCTTAATAATTAAGCATGCCCTCTGAACGATGCAGAAATGATGTGCATCAGAGAAAAAGCCATACATATGCTGAGGCGGGTCAAAAACAGTGCAAAATGAAAATGGATAAAAATACGTCAATGAGAGAGGACTGTGCTTGGCAGGCAGTGTAACCATCGCACCTGTATGTCAGTAGTCAGTGAGCCACCTCTGAGAGTGCTCTGCTGTGCTTTCCTTATCATGACACGGTTCACCATCAACAGTGGCATGTTTTCAGAATGCAAGCAATGGGTTTCGGCTGTACTAGTATCTTAATACTTTGGAGATTTCTGCTTGTCTAGATTGTATGGGTATTGTACAAGGCCTTGAACTGTACTTTTGCGTTTGGTAGTCCATGCAGAGCTCGCCAAGTGCCAGAAATGTGATCAGATTTTGGAAGATTATTAACTATTCTAACTTTAAAAAAATCTGCTTCTTGCAGGCTAGTTATAATATATGTGGGGAAGCCCAAGTAAGGCTACTAGAATAGCCCAGGCCATTTAATCCGCACATTCCCTGGTTGCCCATACAGCTTGGACTTTCTTTAGACTGCAAGCCTGTATTTGCTCCCACCCTTTAATTCTATTATGTAAAGTTAAGCTGCGTTAAAAGGCAATAACTCAATGAGTGGTGGCTGGAAAGTACAGAGATGTGCGTATTTTAATTTATTTACCTTATGGTCGAAAATATTGAAACCAGGCATTCGAAAATATCATATTTGTCGTTTGAGAGAGGAAATGGGGTTACCAATAAAACCCCTAAAAGCCTCAGAATTAACATACAAAAATGTTTATTAGCAAATTTATGATGTGAACTAAAAAAATTTCATAGATTCAAAATTATTTCATTCATTATGTATTTATCAAACATAGAATACATTTCACAAATACATTTTTTTTTACCCCAACTAAAACCTAATTTCAGCACACGATCCCATAGCAAAATATAATCTACCCAGTATTATTGTGGAAATAAAGACAAAATAAAATTTGTCACTCTCCCTCACCCACTCATGTGGCATGCATGACATCCTATTTTAACATCCTATTTTCTGGTCCAATTGGTGCACCCACTTACATACAAAGGTTGGACAATATTTTATGAAAAGTACAGCTGTTTCAGTATTTCTTTATACTAGTTTACAAAGCCTTACTCAAGATGCACCAAGTATCTAAGCACCAGATATAGACATAGGTCCTTAGGGCGTACTCTGAGTCCTGGAATGTTACTGACAGTGGCTTTAAACCGACCCCACTGTACCGAGACTGCCCCGACTGTGCCCAATGCCAAATGAATATTCCTACAGGTCCCAGGGCCAGGATGTGGTGAGCGCTGCTTCAGAGAGCTCTCCCCACGGGGAGGGAGCGCCGAAGCACCGAGAGGCAGCCGCCGGGCCCAGCTCACGGAGGCTGTAAACCTTACTGCAGCAGTGTGTGCAGTGGTAGGAGGTGGGGGCAGAGCCGCATTCTGTTAATGTACTTGGCCAGCATGGGATGGGTGTGTGTGTTCGTGAGAGGAGAGGAGAGGTTCCTTAGACATTACTGTCAGCCAGTGTGATAGCTCCAGAAAGGTACGGGGGGCAGGCTGTAAACATTACTGCCGGCCTGGCGGCCATGTCTGAAGCGCTAAAGGGAGGGGTAGGGGGGATTCCAGGCATATTCTGTGCATGTACTTGGAGAGCATGGGATGTGCGTGTGTGAGGAGAGGTTCCTTAGACATGACTTTCTGCCAGAGTGACTGTGTGCTCCAGAAAGGTCGGGGTGGCTGTAAACATCAGTGTTTAATTAATTATTTATTTATGCAGCTCGGTACTTCACGGACGTCACGGCAGCTTTAATCTCATTATTCAAGGCCGAGAAACCCCTTCGACGGCGCTGGGATGGGTGGGCGCTCGGTGGGGGCATGGTTGCTTGTCATGTACTCGGTGGCCTGGCCGGGACGCGAAGCTTCTGGAGGCAGAGGGTGGCGGCGAGGACTGCAGCGGACCCCAGGGCTCCAGTTTAGAAGGTGTAATAATGCCCAACTGATCCGACACTACTCCGCTTCGTAAGAGATGGATTTCAAGATGGGAGTTTCTGGGCCCTGATAAGATGTCTACAGAAAGTTATAGCTACACTCATAAGTCATGATTTAAGAAGGCCTGCAAAATTAAACCTACTCACCTCCAAATAGCCCTGCACTCCGTCCTGACGCCACCAAAGACAGCGCGTGGTGTCATGCTGCGTCACTGCTGCACTTTAGGCAGTACAGCGTGGGGGCAGGCCAGCGCCGTCATTGGTAGCAGTTTTGCGCGCTACAAGATTGACGGCCCTGGGACCCACAGAAACAATAGGCAGCGCACCACACCACCACCACTAAGTTAGGTAGTGCGTGCATGCTGCCCCCTAGAGCCTTACAAGCATCACAGTGTCTACCTATCAAAGGTTTCAACAAAGCTCAGATGCCCGTCGTTGCCGCCATTGTAATGCTGCCCCCTAGAGCCTTCACCTGCTACTGCAGTCCCAGATAGCACTCGCCAGGCCGGTCAAGTAGACCTTGAAACTGACTCGCCCTTCAGGAAATTCACTCGCATTTGCGAGCGGGCGAGTACATTTTGCGACCCCTGGTGTTGATACATATGGCCCTTAGAGTGTTAGTTAGCTATTTCCAGGATGTTGTGTTTCTGTATTTTTTGTTTTGTGTAGCGTAATACTGTTATATAGTGCATACTTTGAACTGAGTCTCCTCCAGGTTAAAATAACAGGCTACATTTGAGTACTCTGTACTTGAGGCTGAAGGCAGTGCAAGCTTCTCACAGTGCATGTCAATGCGTCAAAAAGGTGTTCAGAATACATGGTCATGCAACCCTCTCTGCCAAGCACCCAGAGCAATTGTCGTTTAAGGTACACCGTTGATAAAATACTGACAAAGCAAATGTAAAAGAAAATGCAGTGCTGACAGGTGAGTGGGTGTGATGTACGACTGGATGGTAAGGTGAAGGAGATAAGACGACGTGTATTTAGGAGACAATTAACTGTTGTTGCTCAGTTATCTTAAACGGCTAATAACCATAAACAAAGCCAATCGTCCTAACTGGTTTTATGTGTATGTCAGTTGTTGTGTTATGTATCTGGATGTAGTAACAGAAAGCTCAATGATGCACCAAAATAACGGTCGGGTGGACCACTATGGAAAACGCGGAAACGTATTATACATGTTTAAGCTACACCCTTTATTGCATAGACCACTCCCCTTTTAGAGACCCCACACTTGTTTCATCCCACTTAAAGCTAAAGGTGGGTAAGCCTTGAAAGCTCAAGCCGGAATTCTGGCTCTGCTCGAGGTTTTATTGGAACCTCGAGCCCAATACGAGCCAAGCTTCCATGTGGTTTTTGCCTGCCGGATTGGCTCTACCCAGGATGAGCGTTATAGCCATAGCTGCCGACTTTAAAACTGGACAACCAGGTTTGAATCTCGTTGGCTCATTATCTTGTGATTCTGGGCAAATCATTTAATCTCCCTGTGCCTAAAAGAATTGAAAGTGAACTTCTATGATTTAACTGGTGTTTGTGTAAAGCGCTTCAAAAGCATGGGTCCAGTTCAGGCTATTTAAAAGCAGCAGAAAAATGCACATAGATGTTCAAGCAAAACATTAACATAAAAAGGAGACAAATAGTGTCTGATTTGTACAAAACGAGACCATAAAACCTGGCTAAATCATGACTTCCCCACTTAAATTATGTGTTCGAATACAAATTTTATTTCACCAAAACTCCTTTTCTTCTTCATATTTGGTATGAACGCACTTTCAGATATGTGAGATCAGATTACCAGCTGTACAAAACTCTACTTTGGTCATTGACTATAATGTTGCAATAACCTGGACCTCATATTGAGTTCACATGACAACTGACTTGCCTATTGTTTCACTAATGGAACTGTCACCAGTGTTGGGATGGGGCCGGGAATGGTCCTAAATTCATGTTTAAATACTATTACTTTTAATAAGTATTTTGCAGGGCTATATAATGTGACGTATTCATGTGAAAGTGTTTAAGTGTTAATACACATTGAATTTTGAAGACACTCCGACCCCACTTAATGGAACTCTGCTTTTCTGTATATACAGATCAACTCTAATCACTAGTATATGCAGTAGACCTTTGTACTCTCTACCATTCCTATGTGACTTAGAGTATATCCATTCGTATCCCTTCCTTATGTATATAGAAATAACTCTAATCACTAGTATGTGCAGTAGTCCTTTGTACTCTCTACCATTCCTATGCGACTCTTAGAGTATATCCAATTGTATCCCTTCCCTATGTATTTAGAGATAACTCTAATCACTAGTCTCTTCTTTGTGTGATCTTGTAAATGTGCAATTTATTCTGTTTGTATCTTTTATGTAACGGATGTAATCCGTAGTCCTTATGTTTTGCAACTGGTTCTTGTTAGACCTGTCAGCTTTTTGGATGGTCTCCCCTTATTTTTGTCCCTTTTTGCCTCCCATTATTTTTTCCACCAAATCCTTTTTGTGTGGTTTTGGGTCCCCGGGTGCCCCACCACTGCTAACCAGAGCTGAGGTACAGGTGCGCCTTCCTAAAATGGTGGATGAGAGGGGGGGTTCCTAAGATGGATGCCTGCTAGTTACCTCAGAGCTCTGGCCCATAGGATAACATTAGAGGGTTCCAGAACCATTCAGTCCACTCTAGTGACCTGGGCCTAGGCTAAATAAGGGAGGACACTGGGCGGCCATTTTGTCTTGACTGGGCTGGCAGGAGTGCAGACTACAGAGTAGGGGGTTCGTGACCCAAGTTGATTTGATTGCTCTTAGGGGCTGCTAGTTAGTGCTGGTGGCTGCCCTCCTTCCTGCTGATCTGGCCCTGCTGAAGAGAAGAGTGCAAGGAAACCAATCCAGTGAGGCCAACTAACAAAGCGGACTGATCTACCTAAATAGCTGGTGAGAGTGACCTAGCCCCAACCCTAGGAATCTTGGAGGGTGTTGCTGCGGGCTGATTTGGCAGGGTTGAGTCAGGAACTCTGAATAATCCACCTGAGAAGAAGTAGGATCTAGAAACTTGCCCTGACTGGCTGATTTGCCCATTGGAAAGTACTGCATCAGCTGGTGATTTATGTGGTCTCCTCTTTCCCCGGCTTTCAGTGGTGGAGCCCACTTCTTTCTCCCCCCCCTCTCTCTGTGCCCTCTGTGGTGCCGAAATATCGTGGCTGAGCGATTCCTGCGGAAATCGTGAGGAAACAGAGAGGCGCCGGCTCGGGAAGAGACGCTGGGCGGGGTCGCTTGGTAACCGGACTCCGTCTAGCGCAGTACCTCCTCCCGTCAGGCCGGAGTTCGTCAGAGGAGAAGAAGCTGCCGCGGTCTGTCCGAGAGACTGACTTGACCTGCGGCTGACTCACTGGCGAGACGGAAGAGTACGGAGGAAGGCCTGAATGCTGCCAGGCCTCCAGGCAGTTCACATAACGGCCCGGTTAAAGTCCCTGCCCCGCCTCGGGTTAGAGAGAACCAAGACCCGAGCAGGAGGCAGGGGGTATACCGGGTCGCCCGCTAACTCCGGGAAGAGATATGTAAGGCACCAGTCGGGCGCGAAGGTAACAGGGAATTTCACAGTGGAGGTTGGGAAGAGAGAAAGGAGTGAAACGGGGCAAGGGGGGGGGCTGACTGAGAACGGGGTGAGACAAGAACCAGGCCCTAAGGAAATTCAGTAATTTTTTATTTTTTTTATTTTTGTAAACCTTTATTGTGCATTAATAGAAGGACAAATACGGGCCCACAACCATCAGGCCGGCCACGACACTGTAAAAGCACATGTGCGAGCAATACAGTTTCTCAGTAGCACATCAACACGAAATGACATTCAATTCACGTTACACCGGATATCACCGTGTTACCGAGAAACAGGAGCATTGAAGGTTAATTTTTAAGAGTTTTTTCTGTCCCAATATAAAATAATTAAAGAATAGTGGATCAAGGAGAGCTGAGTCCGTGCAATCGCTCCACAACAAAAGCAGGCATCATCATCACGTGAAAACCAACATTGGAAGCTAACGCCCCCCAGGCAGTATGGCGGCTCAAGAATATAAACAACAGGATCGTCACCCAACCAGTGTGCTCAATGTACACCGCCACCCACCCCCTACCAATCCCATTCGCGGACCCAAGACAGAAATAAGAGAAGAAAAGCGCATAAGAGTAAAGAGAAAAATAAGGCCCATAGAAACTAAAAACGGAAAAACTAAATCCCCAACCCCCCGCCCCCCACCCTACACGCATGCAGAGGCTACGGCCTACCCCCCACCAGCAGTGTGCCTGTCGCCCAATAAAGAACCCGAAATATAGAGACAAAGGAAAGAAAGAAAAGAAAAAGGAAACCTTTTAATACCAGAGGAGGGCCAAATCCCGAGTCTCCCGGACTCCCCAGCCATAAAATACACCCAACCCCATGTGTAAAGCAAGAATAGAGATCATCAAGCACAAAATAAAATGGGGAAAGTCATCTCATAGCACATCAGCAAGTTTTGAAGAAGCGCCCCATCCCGAGTCACCACCCGCCCATCAAATACAATTTGCAGAGAGGAATCCCCTAGCCCTGGCCAGTTCGC
The DNA here is from genome assembly GCF_964263255.1 of Lissotriton vulgaris. NCBI lineage: Eukaryota > Metazoa > Chordata > Amphibia > Caudata > Salamandridae > Lissotriton > Lissotriton vulgaris. The sequence goes on from NC_141700.1 coordinate 95,230,401, forward strand.
AAGCGTCTCCCTGAACATGGCTTCCGAAGAGGGCCCGCCCCAGACAGAACAAAGAGGCAAAATGGCCGCACTCGGCAGATAAGAGATGCCCAAAAACAAGACGGACATCGCCAGTCACAAGCAGTTCCATCGACCCAAAGGAGTGGCGTTTCCAGGTTAGCCCGATGTTGCAAAGTACAATGTAATGATGTCGATGCTTGCAAGGCGTAGGCAGCCAAGAGAACCAGTTGCTGCGCCAGCGGCGCCATGAATACCGTGGGCGAGGTTGTAAACTTCAGCAGGGAGGAAAACACTGTATCATCGCTGGGGTAGTCAGACAACAGTCCGCAAACAGTATCACCACCAGAAAATCGCTTCATTGTGCACTCGCACGGCAACAATGTATCACAGACCGGGCACAGTGGGGGCTGAACGATGCAGCGAGGAAAGTAGGCTGGCGATATACATCCCGATTCGAGTGCAGCTCCGTCAAGCTTCTCTCTTAACACTCGAGAGCCCTCACGCCATTCTGCTCTCAGTTCAGCAAGAGCGGCGAGAACAGAGGTGCAGGTTAATACAGACTGGTCTTCCATTGTATCCGCAATTCGAGGCGCGGCACCCTGTCCCACACTCCGCTCGAGTCCGTGCAGGGCGTCCCAGACAGGAGCCGAGGTGCAATCCTCCATCACCCCAGAGAAGCCAGCCGCCATGGCCATTTCGACAGGGGGTGCACAAAGGCACGCAGGCGAAGTTAGCACTGAGTTGCTGGGGTCGAATCTACCGGTACAGTCTGGGCCCGCAATAGTGGGTGACACACAGCGAAAGACCCCCCCCGTTCGGCTCAAGGCAGAAGTTAACTTGGGGGTGAGCCACGGCAGCCGGATCAGCGCCGATACGGGGGAAGCATAGCGCGGCTCACCTTCAGCGTCCCACAAATAGAGAACAGCAGAATAGACTTCCAATCGGTCGATATTCACACTCCGCTAAATGGGCTGGTTCAAATTCCTTCACAGCAAGTAGCGTGGTTCAGGATGCCCGCTCCGCCCCAGATCGATCGACCCACGTAGCTCCAGCAGTCTCCGGCGGTGCACAATAACACGGGTCCCGGTTCCAGGGCCAGGTAAAAGCCGTCAGACCAGCTCGACGATATCTCAGGCTAGCAGGCAGGCAGGGACATCGGAGGAACACCCACATCAACAGCGCACTTTCTCCATTATCCCGCTGCAGCGCTATCGCAGGATAGAAGACAGGATATCGTTGCAGGAAACAAAGGCTCGGGGAGCCGGGAGACTACACGTCCGTCTCTGCCGCCATCTTGGCTCCTCCCCCAATTCAGTCATTTTTAATATTGTGACTTTACATAGTGGGTTTCAGATCTCGACCCCCCTTTCTCCCCCGGAAATAGAGCCTTTCAAAGCATTCTTCCTACACAGGAATGTCCAAGAGACAGCCCTATCTGAATGAGAGACCAATGTGGATCATACCCATTGCATTGTTCAATGTAACTCAACTTATTACGGAAGAACTGCCTTAATAGGAACTTATTTGTTTATGCTTGCTCCAAACAGATTTGTATTTCGATTGTAGAGCATTATGTTATTCCTACTTGATTGAGTGCATCAGTAGCCTGTTTCTCAAAGAGGCCTATGTGTGAGATACCCTCTTATGCGGGTCTAACTTCTTGTATATAAATTCTACTGTTTTGACTCATGTGGAAAATTGTAAGGCACAGTCTCGTAAATGCATTGGGATAGAGTTGAAATGACCAACAAGTTAAGCTAACTAACCCTGGAACCTCAAACTCCTTTTACTTAATTTTCCTTACCAAACAAAGAGATAAAGATATACTATTTTCTTGACTATTACGGTGTGGTGTCATTTTTGGTGGGTAAAAGCTGGGGTGTTGAAGTGTGTGGGATGCAAGCGCTTTACAATTGCCTTCTAGATTTAGCCTTTCTACCCTGTGCCATGCTACCCTAAGTGGGCCGGAGATCCCGGTTCCAACAGTTCTCATGTAAAGCGCTCTGACACCTTCGGGTAAAGTTTGCGCTATATAAAATCGCATTAAATAAAAAACAAAAAAAACAAATGTGAGTTACATAGAAAACGTTCAGGGCTCTAAGCCTAAGCAGGCCCTTGGCTCGGCTCTCCCTGCTAATTTGTTGGCTTCCCCAAATCTACTTACAGCCTAGGGCGACAGTACAGGTTCTGACATGATGGTTAAATCATAGCTGGGAATTAAATAACCCGCAACAATGCATGATACATTCATCCCAAAAAAATGTAAGTCAACAGTAGAACTCATATTGTGCATGTCAAGATTAACACTTTTTTATGCACCCACCGTAAAATGTAGTTCTCGCCAAATCTCCGTCAAGTAGGAACACGTCCTTCCGGGTGAAAACTTGAATCCTACTTAGAGGCCTTCTCTCGTTACATTTAGCCCTTGTACTTGGCCACTGCTGTGAACAACCATCAGTTAACACTCTTTTGGATCTGCTCATTGCTTCCGTCATCAAACGCAAGTCTCGCCCCCACGAGACGGCCTTTCCACGTGCGCGCCAAAAGTTCAACTGTCACCAACCGAAGTTCCGCCCGCGTGGCCTCGTGTTACGTCACTCTCGCATGGGCTCCTGGGAAAGAGCTCCTTCAGGGAAGTAAAATGTGACGTTTTGATGGGCGCAGGGCGGCTGTATCCACCTGTAACACGGTGGTGTGAAAGGAGAGGTCCTATGAAAAACAACCTTGCTGCACAGTGCATTTAGTAAACGACCAGGTAAATTATGGAGCATGTTTATGCTTTTTAAAGATGATGTTTTAAAAAATCTCGTTTTAACCAGTATTTTTTGGTACATAAAAGACAGTGGGTTTGGTTGGTACCCTTCAATAGCTTCGCACTCCTTTCGAATTTATAGCACCCTCCATAAACTGTTCCTTATGCATTCAACTTACAAGGTCGCCCCTTTTTTATAGTCTGACTTCACACTTGTTTTAAAGTAGCAGATTGATAGCTGTGGACCTATTTGGCACGTCAAGCAATTTAAATGTCATATTCCAGATTTTATTTGCATTCAGACACTTGGCTTTTGTGTGAAATAAATTATATATATGCATTTGTGTATAGACGTTTTTGAGCCAAGATGTCGACAGGTATGCTAATACATAGCATATATGTTGTAACTATATTTATCTCCTTTAGGTTGCTCGGATTAATTACCTGGCTACCATCTACTTTATATCTTCATTTACCACAACAATATAGTTTCATGTGTACCCGCTGCATCATATATAATTGAACATGTATTTATTTTAACAAATGTTAATTCAAACGCAGTATAGGGGATTACATTTGTTCTGCAAGGTAAAATCACACTTATTGTGACATTAGGAGAGTTGTTACCGCGTGTAAAGTAATTATTACAATCTATGAGGCAGTACAAAGTGTTTTTCTTTTCTCACTCTTGCTAAACTTTGGTAATAAGATCAAATCAGACATTTGCAGTGTAGTAGTTAAAGTGTGAATAAGTGTTTTATTAGCACAGTTGCTTCAAATATGTTATTTGGCCACATTTATTTTAACCTCCAAGGCATATTTAGTATATAAACTGATGTACAGATTTTGATATTTACTAATGTTGAGTGTAGGGAAGTGCCATAACTCACAAGAGGCAAAACCGCAAGTGAATCCATTGTGCCCCTCCTTCAACAATGATAATAAATAAATAACATATTACATGCAATATGTGAAGTGCAAAACGTACGTTTCTCATGTTATTTACATTTGAACTTTGCACTGTAATGCTAAAGGTGTGAATGCATATTTATTAGCACAGTTGCTCCAAATAACGAGACACATTTATTTTCACTGTACTGACTATATATACATTAAAGCAGGAAGAACTAGTATGTATTATTTTTGCGTATGCACACGCGTAAGGGCATGGGGAGAGGAGGGGGTACTTGGAGACAAAATGAAGTAGGAGGAGTAGAGAGGGAAGATGTTTGACCATTCCAAAGATTATTGAAGCGGCCACACAGATCAGAGAAAACAAGTTCTCATTTCCCAGCCCCCATTCATCGCTAGCAATCACCAACAATAGGCATTCCAGATTGTTCCTTTGTTTGATAATGCCTGCTTTACTTTTTAGACCTATTGTGACATTAGTCAGTGGACGGCCCCTTCAGTGTCCATTTTGATACTTCTCTATGAGGGATCTAGTTCTGCCCCATACTCAGGGTATCACGTATTTGGGATTTGAAGCTAAATGGACCACAAAACAATCTTAATTCATCCATTTCTTGGGTTGATATCACACTAATGGATTGTTGGTATCTGATCAGTTCCTGCTACATGTAGGAATCTTTACAGAACGTTTCTCCTTCGTGAGCATTCACAAATATTTAAGTGTACAGCACCTTCAAAAGCTGATTCTCAACTCCTTGCATGGGATTTACTACTAGGTATTATTACTCTGTTGTAGCAACAGATGGTCTTACACCTACTATGTTACTTTTTGTGAATGGTTAGTGCTCACAAATTGTAGTGTTTCTATGAGAAGTTGGCCTGGCATATGCTGTCCACTATTCTAGTGGGCACCTTGCACCAGTCCAAACGACCCCTTATTGATGGTAGGTTAAAGACAACCTTATAGAAAGCTATCCTAGTGGTAGCTGTGGAGAGCAGCCTTCAGGCTAAGTCTTGAAGGAATGTAAAGCAGCTTGTTTTACCAGTCTATAATCTCATGTAATGACCAAATGAAAGGAGACCCACACCAGGTATATATATAAAATATATGTATTTATTTTAAAGACATCCCTCTAGTCTCTTTATGAGGTTAGAGGCAAAAGTGCATGACATAAACTTATTTAGCACACAGTAAATTAGCACAATATATGATTAGCCCTAGGGGCGTCACTAAACATATACTAAGAAAGAGGTATAAGAACCACAACTGTCATAGATACAAGGCCTAGAGCCTTTAGAACCGTTGGGGCCACCAGGAACCACCCAAGGTAGGGACACGGGGGACGCGTGCAGTGTCTAAACACAGCCGCGAATCACCATTAACTTCTATAGGGAAAGTCGCGGTTGGAAAATTACAGATTAAGGACACTTAGGAGTGGAGTAGGAACACACCCCTTCAAAACTAGACAGTTCGAGAGTCAAGACCCACGGGAGCACCAGAGTACTCGTGTTACCTCACCCAGGGAAGCCGGGCGCATAGGTGTATTTTCATGTCGGGTTTCGTCGTCGTTTCCTATGGCGAGCTGCGAAGAAGTGCTGCAGGCGATCAAGTGGAAAGTGTCCGGATGGATCCAAGGGTGGATCGGAGATCTGAAGAACCTGAAAGCAGAGGGGACTGAGTCTGGGTCACTAGATAGTGACCAGGAAGGCGATGAGAAGATGCCAACCAATGTCGGGTGATTTCAGGTGAAGAAGGTGAAACTTGACTCTTCAGCCACGAGGACCAGGCGGCGTCGACTACGACCAGGAGCTGGATTCGAGGTGTCCCACAAAGGATGTCGAGTGCTGCCGTGTCGGTTTCCGGATTGGACCCAACAAGCCTTGACAACAGCAACCCACGCAGAGAGCAAAGATTGGCTTCGGTGCAGACCAGCAAGGTCTGAGGGACCCACCCTTTTAAGGGGAGTCAGGGCACATCTGGAGCAACCAGGAAAGCCCAAGAAACAAAAGAGTTACCTTTGTGGGGACCCACCAGTCGACGGACCAGGGATCGCGAAGGAGCCTCGAGCGGAAATGCTAGAAGCGGGCCCATGGAACACTCGTGGAGTGTAGGTCCACAATCTTCGGTGCAAATGGTGCTTGGGGCTTGGACTACAAGTAGCCCAATGCACAACTTCAGGAAAGCTCGGGAAGTTGATGCACTTGCAAATGTGCGCGGTCTCCAGGAGTTCCAGTCCCACGTCTCTCGTGATGGCTACAGGTCCCAGCTTTGCTGTGATCTTGTGACTTCCTCGGGATGTCTGGAAATCCGCGTCCTTTGTCGCAAAACCTTCGGGTTCCGGCTGGAGCCTCGGAAATGCAGACCGGCAAGATGCTTCTTTGGTGCCTGTTTGAACAGGGAAGTCACTCCTTGACCCCAAGGGAGATTCTTCCGTCTTCTAGTCGAAATAGAATGTCGAAGGTCCAGGATATATGGTGCAGAGTTTCGTCCAGGGTAATCTAAAGTCCTAAGGACTGGGTTCCTATACTTATACTAAGTTTAGGGGTTGGACTTGCTCTAGGATCCCACCTATGGGAGGACCCAGGGTGGGGATGGTTACACCTCTTTCCCTTTGTCCAGTTTCACGCCAGAGCAGGGGCTGAGTGCCCCTGCAACAGGTTTCAGCTGGGGTATGCACACGGATACCAAGTGTGCCCCCAGCACTGTCTGAAAAGCATTCTCTGAATGTACCCACCCAGCCCCAATATGCTAAAGCCTGTCTGGGAGGTGGTTACACCTCCCTGTGACAGGAAACCTATTGTCCAAGCCTCCCCTACCGGAGTTTGTCCAGCAGTAGGAGGTCAGACTTGTGTCTCTGGCTGTGGCATCCATTTTGTGATTAAAACTATTACCGGTTAAGTAAGTGTGTACATGTCTTCTCCCTCTAGAAGGGTGACATTCTACCGGGGTAGAATTCCAAAGTGTTTGACACCAAACACGACATGTTTCTATGCATCCATTCCAAAGTTAGCATTAACCATGAGGGTATAATGCACTTTAAGAGTATATGGTCTGGCTGCATCACAGAACAGCTACAGAGAAGTGATTCTGAAAGCTGAAGAGAGGTCCTGCTCATGCATGGGCACCCTCTCACACAAAACCAAGCACTCTGCCTTCAGGATTGTCAAGGCCTGCCATAGGAGTGACTTATAGGTGGCTCAACGGTTAGAGACGGCAGACCCGGAGGCAGAAGTCGGCCGGGTGCAGGACCAATGTCAGCGGGCCCGATAAATCTCGCCTCAGTGCCACTCTAACCATGGGGTCCCACGATGCAACTCTGGGCAGTAGCTTGCTTAATCTCCACTCTGGCCCCATCACCACCGGGGATGCCTGGCTGCACCTTGGGGATGCCCAGTAAAGGGACAATCTCACAGGGAAAGCCAGGACGGGTTCCCCAGTGGTACAGCGCTGGTACGCCTCCGGGGAACCATGCGCTCTATAAATCCAACATTCATTCATTCATTCATTCATATGTGTCAGTGATATAAGGTAGATATAGGTAACCTATATCTCAGTAAGGGGTGCATAACCACCCTACCCAGGCTGCAGTAGCAGACCTGTGGTGCCATTTTGGAAGGCTTCCCAGGGGTGGCATAATACATGCTTCAGCCCCTGGTAGGCCTCTGGGGTACCTATGCCCTTAGTACAGCGGTCTTCAATCTGTGGGGCGCGACCCCCAGGGGGGTCCTGGAGTCCTGGGAAGGGGGTCGCAGATTCTGCAGAGTGCAGTTCCTGGCATTGGGCTGAGGGTGCTCACGGCGGAGGCCTAATTCACACCGAGGAGTGAAAAACATCAACGCCTCATTAACAAGTAAAAGGTCTTTTAAAGACCTGTCAAGTACTTGGGTGTGACTGTGTGTGTGTGTCCCTGAAGCTATTACAGCCGGGCTCACATACACAAGCTGGGGGGAGCCGGGGGGTGGGGGGGTCTGGGGGAGTGGCTGTAGTGTAGCCCTTTGAGTTCAATGGATATTGCGCACCTGGAGCTGTGGGTCCCGTGACACGTCCCCCGCCCCCAGCAGGGAGGCACAGAGATGCCCTCCCATGAGTGGGAAAGAAGAATGAAGACGACGCAGAGAGATACTGATTCTCCCCCCCCCCCCCCCCCATGAGAGAGGCACAGAAAAGGTGGGTGGATGAATGATGGGTGGATGGTTGGATGAAAGGCTGAAGGATGGATGGATGTGTGAAAAGGTGGGTGGATGAATGATGAGTGGATGGATGAATGAAAGGGTGGCTGGATGAGTGATGGATGTATGGATGGAAGGATGAAAGGGTGGATGGATGAAGGATAGATTGGTGAAGGATAGATGTATGGATGGAAGAATGAAAGGGTGGACGAATGAAGGATGGATGGATGAAAGGGTGGATGGATATGTAAAAAGATGGGTGGATGAATGATGGGTGAATGGATGGATAAAAGGGTGGATGGATGGAAGGATGAAAGGGTGGATGGATGAAGGATGTATGTATGGATGGATAAGAGGATGAAAGGGTGGATAGATGAAGGATGTATGTATGTATGGATGGGAGGATGAAAGGGTGGATGGATGTATGGATGGATAAAAGGCTGCATGGATGAATGATGCATGGATGGATGTGTGAAAAGGTGGAGGGATGAATGATGGGTGGATGGATGAAAGAGTGGGTGGATGGATGTATGGATGAAAGGGTGGGTGGATGTATGGATGGGAGGATGAAAGGGTGGATGGATGAAGGATGGGTGGATGGATGTATGAATGGATAAAAGGTTGCATGGATGAATGATGGATGGATGTGTGAAAAGGTGGGTGGATGAATGATGGGTGGATGGGTAAAGGATGGGTGAATGGATGGATGGATGTGTGAAAAGGTGGGTGGATGAATGATGGGTGGATGGAAGGAATGGTGGATGGGTAAAGGAAGGGTGAATGGATGGATGACGGATGGATGGATGTGTGAAAAGGTGGGTGGATGAATGATGAGTGGATGGATGAATGAAAGGGTAGATGGATGAATGATGGATGTATGGACGGAAGGATGAAAGGGTGGATGGATGAAGGATAGATTGGTGAAGGATAGATGTATGGATGGAAGAAAGAAAGGGTGGACAGATGAAGGATGGATGGATGAAAGGGTGGATTTATGAATGATGTATGGATGGATGGATGTGTGAAAAGGTGGGGGGATGAATGATAGATAGATGAAAGGGTGGATAGGTGAAGGATGGATGGATGGATGGGAGGATGAAAGGGTGGGTGGATGAAGGATGGGAAGATGAAAGGGTGGATGGATGTATGATGGATGTGTGAAAAGGTGGGTGGATGAATGATGGGTGGATGGAAGGAAGGGTGGATGAGTAAAGGATGGATGTATGGATGGAAGGATGAAAGGGTGGATGGATGAAGGATGGATTTATGGATGGAAGGATGAAAGGGTGGATTGATGGATGTGTGAAAGTGTGGGTGGATGAATGATGGAGGGATGTGATGAGGTCTAACAGGCGCATTTATGGTTGTCAAAAGTTGATGATGAGGAGTACCAGTTTCTAGAAACTTTTGTCGGATGGGGGTCCTTACGCCTAAAAAGGTTTTACAAGGGGGTCTCGGCATCAAAAAGTTTGAAGACCTCTGCCTTAGTACCTAAGGTACCATATACTATGGACTCGCAAGGGTAACCCAATAACCAATCTGGAGTGCACCTAATGTACATGCAATCAGTTTAGCGAGGAAGCAGCTAGGCTGGGGTCCTGGTTAGCAGGGCCCCAGCTAGACTAAAGTCGAAAAACAGTGAAACACCAGCAAAAAGTTGGGGTAACTATAGTAAGCTGATCCTACACTCCTACCGTTTCCATATTCCATTGATTGTTCACACGAGGGGAGGCATTACACCAGCATACAAATGAACAATTCATAATATATTCAACAATGGTTTGTAGTTAACTGAGCACACATTAAGAACTGACCTGTATCTTGGCACATTACAAATTGTATTGTTGCTCAGCTCTTTGGTGCTTATGTACGCAACACTCTTGATGCAGAGTTAAGAAACACGAAAATTAGACCGCTAAGTGCTGGCAGATCTTTGATTGCAGCATTATTATCAGCTTAAACATGAACCTGATTGGAGATGAGCTACATGGAATGTAGCAATAGAATTCAAATAGCTCTTGCCCTGTTTTGTAAATGGGAACCAGGTTGATGATCAAATTGGAGCACTCCATCTTCTTTGTTAAATAGTCACAGTTCTCTTTGTGGCATCCACTGTGTTTGTCTACAGGAACTTAAGCAACAACATTGGTCATCCATTACAATATAATAAAAAACACTAAAACTGATGCAGCAGTAACCAACATTATAGGGTGTGCTAGATTTTATATTGACGTCACAAGTTCTGCTGCTCAAAATGTTTTGCAAAAGCTAAACTTTGCTTTTATTTTCTTCCCTCATAAGCCAAGTGTGCAGCATGTGGTCCTGGTTACAAGACTCCCCTGGATGCCCTGCAAGGTAGTGAGATTATTTATTATGTGTACTTTGAATGATGTTTTTTCATTACAGATTGAAGTTTTGCAAATTCAATACGGTGAACAAAGGAGTGTATACACAAATGAAAATTCAAAATTGCCTATGGACCCCAAATTGTGTAATGCCCTGATCCTCAATTCTGAGTAGAATTTAACTTTATCCGAATCAAGAAACTTCTTAAAACGTATCTCTTCAATAAGTCATGTGATGAATCCGCCTCTATATGGCATTGAATATACGTAGACAGTCTGCACCATATCCTTCTAGACTTAATGACCCTGTGCTGACTCCATATTGTTTACTATACTCTGATAACTGGGTAATATGAGTTCAACATTACTGCAGTATTATAACTCACACTTTACAAAACACCTAAAAGATTGAAACCAGGTTAAATCAGTGTTGAGGTTAAGTAAAGCCCATTATTTTCTTAATTATGTGCGCTGGGAAACAGTTTTTGCTTTTGCATCCCGTTTGCCCAAAACATTTACTGTGAAAAATTGATCCAATATCAAAAGTACGTTTTACAAAAATATAACCAACTTTCTATTTTCTTAGAAACAAATCAATCCATTCTCGAAAGCACAACAATCTGATTGTTGGAGAAAGATTCCTTATTGTTACGAAGACAAATCTCTTTGTTAAACACACAAATCAATTGCCTAAAAATCTAATTAATCTTTAAAAAAGATAATGACCCCATGGAAATGTATGCATTTGCTAAAGAAAAAGAAATAATTTGAGATTCTCAAATTCCTATCTAGTGGAAAACCTCTACTAATTTGCCAGAGGGTGAATTAGGCCCTTTTATATGTTCAACATGATTATAAATGCATTGTAAAATGTTCTCCCAGCTAGTGTGATCACATACATGGAAGATATTGTTGGTCTTTTCATGGATGATTCAACAATTTCCTCTTTTTCTCCAACATCCATTTCCCTAAACCATTCTCACACAGTTAAAATTTCAGTAACTGCCCCAAACTGTTTGTTTGGGGCAAATAACCCTGAAACCAGACCTAGAAAAAATGTGAATTGATTAATGTTAGATATGTAGCTACAGTGTTCTCGATAAGACAGCAGGGGAGTTACTCTCATCCAGCCCTTTAAGAGTATTTACTCATTTGTAATATTTTATTTTTAATTCTTAAATTCAAAGCAATTTGAGTATTTGGGCCCAATTGTATCCCTTTTAAGCACATTACAAATAAAGTTAGACGGTTGACCGGATGTTGCCAGTGTGTGGGATGGGACACATCGTATCAATCATTAGTAAACAAAATACATTTAAAAAGTAGGTATTTTGAAAATTCCGAAAACTCAGAGAATCATTGCAGTACTGTCAAACATGGGTCACAAAACAAGACGTGTCTTGCCGTGAGAAATTGTCCTGCTCGGCAGTATGGTAAATGTACATGTATTTATATAGCGCAAATCACCCACATCGCAGGCATCTATGCGCTTGCTTAGGGAACCCGTCCTGGTATTCCCCTGTGAGATACCCCGGCAGGGTATCCACAAGGTGAAAGCCAGGCATCCCGCCGAGAGGGGCCGTTGTGGAGATTAAGCAAGCTATTGCCCAGAGTCGCAGAGTGTGAACCCGTGAGTTGTGTAGGCACCAGAACGAGAATTATCGAGTCCGTGGAATTATTGAGCCCAACCCCCGTCGGGGCGGGGAATTGAACCCTGGTCCAGGGCCGATCTCAGCTTCCGGGTCTTCCGCCTCTAACCCCTGAGCCACACTTCTCCACAATAATTAGTAATCGATTTTTGTTTTAATTATATTGACAGGCAATTTTTTAATAGTGTGTAATGTTTGTTATGCATGTTCAAATGTTCCGAGCTAGGATGCTTACCATTTTGTTTATAGAAGCACCAATAAATAGTATTCCTCAAACCTGTGCCACCTGCACTGGTTGCTGGGTTCCTCTGTGTTATATTCTGACGTTCAAGTTCAAGAGTGAAGTGTATTTCTTATACTTTTTGTTGGGGGTTGTAATTTCTCTAAAAACAAGCATTTGCAATGCAATAGGCCTCTCATTAGGAAAGTTTGAGTTATTTGTTTTGTACATGATAAATTTGTTATTTATGTGTTATTTTTGAAAGTTGTGAAATTAATAGCTTTGTCATTTACAATGCTAATACTTTTATTTTTTGACAATGTGACACCTAGAGCATTTTTAATGCAACATGTTTTGTATTTACGTGACTTAGAAGTATTGCTTTTACAAATAACAATGTTTTTTTGTTTTTTTTGGAAAAGTATTTTTATTGCGGAAAGTATAGAGAATACAATTGGGTAAGTCTACCCACAGGCACTGATCGATGAGAAATAACCAAAATGATCATACAGGATAATACACAGCCAGGTAGCCCACAGCCCGGAGGCCAGGCGGCGTAAAGTCGGAAAGTGCCAAAAATATAAAAGCATAAATGTTTGTATTAAATAAATGTGGATCGCTAGTATCCGCTGTTTTTTCCCCCTCGTCTTTTGTTGACCCCGTCGCTTATCTTCTTTTATATTTCTTTTTTGATAAAACTACATTCTAACATGTAATAACAAAACAATTCCCCCCCATACTTTGCATCGCTAGTAAAACTTGTGTAAATAGTTTGGTTACCTCCTTATGGCCCGTTTGGGTACAGACATCACAGTCAGAAGCAAACCTCCGGGAATCAAGGCAAATCACATAGAAGTACAATAGGGAACATTCGTATACATCCAATAGGGCACTACCCCAAAACAGATCCCTCCTCCCTGCCTCCCGCTTCATCCTCCTCGGATCCAGACTCCTCAGGGGTAAACAGTTCAGCACTGGTGGCATCCGATTCATCGCTGGGCAACCCCTCAGCACACATCACCCTCCATGCTAATAAGTCCTCCTGGAGCCTTTCATCTCAGCGTGTGCGCTGCATGTGTGTTTCCTCAGCCAAGGACCATTTCCTAACCTCCTTAAGCCACAGGGATATCTCAGGGGCCCTCTGCCCGATCCAAGCGATAGCCACGCGCCGCCTCGCCAATACCAGCAGCAACTGCAGCAACTTATAGGATAAATTCCTCTTTTTGGGCTTGGGGACCAGGGCCAAGAGACAATGAAGCGGAGTCATTGCAATCCGGAGGCCCGCGACATGGCCAATGCGCTCCACCACCTTCTTCCAGAAGCTACCGACCAGCGGGCACTCCCAGGCCAAATGTAAGAATCCGGCTCTCCCCGCCCCACATCTAGGGCAGTTGTCCCGTCTATCTTCAGAGATACGGTGCAGGGAGACCGGGGTCATGTAAGTGCGATGTACAAAATTAAAGTGGATCAGTTTAAACCGCGCATTGCACGACACTTTCCGAGTCAGGAGTCCAATACGCTTGCGCTGTCCCGGCTCTAGAGCAATCCCCAGGTCCGCCTCCCAGGCCGCCCAGGACGGCGCGACCGGCGGGGCGGAATCCCGTCGCATGGCCGAGTACAATAATGTCATCAGCCGCTTCCCCCTGCAGCAGGAAAGAAGGATGTTGAGGGTGTGGGTTAACAAGGGTGCCTCTGGGAACTGGGGCCAAGTCGCCTTTGCCATCTTCTGGAGTCCCTTATAGTGCAGGTATCGTCCCCTGCTCAGGTCAAAGGCTTCCGTAGCCCGTTCAAAGGACACAAAGGAGTCGTCTGGGTAAAGGTCCGCCAGAGTCTCGCATCCGCCGTCACGCCAGTCCCGGAAGGACATATTCTCCTCCATAAGTGTCACCGGGCCAAAATCAACACCGGCAGCTCCCTGTGAAAGGGGGCCCGTCGCAAGATTTTCTCAACCAACCGCTGCCAGACCCCTGGGGCATGTCGCACTACATAGGGCAGGGCCTCGTCTGCTCCCTATCCCTTCATCAGAGCCACCTGCAGCGTTTTCTTGACCGCCCTGCCTGCCAGGAGCCGCAGTTCCCAATTGTCCAATCCCGCGAACCACCTCGCGGCTGGCAGGAGCTGTGCTGCGTAATAATAGAGGTCAAACCTCTGAGCCTCCAGGCCTCCCTCCTCCCAACTCCGGACCACGGTATGCAGGGCGACTCTACTTCGCCCGCCTGCCCAGAGCAAAGATGTGAGCAGCGTGTTGAGCGTACGAAATATTCGCGGGGGGAGCGGGCATAGGGTATTTTGCAGGACGTATAGCTTTTTTGGCAACATCACAATTTTAGCAACCGCTAACCGTCCCTTGAGGGAAAGAGGGAGCATGTTCCAGAAGGACACAGACTGGTGCAGGGGCGGAGCACCCGGTCAGCGTTGCAGGCCAGCAATTGTTCATCAGACGAGGCCACCTGGATTCCCAGATATCGGAAGGCCTCTGTGACAGGGTCAAGAGGAATCGGCAACAGACGGGTCTTAGTTTTAACGGGTTTTATTGTGTTGAACAAGTGATCAGTACACTTCTTTCTTAAAGACGTATTCCGTCGTGGGGATCTACTTCTACTCGGCCTCCTGTGATGGCGCTCGGATGGGCCGAGTCGACGAAACACCTCCGGACTCCGTCGAGGCTTTAAGTCTGGTTCCGTCTTGGCTCTCGGTTTAAACAGACAGAAACAGTCTTTCATGAGTGGGGTGCTTTACATATATACACGTGCAGGGGAAAAGGAGTGAGGACACATTAACCCGTGTAACTCTCTTGGCGTCGTACTAATGGCAGTGCAGGGTATTGCTCGGGGAAAGGTACCACGGGTCAAGGAGGGGTCAGGTTTAACTAGGCGAAGCGCCCTTATGTCTCACCCAGTTCCGGATAGTATTGCGTACCTGGGATAGCCACACACCTCCCCTGGGTGTGTGGCGGGGCGACTCGTGAAATCGTTGGCCTCCTGGCTTCTCGTCCGTTCTCGAACTTCCAGCTTCTTCAGGCTCCGAGTCGTCCCTCCTTTCTGCCTCCGTCTCCGTAGTCGTCCGCTTCTCTTCCGCTTCTCTCCACACGTCTTCCTCCCTCCGGGTGAACAAGCACACCTGGTGTTGGCGTTCCTCCATATAAGACGTCTCCGCCTCACCATACAGCCCCGCCCATTCCTCTGCTGTTTCCTCGTTAAAGGGCCAGTGTGTCTCCTCGCTCTCTGGCGTGCTATCTGTGGTCTCGACGTTCTGTGAAGGGTAGAAGAGGGGAGTTGAAGGGTAAACAATGTCCTGTACTGGCAGTGGCACTCTGTTACAGCCTCCAACTCCCATTTCAGCCCCAGGTATGGAAGGCTCCTCCCGGGTCGACATCACAGCCTGCCAGGGGAAAGATCAGAGACTTCCCAGGGTTTATACGCAGTCCTGAGGCCGCACCAAAGCGGTCCAGCAACCGCAGTAAAACGGGCAGCGATTCTCTCGGGGAGGTTAAATAGAACAGAGCGTCGTCCTCATAGAGGGAAATCACGCTCACAGTATCTCCCACCCTGATACCCCACTGCTCCATCTCCGTACGAATAGAGACCGCCAAGGGCTCTATCGCCAGGGCGAAAAGGAGCGGTGACAGGGGGCACCCCTGTCGAGTGCCCCTTTCTAAAGACCATTCCTCAGAACGGGCCGACCCAAGCCAGACACTTGCTCTAGGACTCCCTACAGGATCCAGATCCAATTGTAGAACACTGGCCCCAGCCCGCCATTTGGAGCACCTCCAAGATCTACCCCCAGCTGACAGTGTTGAAGGCCTTGGCCAGGTCAATCGACACCAGGACTTGGGGATCCTCCCTACCATGCACCCCATGGAGGATATGGTTCAGGCGCCGCAGGTTCATTGCGGTGTTGCGACCAGGGATAAATCCACACTGATCCTGATGCACCAAGTGCGCCATGTGTGGTGCAAGCCGGGTGGCCAGTAGTCTGGTAAGGATTTTCACGTCCGTATTGATCAGAGTTATAGGCTGGAACGCCGCAGGGTCGCAACTATCTACTCACAGTTTTAAAATCATACAAACCTCCCCCTGATTCATGGTGCATGGGAGGATGCCACACTCCAGGGCCTCACTATAGACACGCAAAAGGAGGTGGCCTAGGACATCTCCAAACGACTGGTAGAATTCAGGCGGGAAGCCGTCTCCGCCCGGGGCCTTAGCCCTCGGTAGGGCGGCCAATGCTACTCTGACCTCCCGGAGCGTTAAAGCCGCATCCAGTTCCTCCACCGCCTCCTTCGAGAGGGGAGGGGCAGCCTCCGTGTCTCTTCCCGCAGCCCCCGGAGCAACGCCAGGCAGATAGGCCGTCAGCAGGACTCGCCGGCAGCCCACAGATCCCTCCAAGACGGAGCCCCAGATGGCAGCGGGCTCCGTCGTCGACAGGCGGCAACGTGACCTCCGGAAACCGCAGCAAGGCAGGTCCGCCCCTCCGATTCCTCTCCGTGGTAGGCCATAGACCCCGGCCTCGCGTAGGCAGAGGCCCGGTCTCCACAGTGCCAGCTCCTACTGCGGTGTTACTCGCGGTAAGGGGCCACCGGTGGGAGAGGAGCCCTCGACTCCCGATTTTGAATGATTAGGAGCCCAAAGAGGAGGGTAAAACAGGATTTCTGGGTCCACAGTCCGGGAGCTGGTGGAGCTCACGTCCTGTCGGCCATGCTGCTTGGCCACGCCCACACCATGTTTTTTTATTTTTAAATAATTAATTTTTAAATAAAAGTTAGGTGGAGTTGGAGGTTGTAGTTGGAGGGTGGAGTTTGAGGCTGGAGTTTTAGTTGGAGGGCGGATTTGGAGAGTGGATTTGGAGTGTGGAGTTGGAGTGTGTATTTGGAGGGTTGTATTGGAGGGTGGAGTTGGATGGTGGAGTTGTAGGGTGGATTTAGATTTTGAGGGTGGAGTTGGAGTCTGTAGTTGTAGTTTGCGGGTGGATTTGGATTTGGAGGGTGGATTTGGAGGCTGGAGTTGTAGTTGGAGGGTGGATTTGTAGGGTGGATTTGGATGTTGGAGTTGGAGGGTGGAGTTGAACGGTGGAGTTGGAGGGTGAAGTTGGATGGGGTTTTTGGAGGGTGGATTTGTAGTTGGAGGGTGAAGTTGGAGGGTGGGTTTGGAGTGTTGAGTTGGAGGGTGTAATTGGGTGATGGAGTTAGAGGGTGTAGTCGGAGAGTGGATTTGGAAGGTGTAGTAGTACTTGGATGGTGGATTTGGATGGTGGATTTTGAGGGTGGATTTAGAGGGAAGAGTGGTGGGCGGGATGAGTGGTGGCGCTAGAGTATGGGCGCTAGAGTGTGGGCGCTAGAATGTGTGCGCTAGAGTGGTGGTGCATAGGGTGGTGGCGCATAGAGTGGTAGAGTGTTGGTGGAGAGAGTGGTAGAGTGGTGGCGGTAGAAGGCTGTACTGTGTGAAAGAGAGAGTGTGTGTGTGTGAGAGAGGGTGTTTGTGAGAGAGAGTGTGTGAGAGAGTGTGTATGTGTGAGAGAGACTGTATGTGTGTTAGAAAGAGAGAGTGTGTGTGTGAGAGAGTGTGTGAGAGAGTGTGTGTGTGTGAGAGAGTGTGTGTGTGTGTGAGAGTGTGTGTGTGTGTGTGACAGAGTGTGTGTGCGAGAGAGAGTGTGTGTGCGAGAGAGAGTGTGTGTGCGAGAGAGAGTATGTGTGTGAGAGAGAGTGTGTGTGTGAGAGAGAGTGTGTGTGCGAGAGAGTGTGTGTGTGTGAGAGAGTGTGTGTGTGCGAGAGAGTGGGTGTGTGTGAGAGTGTGTGTGTGAGTGTGTGTGTGAGAGAGTGTGTGTGTGAGAGAGAGAGAGAGAGAGTGTGAGAGAGAGAGAGAGAGTGTGTGTGTGTGAGAGAGAGTGTGTGTGTGTGAAAGAGAGAGTGTGTGTGTGTGAGAGAGAGTGTGTGTGTGAGAGAGTGTGTGTGTGTGAGAGAGTGTGTGTGAGAGAGAGTGTGTGTGAGAGAGAGTGTATGTGTGACAGAGAGAGAGTATGTGTGTGAGAGAGTGTGTGTGTATGTGTGAGAGAGAGAGTGTGATAGAGAGAGTGTGTGTGTGAGAGAGATGACATGCAAGAACGGAGAAGAAAGAATAAAACCTGAGAGGGGGAAGAGGACACAAAGTAAAAGGAGCGCAGAGTACTTTAAACTGGAGAATCCAAGAATGCGTGGGCAGATGGGGATTGCTAGAAGGAAGAGTGGAAGAGAACCAGGGAAAAGAGAAGGGGAAGGAGAGATCCGCAGAATGAGCAATGGTAGAGAAGGGGAGGAGAAAAGGGGGTGTGAAGGATAGAGTGGAGAAGAAAGTGAGAGAGGAGGGGGAGAAATGTTGGAGAATAATGATGAGGGGAGTGAAAGCTGGATGGAGAAAGAAGGGTTGCTTGTGGAAGGAATGGCTTGAAAGAGTGGGTGTGCACGGCCCAGGGAGGAGTGAACGAGAGGGGGCGGCGTGGTGTGCGAGGGAGGAGTGAAATCATAGCACGAGGAACCGAGCTCCCCCTTCAATGGATTCTTCCAGATGTTTTATCAATTGGGACAAAGCCCTGCCAAAGGTTCTGGGCTGCAAACAACAGGGATGCCTGCCAGAGCCAATGAGAGGGAGCGAGGCGGGGAGGGGCCGGCGCGAGGGCATGACAGGGAGGTGATAAATGGAAGAATGAATAGAGGAGGGAGGGATAGGATAGGAGAGTGGTAGAAAATGGAAAGGAGGACGGGGAATGCTTGAGAGCAAAATGGGAAACCAAAGGCGCCGCTAGGAGGAAGAGGGCGAGCTAAGGAGAAGAGATGGAGAGATTGGCAGAGGAAGGACAGAGGAACGTGCAGGTAGGGCGGAAGCGGGCCTGAGCACGGAAAACACAGGGGCGAAAAGAGAGGGGGAGAGCAGGGCAAAAGTTCGCTCCGAGTGAAAAGAAGCAGAAGGAAGAAACAGTAGGAAGAGAACGAGGAAAAGGGCGAAAGAGAGAGCAGGAAACAAAGAAAGACTGTGATTAAGAAGTGGAGAAACGGAGACCAAAGGAAAGGGAGATGAAGGGTGAGGAGAAAAAGCGTAGAGACAAGCATTGGCCGTGAAAGTGCGTAAAAACACGAGCAGGAGATGGTGATGGTGGCAGTGCAAAGCTGCAAGTAACAGGAGAACGTTATTGTAAACAAGCTCTTGGCATTGCTGTGGGGGAGCGGGGCGGGAGCGTATTGCTTTGAAGTCTGATGGCGGGGGGCAGGGGAGCAGCTTGGGAGCGCTTTCCATTGAAGTCTGGTGCGAGGCTGATGGGTTTGATGTGCACGCGCGTCTCACACGACTGGATCACATGAACTGAACGTAATCCGCGCTTGATCAAGAGTTTGTTTCGCCTACTATATACTCGCTATTAATCCCTGCGGGATATAATAGCGAGACCTAAAAAAAATATATATATATAAAAACGAATTAGACAAGTTTATATTTATTTTTTGTTCCATACAGTGGTTTGGTGCAAAACTCTAAGTTAGCCTCTAGGGGCCATTGAATCTTGAGAACTATGATCCATGAATATTTTCCTCACAAATCCTTTCTTTTGCTACAATGACCATTGTCATACTTAAGTGGCTCTGAACTGATTCTTTGTTTGACTGCATACTGACTAGCATACCTTGGTAGTAACCCTGTATTTCCACCTAAGTCTATTTTTGTACTAAAAGATGTTTTAATGGTGTCTTTGTTGTTTGTTCTCTTTAGCTCCCCGGGAGGATTTGATCTATGTGTCTTGCATCTACCGCAACACTGGCATCAACAAGCCAGACTATCTGTCCACAGTGGATGTGGATCCCAAATCTCCAACCTACAGCCAGGTATGGTGCAACGCATTCAGGGTTTTCTCCGCAGCTTCCTTGTAACGCTCGGTGCTTGTTTACCAGCCTCCTAATGCAGATAGAAACAAAACTCTACTGGTTGTTGATAGAGTGATATAAAATCTCTTAGAAGAATTTTACACTTCCCTTGAAAGAGAGGACATGATTAGTAGGACCGCTTGAAAAAGATTACAAAATATACAATTATATTTTTTCCTAGGGTGTATAAATGGTTAATAACGAAAGGTATGCATATCAAACTTGCTTCCTCTTACTATCTGTAGCTGCACAACGATGGTCATAATAATGGTGAATGTGTGTTTTACTGTAGATATTTTCCCAACAATTATCCATAATCTGGAATAACCATTATGTTTGTTAAAACGTACATTTTGCCAAAAGTGGCAGTTTTTTACAAAAACTATATTTTCCTCCAAAAATATTTCATATTCTATTTTTTGTTCAGACTGCTACACATACTTTGTGTTGAATTACAAACATTTTGCTACTGGATTAAGATGAAACCAAGTTCAAATCTGAGCAACATCACAAAATTGGAGGTTTCTTTTGTTATAATTCTCTTCTGAACTAGGAATTCTGCACATCTCAATTTATAAACGTTCTCAATTAAGGTTTCCTCCAAAACCGATTAGCTGCTCCCATCTCTGCAGAAGATGAGTATTTCATTCTACTGCCCTATAGGGGATGTACCTGTATGGAAATTGTGAAATGTATTGGGTCCGCCTAGTAGTGGTCATTCTGAGACGTTGGTATGTTGGAAAAATCTTATGATGTCCTGCACTATGTTGTTGTGAGATGCTTTCATGCATGTCTTAGATCATCTTAACTCGGTATCGCACCTTTTGTCCTACAGATCATCCACCGCTTGCCAATGCCTAACATGCTTGATGAGCTCCACCATCTTGGTTGGAATGCCTGCAGCAGTTGCTATGGTGACCCCACCAAGAAGCGGGACCGCCTGGTTTTGCTCAGCCTGATCTCGTCACGGATTTACATCGTGGATGTGGGGACAGATCCACGGTCTCCAAGACTGCACAAGGTATATATGTTTCGCTTGGTTAAAAGACTCTTGTTTTGTAATCCATGCATATGAACCTCATCTTGCAAGATTTCTTCTTCACAGGTTAGGAGTACTGACCCCAGAATGCAAAATTCTGAGGGCCAGATATTGCTGAAAGGAACTGCTTTGCTGCTTGCATGATTAAGATTGAACTTTGAAGACCACTAGGTGTGCTCCGGACCACAGTTTATAAATATGACAGAATTTAGCTTTATTTTTGCAGAGCCAAAATGTTTCTCCACTTTTAAAATGTTAACTATGGAACTAAGTTTTAGGTGGAAACTTTTTGTTCTTTTTAGGTCTCGCCTACGCAGTGCGCATGCACTGCATAGGAGACCTTTAGCCGTTGTGCAGCTCTTTTTTGAAGCACATACTCGTGCTTGTGGCGGCATACGCCTTGCGGGTGTGTGCAGCGGCGCGCCACAAACACAGGTATGTTGAATTCGTGCCGTTTTTTTCTTACGCGTTTTTCTGGTCCCTATTTAGATCCTTATCTACCCGATGTGTGATAGATGCCTGTGGACGTGAGTCTCGCTGTGCCTCATTCATTATATGTGACGTTTTGAGATGCCATCATTTTTTACACTTTCAAGCGTCATAACATGTTTTGCTTTCTACAGCCATGTCTCTCTTTCCTCTTCCCATCTTTATTTGGTCACCCCATTTCTTCACACAATCGCCCTTTATACTGCCCTGCCTCTCCCCTACTCTTCCTCTTTCGTTATCTTTCTCGCCTGCACTCCTTTGCTCCCCTCACGCTTTCCTTCCCTCGCACTTTCTCTCCTCTTCACCCGTCCTTTCAATTTCCCCACTCTCTCCATCACTCCTTGTCCTCGTTTCTCCACCCACTCCCACCCTCCCTCTTATTTTGTCCTTCGTCAACCAGTCTTCTCTCACTCCACGATCTCGCCTTCTACATTTTCCTCCTCTTCTCCAGCCATTTGCCACTTTATGCTTTATCTCTGCACCCTTTCTTCCTTCCATTTCTCCTTCCTCCCTTCCTTACTCTACCCACCTCTTCTTACCGTCTCCATGACCTCTTTTATTTTATTCTTATATCCTCCTCTCACTTTCTTCCTTCCTCTGTCTCCTCTCTTTCGCTTGTTCATCCCTTCTGTCAGTCGGGTTGTCCATCCAGATCCTGTTGTTCTAGGGAGGACCTTGCAATACCAAAGGCTGCTGTCATGTTCTCTCTACGGCTTCCGGGTTCTCGATATTGTACTCATGATTTCCTTGGCTCTCATTTGGCACTGGTGACCGAGCAGTCAAGGTTTACTCAAGGGGTGGTGAGAAGACCGATTTCAGACGGAATATCACTAGCAAGTTTACACAGCTAATGAAGTTCAACGTTCAAACCTGGGTATTATAGAAAATCACAGTCAGAAACTATAGCAAAACCTCGAAGTCCCTAACCCTGACTGTCTATAAATGTGAAGGTCGGTTTTTAATGCAGCATCACCCTATGCAGTGGCCTAAGTCATGTGGCACTGCAAAAAACGCAAAATAAATAAACATCAAAATACAATCTTCAGCTTACTCTTTGCCAGGCCTATTCTAATCAATGAACACATTTCTACCTCTCTCTACCCCTCTCTCTCTCTCTACCTTTCTACCTCTCTCTCTCTCTACCTCTCTCTCGCTACCTCTCTACTTCTCTACCCCTCTCTCTCTCTACTTCTCTACCTCTCTCTCTGTCTCTCTGTCTCTCTACCTCTCTCTCTACCCCTCTCTCTCTACTTCTCTACCTCTCTCTCTGTCTCTCTCTCTGTCTCTCTACCTCTCTCTCTACCTCTCTCTCTACCCACCTCTCTCTCTACCCCTCTCTACCTCTACCTTTCTACCTCTCTACCTCTACCTTTCTACCTCTCTCTCTACCTCTACCTCTCTCTCTCTCTACCTCTCTCTCTCTCTACCTCTCTCTACACCTCTCTCTCTCTCTACCCCTCTCTACCTCTCTCTCTCTACCTCTACCTCTACCTTTTGACCTACCTTTCTACCGCTCTCTCTACCTCTCTACCTCTACTTCTACCTGTACTTCTACCTCTACCTCTCTAACTCTACCTCTAACTCTCTCTCTCTACCTCTCTATCACTCTCTAGCTCTCTACCTCTCTCTCTACCTTTCTCTACCTCTCTCTCTCTCTCTCTCTCTCTCTCCCTCTACCCCTCTCTAACTTTCGACCTTTCTACCTCTCTACCTTTCCACCTCTCTCCCTACCTCTCTACCTCTACCTGTACTTCTACCTCTCTAACTCTACCTCTACCTTTCTCTATCTACCTCTCTATCGCTCTCTATCTCTCTCTACCGCTCTATCTACCTCTCTCTCTCTACCTCTCAACCGATCCCTCTCTACCTCTCTACCTCTCTCTCTCTCTCTCTCTAGCTCTACCTCTCTCTCTACCTCTCCACCTCTACCGCTACCTCTCCACCTCCACCTCTACCTCTACCTCTCTACACCTCTCTACCTCTCTCTACATCTCTCTACCCCTCTCTACTCCTCCACCTCTCTACACCTCTCTACCTCTCTCTCTACATCTCTCTACCCCTCTCTACTCCTCCACCTCTCTACACCTCTCTACCTCTCTATACCTCTCTACCTCTCCTCACCTCTCTACCTCTCTACACCTCTCTACCTCTCAACCAGTTGAATTCCGGGAAACGCAACCCATCGGTATTTCAAATCTGCGCGTAAAGCGTGGGTAGGATGAGCCGTGCCTCTCAGAAAGGGATGTTCTTTTTACATAATTTGTATTTAATAGAATTGGGAAGCAGAACAGTCTCCACAGTTGAGATACAAATTCACATACACTGGCGACCGCTTTTGAATTGGCTTTAAAACCATTCAAAGATGGCTGCAGCGTCTACATGGGATGCAGTGGACTAAGTGGCAGCCGGAGCCTGATAGTACTGCTTGTCCTTAAAAAAAAACCGAAAAAAAGCATTGGCATAGCCAATAGGTCTCCCCTTTGGGA
Organism: Lissotriton vulgaris; assembly: GCF_964263255.1. Taxonomy (NCBI): domain Eukaryota; kingdom Metazoa; phylum Chordata; class Amphibia; order Caudata; family Salamandridae; genus Lissotriton; species Lissotriton vulgaris. The sequence continues at coordinate 95,254,348 of NC_141700.1, forward strand.
CCTTATAAGTGTTCAAGTACAATATCCTTGCTTTACAACATCAAGTGTTGCATTGCTAAACACGTATACGGTCCCAAAGGCGAGACCTATTGGCTATGCCAATGCTTGTTCTAATTATGAAAGCAGCATAAATCATGGAAATATGGTTTGCTTCATGTTCACGTCCCTGCTACAGACCGGTTAAACAGACGTATTGTTTCCGTACTGACTTAAAGTGGACTTTAAGTCAGCCTAGTGCTCATAATGGATGGTTTTGTTGTCTATCGCAGTTGTTTGCTCTTGATTGAGTGGCTATTCTTGTCTTTGTGCCTCCTAAGAGCATTTCAGTTTCACAGAGTTCTGATTGGATATGTTACATCGTTCCACTGCACACCTAAAGAGGACTTTTTAAAATGTACTTTTGAACACCCTATGGGAGTGCATGTGTTTACTTGCGCTTACTTCTTTCCCCCCATCTTTTCCTCTTCATCCCCTCTGTCGCTCTGACTTCGCAGCACCCCCAATGTTTACCGCCGACTCCTTCTTATATATGTAAATATATATTTTATTTAATTGTACGAGGGACAAGCAGCTAGAAAGTGATCAGGGGTGCTTGCTTTATTTTATCATACCTAATGGGCACTTCTTTCTTGTTTTTCCATTTTAATTTCCCTTTCTGAATTAAGTGCCATGCACCTTGACTTGTGTACATGCAAGCTTCACAACGAACACGCGTGCTAATTCATGTCAGTTTATGTATACATGTCAATATCCATGTGCTTGTCTTGGCAGTCGTCTTGTTGTGGGTTTTATTAAAAAAATAAAATGCATTTCAAGGTTGGCCTGTACACACATATGTCTTGACACATTATCACACGTGATTGGCAACAAGCATTGGTAAAATCAAGCATTGCCGTTGAGATGTATTGGCTTTGCCATTGCTTATTTAAATCTAGTTATTTATGATACAGGACTTTTCTTTGTTACAAACAGGATTGCTCAAAACGTTCTAGAAACAGCAGATGTTTCATATACTTTTGCAATGTTCTCAAAATTGTTTAGCTCCAGAAAATATTGCATAAAAAATGACTTTCTGCAATCCTTATCCATAGGCAGTCGAACCTATTGATGTCTACTTCAAGAGCAACCTGGCAAACCTACATTCCACACACTGTCTGGGCAGCGGCGAGGTCATGATCAGCTCTGTGGGAGATCCATCTGGCAATGCCAAAGGTACCGATCAACTACTCTACTGGCATCAATGCTGCCAATGCAGACCCAACACATGCTAGCCTCAGACCCAACACACGCTAGCCACAGACCACAGCCTTGTTGTTCTGTTTTATTCAAGGTTTTGTGGCCACTGCTAGGTAGAACATCCTGCTACCCTCATATTGCTTTCAGAGCTTGACCTTTGATCCCCAATCACTACCCAAAAATGTATACTTTTTACAATGGGGTGTATTTTGAAGTACAAATTCCTTGTGGCATTGCACTTTAATTACCAAGTGGGACCTGTCTTTAGTTCCTTCCTTACTTAGGAACCATACTTATAATTTTCAGCACAACTGCTCTATTTTTAAAGGAGCAGTACAGTGATGTCTCAAGAAGTAGTTGTAATTTATAATCAATCAGCAGTTACATTTCAGCACATCTTCTCCATTTTTAATGGGGTTATAGTGACTTCTCAACAAGGTCACTAGATTTTTTTAATTTGGCAGTACTGTGATTTCTCTGCAAGGTAGCTATATTTTTAATTGGCAGTACAGTGATTTCTCATAAATACTGCTCTATTTTTAATTGAGCAGCACAGTGACTTTTCAGCAAGATTGCTATATTTTTCATGGGAACTTGCAGTAGCTTCTCAGCATTGCTTTATTTTTAATGCAGAAGTACTGTGACTCAGCAAGGCAGCTGTACTTTTAATGATGCAATACACTGGCTGTTTTAATTTGGCGCCACAAGGCTGTATCTGATAGAGATGTCTAGCCTCAGATTTGTTACCATAGAATTATCCCCAGGTGTGACACTGGATCCAGAATTTTTCTCACAGGCAGTACCCCTGCGCGCCGGTAGGTGGCGTCGATCAGCTCCGTGTTATGTCGTCTGTGCCTGATGTGAGTGCGGGTTACCTATATAGGTACCACCCCAGCTCACTGACGTCTGTTCTTTTCTTTTGGCGCCAATTTGTCACGATCGCTCTCGCCTCCAAGGCGAGAAGAAGAAGAAAAGGTAAAATAGCGCGATCTCTCCAAACGGACTACATGTCCCAGAAGGCAAAGCGGCTCTGGAGAGCAGGAAAGAAGGCTGAGTCTATATAAGCTCCTCCTCTGCAACAGGTCAGCGCTTGACAATTGTTATGGTGGTTTAGGTATTGGCGGATGGTGTTGTCCCCGCCGGATGTATACCCGAGAAACCCATCGCCGAGGAAAAGCCTGCGTGGTCAAACGGATCCCAGTCTACGCCGAAGAAAAGCCTGCGAGGTCAGACACTCAAGTCGACGTCGAAGAAAAGCCTGCGAGGTCAGACACTCAAGTCGACGCCGAAGAAAAGCCTGCTAGGTCAGACACTCAAGTCGACGCCGAAGAAAAGCTTGCGAGGTCAGAGGAGTGGAGAAAACTTCTGACAAAGTCGCAAGTATACCAAAAGAAGAACGGGACCGTTCTTCTTTCCCAGTATTTTTCTTTCTTTCAAGTTTCCCGCGTATTACGCGTTCTGATTTCATTTATTCCCCGGAAGCTCCCAAGTTTCGTAAGATAGAGTTCTTACTTGAGTTCATTGTTATTGTACCCTATGACAACAAGATTGTTCCCAAGAGTAATTGAGAACAAGAGTCTACAGAGTAAATATACTTTTCTGTATCCAAGAGTAGAAGAGCCTCATTGGGAAATACGGCATTGGAGAAAGTGACGGTAACTTTCTCTTCACCTATCCGGTTATCTCTGATTGAGGAACTGATTGTTTTCATCTTAAGACGAGAGAGTTTTATCTCTGGTAAGTGTCATTACTCGGGGCCAGGGGGGGGGAAGTGCCCATAAAGAGACCAGGTACTCATACCTGTCATTTGTCTCTCCACGCTGCAGTACGTCCCTCCACCGAGTTCTTGCGGATCACCCAGACCCAGAAGGCAGCATCCCAAACTCCTGCTCTCCTACACCTTTACACCTCCCGGCTTCTCGCAATACTCACTCAGAAGGTGATTCCCACGTCACCACTGGGTGTGGTGTTTAGACAAGTCGAGGGGACTTTCATCCCATCGTTCCTGCTGGCCAGCTTCCTCAGGTTAGTGGCGCGCGGCTGTACTTGCGCCGCTTGCAATCCCGACACAATTGGTGCAGATCCAGAGAGGGCTGCTCTTTCAGTCAATTTTTTACTGATCTTTTTCGACTTTTTGTCAAGAGTTTTTTCCTGGTGTGGCAGGAATGTCTTCTATGAAGGTCGGCTTCATGCTCTGCGGCACCAGCCACTGACCGATATCTGCAACGCACCCGCATTTTGTTTGCCTTTGGTGCCTCAAGCGTGACCAGGTCGCAAAGACCTGTATTGACTGCCGCGCCATGAACTGAAAGGCTTTGAGGGAGACGTCCCTCAAGCTCCTGGCTTGGTGTACGATGCCGCAACGGTCTCAATTCCGGTTGAGAGAAAGGCCCCGAAATCAGTTACGGAGCCCAAAATGTTTGACACGCTCGAAGTCAGCGATTTACTCGAGAAATCACACCACATGAAGGACCAAGAAGTTGAAGAGGTTTTCAACTTCACGTCAGCCCGCGAGACGAGGGAGCGTAGATATTTGAGGCCTGGAACCAAGGTTGATTTCGCGCCTAAGTAGAGTTTGTGCTTCCCGAGCTTCCAGAAACCGGAGCGACCCCCACTCAACTTCATGAGTTTTAAGAGACCATGAGCCTCACATTTGAGCAGCCCACTCCCACTTGCGCACCTTTGGGCCTTGCGGGTTCGGAAGGGGCCCACACTGGATTGAAGACGATATCTCCTGCACCAGTCGGGCCCCTTGAATCCACGGATGGATCTGGACAAGCACTGGTTGTACCACCTTGACCGTCCCGATGCCAGCACCCACCGGTGGAGCTGCCCCCATTCTGATACCCCACTCTGGCTTGGAGCCAGAGGTGCATCGTCTGCCACTGACTGGAGCCATGCCTTCCAGGCCAGAGCCCCAGCCCTATGCTTATGAGCTAGGATTTAGGGAGGTTTCTTTTTTTTCCTTTTGACCCAGACGTGGACTGGTGTGAGGATTTGGCGGACGTCAGAGGACTGGATACCTCTCCAGATTCTGGCATGCTTTCTCTCCCTACTGTGGCTGTGGAGGAGTCATTTGCAATGGTGGTGAGAAGGGCGGTCGAGGACCTGGACCCTAGCCTGCCCTCAGTGGCAGTCAAGATGAACATCTTGACTGAGTTGATTCAGCGGGGAGTTTCCCCTCGTATAACATCAGATCAATGGGTTCTGCAGATTGTCCGAAGGTGCTACTCCCTCCCCTTCGGGACTACCTCTCCACCCATGCCATCTACTTGCAACAGGCTGATTGAGGATCATCTTTCTTTGCTCAGCTAGAAAGTGATGGCTTTTGTGGCCTAGGGAGACAGAGAGGGTTCAGACGCCAGAAGTAGGCCGTGGTTGCTATTCCTGCTACATTCAGGTGCCAAAGGAGGACGGAGGCCTTCGTCCTAGCCTCTATCTGCAACCTCTCAATTTCTTCCTCAAGAAAGAGAAGTTCAAAATGCTCACATTCGCTCAGGTCTTGTCTGCCCTGGGCTGGGTGGTAGCATTGGACTTACAGGACTCACACTTCCTCATTCTTGTCCTACCTGCCTACAAGCACTAACCGCAGATCACGGTGGGCTTTGACCTCTTTCAGTTCGCTGGGCTCCCTTTTGGCCTTACCAGTGGGGACGGCAGTGGTTGCAGCTCATCTGCAGAGATCAGGGTTGCCTGTCTTCCCCTATCTCGACGACTGACTGTAGAAGGCAGGCTCGCCCCAGGCTATCATCTCCCACCTCCTGACTATGCAGACATCCTGCATTCGCTGGTGTTTCAATATCAATATAAAGAAAGTCACACCTGACTCCCTCACAGACGCTCCCTTTCTTAGTAGGTGTTCCGGATACGATGCAGTTTTGGGCCTATCCTCCAGAACGGCAAGTCCAGGGTATTCAGGCCTAGATGTATCATCGTTCCCATTTGCGATTTAATAGCGATTTTTACCGAATCGCTATTAAGAAATCGCAAAATGGGATGTATGTTTAAAATCGCTTTTTTTTGCGATTCCTTATTATTTCTAATTTGCGAATTCGCAAATAAGGAATAATTTCCCATTCATTCCTATGGGCCAGGAGGCCCATAGGAATGATTGTGAAATAATTCTCAAATTGCGAATTCGCAATTTGCTAATCGCAATTTGAGAATTATTGCAAGGGTGCAGGGGTGTCTCATGGACACCCTGCTGCACCCCTGAAACTTACATGTGTGTGCATATGGCCCACATACATGCCCTATGGGCATGTATGTGTGCTACATGCCACCTTCAAAATTGCTTAATTGTGAATTTTGAATGGAATTCACAAATTAACACCAACCTCAAATTGGTGTTAATTTGCGATTTCTTACCCTGAATTCGCAAATTGAAATTGCTTCATACATGGCATTTAAGGAATCGCAAAATTGCGATTCCTTAAATGCTTAAGCAAAATAAGGAATCGCAATTTTTTGCGATTCCTTATTTTGCTAATTTCTCAAACATCCCAAAAGATGCAAAATGTCCGTTTGCGATTCGTTAAGGCCGAAATTCTGCGAATTTTGGCCTTAACGATCTAGGCCTCAGTCTATAATACTGATGTTTTAGGCCTCAATTCTGGATTTTGGTGAGACTGACTATGAGACAGCTGGGCCTCATGTCCTTCTGCATCCTACTAGGGACACATGCACGCTTGGATATGCAGGCTTTGCAGTGGGACCTTGAGATCCAGTGGGTGCAAAATCAGGGAAATCCATCCGACATGGTCCAGGTCTCGGAGGGAACTGTAAAAAATGCAGTGGTGGTTAACGAACCGCAGTTGGGTCAATGGCAGATCACTCTTCCTTCCCCAACCAGATCTGATAGCTGATAGATAGTCACTACCAGATACGTAATTACCAAAGGTAAGAATCTTGTTCTTTAATGCAACATTAGAGTGATTTTTCAGGAGGGCTGCTGTATTTTTGATGTGGAAGGACAGAATTCTCAAGAAGACTGCTAATATTGTAATGGACCCTATAGTTACTTCTCAGAAAGACTTCTATATTTTAAATGGGATTGTACGTGGCCTTCTCCGAAAGGCTGCTTTATTTTGATTGGTGGAGTGCAGTAATTCTGCAAGTTTATTTTAATGGTGGTTTCTTAGCTTTGCTGCTGTATTTTTAATGAGGAAATACGGGTACTTCTCAGCAAGCTTGCTATATTTATAGTGGAGCAGTACAGTGGCATCAGCGCAGTACTGCAACATTTCTAATTGTGCTATACTTGCCATGCCCTGGCAGTGCAGCAACCATTTGCCACTTCATATACGTAGATGTTAGCAAAAAAAGTGGCAAATTCAAACGTTCAAAACATCACAACCTCCTAAAAAAGGATTTGGTCATTTACCTTCACCTGGTTCCCTTAAAACTGTTTTGTGTGTTGCAAAAGCCCACAGCTTGCACCCATTCAGAATTGCTGGAAAAAAGACCAATCATTAAAAAGAAAAAAAGAATGACCAACAAAATTGAATTGATGTATGGATCTCTGACCTAAGGTGTGTACTTAAACTGATAAAGCAAGACATGCTAAAGTTTACATCAGTGAAGCCTAGTTTGGAAAATATTTTGGGAAGAGTGTGCCACATATTTCTTGCATCCTTGTTGCAGAGTTTGCCACTTCTTAATTCTGTCGGTTCGGAGAATGTGGGATTAAACATGCAGTGAAATAAATGTTTTAAATCAAATCTGAACATGCACCACGGCACACAACCAGTTCCCAGTCCGAACTGATTGCCACTGGCGGCCCTGTCTGTCTGTTTGTCCTCTGCAGGTGGGTTTGTCTTGCTGGATGCAGAGACCTTTGAGGTCAAGGGGGCATGGGAGAAGGAAGGCCATGCTGCTCCCTTTGGTTATGACTTCTGGTACCAGCCCCGCCACAATGTAATGGTCAGCACCGAATGGGGGACTCCCAGGCTCATGTTCGACATCTTTAAATGGGAGGATGTGCCGGCGGGTAAGAGACACCTATTCTTGAAGCATATAGGAAGAATGCGTTCTAAATAATCATTTTTATAGGGCATCCCACCAATTCACTTATCCCAGGGTGTTTTAGAAAGATGTTGTATTATTACCAAGTCAGTGTTCTTTTTCTTTTTTTTCACGATGTATTGTTGAGTGAGTCCTCCTGCAACTCATATCTGTGAACTGCAGCTTACTCACGGATCTCTGCTGGACAGCTTATTCAACGCACTGGACCATTAAACTACATCATACAGGGAGGTTGATAGAGAACATGTTTGTTACAAGGGTCTTCTTCAGGGCAAATGCTTTCTGCCTGACAACAGTGTTCCATTAAACATTGCTCTGGTCGAGATCCACATTTAATTTTTTTTAACCTTTTTTTTCAGTTTTGTATAAAAAACATACAGCAGTAGTTAGACTATAAAATAGGCGATAAAGCAGGCATATCATGGGAAAGTCTATCAAAAGCCAATCATCCTGTACACGAGTTCCGAGAGCTCAATCTGACGACAGGCACCCTCCACACATAGGCACTCCAACACGAGCCTACCCCCTAATTGAAGTCCTCCTCCCCGCTGCATGTAGCCCATCATTTCACTCATACACCATGCTTTCACTATCAGAAGAGGCCACGGTGGCCTGTGGTTCTAGGAGTGTATCACAGAGGTCACTCCAGACTGCGAGGTCCTTCACCAACTTGTCATCCACATTAGATTTTTTAAAATCTTTTATTGTTTTTAATTAGAAATCCAAAAGTACAAGCGGGAGACATCGTAACCATATGTCTTCATGTTGGCAGGAACAATTAGTCAATCACCTAGACAGAAGTGCTAAAGCACATAGCATGCCCTTCATACAAAATGGAATTTGCACCCCCCTTCATACTAAGTTTCCCTTAGTCAAACAAGGGTAGTATAACCAGGTTTCGCCTTGTCCTTCATATATTGTTTCCTTTAAGGCTAGACACCCAATTTATACTTGGGCATTGCCAACCCTCATTTCATTGCCAGCATTGTCATGGGTGTGAACGTAAGGGTGTGGCCCTAAGAAAGGTATCAGCATGAAGGATCCACATTATTCAGCCTTACGAGTGGTTGCATAATAAAGCTCTGGAATAATACAGGTTTGTGCAGCCTGATGACTCCCTGCAATGCTGCTGCTCTCACACTGTAAATTCTGTAGTAATTGAAACTCTCGGAATAGATTACTAAAACAACCCATGCAGTGACTTTAGTAAAAACTTTGGCTTACTAGCATTAGACTGCATTTAAACTCTGATTATAAAATACATCAGCCAGCATCATGTTTTCCAAAACAGCATTTCACTGAACATAAATAAATAAATAAAAATCGATCGACATCAGTTTTTTTTCAGTCAGTACCTAGAGACTTCTAGTGAATGTAGATAGCACTTTATATATTTTCACATATAAATATGAAAGCAAAGTATTTTTCATCTCCTAGCTTATCACTTATGGTTCATATTATCCCCAGCCGAGTAACCTTTGGATACTAAAATAGCTCTCTACATTCCTTTTCTGTGTGAAGCTTCATTCTGTTTTTTTGTTTTTAGTGGTGAGCTTTTTGGATTCTCACTCTATCCCAGTCTATCTCTTTCTTTCTATCCCGTGGTGTGGAGGGAAAAAGGTTCTCTGTTGTTTGGACGGTGAGAGGGTTGGAGGGAGGAGAACAGACTAAACGTATAAGACAACCTTGCTTTTATTAATTTGTTGTTATTGGTGGGATTACTAAATATGCCCAGAGAGCTCCATTTGACTAATAATATACAACCATTTTTGAAGGACGAAAAACTTAACTACAGACTAGTATTTGGAATTTTGTACATAATATGCCGAGTTAAAAATTCATCACACCAGTATGCTACATTTTAATTGTTGGAGTGTGAAGTCGGAAAGTCCATGGTAGGTTTGAGACACCTGTGTCTTCACTCCCAATTTGGCATGCAGCTGTTAGTACTACCATAGAAGTATGTACTCATTTTGTCAAGATTTAGAGTGTGCAGGCTGAGTTGTTTTTCTGAGAGGATTCGAATAGTTGTTATGTAGGTCACTCTAAGATCTCTGCAGGAGAAAAGATTCTGAGCATAGTACCGGGACTTGAGCATATTATCTGCAGGTTACAAGTAGCTCTATGTAGCATGCACTCAATTCCCTAGCTAGCCAAAAGGATTTGGAACCTGTGATGTGCAGGATAAGGCAGAGGTTTCAGTAGACCGTTAAATTAGTGACTTGAGTTATATTTGATCAGAACATGTAGCCTCCAGATTTCACACACCTCTCAGGTGCCAACTGATTTACTCACACAAAATTTACCAGATACTACCTATGGGATGCATGTTGCCTCCTTCCAGACCTGGCTTTTTTTGCCATCAGCATGGTGCATTATGAGACTTGGAGTTGTGCTTTAATATTGTAGATCTCACAGAGTTAAGTTAAAAAGTCAGGAAGACTGAATATCACACATTACATTAGGCCACTGATTAACTTTGTAAAGTATTAACAACATGCACATAAACCCACCTAACTATCTCAGTGGTGTAGGGAAGTGAAAGCTACGTATTACACACACACACACACACAAGCTCTTTAGCACTTGGTGGATGTCATATCTCTCACCATGGCATAGGCGTAGTCTGTGGTCGACTGATCTTGCCAATGGCAGTGCCGGATTACTAAAGAGTGAGATCTTTCAATAAAATAATGTAAGAAGAGTACCTTAAATTTCGTTGCTTATAAAATATAGGGAGCGTCATTAACGGGTTGCTGGGGAAATCTGGGAAAAGGTAACAGATGAAGGAATCCTGTAAAATACTGCTACAAACTAACCAGTGAACTCCATTATAGGTCTTTATGGACACAGTGTTAATGTGTGGGACTGGAACAAACACACCCTCATCCAGAGACTCGACCTGGGCGAAGATGGATACATTCCAATGGAAATTCGATTTCTTCACAACCCCGATGCAGCTGAGGGCTTTGTTGGTTGCTCCTATGGCAGCTCGGTCTTTCGCTTCTACAAGACCCAGGTAGGCCCTACAGTTACAAGTCTTTATTTCCTCCTGTATTAGAGGGACTGGAAAAGTTGATAGGAACCATGAATCTAATATGGATACTAGACTGACGAAATATGCAGTATTTAACATTGGGCAATTTATAGGATTATACGGCTTGGGTGGAGTTAAAGGATTGGCACGCGACATAGAGACAGCCACTTCTAGATCTGGGTGGAGTTAAAGGGTCGGCACAGCGATATAGCATCTCTCATCCACTGTACTGAATGGGCTTACTGGATGATGCAAGGAAGCAGAGCCTATTAAATTTTGGGCAGATGCTTATAAGGGAATATATTCATATGCAGCCTCTTTCCTCTGTGGCTGGATGGTCACATGGATATTGACACAGAGATGCACAGAACCTTTCAACTCTTGCACTGGATGAGAGTGGGGTATAGGCCCAAGAATATATGGTTCATCTCCCTAATATATAGGTTCAGGGTATGGTACCGTTCACCTCTAGGATTGTTCATTTACTTTGTACCTACCATATGTGGAGTCCCTTGGTTCCAATGTGGATGGACTGTGGGATGTTCTCTGGGATACAGAGCATTACCCACTGTACAGAGAACATCTGATCTTTGAGAAATGAACATGAACTTCCAGCTGTACTCAGACAGATGTATTTTCCTATGGAAACATTATTGAATTTTGTAGAAATGCAAAGCAAAACTCGTTCTATCAAGAGTTATCCTATGAGAGGACAACTATCCAAGTCACCAGAGTTTGTATTCTTTACCCGCAGTCTCCGATCCACATCCAAAAAGAGTGAGAACTTCACTCATGACAATAAAAATATGTATTTAATGCTTTCCCAAAACATACATTTCGATATGAGACACCGGCCAAGGTGAAATAATATAAATTGGAATCTCCACACTATTTTAAAGGCAGATGCCATTGAAAAGAACAACTAGTGACATAGGATGACATTATCTGTTTGCCACACTATAAATGCAGGCCTTAACCTATATATTCAACAGCAGATCATCAAATGAAAATAACTCCTAGTCAATCAATCAGATTCTTGTACAGCACGACTACTCACACGTAAGGGTCTCAAGGCGCGGGGGAGGGGTAGCAGTGAGGCACTGGATTAATGGCATGGACCTGCAGTTTGACTCACTGAACTTGCAAACTCTCATTCACAACTTCACAACAATGGGCATATCTACCAGCCTTCTCTATAGCGAGGGGAGGTGTGCAACCAAGCCTATCAAGCTTTTCTGGGGAATTTAACCTTCTGAGGGGTTGCAGGGTCACTCCTTCATTATTCAAAAGTACTTAGCACTGTTTCGGTAGCTTCAGCATCACCTGAGCCGCTCCCACCCTGCTGTCAGTTTGTCAAATTAACATTTTGTTTAACTTGGCACTGTTTTCCAGTTCATCCTTGGGCTAAGCTGTTCTTTGTTTGATTGACAAAACAAGATGATGCACGCCTTCTCTGTTGCCTTTTCAGATTTTAACCGATTTTTTTAAAGCCCTACTTTTTTTTAAATCATATTTAATGAGTCCAACCTTCCCAAGAAGTAAGAAATGAAATGACACCAAGCTCAAAGCATGTAACATGTATCTAACTATATATAAAAGAAATAACTATTACAATAGTTTAGGAAATAAATAATGTATACAACCTAAAGCATTTACTTATTCACACTGTAAACGTTATATATTAAAAGTATAGAATCTTCCACAGGTTTTATACATTTTACAATTATTGGATGAACATTAAGGTCTTGTAATATTTTCAGTGCTGGACAAATTGATAGTACATGCTTCATGTCCTGCAGTGGGAAACCACATAGCTTAAAAGAAGTATTGCTATTGATGGATTGCAAAGGATTACTCCAATTTGAATTCCACCTGTCCTAAAGCTGAAATAAAATATCTTAACTTCCGTTCCCATACTAGCAACCAAATAACATTGAATGTTGCCTTTACTGCAGAACTACTTAGAAAAAGGTGACTGTTTTCAAAACAAGGATCATAATCCTTTTTATAACTAAATATTTTAATGGTTGTCCTAAGATAGGATCACCATCAAATATATGACTCAGTTTTGATTTAATTGTACAACTCTGCCTCCGTTTGGGGTGCTGCATACTTTGGTTCCCTTGTAGTTAGGTTTCGAAAAGAGTTTGTTAGGAGCAACTGGGAGAATATAAAAATTGTAGGATTTGACAAGACCCGACTACCCTATTTCAAGTTTAAAGTCTTTATTGGTAGATTCTGCCTTATTATTAAATATGCTTGCCATCACTGACCTTGCAGTTTTTCTGCTGCTAACAGGTGTTCTATACTGCAGCACTCTAAACCATAGAAAGTTATAGCTGGTATATCTACTAAATATACCTTCTGTAAAGCATTGATATTGTTTCTACTCATTCCATTAGAAAAACATTTAAGCCCAGTACTCACTGAGTTTGATTTTGCTATCCATTGATTAATATGTGAGAACAAGGCTTATTGATTCTGATATATTATTCCAAGATAGGTTTATTTTCTTAAAAATTCAATAGTTAATCCAGCTATTTTCCAATTTCTGGGAGCATTAGTTCTTCCTTTACTAAAAAGAATGATCTTATTTTCAGATTAATAATTACTTCAAGAGTAGTCATGAATATATGCATTACTGTCCTTTGATAGTGTAATCCAATAGGAGTACAATCCATAAGAACAATATCAGAATACAGTAACACTGCTAACAAGCATCCCCACAGAACAGATGGATTACGTTAAGTCTCCTCTAGATTGTTCAAGGTTTGATGTTCTCTCAAAAACAAAAAAAGTTTAGGAGTTTATGGTTTAATTCTTTTATTGAGTTTTCACAAGAAATAAAACATGAAGGCATTGCGGTGTTAGGCATACGTGACATGCTCAGTGTCCATGCGTCATTAAAAAACAAACAGAATGCCCACTGGGTCCGTGCATTGACATAAAGCAGTTGAGTTGCCTTAAAACTGAAGAACACTTCCCTCCCCAGCCCACCCCCCTCTCTCCACCAAAGAAAAAATCATGATCAGAACAATCCGCTTGAGGAGGCTGTAAACCCATTCATTAGGGCCTTCGTATTCGTACCTTCTTCACTGGCTTTGGGTCTGGTATTGGCGTATCTGCCAATTTTAGGAGACGTAGGTATCTGGGGCAGCTCAACTCACGAAATTCACCTGTGAGCAGTGTCAAGAATAGGCGCCATAGCTCCGGGAGTTCCTCCCCCCTCCCGGCCTGGACCAGCGACAGCTTTTCCATCCCAGCCCGCATCCACAACCTGTGTAGCCAGCTCGTGTGTGGGGGGCTGTGTGGTGATCTCCAGTGTGCCACTATGTTTTCGGTAGCTGCCCCTAGGACAATGGCGATGAGACGGCCCCTGTGGGATTTTAGTGGGTACATCAGGGCGTTGGGCAGTCCTAACAAGATGTATGTGGGGAATCGGGGCAGCTGAGTATCTAGATGAGAATCCACTTCGTCTATGATCGTATCCCAGTATTCCCGTATGTGCTTGCAGCTCCAGAGTAGGTGTTCCAATGTGGCCAGTTCCCCACAACCCCTCCAACGGCGGTCGCTTACTGAAGGGTTCGCCTGGTGTAGACGCTCAGGTGTGTAGTACCAGTATGTAGCTACCTTGGTGAGGGTTTCAGTGAGACCAGAGTGATATGCGGAATGTCTTGCTCTATGATAAATCCCATTCCATTCCTTGTGTGTGAGGGCCCTACCTATTTCCCTCTGCCACCAACATCTTCCTGCGTTGTATGTGTGGATGTTCGTAAGAAGGAATTGTTGATATAGGTCAGAAATCAGTTTCTTCTCGGAAGTGCGGGTTGCCAGTCATTTCTCATAGGGGGTGAGGTAGCGATGAGCTCCTGGCTTAACGTCGGGTTGGAGGGCCCAGTGCCGTACCTGCAAGTATCCTAGCCTATCTCCCTCTGTGATAGCGTAGGCTTCCTTCATTTGCTGAAAAGACAGAATACCTTCTAGGTCAAAAAGGTGCCCCAGTGCCTTGCAAGGAGTGCGTCGCCAGTCTACAAATGCTTTCGGGTCTAGACCCGGGGTGAAGTCAGGGTTAGGAAAAAGAGGCGTCAAGGGGGAGGGAAAGGTTGTCAGTTCATGTTTGGTAGATACCCTGTCCCACACCTCCATGACTGTGCTGGTGATCTGGGATGCGTAAATGTTAGGCGGCCTGTGACGCCTCGGCAGAAAGGGGATTCCCTGCAGGGGCATACCGGCAACCGCCTGGTCATGGAACAGCCAGGGTTTGCTCGATTCCAACTGGTACCATTCTACAAGGCTCCGCAATTGCGACGCGTAGAAATAGAGCTGGCGATCCGGGACTCCTACCCCACCACATGCAGGTGGCAGGATCGCAATGTCGTGCTTGAATCGTGGGCGACGACCTTGCCAATGTAACGTGCCAGCTCAGACTGCATCTGCTGAAGCCAACCGTGAGTAGGGCGCAGGGGAAGGGTCTGGAATAGATAGAGGATTTGTGGCAGTAGTGTCATTTTAGTGGCCGCTATTCTCCCCCAACCAAGAAGCGAAAGGCGTTTCCACCTCCAGAGCTCCTCCCGCAGTTGTGTGCGGAGTCTGGCGTAATTCGCTTCTACCGTGGCAGGACTAGTAGGACCTAATAGGACTCCCAGATAGGGGACCGTAGTGTCGGACCACTGTACATCGTGTTCCTCCCGTACAGCAGCTAGGGTTCTGGGCCATAGCGAGATGTTGAGGGCAATCGATTTGTCCTCATTCACCTTGAATCCCGAGGCGAGTGCAAAGCTATGGAGTTCCACGAAGAGTGCACGTAGTGAGGGTATCGGATCGGTAATAGAGAGCAGGATGTCATCAGCGTAGAGGCTGATCTTGTGAATGTCGCCCCCAAATGTAATACCTTTAATAAGGGCATGTTGCCTAATCCTCTGTGCCAGTGGTTCCATGTATAAGGCAAACAGGATTGGGGAGAAGAGGCACCCCAGTCTGGTCCCTCTGCTAATCGGAAATCTAGGGGATGTGTGACCATTGTCGCGTATTGTGGCATTGGGTAGCGTATAGCAGTTTAGGATGCGGGTGCTTAGTTTGTCCCGAGACCAAAAAGACGCAGGACTTGCTCTAAGTAGGGCCAATGCACCCTATCAAATGCTTTCTCCGCATCAATGGTGAGAAGCATGCAGTCCGGCCGTGTGCGCAAACCCGGCCTCAATAAGATGTAAAACTCTCCTGGTGTTGTCGCTAGTTTGACGCTGGGGTATGATCCCGCCTGGTCTGTTTCAATGAGTTATTGCATGTATGGTGCGAGCCGGGCTGCAAGAATACCTGTATAATGTTTCAAATCTATATTCAATAACGAAATCGGCCGGTAAGAGCCACAGCTAGTCCTATCCCTGCCGGGTTTCGGTATGACCGAGATAGAGGCCCCCAGGAGGTCAGCAGGGATCGCGCCTGGTTGGTCAAAGGAGTTAAAAAGGTCCCGGAGTAGGGGGGCTACCTGGTGGCAGAAAGTCTTATAAAAGATCGCAGGGTATCCATCGGGTCCTGGAGATTTCCATTATTTGAGGCGGAAGATTGCGGACACAACCTCCTCTAGGGCTATGGGCCTGCCTAGGAGGTCGGCTTGGGCCGTATTTAACCAGCCCTGGCATAGTGCTCGCCCGGCCCCCCCTCCCCACTGGGAATGGGGGGGGAAGGGGAGGGGGGGGGCCTGCTGAGCACTTTGCCGGGCCGGTTTTCGGCCGATTTTGTTACAGGGCCGATTTTGCAGCTAAACTGCAAAAATGGCCCTGTAACAAAAATGGCCCCCAGGGGCCCAAAACCGGCCCCCACCTGTGCGGCGCACCGGGGGATTGCCCGGTGCCCGCTATGGCCAGTCCGGGCCTGAATGTTATTGCGCCGGGACCGGTTTTCCAGGTCCTCGGCGTGTGCTTGCAGGTCCAGTTGCTGGTCCTTCAGTCGTGTCACTTCTTGGAGTTGCACCAGCTCCTCATCCCTTGCGTGCCCAGTCTCCTCGATACCGAGTATCCTTTCGCCAATGCCATCCACCTCTCTCCTCACCTCCCGGATTTCTCCTGTCACCTCTTGCTTCAAGGAATGAAAGTCCTCTCTGAGGGAATTGAAGAGAGTCTCTAGAAAGGACTTAGTAATGGGCATTTCGCTTTCATTGGGCTCCTGTGGGCTCCTGTTCGAGCTCGGAGACGTGTGTCCTTTGCCCAGCATTTCATGAAGAGTGCGTTCCCCTTCCTTCCCTCTCTGGCCCGCCATTTTGTGGGGCGCATGTAGGGAGGCTCTGGCGGGGCCGTCGGCCTGAGCTGATGGCTTCTCCCCCGAATCTCCCTGGTGAGTGTCCGTGATAGTTTGTAAGGTGTCGGGCGGTGCTTCTCAGTGCCCGGTTCGGCAGTAGAATGATCCCGGTCCGATCCGCTCTCTAGGCCCGTAGGCTGAACTACAAGGCCTCGGATCCGCTCCCTTAGCAGGCCAGGGCCTGACTGTGCACACTCCCCGCTGGTCTCGCTGAGGGCCGTGTCAATGCGGTAGGCCCGGCGGCCGTCTCCGTCTCTGCGGCCCTCCACTTGCGCTAGGCCTGCGCTCGCCGCTGCATCGGTCGAGATGCGAGGGTCGCCACTATGGTACCGCTCCTCCAGCTACTCCTCACCGCCTGTGTCTTTGTGCGTGATGGGGCCTCCGCCGAGACCCCGCACTCTGCTTGGCCCGATTCCCCGGGCCTGCCTCCAAGCCCGTCTGGCGCCCCTCCGGGCCTTCTCCCACTAGTATCTGCGCTGCACTTCAGGTGTACAGTCTCTCCTGGCACGTCCGCCCCTGCAGGTCACTCAACAGAGTGAGTCTCTCCGCCGCTTCGGGCTATGTCGCCTGATTCAGGCACCTCCCGGACCAGGCCACGTCCCCGGCCTCGATTTGGTCTGCCGCTGGGCCCCGGTCAGGTTGCCGCCGGCCACCGCTGCTCTTCCCAGGCGGCTGCTGGGGTCCCGGCTCCTGCAGTGGGCCGAGCCGGGGCTGATGATGGCGTGCAAAGGCGCTGTCGGCACCACGGAGCTCTAAGCAGTACCAACCGTTTCTGCGGTGCCCACTTTTCTCCCGTCTCCAGAGCGGCTTCTACAACGTCGCCCTCTACTCGGCTAGGAGCGGCTGTTTCGACTCCCAGTCTCACGGGGGGTCCGCCACCGATTCTCACCCCAGCGTTGCTGTAGCGGGGGGAGATATGCTTCATTTACTGTCTGGGCGAGTCAGGTCCGGAGGAGCTCTCGGGAAACACGTCTTCTCACTCCGCCATCTTGGGCACGCCCCAAGTTTAGGAGTTTAGAGAATAGTAGAACAGGTGATTCCCTACCTTCTAGTGTTTTTTTGTTAATTGACTGACCAGAAACTTTAGGTCCTGAAGAAGGCCGCTGACCATATTAGGCACATGTAGGACGGCCGCAAAATATTGACCATGATGGGATGAAAGGGTTACTAATTTTCCCAGTTTCATCCCCCTGTTTCTGTTTTAATCCTATCAGGGAATCCACTAATAAAATTAATAGGTTAGAATAGCTCTAGGTAGTTTTAACCTCTTTTTTCACTTCTCTGGTTGACGTGGAGTATATAATCCACTTTAAAAGTATTTTCTAAAAACCTTTTTGAAAAACTCTTGCTCCCACACTTTGGGGTCTATTATAAGAGCAGGCAGATCGCCATTATCTACCGACCGCCTCCCATTTCCCCCGCCATATTACGATGGCGGGAGGGACCCCAGTGGAAGGAAAGACCTCCCGCCGGTTTTCCACCCGCCGCCAAGTCGACCGGGCAGAAAAGGAGCTGAATATGGTGGCGGTGTCTGCAAGACCCCGCCATCCATATTACAATTCAGACGGAAATGTGCCTTTCCATGGCGGCGTTGCCGCCATGGAAAGGCATGCGGTCCCTGATTGTGGGGACCCATTGAGGACCCCCAGGGGGGGGGTTGGGGGTGCACATGGGGGGGTACCATCATTTGCAAGCACAACTTGGCAGGCACCGCGCGGTGCCTGCCACATTGTGAATGCAAATGCACATGGTGCATCCACAGCATTGTGGCTGGCGGTCCTGTGAGCACCGCCCGCCACAATGTTGAGGATGGGGAATGCCACTGCCACCCTGACGGTGGCATCCTAATTGCCGGTGCGGGACCGCCACACCACTGGCGGCCGGTCCCAGCACTGCTAGGGTGGCGAGTCCGCCCACCATCCTAATAGTCCCCTTTGTGTGGTAAAGCCCACCTTGGACTAGTTTTGGTCCAGGGTGTGGGAAGCCCGATGATGAAGCATGCCACATCTCGATGTGGGTGAGGGCGCTTATTTTTCCAGAGAGCTCTGTGTAGACTAAAGGCAATATTTGTGTTAGTTGTGGATGGAGCCCTTTGTGTGTTTACTAGAGTCTAGCAAACATCTCTCCGCAGCTAGCTTACTGCTAGACCATCGATCCAGCGAGGTCAGTTGATCAGCTCCAGGGATGAAAGTGAAAGATAATGGCGTAATGCACATGTTAAGAATATACATGACAAATATTGTACACATTGCAAAAGAGATTCTGGTATTTGTCCTCCTGTTTGACTCACAGTATTATACAGCATAGTTGAATGCATTTAAATGCCTGTGGTTTGTATTGGCACCAGATGGACAGTGAAGGCAGCTTACCAGGTAGTGGAAGTGTATTATCTGCATTCCAGTGGCTGGAGGGCAGAACATGCAGTCAATGATGTGAGGGTGAAAAGGATCCCTTTACACATTTAATTAACACCTTAGTTCCTGAAGCACTGCCTTTTTTAGGTCTTGCTGAGCCAGTGCATGCGCTGCTCTGCGAGAAATTTAGTAAAAAGGCTTTTAAAAGTGCTACCAGAGGCTTTTCCTGGCATCAAGCTTGCGTGCGCGTGCACGACCGCAGCCGCCATGTGGGTTTCTGTCAAGGCTCATTAAGCCTTGTGTGCCTCTCTCCGCACTTCAATTCCCTCCCCCTTCCCCACCACAGATCGCGTCACTCTGCTGACTTCCACTCCCCCCCCATGCCCCCCTCTCTATACTGAGTGCGAGGCGCGCGTGCGGCCAATGCTTATTAAATCTAAGCTACACAGAAATCGTGTTTAAGTGAATAAATGCTGAGGAATCTATTACGAATATAAATAAACAACAAAAATCCACTGGATCTGTTAATGTGTTCCCTTCTGTGGTGGGGAGCACATAGTGTTTTTTAAAATACCCCTCACACACCAAAAGGACCCTTGGTGTCATGCTTCATCATTAGGGTCTTCGCACCCCTCTACGGGATGCGGCGTGCTGCGACCGACGGCTACGTGGGAGCACTGATTATGAAGACTATGCATGGTGCATGTGAGGGTTTTGTTTGTGAGTATGTGGTGGAGTGATACAAGTGAGTGAATGTTTAAAAAGTGCCTGGCTCGTAGGGTAAGTCAAAAATAATTTTAATGAGCCCCCGGGCTGGTACTATTAAATAGGGTGCAGGACGAGGTTTTCTTATGTGATACTAATGAATTTGGGGGGGGTGCTGCACTCAATTTAATGAGTCTTAAAGTGTTTGTTCGATATGTGTGCTGTACTGGTATGTAGCCTGCAAACTATAAAGTATCAAATGTATATGGCCTGGTGATAAACACCAGGACACCAGTACGCACTACTCAATTTCAGTTTAAACGTTGGTACATTCCTTTTAATTTTTACAAGAGATAAACAAAAACATCTCATTCATATTCAAATTTCATTTGTTGAGAAACAAATTCTTTGTCAACATATCAATTGCTTACAGAATACATAATTCATACAACTCAAAATCAATGCATTTCGTCTACACCCAATGCATTTCGGGGCGAGAGCCCCTTCGTCAGGGGTCTATGTGTGGAGAAAAGAAAAGAAAAGAAAGGAATCTCATTACTATTAATGCATGAGTACATTGAATAATAGATCTCTATGTTATGTCAACTCCTTACCGCTGGTGGAACAACATAAATGAATTCCGATAACCCGAGTAAAGTAGAGTGACCTGAGTGAGAAAATTGGGATTTATTTTTAGATACATGTAGCTATTCAGTAGGGCGTATTTTGTTTACTATTCTCCATGTTAAATGCCATGTTACCTGTATGACTATCTTCGTAAAATCTGCAAAGAAAAGAAAAAATCAAGGGAGGTTTATATGTAACCACCCGAGCAGCGTAAAATAATCCAGCCTTTTGACCATGTAAAGAATTATGACGCTCACCTTGGTTATGTCGTCATTTTATCAAGAGCCTATGCGGAACAAGAGAAAACTACTGTCAATTACGCTGAATGTGGAAACATGCGTATAACATTCACTATCGGCTCCAGGACATTCAACAAGGAATTTACCTGTGAGTCTTACGTGGGGAACGTCAATCTCAACAAATGCTCAAAGTTTAGACAGACCTGTCAAAAAAACGATATTCCGTCAGACGCTGGCCAGCGTGCAATAATTTAGATGAATGGCAGTTCAAAATTGCCCTTTGCAATCCTTACCGGAACGAAGTTGTGTGGTAACCCGTCACGGCGTCCTTCCAGAGTGTCAACGAACAAACGCTTAGTCCTTCATTTATTGTTATCTCAACCGCGCCTGTAGCTATCAATAACGGACTACCGCCGTAATCGAGACTTGTTTACAAATGTTGTTTTTTCCCGATTCTGTCTATCGTGGGGGCGAACATTCAACATCTAGTGCGTGCTTTAAGAGGTGATTTGTTATACTGGCGTCTAATTGAAATTTTAAAACTAAATCGACAATTTCCAGTATTGTGATTATAGCCGCCATCTTTAAGTGGTGAGGGAAAATGATATCACCTATTCTGCAATAGATTGATTAACGAGTGCATCCGCCTGCTGCTTTACGCGGAGAATGAGTATAAAATATCCCTGAACTATATGAAGTGTCGGGAGAATGAAGACAGAAGAGTCAGATGGAACATTTTGATAATTCCTTGCGTTAGCGTCTATGAATACATATTAAACAGATAACTAGACTGTGCTGAATCGTGGTAATCATAGCCCATAGCGCTTGCATATGTATACTGCATAAGTTTCAATTGTTGATAACTCCTGCCTATTTACATTCTATTGGGTATAGTATCTGTAGCGAACACCTCTCTCTTACTGTAGATTACTGTGTGCTTATGTTTATTTATGTCAGTATATATTTAATGACCTAAAAACTTAGTGGATTGCAGAGAACATTCTTTATGTTAGCATTTGTTTGTGCATCACAAACAATTGAATAAACTATGTAAAGTTGTAGTTATAATGGCCTATGGCATATGCATATGCGCAATGAGAAAGTTTTGAACATGTTAACTGATGACAACTCCTACCTATATACATTCTATAGCATGTATCATCCATGAATCACTCACTCTTACTCCTGGTTATTGTATGTGTGGGTTCATGAGCGTTAGTGTCATTATATTTCAGGTGACCAGCGGGCTTACGAAGTGCGTGTTTTTTTACAGAAAACAAATGAGATCCAATTTGTCATTTAATCCATTAGGAATGAGGGTTTGGAGCCTACGGATCCAAAATGTCTGCCTTTGAAGAAGAACTTTAGCATTGTCTATCCCCAACCTTTGCGGAACCATTTCTATTATTTGGAATCTTAATTGGGCAATAGAATGCCCTGATTCAGTCCAGTGCTTTGCCAGAGGTGCAGTCAAGTTTTTGTTGCGGATACGACTCTTATGTTCCGTCAACCTTATTTTCAGTTTCCTGTCTGTTTTACCGACGTACAACAGTCTGCATGGGCACTTTATTGAATACACCACGTGTTCAGAGTTGCAGTTCGTAGTATGCCTTAGTTGTATCTTTTCTCCTGTGCGTGGATGAGACAGGATATTACCGAGTATAGCATTGTTGCAATTTTTGCAATTGTAGCATTTTTGGGTCCCTTTGTGGGTTATTTTCTCTGCCATGTAGTCATTGGCTGATTTATTCAGTAGTTCCTTTAAATTCTGCAATCTCTTATATGCGAATAAAGGTCTATCATGAAAGAGTGTATCAAAGTCTTTTTCCGCTGTTATGATTTCCCATCTTTTAAGGATAATTCTTTGAATATCCTTAGATGCAGATGAATATTTCGAGACAAACACCATCCTTTTGCTGTCAACCTTGTTCTTTTTTTGTAAAAGAACTTTCCTAGGCATTGCTTTAATTTTATCCAGGTGTCCCTCTAGTAGCTTATTGGGATAACCCCTGTCCAGGTATCTTTGCTTTTGTTGTTCTAAACTCTTTGTGCATTCGGTATCATTAGAGGATATCCTCTTGATCCTCATAAATTGAGAAATTGGAAGATTGTTGATGAGACTCACAGGATGGAAACTCTCGTAAAGTAATGCCGTATTTCTGTCTGTCTCTTTTTTGAACAACCTAGTTTGGATAGATCCATCTTGGAATTCTACAAATACATCTAGGAAGGGTAGTGCAGTGTTGCTTATGCTATGAGTGAATTGTATTCGTGGGTTGGCCAAGTTTAAGCTCTTGATGTTTTGAAGTAGCTCTGCGGGGGAGCGTTTCCATATGATGAATATGTCGTCTATATAACGTTTATAATAGACTATGCCTTCCTGCCATGTGAAGTCTTCCAGTATGTAATCCAGCTCAAATTTTGCCATGAAGATGTTCGCATAAACACACGCTCCCGGAAATCCCATAGCTGTTCCTGTTAATTGAATGTAGAAATCATCTTGCCATAGAAAGTAACTGTTCTGAAGACAGAACTCCAATAGTTGCAATATGAGGCATTTCAATTCATCTGGTATCTCAGATCTCAGCAGTGCCCACTCCATCGCTTCCAGACCTTGTTTGTGGGGAATGGATGTGTATAATGAAGCTACGTCGATAGAGCATAGTGTCCAATCCTCGTTGTCAGCCATTGTGATCATAGTAAGACTCCTCAGGAAATCTGACGTGTCCTCTAGGTATGTAACCCATTTCTGCATGAATGGTTGCATGTGTGCATCAATGAAAACACCCACATTTTCAAAAATTGAAGAACACCCTGAAACAATGGGCCTGAAGGGAGGGTCGTTCAAATTTTTATGTACTTTCGGTAGAAAGTATATTTTGGGTCTTCTCGGATATATTTGCCGTAGATACCGCTTCGTTGAACTATCAATCCAGTTTAATTCCTCTGCCTTATCCAGAATGTCATCCAGATTTTGGGATATGTTCATTGTGGGATCTTGTTCAAGTTTAGCGTACGTTTCCACATTGTGTACATGTTCATCTCCTTTGGATTTATAGAATGTCGAGTCCATTAGAACTAGTGCACCGCCTTTATCAGCTCTCTGGAATACCAAGTCCTTGTTTTTTGCTAGCCTTCGAAGAGCACTATACTCTGCCCGTGTGAGATTCCTAGTTTTCCTTTTGAATTGGATCCTGTTCATGTCGTCTTTCACTAATGTTTCAAACATATCCAGGGTCTTGTGGGATGTTGGTGCCATGAAGTTGCTTTTAGGTTTAAACCGTCTGGCTGCTTCTAGGGTCTCAATTACTGGATTCAAAACTGCAAAAAAGTGTTTTACCTTAGGATTCTCATGAACTTGAACAGTGCTACCTCCATTACCAGTGCATTTGTGTGATACGTGCTTACAAAGGATGTGCCTTTGTTCAATATCTTTTTTTCAAAACTCGACAGAGAATAACTTGAAATGTTTACTATGAGGTCTTGGTCTGGCTTCTCAACCCCGTCTTCTTCCGTAGTTCTCTGTCCTTCTCCCTTTCCTTTTCCTCTTCTCATTTTTTGTCTCCAGTCTGAGTTGTTGGAGCATCCGGTGGTTTGCTTGGTGGTAAGTCCTTTTCTAAAAAAGAAACCGACGATGGCCCTGCTGCTGTGCTTGTTAGACCAGAAGGTTGTGGTATTGGCTTTTGTACCTGTGGAATCACTATTGGCTTTCTTACAGAACTCAGTTCGCTGTCCGAAACTACACTCTCATCCGAGGAAGTTGGTTGTTGCTTTTTGTTGTTAAATCGTCGTCTGGCATAAACTTCTGCCCATGTGTAAGCCTCGTTTAATTTATAGTCAATAGTGTTGCGCTTAAATTTACGCAATTTAGTTTCTTCTAATTCCTTTCCATACTTGTCCAGTCGTGTGTTGATGTCTTCTAAGGTTCTACCCCACACGTCATCCTCAATCCTTTCTGATAAATCTCGCTTTAGGTTAAATATTTCCTCCTCTAGATCAGCTATTGTCTTGGCGAGTTCTTCTATTAGCAGTAGTATTAAATCCAGGGAGCATTTATTCAAAATCTCGAACCATTTCTCCATGAATTTGGGATTGTTGTTTAATCTGTATAACGTAGGTCTTATTGCTAGTCTTAATCCTCTGGGTATACGCTTTACACAATGGTATTGGATAAGCGTCGTTGCGTGCAGTCTTTGATTTAATTCACGCCTGGTTAGGTATTCGAGTTGCTTTAATTGTTTTGTAATGGATCCTCCTTGTGCATCAAAAGTTTTGGATTCCTTAATGAGCTTGTAGATTTGATTTGCATCCTCCGTCGTGTATGCCTTATTATTGGCTCTGTTATCCGTGATAGCCGCTATTGAATCAAACGACATTTTTCTAGTGGTGCTAGCACCCTGTGGTTGCAGTGGAGTAAATAATGAATTTGGGGGGGGTGCTGCACTCAATTTAATGAGTCTTAAAGTGTTTGTTCGATATGTGTGCTGTACTGGTATGTAGCCTGCAAACTATAAAGTATCAAATGTATATGGCCTGGTGATAAACACCAGGACACCAGTACGCACTACTCAATTTCAGTTTAAACGTTGGTACATTCTTTTAATTTTTACAAGAGATAAACAAAAACATCATCTCATTCATATTCAAATTTCATTTGTTGAGAAACAAATTCTTTGTCAACATATCAATTGCTTACAGAATACATAATTCATACAACTCAAAATCAATGCATTTCGTCTACACCCAATGCATTTCGGGGCGAGAGCCCCTTCGTCAATACCTATATTAGGACCTTCCGCCAATTATGCTACCAATTAACTTTACAAACGAGCATGGGTGTTGACTATAAATACTGCCCCACTGGCGCACTACCGCATTCACATCGGAGCTGCGTTCGGGGGAGCAAGGTGATTCCTGTTGCTGCAACTCGTGAGTATATACTGAAAGAAGGATGGGGCCATTTGGAAGAATTTACCTGTAATTACCAACAATTGCTAAACTGTACATTACTTACAGGATTTGGGCCAGAGCAACAACCCCCAAAGTTCGGAGGCTCATGAGGAATTGTACTAAAAAAATCTTAAGTATGCCTTTTTCATTAACATTAACTTTGCAAACCATTATCTCTCCACGCTAAGAGTTAAGTCCTAGAGGCACAAAGGGTCTAAACCTCTAGAGTGTGTGTTTTATGTTGAGTGTTCGTTTGTTAAGTATATGTCTTTTTTACAGGGTCACCTACATGAGTAGAATGACAGGAACTGTCCGTTGACACCACACTGTATATATTTACATACAATTATTTTTGTTACAGGTCACTGTACCATGTATGACTATAAGGAGTGGAGTACTACATTGCAGTCTTTTCTTCTTTTGTTTTTTCTTTTCAGGTTATTTGCATATTGGCAGACAACTTTATTGAGATCTGTAGGCACATTATAGTTCTACCTCTCCACTCTCTTTGTAAATACACTGTTTTACTTAGGAAAACGTGAGTAAGGTGGGGTGTGGTGCACCCTTTCCTGAAGAAGGAATTGATCTCCGAAACATGTCGACGCACCCAAGAGGTGATGTGCTTAATATCACATAAGAACACCTCGTCCTGCATACTTTTTAATAGTACCAGCCTGGGGGCTCATTACAATTATTTTTGACTTACCCTACGAGCCAGGCACTTTTTAAACATTCACTCACTTGTATCACTCCACCACATATTCTCACAAACAAAACCCTCACACGCACCACGCATAGCCTTCATAATCAGTGCTCGCACGTAGCCGGTCGCAGCACGCCGCATCCCGTAGAGGGGTGCGAAGACCCCAATGATGAAGCATGACACCAAGGGTCCTTTTGGTGTGTGAGGGGTATTTTAAAAAACACTAACAGCGGGGAGGAGCCAAGATGGCGGACGGGACGGACGCTTGAGCTCCCGGCTCCGTAAGCCATCTGCCTTTGCCACACTATCCTGTCGTTAATCCTGGCTCACACCGTGTTTGAATGACGGAACGAACGCGCAGAAGCCGACTGCTTTCCTTTGGGACCTCCGCCGTCTGATTTGGTGCAGAACTCGCTGAGTTCGTCGACCTCCGGAGCTGCCCGGGTAGCTGTCCCGATCGCCACCGCTGGACATCACGAGACCAAGCCGGTGGGACGAGCGGGGGAGGTGCCGTTGCCTACGGGAGTATGGCGATCTCGGAAATGGACTTATGAGTTCTCTCCCGATGCAGAGTGGCTCACCTCGGCTGAGGAGTGTGTCTTTGTGCGACTGGAGCCCCCCCACGCGGCGCTTCCCTCCGCTCTGCTACTTATCGCCTGGACATTCTCCATCTTGGGGCGACTCTCTGCTGCAGAACACCCGCATTAGCGAGACTGGCGAGGTGACTCTCGTTCTGTGCGGCCCCCTTGCTGTGGGCTGCATTTCTACCGGCGGATTCAACGCTTGCTGCCCCGGATAGTGAGATCGCTCCCCCTCTCCTCATTACGGTGTACCCGAGGGGCAGCAATGGCGCTTGCCTTTCGGGACGAAGAGACGGCTGCTCCACCATCCCTGTTGCGCGCTGCCCTGCCTGTTCCCAGACTGGAGGCGGACCACGGGGCATCGCTGCTCGCTGTGGATCGGCTGCTATCTCAGGACACCCTGACTTATGGGGATATTCTGTTCGACCTTGCAGACTTTGGGACAATATGGCGACGAAACGTCCGAGAACTGACGGAGAAGATCGAGGGAGCTTCATCTTGTATAACGCGACCGGGGCTGGCTGACCCTCTGCCACCTTCAACATTGTCTGGAACGGATACAAAGTCGCACTATGAGAGGGCGGAGGTGTGCAGTGTCCCTGGCAACAATGTTGATGGTTTTCTCCTCGGTGAGGCTCTCGATACAATGTTACCCCCCACTTTAAGAACTGTGCCTCTGTCCCCACAATGGCTCTGCTCATCGAACTTCCACTGCCTGACCCCCCCTAAGGTCTTTGCCTCCGGAGCCGTTTTTCTACAATGGTGGAGTGTGTGCTGTCCGGTGATGGAGGGGGTGCTCCACAGATTTGATACTGGACTTGGTGGTGACCGGGGACGCTCCTCCCTGCCTCCTCTGTTTCTTCCTCGTCTGGAGCGGCCATCTTGCTCCTTTGTTCTACCCGGGGAGTGCTCGCAGTGATGGCCAGCCCGGGCCGGATTTCGCCGTTCTGGCCAGGGCTGAAGATACTTTCTCGTGGGTTTTGCCCGGACGGATGGCGGAGACCTGGACTGAACTATATTTTGATAGGCTGACTGCATAGAATGTTCTCCTTTTTCCCCACTTCGGTTCATACTTTCTGTGTCCTGTTCTTTATTCTGTTGTGGGGGTTGCGATTACTGTGCTGACCTGTGACTCTAGATATGGCTGATTAGATTCTCTCTTGGCTGTAAGTCTTTTGAGTTTATTGATACACGGTGTGGGTGTTGCACATGGCTGTGTGAGTTCGGGAGACCCGATTTTGGAAGGAAATTATGGCCCTCCCCCGGGGTTCGGTTTTCTTGGGAGGTTTAGATTAGAATTGTCTTTTCTGGCTCCCTATATCAATGGTGACATTATATCTTTTTCTTTTTCTTTCTTCATTACCTCTACTATATTTCGGGTTTATGGGGCGACAGACGCGCTGCTGGGGGGGGGGGTAGGCCGTAGCCTTCGCATGAGTGTAGGGTGGGGGTTGTGGGATGGGTATTTGGTTTCTTTTTTGTTCCTATGGTGCCTTGTTTTTTCTTTTAATTTATTTCTTCTTCCTTCTGTCTTGGGTCCGTGTCGACGTTACTGCCGGGTGGGTGGCGGTGAATGCTGATAGGGCCTTGGGTCTGATATCCTGGTACCATACATCCTGGCCGCCATCCTGCCTGGTGGGATTTGTCCCCTGCGTTGCTGGGCTGTGTATGCCTATGTTGATATCACTATCTCACGTCTTCATGGACCCTGTTCCTTTTTTTCGTTTATGTTCCACTTTTTATTGAAACGGAATAGTTGGACATTATTGCTTGCAATGAAAACTTTAAAATTAACCTTCAGAACTCCTGAGACGCGACAGCAAGGGCTCTACAGTGTAACTGCTGAATGCTTACTAATTATACTGCTGTACTGTTGCGCCACCGTCTTGCATTTACAGGTGCTCAACCGTATTTGTGGCCGGCCTGAAGGTTGTAGGCCACTATTTGTACTTTTCTAAATGCACTAATAAAGGTTTTCAAAAAATTTTAAAAAAAAAAACACTAACAGCCTGATTCATGAAGTAAAATTGCGCCCGCAATCGCTGCGAAAATGCAAATGCGGGCGCAATTTCCGTAATCGGCATTCAACAACAAAATAGCGAATTCGCAAACACATATTTGCGAATTCGCTAATATATTCGCAGAATCCCGGCAGGTGAGCATTAGCGATTTGGAAATAGCGACACACCACGGATTCTGCGAAAATAATTGCGAAATCGCAATCGGTATTCAAGAAAAATCGCTATTAGCAAAAAACCCAAAAATCGCAATTTGCACCGCGCAAAATAAGGACAACTCAAAGCAGGTGGTAACCATGAAAGCCATGGAAAAAACTTTCAAAAAACCGTTGTCCTATCACCTACAGGTACTGGCCTGACCAATCACACATAAGGACCATCATCATCAGCAGCATTAGGAGTCCCACAATGCCAGGAATGTACATGGTGGTGAGGCGTCGCAGGCTAGAGCGATTAGCACGGAGGAGACGCAGGATCCAGGACAAGATATTCCGCCAGCGGGTCACCTTGCTGGGCCAAACCAGAGAGCAGATATATGCTAAATACAGGCTGAATGGGGAAATGATAATGCAGCTAATACAGGACCTTGACCCCCTGATGCAGCACCCAACAAGCCGTACCAATGCTGTGCCTACACATGTGCAGGTATTGTGTAGCCTGCACCTCCTGGCCTCCGGGAGTTTCCAGGGGATAGTAGCGGCTGCTGGGGGGATATCCCAGCCCACCATGTCACGCTGCCTCCACACTTTTGTTGACGCCATGCTCACCCAGCTACACCGTCACATCGAATTCCCCGCCAGCCAACAGTAATTGGACATGACCAAGCTACAATTCTACAATGTAGCCCATTTTCCACATGTGCTCGGATGTATAGACTGTACCCACGTCGCCATCTGCCCACCAGCTGGCATGGAGTATATGTTCCGCAATAGAAAGTCCTACCACTCCCTCAACATCCAGATGGTCTGCAATGCTAAGACATACATCACTGACATTGTCGCACAGTACCCAGGGAGTACCCATGACTCCTTCATTTTCCGGCATAGCGGACTCCACACACGACTGGTCAGAGGAGAGTTTGGGGAAGGACACCTACTTGGTAAGTACACTTTGATTGAAATGTCACATTGCAAAGATGTAACAGCGCAGCACAGGCAATCACCATCTGCTCCTCTCATTCAGGTGACAGTGGCTACGCCTTCCGTGAATACCTTCTGCCCCATACCTCAACCCTGCTACACCCCAGCAACGGCGCTACAATATTGCACACATACAGACAAGGAATTGCATAGAAAGGACATTTGGCCTGCTCAAGAGCAGGTTCCGCATACTGCAAAAGACAGGTGGGGCCATGTATTACAGTCCTGAAAAGTGCTGCCGCATTGTGGCTGTCTGCGCAATACTACATAACATTGCAACCAAGCGCCGGATACCTGTTGACATCTCTGGCAGTGAATCTGAGGGGGACAACCGGCCACCTGCACATGCGCGCCATGCACATGGGGAGAACCCAGCAGAAGGGCACAGACGTCGCAACCACATCACAGTGAACAGTTTCTAGTACAACCACTTCCTTCACCCCACAAATCAACAATGCATGCAAAATGTAATGATGACAACGCTAATGTGGGTAGAAAAATAAATGTATTTGTTAAATTCACAAAAATAAAAATAAGGTTCCTGTCCAAATAAGTCCAACAAACAGTATTACGCCATACTGCTGTGCATCACTACATGGCAGGCTTAACCTCAGCCTGTGCCATTGATTAACTGCAGTTCTCTAGGAGTGCATAGTGCGCGTTCCGCCATAGCGCCTCTGAGGGGCATCCTCCTCCGGGGCTTCAGGCAATGGGGGGGGCCTGGTGCTGCGGGAGTGTGGTGGGGCCTGTGAGGCAGATTGAGAGCTGACGCTGGACGCCCCCTCACTCGCATCATCACCCCCCACAACAGATGGAATAGCTGGAGGGTGAAGAGCAATGACGGCCGTGGTGAGGGTCTCCAGCACCCTTGTCATGTCCTCGCTGCACTGTATGATTTGGTGCTGCTGGGTCAGGGAGCGCCGCGCCAACAGAGATGTAGCATTCGCTGACACGTAACTTGCCCTGCTGTTAGTGGCAAGCTGGGTCATTAGTTGGCGGTGGCGCCGGCGCGTTCCACTGCGCTCTCTCGACATGGCCGCGGTGTTGGCCTCCAAGGCTGCAGCCATGCGGACCAGTCCTTCTCCCACGCCTGCCATGTCTGCCCTCATGCCTTCCATGTGGCCTGCAACAGACGCCACATTGCGCCCTATCAAGTGCAGTTGCAGCTGTATAGCTCCCTGCTGCTGAGCCTGGCGCTGGTGAATGCGGAGCATGCGTCTCTCGACGCTGAGCCGCGCCAGTCCATGAGCATTGGCCCACCTGCTAGCTGCTGTGGAGTGCTGGCGTGACCTGCCACGCCTGCCCTGCTGGCCTGAGTGTGAGGCTGGCCGCTGTGTGGACACTGGCGCAGCCCCGGATGTATAGGCGACAGCTGCTGGGGGTATGACCGCAGGTGTTGCAGGTGCGCCAGACGCAGGGGGTGTGACTGCTGGTGTGGCTGTTGTAGTAGATGCAGGGGGCACAGGAGTGACTGCCCTGGCTGCGGCTCTGGGAGGAGCAGCGGTGGCAGGAGGCACAATGGGGGCTGGCATGCCAGCGGATGTGGGTGCTGCACCAGTTGCAGGGGGGACGCTGCAGGTGGTACTTGCTGCTGGTGTAGATGCAGCGGCAGGGGCTGGTGCCTGGGTTGGTGTTGGCACCTCCACCTCCGGGACGCCCTCATCGATCTCCAGCCTATCGCTGTCGCTGGTATCGCCACCTGTGGGGGTAAGTGGTGGATCATTAGTTGCATGCATCTGGCAGACGTGCAGTTGCTACATGCATGCTGGGTGACATTCCCTGAATGGCAGTGGCTTTGTATGCTTTGGGACCTGTCTGGCTGCATTGTGGTACTACAACATTGTGGCCAGACTACATCTCCCACAATGCTTCAGGACATTCCTTGATGTGCAACTATGGCATGCCTATGGGACATTGGGGGAGCCTATTTGGTCTTGGACATCCATAGGGGGCAGGGTCGCAGTCGCATGCCACTTACCTTGGGTGTCTTGGGTGGTGCGGGATGAGTCCAGTGTTGTAAAACCGACACAGGCCTCCTTCTCCAGGGTGTTCTCGACCTGGTCCTCCATGGGAGTGTTGGGTGGTACAGTTGTTCCTCCTCCTCCAGTGCCCGAGGACTCCCCAAGGCGCGCCACCACCTTCTCCTTGGCACGGCCTCGGAGGTCGTACCACCGCTTTTTTAATTCCTCCAGGGACCTGGCCGCCACTCCCACGGAGTTCACAGCCGAGGCTATCCCCTGCCATATGCGCCGCTTCTCCTATTCAGGGACCCTCCGAGAATTTGCGCCAAACAGTCTGTCATGGTTGGCCACAACCCCCTCAATGAGGTGTTCCAGCTCCTGCTCTGAGAATTTCAATTTTCTCTTGCGCCCAGACGAGCTGCTGGTGCCAGGTGCAGGTTCCTCAGCCATGGTACCAGGGTTGTGGATCAGTGTAATTTTCCAGATTAGCTGCAGCTCTCCAAAATGCTCCCTCTCTCTCTGCCTCAATGTGGAAAATGGTGGTGGGAACCGGCAGCTTCCTGGTTGTGATGTCATCACTGGGCTCGAAATGCGACTTCCCGTTTTCCCGATCTCGCAAATAGCGATATCGCTATTTGCGAGCTCGCAGTCCAGGCGCGGGTAGCCGGAATTAGCGATTATTCTGCGATTATCGGTCATTGCAAACGGAATTTGCGATCGCGTGCGAATCGCTTTTTTTTTTTTTTTTTTAATCGCAATTATTCATGAATTCGGATTTGCGATTTCTGAATTGCGATTCGCTTTTTTTCGCTATTTCAGAATCGCAAATGCCGATTTTCATGAATATGGCGGTATGTGCTCCCCACCACAGTAGGGAACACATTAACAGATCCGGTGGATTCTTGTTGTTTATTTACATTGTCTGGGAGAAGGAATCCCCCCTTAACTTCTCTCTCTCCCCCCCTTTTGTTATTTATAATCTATTACGAATATATTCACATGCATACCTCTGCCGCAAGTAGAATCAACATTTAACTTTTCCGTACAACAGTGGTGAAATCTAGTTCCAAAGCCGCTCTCGTGTTCAGAGTTTCTAATCAGTATGATTTTGTCCAGTTGGTGAAGTATTGTTACCTTTTGGAAACTACTCTAGCTTTGATGACTTTAAGAGGGTGAAATAATGACTTACATACTATGAATAGATTTGCCAAGCGATTTTCCTGACATGTTCAAGGTTAAAAAAGATAGAAACATACGTTTAGGTTGCATGAAAACTTGCTTTCCTTCGGAGAAGGTTTTCCCTGATTTCACCAGTAGATGGAGATAGAGGCCTTGGGTAAAATGTCTAGAGTAAGCTTTCCTTCTTGTCTGATTTTTACAGTGGGGGTACGTGCTTTCACACCTTAACGCTGCAACTCTAAAAACCAACTTCAACTAGGAATGACAATGAAACAAAACCCAGTGCTATCAATATGTTTGGAAGTTCACATGGGAAAGAGGAATTCGAGCAGACGCTTAAGTCTTAAAAAAGGCCAACTCTAAATATCTCAGTATGTAATGTTACTTTGTCATATATATAGGTTATCCATCCAAATGCCAGAACTCCCACTGAAGAGATCAAGTTATCATTGACATCTGCGTTCTTCTTCAAAACATTAAAATAGAGACTGCCACACCTCAGCATATAGCAGATAGAGGTATACTAACATGGCACCTCTTGATGTACTCTACCATTGTATTTAATCGGTTACAACACCGGCCAACTTTTACCACATATACTCCCATCTTAAAGCCAGGAAGCAGACGGCTAAAGAAAACTATGCAATACTTCAACAGTCTTTTCAACTATGTCTGTACAGTCAGGTATGCAAATGGTTACAGTAAGGCTTTTTTATATTAAAATCTCCACTTAGACTGTCTATACACCTTCATCTTCATGTTATGGGTGCCATATTTGTTACAAACTGCACAAAATGTTCATAATGTCTAAATAGCAATATGGCAATTCTGCTGAGACAATTGAGAAGGACCTGCCTGGAATATTGTTCAATACCTGATGTAAAACCAAATGGTATCGACTTTTTTTCTCCAATTTGACTATTTTAAAACTCTAGTGTTAGGAGGTGCTGCACTGCATTCAATGATCCATTAAGACTATACTCGTCATGAAACTTCTCCCACGATGCTTAGGTACACTATACATTACATGTGATGTCAATATGGAACAAAGATGCACAAATCTAGGGAAATTCTGTGGAAGATATTATGATGGCCCAAATAAAACCTGTTAGATAAGACAAGCTTAATTTAGGGCACTGTTTGACTTATTTATCCACTGTCAGAACAGCAATGAAGTAAGCCAGCTGTAACGTGGGCTAGAAGTAGACTAGCACGAAAAGTGGTGATTTGTTTATCAAGTTCTTTTTATTCGTACTTCTGACAGCAAACGGAAATAAGAATTCTCAGAGAACCCGATATGACAATAATCCGCACACTGTCTGTATCCCAGGGGGTTATGGGAATTGTAGTCCACTGTTTCTTTCACAGGTCGGGGAAGTGCGTAGGGGTATCGTCTGCTGGTCCGGGTCTTGTGCTCCAAATCGCGGCAGGCCAAAGAAGAAAAAGAACTATCAGGAAGGGATTCTCCTTTCTCTACTATGTCGCGGGATGCAGGGGAAAGTGAAGGGAGGTCACCACTGTGTAGCGCTCTTTGCGGCAATAGTCCGAGGCGCCCCCGTACCTTGTAAAGCCACGACCCTTCTCCTGGGCCACGGCGGGCTTCAGCGTAGTGCCAGCTAGGGTCTGGCTGCCCTTCTCCTGGTTCGTCCGCGCTCTTGTCCTGCTGTGAAGGCTTTGCGGCAACGGCTGGCTCCGTCCTCTCCTCCGAAGCGTGGTTCCTCGGCGGCACCTCAAAGGTCGTTACCAACGTCTGTTCCTCCCAGGCAGGTCCCGACGAACGACGGTCTTTCTCGGCGTCTTCCTTTTGCAGAAAACCTGTACCACATGTCCGATCAGCTGACCAGCCCCGGCAGAAGAGTTAAAGGGGCCGTACTAATTCTGAAAACAGAACAGGAGAACAGGGCATCCACAGAGTCCATGTCCTCACACAAGCATTGGCATAGCCAATAGGACTCACTTTTGGGACCTTATAAGTATTAAGTTATGCAGCACAATATCCTTGGTACAACAACATCAATTGTTGCTTGGCTAAACACTTATAAGGTCCCAAAGGCGAGACCTATTGGCTATGCCAATGCTTGTTGTAGATGCTATGGGTGAGTAGGGGTGGAGCTGCAGGTTGAAGGGAACCCTTTAGGGGAGGCCAAGCCTTTTTAGGTTTCGCCTCGCCGAAGATGCGCTCTGCGCATCTTTTCGGCGCAGGCGAAATCCTGTTGAGAACTGTAAGGTGGCTTTGTCCGGCCCTCGTCCTTGATTGGCTGGCTCCGTAAACGGAGCCTTGCCATTGGACGAGGGGCCTGTCCGTCAATGCCGGACCAGACACGGGGGCGTTCCCGACATTCTTTGGCTTTTGCCGACGTCACGGGACGCCGGGAACGCCCCCGTGTCTGGTCCGGCATTGCCGGCACCTCCCTTGCTGCTCGGGTCTCCTTATAATAATCTCCCGCCTCCCTCGTCCTCTCCCGCCCCCCTCCCGACGTCCGTGACCTTTCCCGCCCCCCTCGTCCTCTCCCGTCCGCCCCCCCCCCCCCCCCCAGAGCGGAGGAGGGAAGCCCGACTTGTTATCGCCTGCTGTTGAGTTCTACTGCTTGTGCTGTTTTTTTTCTTAAATTGTTTCTTAAATCGCTCAAACACAGCTGAGTTAACAAGCACAGAAAGAGAAAACCTGATACTACTGCCAAACAGACAGGAAATTGTAGTAGACCTTGCAAGCAGGGAAGCGTTGAACCACGCCTACCGCCCAATCAGCTGTCCGGGCTGTTGCTATGTGCGCTCTACTCTGCCTTCTTTGTACAGTAGACAGAAGAAATGCATTGCACGGAAAGACGGGCTGTGCACCGAAAGCATAATGTTTTTGTCTAACCGCTGCAGAGCAACAGTGTTTCCAAACGTAAGCAAGTATGTGTGTCTAAGAAGTCAACGTGAGATGTTGCTTTCAGTAGGATGCGTCCATGGGAGGCACAAAGTCCTTCTTTCGTTTCCATGGTCAGAAGAAACCGCATCAGTCAGCACTGAAACTGGTGACACCTTTGAACTGCATCGCTCTTCCAATCGGTTTACGTCATCAGCAGGCGGCGTCGACCGGAGCCAGGACTCACGATGACTGTTTCCGCAATGGAATCGAACAGGGACGAAGTAGAGCGCTGTATTGCCATAGCGTTAACTGCCATCCAGAACGGGCATCAAGACAAGGCGCTGCGTTTCCTAGAGAAGGCTGAGCGGCTGTTTCCAAACAAGAAGGCTCGCGGTGAGTGAGAACGGGGGTTCAGAGGGTCTGTGCTGGCCTGGCCTTTGCACCATCTCCTCGTACAGCTGTTACAAGTACAGCACCCGCCTCCCTGCCTGGAGGATCTCACCTATCCATCCCCTCACACCCCGCTGCTGTGCCCCTTACCCTCCGTTTGGCCTGTCCCACTTTTCTAAAGCCTGACTCTCATCTGCACCACCTTACCCGTCGATTTTCTTCCCGTATCACTGCCCTCACTGCCCCCTCCTGCCTGTCCGATCCCCACACACCGCATTGCTTCGTGTCCTCCCAACACCTCTGCTGCTCCTTGTACCTTGTGCCTCACTCTTGTCTATACACCCCTCCTTCTCCATATCACCCCTCCTTCTCATTCTGTGTCTGCATCCACCATCTCTGTACTGTTCACCTTCCTGCCTACACCACCTCCCCTCCGGCTTCACTCCCTGTACATGGCCAGCTTCCTCTAGCACCCTCCTGGTGGTCTAGTCCACCTCTTGCCTATTTCACTTTGCTCGCACTGCCACCCACACTCCTGTGCCACCACCCTCTTTCCAGTCTGTGCCATTTATATTTTCTCTTTACCACCCTCCTGGCAGTACCTCCACCTCTAGTGCTTGTGCCAGCCGTCATACCTACTATAAACCCCTGTCTCTTACTTGTGCCACCCTTCATTCGCACTATATGCCCGCCTGTTACTTGTGCCACAGTTTTTGGCCATATGACCCTGCTCTACCGTGTCTGTTCCACCCTGCAACCTGTCAATCCACCCAGCCGTCATTCCCTTTTTGACCTTGCACCCATCCCTTCTACCAATTTTCATCACTCAACCGCACTATTCGCTACACCACTGCCACCCTCTGCCATGACCCCCTTTAGCCCCTCCTCCCTCTTAAAGATGTTCACATTGTTTGTATTTGTTTGCACCCTTACGTTGTCACACCTGCGCCCACCTGTCAGTTCACCCTCTGCAGGGAGACCCAGCTCTGTTAAAGTGCAGCACTGATGAAGATAATTAACCTTAATTTCGAAGGACGGAGTTCTGTGACGTCGCATTGATGAAAACATATCTAGCTATAAGTTGGAGTGAGGAAATCCCAGTTTCTCTTTAGAATATATGCATATTTCGTGAGCCCCTGGCTACTTTAGGTGGAGTTTTACCTTTACATGCAGTTTTGCGGTACCCCCAGCCGCTGAAAAGTGTCGGACTTTTGGGTTCGGGAAGTTGCAGAGTGATTCATATAGCCTGCTCGTGTGTTCTTGAATGAATCCTTGTCTCAAGCCTTGCTCTCATCCGTTTTATTTTTAATTTATGTGTGTTGTGCAAAGGTTCCGTAAAATTGCTACATAAACTGTTTTCATGTCTTCAAATCTTGACTAAGGAAATGTAAGCAAAAAAGTGTGCCATTTGATTTTTTTGTGTGTGTGTGTAGTGTGGGGCTCTGTGTGTGTATGTGTGGGGCTGTGTGTGTGTGCGTGTGTGGGGCTCTGTGTGCGTGTGTGGGGCTCTGTGTGCGTGTGGGGGGCTCTGTGTGCGTGTGTGGGGCTCTGTGTGTGTGTGTGGGGCTCTGTGTGTGTGTGTGGGGCTCGGTGTGTGTGTGTGTGTGGGGCTCTGTGTGTGTGGGGGGGGCCAAGGGAGACAATGACCCTGTCCACCTGACAATCTCACAGGTCCACAAAAAGTTGCTTGTGCTTGCTGTCCTGCCAGTCCTCTTTGCTTGTGCTTGCTGTCCTGCCCCCCGTTGCTTGTGCTCGCTGTCCTGCCCCCCCTCGTTGCTTGTGCTCGCTGTCCTGCCCCCTTGCTGTCCTGCCGTTGCTTGTGCTTGCTCCCCAGCCCCCTGTTGCTCGTGCTTGCTGTCCTTCCCTCTCCGTGCTTGTTCCCCTGTCCCCCGTTGCTTGTGCTTGCTGTCCTGCCCCCCTTGCTGTCCTGCCGTTGCTTGTGCTTGCTCCCCTGCCCCCCGTTGCTCGTGCTTGCTGTCCACCCCCCCCTCCTCATTGCTTGTGCTTGCTATCCTGCCCCCTCGTTGCTTGTGCTTGCTCTCCTGCCCTGCTATTGGCATTGTAACTGACAATGCCATTTATTTATGTTTTTAAAAAAAAAACATAAATAAAAATAATGTCATGAGCAATGCCAATAGCTCTAACTTTTGTAAAGGCGAAACCATTGCATTGTAAATGCTTGTTCTACCTTCATCACACTTCAGTGCAGAGCCCTTACACCTCTTTGTGCCTCTGTTGTGGGCGCTCCAGAAAGACAGGCCTGCCGCGAGGGACATCTCTCCACAAAGGCTGTGTCTGTATAGCAGCTTGGAAAGACATTTGAAATGTATTGCAGTTTACTTTCCTTATCTACAAATAACCGAACTTTCAATTGACTGTAAGTTCAAAAGAAAGGGAGCTGGAAAGATAGCTATCTTTTTACACTTCCTAAGCCACTGCTTCACTCCTCACTTAATGAGCCAGTTTTTAAGATCTCTCCTTGCAGGGGTTGAGGCGAACATGTAATCGTGCTGTAGTGGTATTTATGACTGAGTACAAATCGCCTAGATCGGATGTCGCAAGGATCTTAGGAACAGGTTTTAAAAAAAAGATCACTGACCCCCTCACATTTTAAAGATCTCCATTTCTTTCAATGTTAAACCCTCACTGATTTTCCTTTGCATTAATCAGCAGCAGCCAAGCTTGTAGTCAATGAGCGTGAACCTTCACAGAGGAGTCCGTAACACAATTAAAAAGTTCACACTCAAACAACAGCAGCTGCTTCGGCAGCCACCGACAAGCACACTCTCCCCCACCCTGTAGTGTATTAGGGCAGAACAGAACGAACATCTCACCTCCATCGAGTTACCATCTCAATTGTAACCTCGCCTTCACACTTTCTTCTGAAAACACTTTATTCTCCAATGCCAATGCATCCATGCTGCTCGGAGTGGAGTAAGCCAGTGGACGAAGTGGGCTGACCCACTGCCAGGCTGTGCTGATTGCTGCTTTACAAACGCAATCCCCCAAGCTGTGAGAGCTCTCAAATGGTTCCTGGGCATTCCTGCTCTTTACGTGGTGCTAAACCTGTGCTTCTGGAGCCACCTTGGCTTTGGAAACAAAGCAGCATTTCAAGTATTCACAGGTGTGCCCAGAAAACATGGAACATGATACCGCTTATATTAATACTCAAAATGCAGCTAAAACAACTACTGCTCGAACATTATCCCCAAAGTTCCCAAGGAACGGACAATACAGGTCTTGGACGCAGAACAGAGGTGATCAGTTTCCCTAGATCTTGTATATTTGCTCTTTATCCAAAGTACCTTATGTTACAAAGATATTCTGTAATGTGACACACAGCGTGCATATCCATGTCATTAAAATCATCCACATTTGTGTGAGCGCGTGTTTAACATCTCTGACACCTGTGCTTTTCATATCTCATCCAGAGAAAGTCCCCCAGAGCCATAGTAACTCTGAGAATAAACACCAATGGAACTTAAAATGTTATCACAGGTCATTAAACTATGTTATCATTAGCTGTTTCAGGTGAGATCAGCACATTAATAATAATAATAAGATCTAATAACATTTGGTTCCTATTGATTACCGTTGCCATTAGTTCTAAACTTTGTGTAATTCAGAGATCAATTAAAACAAAGTCCAATCAATCAACCCCTATTCTTACCAGAATTATCATAAGACTTCTTACATGGCCTTTTACTTTTCAGTGAAAACATAATAATACCCAAATTCAAGATCTTGGGTTTCCCAGGTTTTGTGGGGGCACAGTATGTGCCGATCTTTAAAATAAGGAAAAGTATCTCCAATCAAATGAAAATCGAGACCAACTATGTTCCAACTCCCAGTTTTTCAATCTTCCTTTGTTAGGGTTGAACAAGGCTTTGGGGAATGTAGGGTAGCTGTAACCTAATTTAT
This sequence comes from Lissotriton vulgaris, assembly GCF_964263255.1. Taxonomy (NCBI): domain Eukaryota; kingdom Metazoa; phylum Chordata; class Amphibia; order Caudata; family Salamandridae; genus Lissotriton; species Lissotriton vulgaris. The sequence continues at coordinate 95,294,560 of NC_141700.1, forward strand.
AGAATCCATATCCATTGTGGGTGGCATGACATACATTCATGTCGATTGGGAAATTGTATATCATAGTTGGACTTTAAAGTATGTACTACATTTGACATTTGAAAAAAGATAATATTTTAACTGTACCAAAAATGAATACTTCCTGTACTACTAAACACCCTTTAGTGCCTCATAACCGTAAAGCGGCAAGGTGTCCAATGTTCCATAGATCTGGCAATCCTCTTGAATAAGTGAGACAGAACATTTGACAAACAAAAGATTCAACCATTATAATTTTGTCTTTCTTTAATTCCATATCTAAATGAGGCAAGACAGTAATTTTTCCCTGAGTGGCAAGTGGTGGGGCTTGCCGGAAATTATAACATGAGTTCAACATGGCTATCCGAATCCTCTTTTTGCTACATTGTGGTTCTTTTTATGTTGTCAGTGGTAGCTCTGCTAATAGCTAATGTCTGAAATCACTGTGCAAGGAACTGGGTAATTAGTTTTCTTATATCAGTTAAATGGGTAATGAGCTATCTTAGATCATTTTCAGACTTGTGGGTAATGATAAACTTTGTAGCTAACTACATTGACAATAACTTGAATTCATAATCACTGGGCTATACGCGAGTGGAATTCTTGTTTCAGGTTACTTTGGTTTGTGACAGGAAAAGGTCAGTTATCTTCTTAGGTATACTAACTTATATGGCCGGCTTCTCATCCTAGGAACATTTGTCCTAACTTTTGAGCTCTTCGTCACTTGTTTCCCCTGCCGGCATAGGCATATGCTGACTTGTTTGTTTCATTCCTACCCCCTAAACAGAAAGGCGACTGGGCCACTGAAAGAGTGATCAAAGTTATCAACAAGAAGGTGGAAGGATGGGCTCTGCCGGAAATGCCAGGTAGGCACTCATTAAAGCAGGCATATACCAAGCAGAACCTTAAAACATCTGTTTTTATTTCATCATTTCAAAGGTCCACAGCAGGCAAATGTATTTTGGATTGTAATCGGTTCTTTCCCTTGAAATTATATACAGCTTTTTAATTTACACTCTCCAGAGCACTTTGACCAGACATACTCGCTGTTGTCATCTTGAGTATTGAAATTCCTACATGAAGGTTTATAACAAGTGCACTGTTAAAGGGGCTGCCAGCAGCCCATCTCCGTGTGATATGTAGAGCAGAGCCAAATGCAATTGACTGGTTCTGGGTGTGTGCTTCCATAAAGGTGGAGTTGGCTGCAAGCCAAGATGAGTGGTGCTTCTGCCTGCCAGAAGCAGGAACCTGGCCAGGCGCAGTGGTCATGGTTTGGGTTGGAGCAAACTCTTATCTAGTATCCTAAGAAATCTGGAGAAAGGACGACCAGCATTCTGGATAATGCGGATAACTCTAAAAAATTAATAAGTTATAGTTATTCAGTATTTTGGGTATCTTTCATAGATTCACATGCCTGAATCATTCCCCGTCATCAGGGTGGGAGTCCCCGGTATATAAAAAGAGTAATGTCATGAAGACACATATATATATATATATTTTTGTAGACCTTTATTGCACATAATACATATACACAGCGGTGTGCCTACAACCCACTGGTAGGGCCGGCCGCAATCAGTGTACCAGCTGAGGTAGCTGAACTCGCAAATAGTCAACATTAGCACAAGTGCACAGCATGGAAAGGCACAGCATGGAAAGGCACATCAAGTCATCAAGAGGTAATGTTCAACGTTCATTATAAGACTGCGTCCGTATCGCCCTTATGGAATCTCGGTCTCATTTTACAGTTTTTTGAAACAAACTCAAGTAACAACAATCCCCAACTCCCACCTAGTCAATCCTGGTCCCCGGTCCTAGTGAGCATTCCGAGTCTTTAGGTAGAATCACAAAGATACACTCAACCCCCGAGTGGCAAGAAGGTTATCAGACAGGGCATTCAGTCTTTGACAAGAACTCCCATCATTTTACAAGAAATAGCAGGTACTCAAGTGGCTTTCGGGCCGTGATATACTCTCATGGTCCATGTGGACCTCCTAGACAGACACTTGGTGCACTCGGACTAAGCATGACATACGGCATTCACTTTCGCGGGTAGCACTCACTCAGGTTCACCCCCTCCGTCCAACAATCCGGTACTCCCACTCCTGGCGCTATCATCATCAGCTAGGGAAAGCATATATTGCGCATACGGAGCCCATATATCTCGTGGTCGTGCCTTCGCTGGCAGTCCCTCATAGTAACAATTCAATTGATCTCTGCAATTAGCCATGTCATTCAGCCACAGTTGTACATCAGGTGCTCTTCTCCCCCCCACCCCATAGCAACCCTCCGTTTAGCCAATTGGAGCGCCAACACAATGAAACGTCTCGATTTCGCAGATATACCAGAGGCTATTCCCAGGAGGCATAGGCGCACATCCAACACAACCTCAGTCGACGTCATGGCAGTGAGTGCCTCAGAGACAGCCTTCCAGAAGTCATACACACGTGAACATCCCCAGGCCAGATGCACAAAGTCAGCGTCATCCTCACCACACCGGACACACTGAGCAGTCACTCGAAGGCCATACCGAACCAGCTGGACCGGCGTGTAGTACCACTGATGCACAAACTTATAATGAAGAAGACGAAAATTGCCATTGGCCACGTATCCCCCAGTCATAGAGCAACATTCGGTCCATTCATCATCACTCAGTGGTTCTGGGAGACTCCTATCCCATCGAGCTCTGGCCAGAAACGCGCCACCCCCCTCATCTTCCTGCGCAGCTCGATACAGTTTAGAAAGCAACTTAGCCCTGTCCGTAGTGGTGTAAAGCAATTGCAAGGCTCAGAGTGTCAACGGTTCCTCCGGATATGTAGGATACAGAGCATGAACAGCAGCCCGAAGCCTGACGTATGTAAAGGTAGACATAACTGCATTAGTCGAGTGGGCTGTCATAGCCTGTAAGGAGATAAACGAGGCCCCAGGGAAGAGGTCCCCCATAGTATGTAGCCCAGCTCCCTGCAGAACCTGTAATCCTCCAATCTCGCCCGATACCAAAATTTCTGAGTGATAGAGAAGTGGAATAGCAGGCGCATATAATGGCAACCTGGCTGCTCGTCTGCCTAGTTCCCGCCAGGCGGTCGCCGTGGATTTCACCGTGTCAACCTCTCCTCTATCAAACACTGAATGATCATTAACTATCATGGCCCTCAGCGGATTTGGCAGAACAGCACTGGCTTCAAGTGCTACATGCGGGGTATATGGAGGAGCATACAGCCAGTAGGTTGCGAAATGTGCTTGTGCACATAAATAGTATAACTTCATATCTGGTACAGCAAAGCCCCCCAGCTCGTATGGCTTGGTCAATACCTCCCATGTTACACGCGGTTTCTTACCAGCCCAGGTTAAAGTAATCAGTAGGGATCGTAGCCTGGCAAAAAAGTGCGATTTCAGCGGGACAGGGATGTTGACAAAGAGATAAAGGAATTTCGGCAATACCACCATTTTAATTAAAGGCACTCGATCCGCCAGAGTTAGAGGGAGTCGTGTCCAACGCGCCACCTGATCCTCCAACTTAGAGATGGCCACTCCATAATTAGCCCTTATAATTTCTTGGCTGTCCCTGTGCACCCAGACGCCCAGATACCGAACTGACTCTGTCGCCCATTCCAACGGAAATTCTAAGGGAATCTGGTGGGTAGCATCCGTGAGGGGCAACACAATGAAAATGAAATGAAATGAAAATTGCACTTATATAGCGCTATCTACCCGGAGGCCTCGTAGCGCTTATGACTGAAAGCTTACTTAACGCATGCTCGGGCAGATCAGCAGAGTTTAGCATACAAGTGGGTTTTCAGAGCTTTCCTGAAGGCGAGATGATTAGTGGTTTCTCGCAGGGGTAAAGGAAGAGTGTTCCAAAGCTTAGCCGCAGTGTGTGAAAAAGAGCGGCCTCCCCAGCGGGCTTTCTTGATTCTAGTCAAGGTAGCCAATTGGAGGGTCCCGGATCGGAGGGCGCGGGGTGGAACATAGGGAGTGACCAGGGGCTGTAAGATTGCAGGGCCTAGGCGATAGAAGGCTTTGTGTAGAATACACATGGCCTTGAATTGAACAGATTTGTCCCAGTTGATGGTCAGACCGGAGTGACGACCAAACTTGATAAACTCTCGGAGTATGGCTTCTAGGTGTAGAGCAGGTTCGCGCACATAAAGGACCATGTCATCAGCATACATGGACACTGCCAAAGACCTGAGAGGGAACTTCAGCGCCGCCTCTGCATACCTCTGCCGCAAGATACAGGCCAGCGGTTCCATCACAATAGCAAAAAGCAAGGGCGAGAGAGGGCAGCCCTGCCTCGTCCCCCTCTGAACCGGAAATGGGGTGGAGACATGACCATTGACCCTTACTCTCGCTATGGGCTCAGTATATAGGAGAGTTACCAGTGATGTAAAAAAAAAAAAGGCTCCCCCATTCGGTGTAGTATGGCTATCATATATCTCCATGCCACCGAATCAAAGGCCTTGGCAGCGTCAAGCATGACAGCCACCGCAGCCAGCTCCGGCTTAAGCAGATGTAACACTGCAAATAGAGCCCTCAGATTATGAGTAGTGGACCGGAGAGGTACGAATCCCAATTGATCCGGCAGCACCATGACTGGGAGGAGTAAGCGCAGTCTCGTGGCTAAAACTTTAGCTATTATTTTTACATCTGTATTCATGAGGGAGAGAGGGCGATACAAATCACATTTATTAGGGGGCTTTCCCGGCTTTGGCAGCGCTACTAGTAGCGCCTCTCTCATTGTGGTTGGCAGCCGGCCGCAGTCAAACGCCTCTTCCAGAATCATCGCCAAGTGTGGTATCAACAGATCTGCATATTCTTTATAGAATTCAGAGGACAAACCATCCGTGCCAGCCGCCTTGCCATCTGGGAGAGCAGCTATTGCCTCTCTAAACTCCTCCTCCGTGATATGATGCATAAGGAATTCCTGTTGCCCCCTTGATAACCATACCAAAGCGATGTCCTCGAAGTACCTATTTATTTCCTCCTCATCTGCCGTGTCCCTGTGCTCATATAGCTGAGCATAGTGTTTCGTGAAGCAAGCCAGAATACCATCCGTGCTAGTCACTACGTCCCCACCGTCTTCTATTTCTTGCACAGTGCAGTGCCGCGCCCAGGGATCCCTTACCCGGTCCGCTAGTCCCTTCCCCGGTCTACCCCCTTCACCAAAATATCTAGCTCTAGTGTGTTTGGACAGGAATTTCACCTCCTGCTCCGCCAGCTCGTTATATTCAGTGACTTTCGATCTAATTTCAGCTAATAATGTTTCCCCTGAACATTCCTCTATCTGTCGTTCCAGGACCAACAATTCTTTTTCCAACCTGGTCATGGAGTCCCTCAGTGACGTAAGCACCCCTGATCGGAGGCCAATACACGCCCCTCTTACAGTCACCTTGAAGGCCTCCCACACTGTACTCATATTATCAACAGATCCCACATTGTTTGTGAAAAACTCCTCTATAATCTGACGCAATCGCTCACGCAGTACCTGATCAGACAACACACCAGGGGATAGTCGCCAAGTGAAAGGAGCCGGCGCATGTGTCGGCAATTGCATCACCAGTCGAACCGGCGCATGATCAGAGATAGTGCGAGGTAGATGTTCGACATCCAGTACCCATCCACTCACATCACAAGTCACCAGCCAGTAATCCAATCTCGACCATGTATCATGCGCCAACGTGTAACATGTTCCCTCCCGTCTGCTCGGGTGCCTCAATCTCCAGGCATCCAACAACCTTAGCCCACGCATACCTTCACAGACCGCATCCGCAGCCTTCTTTCGCACGCAGAACCTATCCTGTTTCTTGTCCAATTCAACATCCAACATGACATTCAAATCTCCTCCGCAGAGGACAGCCGACGGGGGAAGCATATAGATTTTGTTCCAAAGTGTAACATAGAAGTCAGGATCATCCACATTCGGCCCGTATACATTAAGAAGGGTGACCAGCGTTCCGCACAATTTACCCTGTACAATGATATATCTACCATCCTGGTCAATCTCCTCATGGAGCACTTCAAATGGTACATTTCTCTTAATCAAGATCATCACCCCACGTGCATAAGATGAATAGGCCGTAGCCAGCCGTACCCCCGCCCACTGCTTACCCACAATTTCAGCCGCCTTTCCCCGAAGGTGCGTTTCCTGAAGAAAAACTACCTGTGCACCATGCCTATTTTGGAACGCAAGCATCTGTCTAGTCTTTTGCGGCCGATTCAGTCCCCGAACATTCCAAGTAATACAAGTGAGTCTACCCTCTCTATCCATACTTCCAGACCTTCAAGCTACCCAGCAGCCAGCAGACACCTCCCAACCCCCTCTCGATAACCCAGCATCCGCCACCCAGCAATCCAGAAATGTCATGAACCTCTTTGCAAGTTAAACCGTACATATACCAACAATGTTCCAAACATCTTTTAGTCATCTCAGATCCCCCACCACTGACCAGGAAATACAGCAACCCTACCCCAAACTTCAACACCCCCCCCATCCCTCCACCCACTTCAGCATTCCCAACCTGCCAAAGCCGTCCCTTTCCCCCCCCCTTACAAACCCCAACATTGCAAACAACTGTGTGTGGGGATCTCCCATATCCGGGGGCGCAGCGGCACACAACTCCCGTCAGAGAACTAACAAGAGTGCAGACCACGCTCAATAACGAACAACCCCAACCCCTTCACCCCATCTGCAAGGTCATAGGAAAAACAAACAGCAGTCAAATATCAATACACCGCCATAGGGCTCCTATCTATACACTCATGGTTCAGTAGAGGCGTCAACATATGTGGACGGTGTCACAAGCAGACAGTACAGTATGCGTGTACATCCCACTTCGGCCGCAGCCACCAAGCCAGGTCCCGACAATTCCTGTAGGATGTATGGCCCAGTCAATAGCACGCATTGCTTAGCAAACGACGATAATACGGGCCAGTATGTATAGCCCGCGACAGCATGCGCGGGGATGCCAATTAATAACCCAGATAACAGGTCGCTTTAGGGATGGGCAGTATTTACAAGTAGGATAGCAGTCAATGTGTATCAGATCAGGACATCATGGCTGCCCCTCGCGCTCGGTGGACTGTGTGGAACAAGTTAGGCAACCTCGTCCTGCCTGTCATCCTCCCCATCCCGATGCCCATTTGAGTCTCTTTTACGTTTTTTCTGTGTTTTGGCGTAGTCCATTGCCGCCCTGGGGGAGGAAAAGATTTTATTGTCTGACGGAGGCCCTATCCGAAGTCGTGCAGGATACAACATGGCGTACTGGATGTCTTCGGCGCGCAAAAGCTGTTTCACTGTGGCAAATTCTTTGCGCGCCGTTTGCACCGCCATGGTAAAGTCAGGATAGAACTCCAGTTTGTTACCTTGGTACTCAATGGTGCCCTTTTCCCTTGCAAGTCGTAGTATAGTATCCCGGTCTCTATAGTTCAGGATCCGAGCTATAATAGGACGTGGCTGCGCCCCAGTCACTGGACGTTTCGCCAGGGAGCGATGGGCGCGTTCCACTATGAAGACACGAGATAACTGGTCCGCCCCAAAAATGTCTACCAGCATACGCTCCATGTAGTCCTCCATCCGGCCAACATTTGTGGACTCTGGCAGGCCCGTGACGCGTATATTGTTCCTTCTGGACCTCCCTTCTAACTCCTCATTCTTCGCCTGTATGACCGCCAACACCCTCTCCATATTGAAAACCTTAGTCGTGACCGTGGCGAGGCCATCCTCCGTGGCAGACACTCTCTGCTCCACTTCCCCCATCCGCTCGTTTTGGCGGTCGAATTGAGTTGCCATTTGGTCAAGGCGGTGATTAACCGACTCCATGGTGCCTTAGATGGATTGTAGGGTCTTTTGCATAGCCACCAATGTAGTCTCCAAATTCGGGGTGCCCCCAACTGCCCCCCCCCTTGCTCAGAGTCAGGCGGTGCTTGTGCAGACGTGAGCGCCGTTTTTTTGGTTTCAAACGTTATCTTCGGTTGGTTTCTCTCCGGCCTGCCCATGGCGGCGATCAGTGCAGTACCCTTGCCAAGGCTCCGCAATTATAGAGGAGGGATATCGTGAAAGGCGCCCCAGGAAGTCTCAAAGCACACACCAGTGGCCCCGCGCCAAAGAATGGGTCTGTGGCTCCACAGCTATCCCCAGCCTGGGATAGAAGCAGCAATGGTGCCTGGTGGCGAAAGTGCGCCAAAATGTCTATGTCCCCAGCCGCCAAGCGTATGTGGAGAATGCCCGTCCGGCGGCCCCCCTGCCAACTGGGGATCGCAGCGCCGCCTCTCCGCCGTTATGTAGGCCTCCCCCCCCGTGCCCCCGCCGGTCACAGCTCGCGCAGCGCGGCCCAGTACGGCCCAGCGCCGCCTCCGCAGCCCCGGGCTCGCGTAGTACCCCGCCCCACTCACCGCAACCAGCAGGGCCGGGTCAGGCCGTTCGATGTCCAGGTGCCGCACAGCGGGATCCACACCAGCGCCGCCACCCCAGGCACTGGGCGCCGCTTTCTCCGGGTTCCCTCCGTAGGCAGCGGAAGAGGCCCCCAGTCCGGTCGATATCAGGGCGGGCTCAAGATGAGGGGCCGGTTCTCCGCAGGCGCGATCTAAGCGCGGGACAGCTCGACTCCGGTGAAGGTCGCACCAGCTTTCGGTCAGACAAAAATCACCTCATCGGACCCCCAAAGATAGAGGGTGGTGCGCGGCTCGTAGATGGGGTTCAGGTAACGGGTTATACAGGATAAATGAGCAAATGTTGGATGGTCTCGGCGGAGCCTCACTTACGTGCAGCCATCTTGCTCGGCGCCCTCTAGCGCCCCCATGAAGACACATATATAGCAATAGGCCAGAGGCCTCTCATTAGTAACATATCCATGTCCCTTTGTAAAAAGGACCAAACTTTGGCCAAGAGCCAATCAGATATCACCACCCTCTAGAACAGGGGTACTCATAGTACGGCCCGCGGGCCGGTGGCGGCCCGCGGACATTGCAGACTTCTGTGTTTAAAATTAAATAAATTAAATAGTGTTCGCAAATACAGTCACCTCAAAAGAAGACGCCCAAGTCTTCAGAGGTTCGTTCTAAGTCTATTGCTGTGAAGGCTTCTCCACAAGATCCTGCCTTCAAGAAACCTTTGGTGACATCTTCAGCTCTGCCTCTGACAATGTTGACAGCCACTATCTCCACGTCGGTGGCGTCATCTTCAACATCAACGTCGACGACTACTACATTCTCGTCGTCGACGGGTATGTCTGTTCCATCTCTGATTATTATTAAAAAGTTGTCGACGGCGCAACCGTCGACGAGTGCCTCATCGTCGACGAAATCGAAACCGTCGGCCGCGACAAGTTATTCGTCGATGAAGTCATCGTCATCGACACCAGCAGTGACGAGACCGTCGACGGCGACCCCTGCGTCGACGAAGCCGTCGACGACAACACCAGCGTCGACGAAGCCGTTGACGACGACACCAGCGTCGACGAAGCTGTCCACAAAGCAACCATCGTCATCGAAGAAGACACCGTCGACGACGGAGTCTGAGTTACTTGTCAACTTTCCACCGTCGACGACCACTCCATCCAAGGGTTCGACGATGGTAGGATTGCCTCTATTGAAGTGTACCTATACACACTACAGGGTGACTACGCGTACTCTTACGCCGGAGTTGACCTCTCCGAGCAGGGTCCAACCATTGCCCCCTGCTCATCTTCTGGATAATGAGGACTCAGGTGAGGGCTCTATGTTCCAACAAGCGACAAGCCCATCTGAACTACGCGTAAAACTTCACGAAAGCTCAGCTTATTAGGAACGAGGACAGGATGATTTGGAGTACCAAGAGGAATTTCAACCTCCACCGCCTCCTCAACAGCCTATGGAGTGTCTCCCAGCTTCTATAGTGACAGGCCGGCAGTTTCTCATTGCGGACTACGAACAGAGATTCCCGTCTACTGCTCCGCCTCTGCCAGTGGTGACACCGCCAGTTGTGACACCGCCAGTTGTGACACCGCCACCTAGGCCTCAGCCTACTCCTTTAGTCCTTCGACCAGATCCGGCTCCATCGCGTCCTCTCCCATCCTCTGACGAGTAAGACGAAGAAGAGGAGCAACAACGTGAGGAAGGGGAGCTCCAGGACACACAAGACGAATGGGATGAGTATGTGATTCCTGGTCCAGCATCCCCTGTACAGGCACAAGCGGATTCACCCCCGGAAGACATTGGGGGATTCCACAACATCCTAGAGAGAGCGGCGTTGCACTTCAAACTCAAAGTAACGGAAACACCACAGGATTGCTTCCTTTATGATTTTAAAGAGCCATTCCAAAAGGCGGTACGGTCCATTCCCATCATTGATTACATCTGGGAACAAGAGGAGAAAATAATGCAAAACCCTTCATCTCTGGCTCCAGTACTGCCCAGACTGGATAAAAAATATAAAGCTCCTGACACAGCCCCAGCTTGCCTTATTGGCCATCCAAAGCCGGACTCTGTGATCACCCAGGCAGCGCAACGCAGGTCAAAAAATCCTTTGGCTGCGCCGCCAGATAAGAAGGGCCGAAAGCTAGACAACATAGGGAAGAGGTTTTCGTCCATGTCAGCTTTAACAGTGCTTGCAGCAAACTCTTTAGCACTGTTGGGACGGTACAACCGTCAAATGTGGGCGGATATCGCTCCAAACTTGGATTCGCTTCAAGTGTAGCAGAAAGAAGAGGCGAAGAAGATTCTCCTTGAAGGCGAGCGTTCCCGCTTCGGAGATGATTGATGTGGCGATGGATATCGCATCCACAGCGTTCCGGCAGCTGGCAGGAGCTGCAGTCCTGAGGCGCCAAGGTTGGCATAAGGCAACATCTTTCTGGCCTGAAATTCAGACCAAGGTATTGGACATGCCGTATGACGGTCAGCTTCTTTTTGGACAGCACATCGATGGGTATACACCTGTTACAACGCAACTTTTACAACTACCTACCGTTACAACGCAACTTTTACAGCGCATACCATTACAACGCATTGCGCTGGGGGGCGCTCTAGGATAGGGAATACGTTTAATTTACTATCCAACACCTTCCCTAGAGTCCACGGGGACTGGAGTTGGAATAGTAAATTATACTTACCACTATCCAGCACCTCTAAGCGCTATGCGTTTCAATGGTATGCGTTGTAATGGTCGCGTTGTAATGGTAGGTAGTTGTAATGGTATGCGTTGTAACGTCATACATCCCATCGATGAGATGCTACAGGGGATCAAGAAAGATACTGATACCGCAAGGGCTCTAGGTACTCTCCAATACAAGAATCCTTCCTTTCAGGGCTCCAGAGGAAGAGGTCAGTCCTCTAGAGGCACCTATCAGGGGTACAAATCCATGTACGGTTCAAGCCAACAATACAAACCCCAGTACCAGCAAAAGCAGCAGCAAAACCAGTCGTCCTACAACAAGTCTTCCTTTCGAGGACGAGGGGGAAAGAAGGACGCAGGCAGAAGGCAATGACTTCTCTCTGCCACAGGTCTCCAGTTTCTCTCCACCTTGCAAAGTTGGCGGTAGAATTTCATCCTTCCTTCACAATTGGCAACATATTACAACGGATCGGTGGGTCCTCCAACTTGTTCAATTCAGACACTCTCTAGGGTTTGTGGAAACTCCTCCTCAAAAGCCGCCAATCCCAATGCGGCACAAAAATCTGCAATTGGAACTCTCCCTAATACTCAAAAAAGGAGCGATAGAAAGAGTCCCCCGGAATCAGAAAGGCAAGGGATTCCACTCCCGATTCTTCCTAATTCGAAAGAAGGAGAAAAAATGGAGACCTATATTGGACTTGAGAAACCTCAACCAATACCTCAAAAAACAGTCATTCCATCTGGTGTCCATCCAGGAGGTGCTGCAACTCCTCAATGCAAACGACTTTATGGTGTCTTTAGACCTTCAAGATGCATATTTTCATATACCAATCCACAGGAACCACAAACAATTTCTCAGTTTCGAGGTGGCGGGCAAGCACTACCAGTTTTGAGTATTGCCTTTCGGCCTAAAGTCGGCACCACACATTTTTACCAAATGTCTGTCTCCAGTAGCAGCATACCTCCGCCAACAACATCACCAGGTCTTCCCGTACTTAGACGACTGGCTCGTCAAGGCACCTAGTCTTGCAGGCGTGACCAAGTCCTCCAACGCCTGTCTTCAGCTCTTCAATGGTCTGGGCCTTACTCTCAACGAGGAAAAATCCGTCCTTCAGCCGTCCCAGTGTCTCACTTTCCTCGGAGCTGTCCTAGATACTGCTCAGAGAAAGGCTTTCCCTTCACAGGAACGTCAAGTGAAACTACGGACCTTGGCCGCCTGGATTCAATCCAAAAAGTCCATCACCATGCGCCTGTACAAGTCCTTGTTAGGGATGATATCCTCGAACATCCTGTTGGTCCCACGCTGCCGCCTTCGTATGCGTCCACTTCAGGAGGCGCTATCAGCTCAGTGGATTCAATGCAGGGGATCCTTCGACGACGTCATCCGGATATCTCCTACCATGGTCCAGGCTCTGAACTGGTGGCTTCATCCACATAATCTACGGTGAGGCCTTTCGTTCATACCTCCAATCTCGCCACATGTGATAACTACAGATGCATCCTTGGAAGGTTGGGGGGCGTTCCTTCAGGACCTTCAAATCAACGTGCAGTGGTCCCTGGCAGAGAAGCAACTGCACATAAACCTCCTCGAGTTAAGGGCAGTTTACCTGGCATTAAAAGTGTTCCTGCTCAGGATCAGAGATTCCCCAGTGCTTGTGAGAACAGACAACACCACCACAATGCACTTTCTGAACAAACAAGGGGGAACACACTCTCTGTTGTTGTCTCAAGAATCTCAAAAAATTTGGAAATGGCTTCTTCAGCACAACATTTCCCTTCGGGCGGAGTACGTACCAGGGACGGACAATGTCCTGGCGGACTCTCTGAGCAGGCAACGTTCGTGTGCCACGAGTGGTAGCTGGATTATCAATTTCTCAGCTCTGTATTCGCCCGATTGGGCAGGCCTCATCTGGATCTGTTTGCGACACAGCACAACGCAAAATGCCAACATTACGCAAGCTGGCATCCCCAGAAGGGATCACTGGGGAATGCATTTTCGATCGGATGGTGCAACATCTTTGCGTACGCATTTCCTCCATTTACCCTGATTCCCAGGGTCGTCCGAAAACTGAAGGCAGAGCATTGCACCCTGATTTTAATAGCACCAGCGTGGCCGCGCCAACACTTGTTTACAGAAATTCATCTCCTGTCGCTGGAACCGCCAATTCTATTCAAGCCTTGCCCGACTCTCCTTACAATGAACCAAGGGCAAGTCCAGCATCCGGATCCAGCATCTCTCAGATTGCCGGCTTGGCTCCTGAGTTCAGAGAGTTTTAACACCTAGACATTCCTTAAGAATGCAGGGCAGTCTTAGCCCGGGCTCGGGCGGACAGTACGAACAAGACGTATTCTCTAAAATGGAAAAGGTTTTGTATATGGTGTAAAGCAAATAAGATACACCCTTTTTCATCAACACCTGCACAAATTCTACCTTACCTGCTCCATTTGGCGCACTCAGGATTGGCCCATGCTTCTATTAAGGTCCACCTGGCGGCAATATCTCGCTTCAGGCGCTCGTCATCTGCTACTTCCCTCTGGTCCAATAGACTGGTTAAGCAACTTTTAAAAGGCCTGTTCAGGACATTTCCTCCGGTGCGAGCTTTACCACCCACCTGGCAATTAAACATTGTTCTTGCTCAACTGATGAAACATCCCTTTGAGCCAATACACAGAACTGACATCAAATACCTTTCTTGGAAAACCGCTCTCTTGCTAGCACTCACATCAGCAAGGCGTGTAAGTGAGCTGCAAGCCTTCTCTATTCAGGTTCCTTTCTTGCAATTCAAACAGGACCGAGTTATCCTACGGACCAACCCTAAATACATCCCAAAGGTTCCATCTAATTTTCACCTGAATGAATCTATAGTCTTGCGGACTTTCTTCCCAAATCCACTTTCCGCAGCAGAGAGGTCTCTCCACTCTTTAGACCTCAAGCGTTGTCTGAAGTTCTACATTCACCGAACAGAACAGTTTCGGAAATTCAACCAACTTTTTATCGCCTTCAGCAGGCCCAGAAAGGGCCTTCCTTTGACTAAGCAGAGCATTTCTCGTTGGATCTCTGCAACCATTACTTTCTGCCATCAACAGGCAGGTCATCCCGTGCATTCTAAAGTTCGAGCTCATTCTACCAGAGCTGTCTCCACTTCAATGGCGCTCTTTGCAGGAGTGCCCATTATCGACATATGCAGAGCAGCGACGTGGAAGACACCACATACGTTCACCAGGCACTACTGCTTGGATTCTGAAGTAGGTCAAGCTGTGCTCCGTCATCTGTTTCACTAGAGGTGAGCCTTCTTTCTTCATCCCACCTTCCTACTGCCTACTTGCACATTTCTCTAATATATTGTTTTTGGTGCTTAATATATTTCACAAATGGTATTCTTATATCGTGTGATTTTACATGTTGTACCATACGAAATGTGCTGGGTATTGCTTGCTACTCTGATTCAGGCATGTGAATCTATGAAAGATACCCATAATACTGGATAAGAAATGCGTTACTTTCCTGTAACTGCAGTTATCCAGTATTGGTATCTTTCATAGATTCACATACAACCCAAACCCACCCACCTCCCCTGGAAGGGTTCACCTTGGCTCTCTCAGTAGGTACTACGAAAATCTGAGGGACTAGGCCTCCTTCCAGGAAGGTTCTAGAGGGTGGTGATATCTGATTGGCTCTTGGCCAATGTTTGGTCCTTTTTACAAAGGGACATGGATATGTTACTAATGAGAGTCCTCTGGCCTATTGCTATATATGTGTCTTTATGACATTACTCTTTTTATATACCGGGGACTCCCACCCCGACGACGGGGAATGATTCAGGCATGTGAATCTATGAAAGATACCAATACTGGATAACTGCAGTTACAGGTAAGTAACGCATTTCTTCTCACCTCTGTGTCCTTGGAAAATGTGCACCTCCAAACTTTTGTTAGTCCTCCCAATAAATGCTCTTCAAGTATTTATTTTTGAGGTGTTTGGTGGTTTAATGTTTTTTGTATCTGCTTATTTTAATTAGACTTTCTAACAATAATTCTTAAATGTGCTTCATTGAGCAGCCGATTTGTTGTTTGGAATGCAATTTTTGGATTTCGCAGTAGGACTGGAAACATAACTGTCCTTTAGAATTGGTCTGTTAAATCATCTGGGATTTCACTTCATCATTTGAATTGTTCTTTATATGTAACTAGCAGCCCGTCCCGACGTTGTCCGGGTATGAAATAGAATGTGTGTATTGGGCAAGGGCAATTTATTTTAAAATCTTGCGGTAGACACCATTTTTTGTTTCATTAGAATAGGGATGGAGAAGGCCCAGTTGCAGCCCTGGTTGATGTTAGCAGGTGCGTGTAATTGGTGTAGTGATCCGCCGCCTGAGCCTGGCTACAGTCCTGGTTGATGTTAGCAGGCACGTGTAATGTCGTTGAATGAGAGAGTTATCAGCCGCGGGTAAATCCGTTTAATGAGTGACAGCGAGTAGGAGAGGCTGCAGTAATTGTCCCCGCAGACACGCTCATTTGCGTGTTCCCCCGCATAAGGCCCAGATGCAGGCCTGTTTGATGTTAGCAGGCGCGTGTTCCCCTGCTTGAGGCCCAGCTGCAGCCCTGATTGATGTTATCAGGCGTGTGTAATTAGTGTACTGATCCGCCGCCTGAGCCCGGCTAGAGCCCTGGTTGATGGTAGAAGGCCCGTGTAATTTCGTTGAATGAGAGAGTTCTGTAACAGCGCGCAGGCGAGGCTGCAGTAACGTTACTTACCAGGCCTCCAGGTGAACGCATTTGTCACGCCCCCAGCACACGGCCACAGCAGACGATCTTCTAATTAATGTGCGACCCACATGGCATGAAGGGCGGAACCTAGCTCACGCCCCCAGCGTTTCTCACGCCCCCAGCGTGCCCCTTGATGCGGCGCAATTGCGTTCACATGGCATGAAGGCCGGACACACGCCCCCAGCATTTCTCTCGGCCCCAGCGTGCCCCTTGATGCTGCGCAGCAACGTAATTGGCGCTTGTATGTACGACTCACATGGCAGAAAGGGCGGACACACGCCCCTAGCCTTTGTCACGCCCCCAGCACACGCCCACAGCCCACGATGTGATGGCCTTACCACACGCCCCCAGCGTTAGTCACGCCGCCAGCCCACGCCCACAGCACAACGCAGACACGTCCACACGGGACTACTTTGCTGGCAGGGTTCTTTTACCTTTTAAATGTTTAGAGGAGTTGGCCTAACGACTAAGGCGCTCGACTTCGGATCTGGGTTCGAGTCTTGGTAACGACGCCAAACATCCTGTGATTCTGGGCAAATCGCTTAATCTCCCCGTGCTTAACAAAAATGAATGTGTGTCCTCATGTAACGTAACTGAAGCTATGTAAAGCGCTCTGATACCTGATTCAGTTCGGGTCAAGTTCGCGCTATATAAAACTCTGCAAAACAAATATATATATATGGTGGCCATCTGCATAGCCTATGACCTTCTGCTGCAACTTCCCTTTCCAACGCTGTATTGGGTGTTGTGATTGGTGCTGTGGTTACTGAGATTATCCGCCTCAAAGGTTTGGGCTCTCTCTTTATTATATTAGTATGGATATGGATATGGATTCATGTTTTAATTGTTTAATAAAGAAACATACCCAATAAACATATTGTTTTCAATAAAAGAAATCACATGAGCTGTGGTTGCTGCCACCTGGGCTCTTTGACCACTAGCAAACTTGGAAGGTCTTGTTTCTCGTCATCATTACTGGTATGTTGATTTAATTATTGTAAATTTCCAGAATTTGTAAATCACCTATTCCACAGCAAGGTTGTTTCAGGGCACACGTAGTGCAGTCTTACTTACCAAAAAATAGGGCTTACCTTTAAGAGCGTTTAGGAGCTCCCATCCAGAAGATTTTTATTAATTTCCTACTGGTGACATGTGAGGGGAATCATCTTTTTTTACAAGCAGAATGTTGACAAAACAGGCATGGTGCATAAAAAGGTGGTTGTCAAGTAAAAGGGGATGGTTGAAACTAAAGACCTGGTTTTTGGTATGTTAATGGATGGTGATAACATTGTACCAATGTAGATGACTTTGTGGTGGTTTTATTGAAACTGCATAGTGTTTTACCACTGCCCTGGACCCTTGACACACTTTCCTGTGGTTCGGGGTGGCCTCAACTCTCCCATTCTTCGGATTGCTTCTACAGTCCTATTACAACATCTTCCAATACTTTTTGTGAACAGAGAACAGTGTGTTGACCATCCCTTCGGTCTCCTGGGTAGAAGGGAGAAAGGTCTCATCTGCTTATTTCTCTGGGGTGGGGTCTTTTCTGGGTGGGTAGAATAGGATGGCTTGAACTGGCCCCCCTTGCGTGGATAAAGCATGATAACTTGGCTGGCGTTCACCAGACTTTCCAGCATGAGGGACAGTGGGGTCAGTAGGATGGCTTGGAATAGCTCTCTTGGGTGGGTGGAGTAGGATAACGTGCCCCGGTCTCTCATCAATGGAAAAGAGTAGGGTCAGTTGAATTATACTCTCCAGAGTGGTCAGAGACTGGGAGAGCTTCCACTAGTGTTTCTGGGATGAGGAGAGTAGGACTGCTTGAAAATGTTCCTCATGGGTTAGCCAAAGGTAGTTTAGCTTTCACTAGCATCGCCCAAGCTTGAGGGCTAATGTCTGAAATTCGTTAAAAAAGTCTCTCTCTGGGTTGGCGGTAGAACTTTTGGGATAGCCAGTGGGGACCTTTTAATTTGGCAGGTGGGCCCATGCCATGCAGGTAGAGGCGGGTTGCCTGCCAAACTATATATCATGCTGAGTGTAAGGTGATCGCACTGCATAGTTGAGGTTTATCCTCTGACACCTTCAGGCTTCCACCTCTTACACAATACTTCCAAAGTGTTATTCTGTGCGCAGCAGGTGCGTTACGAAACGGTGCTGTAGCTTGTGGTACCGGCGCTTTACAACATGGGGTCCCAGCAGTTGTTAATTTACATTATAATAAATAGTGTAGCTCTTTAAGAAGCCCAAACCTTGGAGTGGGATGTTCTTTAACATTTGGGGGTTCTCAGTGTTGTTTTTGCTTCTTTAGGCCTCATCACCAGTATTGTGATCTCTATGGACGACCGCTTCCTGTTCCTCAGCAACTGGCTTCACGGGGATGTGCGTCAATATGACATAACCAACACCAGCAAACCCAAGCTGGTGGGACAGGTGAGCACCCCTCTTGTTCCTCTTCTGCTTAATAACTTCCAGGTCAGTTGTTTCAGACTGGGTTAGGCTGGGGCAGAGTTAGCTAGGGGTCAGTTGAGATTTTGAAAGACTTTGGGATGTGGCAGAGTTAGCCAGCTCCAAAGGAGCTTTGGGTTGCGCACAGAGCCGGTTACATAAGGCACATGCAAGCCTCTGAAAGGCTGCTATTGCTGACAAAGAGGTAACTGCATGATGGGTTTTTCTCGATCTGAAAGTCTTGCAAGGCTGGGACAGGTTCAGTCATGTCCTATGTCTATTTAAGGTGAAACATAAGTCACACTAAAAATCAACAGATCTGCTTCTTCCTATTCTGACAGCCTAGACAGATGTGTTGTTGGTGTGGGTTGTTGGTGGTCACTCAACCATCTTCTTTCCAACCCCGGCATATCCTGGACCCTGATAATTGGTAACTATTCTCTCCTACAGAAGAATTTAAGCCAGCTAATGAGCTACGCTCCCCTCATGTTCTTTCTTTCTGAGACAGTAAATAATCTAGACATCAACCATGACACCTTAAGGCCCAACCTCATGACAGTAGTCAACGTGCCCTCCTTCCAGCTCAATGCACTGGACATGATATATTTCCTCTTTCTCTCATCGGATCCAGGAGATCACTCACTGCATGAGTGTTCACTCCATCAAACATTTTCATTCCCTGGTCTGAAGCAGCCGCATCAAACGTAAACACGTTTATATCTTTCTCTCCCTCCTCCCCTTCCCCCCCACCTCCTCCAGTCTGCGCTTCTGTCGTGAGGAACATTAGTCCTGTTCCAAGCTAGCAAGGCAGCAGTTTGCATAAACCCTAGTCAGTGCGACTTGTTTGCTCTGGTGGGAAGCAACATCTCGTGCATCCATAGAAGCGTTATTCCTTTTATGGAGATACAAAACGTGACAAATCGTAACCTTGTTCCTCTCTGTATACTACCAATAAGCACAAGCACACCAAAGAAAGCAAGCGATCTAGAATACGTTTCATTTCTCAAATATCCATCTCGTTTCCCTTACTGCATTGGAAAGCCACCTTGCATCAATAAGTAATGCCGAGGAAGGACTCGTTTTAGAAGGTTGCAGATAAATATCCCGGTGAACTACCTTTTAGAGGCATCTCTCTAGGATGGCTTCCCACTATTTGTTGGAAATCATTGTGTACGAAAAGGAGCTTAGGTACTTTGTTTGAAAGCTCACGCTCCGTAATTAACTGATTATTAATTTTGTAATAAACAAGGCCAAAAACTGGGTGTGCCACATCTATTACCACTGTGGAGTCAAACATTACATTGGCTTGTTCCACAATAACCGGTTTCGGTGGTTGTGCAATGTCATAATACAGCTCTCCCATCTTATCTCGCACATTTCTCACGAATATAAAACGTGTTATGTAAATTTGATGCAAATGTTCTCGACTTGCTAATGATAGTACAACTATTAACAATTTATATTTCATGCTCAGCAGATTTAAATGTCTCCTGATGATAAAATAATGTTAGTGTCCTCTCAGTTTGAACATATTTATCAGATCTAACCAGATCATGCAGCTAGTAAACAAAATAATACAACAATATATATCTTTACATAAGGAGGTAAAATTAAGTTATGCAGAAACCTCCACATGGCAGCACTCAAACCAAAACTAGAACTCACCAATAGCCTTTAGCGTGAGTTTCAGGTAAAACATGGCTCAATAGACCTCCCAGTGCATTCTGGTGAATGTGGTCCATCCTTGCCAAATCAGCAGTTTGTAAACTGAAGCAGAGCCCAATAACTACTCATTTCTTTCATCATGTAATTTTCTTAGGTTTAATAAACTATTCATTACTTCAATCTTTCATTGTCTTAGCCCCACATACGTTTCGCACTTTGTGAGTATTCAGTGGAGCGCATCAGATACTGAGTGCCAAGCTAGTTTGCAGCATAACATTTAAAGACTAGTGTCTTCTCAACTGTTTATCAAAAATAATGTTACTGCAAAGGTCATCGCACCGTTGGCTTTAGATCACTGTGATTGATATCGTCCGATCAGATCCCAAGGTCAAGGAGAAACAAGCTGAACTGAGATCAGAGCAGCCTGCAGAGATCTTCGTGTGCACAGCATTTTCCAGGGGACATTGCAAGAGCATGATAACTTTGCTGGTTAATACACTTGAGAGAAAGATCTGTGATTTGCCTAGTCAAATTTTTGACTCGTATGATAGCAAATTCATTGGAAGTTTATTGTGTATTACAGGTCTGGATGGGGGCCGGTATTGCGAAAGGAGGACCAGTCACCGTGGTGCACGACGAGGACCTTAAGTGCCAACCAGAGATGCTCATACTGAAAGTGAGTAACAGCAATTTATCTTATGGATTTAGTCTGCTTGTAAACAGATTTACTCTTACTCATTTCCCTATGGCTTCCTCTTGATTGAGGCAACCGACACCCCCTGCATCTAATAAACACATTGACAGAACTGAAGGAATAGGCCTACTGATAAGTGGAATTATGTTGCGTTGGGTGTAAGATTTATTACCACTAAGTCATCCCGGAATATAACAAGATATCCAAAGGGTTGGAAGCTCAAATTCTTGCAAAAGTATAGCTAGGAACCTCTTGCAAGCATCATGGAAAGTGTCTGTAATACTTCTGTTTCTCACAACCTTTATTGAGAGTGTCAGTAAGCCGTTTCATTTTTTTCATGACTTTTACATGGTAGCCACAGCCTTAGGTCATTTTATTGAGACTTTATCAGCCATCTTAGATTAATGTATTCCTATTAATCAGCATAAGCTAAAGACTCAAAACTTTCTAAAAAATGGTTTACGTAGTCTGGAGTACTAAGGAACAGTCGTCTCACTCTCAGGAAGTTTAAAAAGAAGAGAAGTTCCTCCTCACAGTGTGAATAAACTTTATTGTATAGTTAGTAAAAACCATTACAAAAAGTAGAAAAAGGAGCAGCGGTTAAAATAAATGATCAATGTGCATCCATGATTTAGACTTAGCAGCATTAAAAAACAAGATTACATACAAGGAACGTCAAGTGCCAAGTCAATTCAATTATATATTGTCCATTTACTTGTTGTGGAACGGTGAGTGAAGTTCCTCCTAATGTATGGAAGACACCAGAGTTTATAGGGACCATCTGAAGTTAAACAAGTAAGTACTCTAGTTGTTACGTAATCTTACCTTTCTCTATTCTAGGTCAGGAAAACTCTATTAAACATTTCTTTTCTATTTTAAAGTAATTTATTTCCTCACCTTGCTCTTCCCATTGTCCAGAGGCTTCACAAGAATGTTATGATAAATTAGCTACTTTTGTTTACTACCAGGATCATCAAGATTTGCTCTGGTTTCAGGAACTTGCTTTACTCTGTGATTGTTAATGTGTCCCCATTGAAGTATAATGGTCATTTGGTGGTTTGGTCAACCTTTGCCAAGGCCAGGTAGGAGGTTTTAGGATTTATACTTGGGCAGTTAAAATTGGGTTTTCCTGATGACTCATGCCTTGTTTCCTTTCTGGAAGTGTGATCTCCACCTCTACTGCTTCCACTCATGAACATAATCTCTCACTTTCAGACAGGTTTCATTCCTGCAGAATGAAAATGCTTTACCACCAATAAACCTTTTGTTAAATTTAAAAGTGAATATTATCATCAGACTGCAGATAGCAAGGCCTGAGCAGTGCTCAGTGAGATTTATGACCCTGGCTGAAGCACAGTGGTGAGGAACTGAACACTGAGGTATTTAGCTCCTAAATAAAAGTCCTTGTCAACTAAAATCTGGAGCCTGATAACCACTTGATGTTTCTGAATGCTTTTAAATGGGGTACATTTAAAATGAAAAATTCCCTTAACGATTAAGTTAACTCTTTAGTATAATTTTCTCCCATTTCTAAGTGTCGCCTTTACATTTCAAAGTGTCGCCTTTACACACAGCAAGCAACTTGCTCCTAGTGGCTGGTAGACCCTTTCAGATGAAAAGTTATTTAGTTTCAGAATTCATAAACTGACGTTCGGGGAAAAATGGAATTCCAAAATCTATTTAAAGCTGATATTTGAGTGATAAATCATGAAGTGTTGGGGGAGTCTTATTACTAACATTATTACCTTGGTTCTAGGGGCATTGAAGCAGTGGCTGCTATATTACTCATACTTCAGCATTTCAAATGGATAAAGCTT
The DNA here is from genome assembly GCF_964263255.1 of Lissotriton vulgaris. Taxonomy (NCBI): domain Eukaryota; kingdom Metazoa; phylum Chordata; class Amphibia; order Caudata; family Salamandridae; genus Lissotriton; species Lissotriton vulgaris. Next base: position 95,317,046 of record NC_141700.1, read on the forward strand.
TTTTGTATTACTGCTGTCAACCCTGCCTGATGCACTTAGGTGACCAGGGCGGGGTGGCCGCTACTTTAATCTTGTCTGATGTTGTCAATATTACAACACTAATAATAGTAGCTCTGGATGATTTTCATTCAACATAAGTAGCTCTTAGTATGGAAAAGGTTGGAGAGCCTGGTTTATGTTAACGAGATAGGGAGAGATACCCATCTGGTGTCCGAATTTCAAACTCTGAAACCAGATAGCCTGGAATCAATACCAGTTTCCCTGCTTTTCCAAATTTGGTCATCCCAGGCACATATATTATTTCACAGAGCCTCCTCTTTCTTTTTTTTTATTGCATATGAACGCACTTTTAAATAATTGAGCTCGGAATGAGTGCTGTACAAGCAACTTTTCTATTTTATTTACTAGATCGTCATGTTGCTGCATCTTTAGTAGGAATCTAGGGCACATTTATGGTTTACATGACTACTGACTTGCCTCTTACTTCAATGATGACATTGTCGGAGAGGGCATTATTGTTTCCAAATACTTTAAGCCATTTTTTATAAATGTTTGTCTGTGCAGTCATCTAATCTCGTGTACCAAGGTGAAACACTTCCGCATGTTACAGAAATACACTTTTTGGAATGTTTAAGAGATTTTATCATATTTTTACATCATGTTTGTTGTACAATATGCATGGCAAACTCTTTCATGGCTTGGCTGGTGCATGGACTCTTAGAGCCAAGCCAGACACAAAGCTCGGCTTACCCCATTAATTTGCCTGTCTGCTCTCCTCTATTTGCGATTTTGACAACTCCAAGGGGCTGTCAGTCACTTGTTAAAATGATTTGTAAAAAGGTGGCTAAGACCATCGAGCCCGTTCACAGGACCCGATTTGAAAATTCAACCATCAAGGTTACTTGTGGCAGAGACAGAGAGGAGTGTATGCAGTGAAAATACATTTAAAACGGGTGTCTCCCACCAGTGATTCGCAAGCTACCAGTAGCTTGAAGACACCTTCAGGGCAGCTCGCAGTCATGGGTTCATTTTTAACTAAGCACAGGATCACATTTTCCCCTCAAAGTTATGTGAAGGCTGTGTTTATTTTACATTATTATCATCAGGCTGCAGACAGCAGGGCCTGATGAGCAGTGCTCAGTCTGATTGATGACCCAGGCTGGGGCCCGAGGTGAAGAACTGAACACTGAGGTATTCAAACCTTTAAAAAAAGTTCTTGTCAACTCAATACTGGAAACTGGGAACAACTTGAGGATCTGAATGCTTTTAAATGGGAGAAAACTAAAATGAAAAGTTACTTTAATGATTAAGTTATCTCTTCAGTATCATTTTCTCCCATTACAATGTGTTGCCTTTACACTCAACAAGCATCCTGCTCCCAGTAGCTGGTATACACGGTGCCATATTTATAACTGAAAAATCCAGACATTATTTTAAGTGGGATAGATTTAGACATGCAGAAAAATGTTTCATATTTTTAAACATTTTTGCAGAACATTTTTCTGCACTTTAAATTTCTCCCATTCAAAAAAATAAGTGTATGTTTGTATTATACATGTAATGGTGCCACATATGGTGAAAGGTATATCCTGCGCAACATCTGCATACGATGCAGGCTCTCAGTCACTCATACACATATAGCCCATTCATACACATACATGTTCCTGCATCCCCAAAGACCACACTCTCACTGACGCACATGGCTTCCTAGCCATAGCGCCCCTAATAGTCAAAGTGTTTTTTTCAGTACTTAGTTTCTGCCTCTTTGGACATTAGCCTTCAATCAATCAATCAGGGGTTGGTAAAGCGCGCTACTCACCCGTGAGGGTCTCAAGCCACTGGGGGAGGGAACAGTAGGGCTGCTCCGGTCAGTCGAAAAGCCAGGTCTTGAGAGCCCGTCTGAAGGTGTGCAGCCTTAAAGTCAATAAAGCTGGGCGTGGGAATGTCTGGTAACAACCCGCAAGTTGCTTAGCCTTCAGTAGCGCACAAACATTTTCACTGATCAGAAGTAGCTCTCACTACAGAAAAGGTTGGAGACCCCTGCCATGGACCATGACATCTTATTGCAAGTCTTTAGAAGGCAGTACTTAATGGCCTCGTTCTAGCTTGGTTTGCCTCTTTTCTTACTAGCCACGCCCTTCCTCTCATTCTCTCAGATGCTCAGGTTGTTGGTTATGGTCCCCACAGGGTTTCTCTTCGTGGCCCAAGTTGGTTATTATCTTTATCCAGTATTGGGGTATCTTTCATAGATTCACATGCCTGAATCATTCCCTGTCGCCGAGGCGGGAGTCCCACGGTAAATAAAAAAGCAGTGCCAAAAGCACTTTGTAGTAGTAGGCCCTAGAAAAGGCCTGAGGCCTAAATTATAGTAGCCTATCTACCTCATTATGCTAAAAAGACCAAAGTCTTTGCTCCAACCAATCAGCTTACAGCACCCTCTAGAACCCTCTCTGCAGAGCCAGCTCTCCTCAGATTTTCACCGCACGTCGTGTGGAAGGGAGTCTCCCTGAGTCTTGACTCAGTTTTTTCTTCAGAGCTTCAGGATGTCTGACAAGAAGGCCTTGTTTAGACCTTGTAGAACTTGCGAGAAGAAGAGGGTCCATGTAGATGACCAGCATAAGGACTGTATTTATTGTCTTTATCCCAAACATGAGGCAAAAAATTGTAAGATCTGCCGCACCTTCTCTTCTAAGACCTTAAGGGATAGGGAGGCCAGAGTCCTTTTGTGGCTAAAATCCTCTTCCACGGATGATGATGACAGAGCCTCTACCTCTAGCAAGAGGGCGAGGTCTCAAGAGGATAAGGCAAGTGAGGGGAGAAAACATGCGAAAACCTCCCACTCCACTTCAGGCTCTTCACAGAGATCTCAACATTCTGTCTCTGGAGCCTCAGCCACCAACGATTCCTCAAAGAAAACCGTGAGTAAGAGGTCTGCTGTCTTCTCACCAGTGATTACTATTTCTACTTCAACCTCCTCTTCTACAGCTATGATTTCCACTACATCTACCACTTTGCCTATTGTGTCTACAAAGATTTGTATTGTGGCTAAAAGAACTCTCTTAGACGGCACGTCGACTAAGACATCATCGTCAACGAAGCCTTCGTCGTCTAAAAAGAGCCCGTCGACGACTGTCTCGTCGACGAAGAAAGCATCGACGACATCGACGACGAATCAGTCGACGGCTGCTCTGTCGACGACGAGCCAGTCGACAGCTGCTCCGTCGACGACGAGCCCGTCAACGGTAGCTCTATCGACGTCGAGTCCATCGACGATGGTCCCGTCGACATCAAGCCCGTCGTCCGCAATTCCATCAACGACGATTCCTTCGTTGTCGACCTCATCGACGGTAAACCTCCCGTCGACGACGGCATCTTTTCAGCGGGCAGTTCCACCTTTGTCACCGGTGCCATCAAAACTGATGGTTTCAGCTTTAGTGAAGCCTATTACTGGGAATCAGGCTTTTTGTACGCCACTTTCAACGAAGACCTTTCAAATCGTATCTTACAAGAGTCAACAAGGTTCTTATGTCGCCACTTATGCCCTCTCATCTTCTAGAATCCTACTCAGATGAGGAAGAAGATGACTTTGAGGATGATGATAATGAAGGAGCTTTTGGTGTGGCGCGTCACCCATCTGATCTCATCATCAAGTGTCAAGATGATGATGAAGACAACACTTACTCTGGTTTCTTTGGACATGGAAGATGCATACATCCACATCCCAATCCACCGAAAGCATCGAAAATACCTCAGTTTTACTGTGGCTGGCGCCCACTATCAGTTCAAACTCCTCCCATTTGGCCTCAAGTCGGCCCAAGGATTTTTACAAAGTGCCTGGCTCCTATTGCAGCAGCTCTTCGATCAGCAAAGGTACAGGTCTTCCCGTACTTGGACGACTGGCTAGTCAAAGGTCCATCAAAGGCCAAAATAAAACCCGACATTACAATATGTTGCAATCTCTTTGCATCGCTAGGCCTCACAATCAATAAGAGCAAATCTCATTTGGTTCCGAAGCAGAACCTACTGATCCTAGGAGCTTGTCTGGACACAGTAGGATGCAAGGCATTCTTGCCTCGAGAGAGACAACTCCGACTACAGGCTTTGGCCATAAAACTGTCAAGAAAAAGGTCACTTTCAGTTCGCCTATTTGCATCACTTCTGGGGATGTGCTCTTCGGCCACCAACCTCATTCCATTAGCACGTCTAAAGATGACGCCTCTACAGGAAGAGCTACATCGTCAAAGAGAACAAGCGACAGGCTCTTTCGAGGACACCATCACAGTCACCAACAGGATGGTGCATGCTCTTCAATGGTGGACAAAGCTGAGCAATCTGGAGCAAGGGCTCACATTCTTGCAAACTCCCCTGGATTTCATTCTGATGACAGATGCGTCCATGGAGGGATGGGGAGGTCATCTCCAGGACTTACAAGTGCAAGGAAAATGGTCTCAACAACACAAAAAATGCCACATCAACAGTCTAGAGTTGAAAGCCATTTTTCTTTCTCTTCAGGCATTCCTCCCCAGGATAACAGGATCCTCAGTCCTGGTCAGAACGGACAACACTACCAGCATGTTTTATATAAACAAGCAGGGGGGAACGAGATCAGCAACATTGTCCAGGGAAGCCCAAGAGCTATGGCAATGGTTAATAATTCACAACATAACTCTCAAGGCAGAACACGTCAGAGGTCTCTACAACACCTTAGCAGACAAACTGAGCAGGTCCTCGTCAGATTGCCACGAGTGGGAACTGAACAACAACCAATTGAACAAGGTGTTTCAGAGATGGGGCAAGCCGATGTTGGATTTATTTGCAACCCAACAGAACAAGAAATGCCGGTATTACGCCAGCAGGTACCCTCAACAGGGATCAAGAAGGAATGCCCTGTCCATGCGATGGTCAGGGATTTATGCTTACGCCTTTCCTCTGATCCCTTTGATTCCACGAGTGGTACGCAAGATGAAGTTGGAGAGTTGCCGCCTTCTCCTAATTGCTCCCAGGTGGCCTCGCCAGTATTGGTTTCAGGAGCTCATGCTACTCTCACAGGAGCCACTGATCAGGCTGTTGGTAACCTCAACGCTACTGTCATGCAACGAGGGTCAGATACTTCACCCAGACCCTCAAGCGCTGAAATTGCATGCATGGCTCCTAACTTCCTAGAATTTGAACATTTCCAAATTCCTCAAGACTGCTGAGACATTCTAAAGAAAGCAAGAGCCCAGAGTAATTAAAAAACGTATCGTCTCAAATGGAAACGCTTCTGCGCTTGGTGCATCTAAAACGCTTTACGCCCTATAGAGGCGCCAGCAGAGAAAATACTGCCTTATTTATTGCATTTAAAAGGGGGTGGTGATGGACGGAGCGGGTGTGAGTGTTTGTTTGATTCAGATGCTCCGTCCATCACCACCCCCTTTTGTACCGCTTTTGGCCGCCATAAGTGTGGCAGGGTATGCTCAGACGTGAGTCCCTTGCTCACTTTGCTACTGGATTCAAGCAAGCCGGGCTGAAGACGGCTGGAATGCCAGAAACCGGTCCACGGAAGCTTGTTTCCGGTCCAGGGAAGACATGGCTTGGCAGTTCGGGCTGGACTGTTCCCATGAGGCACAGGGTCAGACTGATTTGCATATAGCCATGTCTGAACTGGGGTGGCAGAGTGGGCTAAAGAACGGTGATGGATTAAACCCAGATCTTTTGACTGGGTGTGAGTGTTTGATTGATTCAGATGCTCCGTCCATCACCACCCCCTTTTGTACCGCTTTTGGCCGCCATAAGTGTGGCAGGGTATGCTCAGATGTGAGTGCCTTGCTAACTTTGCCACTGGATTCAAGCAAGCCGGGCTGAAGACGGCTGGAATGCCAGAAACCAGTCCTCGGAAGCTTGTTTCCGGTCCAGGGAAGACATGGCTTGGCAGTTCGGGCTGGACTGTTTCCATGAGGCACAGGGTCAGACTGATTTGCAAAAAGCCATGTCGGAACTGGGGTGGCAGAGTGGGCTAAAGAACGGTGATGGATTAAACCCAGATCTTTTGACTGGGTGTGAGTGTTTGATTGATTCAGATGCTCCGTCCATCACCACCCCCTTTTGTACCGCTTTTGGCCGCCATAAGTGTGGCAGGGTATGCTCAAACGTGAGTCCCTTGCTCACTTTGCCACTGGATTCAAGCAAGCCGGGCTGAAGACGGCTGGAATGCCAGAAACCGGTCCTCGGAAGCTTGTTTCTGGTCCAGGGAAGACATGCCTTGGGAGTTCGGGCTGGACTGCTCCCATGAGGCACAGGGTCAGACTGATTTGCATATAGCCATGTCTGAACTGGGGTGGCAGAGTGGGCTAAAGAACGGTGATGGATTAAACCCAGATCTTTTGACTGGGTGTGGGTGTTTGATTGATTCAGATGCTCCGTCCATCACCACCCCCTTTGTACCGTTATTTATTGCATTTGGCGCAATCTGGTCTTTCTTTTTCTTCAATAAAGGTCCACTTATGGCCTTATCCAGATACATGAAAATGGCTAACACTCTATCGCTCTGCTCTTCATCGTTAATTAAACAATTCATGAGAGGTCTTTTCAGGGCTTATCCTCCAGTAAAGTCTTCACGCCGGAATGGGAGCTTAACACAGTCCTCTCACAGCTGATGAAGCACCCGTTCGAACCCATCCATAAAGCTGACCTAAAATTCTTGACATGGAAGGTTGTTTTGTTATTAACACTAACTTCCGCCAGAAGAGTGGGAGAAATTCAAGCCTTCACTATAAAGGAACCCTTTTTGCATTTTTCCCAGGACTATGTCACTTTGCGGACGAATCCAACCTTCATACCAAAGATGCCTTCCCAATTTCATCTAAATGAACCAGTCAAACTGAAAGTTTTCTTTCCAAATCCTACAACCCTGGCGGAAAGAACATTGCATTCTATAGACATCAAACAATGCTTAAGTTCTATCTCCAGAGAACCAAGACTTTAAGAAAGTCAGATCAACTGTTTGTAGCTTATGGCCAGACTACATTGGGAAACGCGGTCACTAAAGCCACAATTTCCAGATGGATAGCCTCCGCCATTCAGTTCTGTCACATCAAGGCTAATCGACCATTGACAAGGTCTGTTCGATCTCATTCCACAAGAGCTGTGGCAGCGTCTGCAGCTTTGTTTGCAGGAGTGACGCTTGAGAACATTTGCCGTGCTGCGACATGGAAGAATGTCCACACGTTTACAAGACACTACTGCCTGCAATCAGGATGATGAGGTGGCAGTGGGCCAAGCTGTTTTTCCGTCACCTGTTTCCATAAGGAGTACATTCAGGTACTAATGTTGGCTTATTTCATATAATGTACATACAATTCAGTATATTGTTTAAAATATGGAGACATATGTTAACATATTGTGTGTTTCTATGGTGCTTAAAGTTCCTTTCCTGTAGGACATTGCATGATTTCTATGTTGAATCTGAACATGATTTATTAATAGATCAATCTCTAGGCGATTGTTGGTTGTTAACTATACAATCATGGGGGTGCACTACAATAAGTCTCCCACCATCCGCAACCGACTTTGCCTGGCTTACTGCTTGCTATTCTGATTCAGGCATGTGAATCTATGAAAGATACCCCAATACTGGATAAGAAAACAAGTTACTTACCTGTAACTTCAGTTATCCAGTATTGGTATCTTTTATAGATTCACATGCACCCGCACTCCTCCCCGGAGAGTCAGTTCTCTAAGTTTGGGATACTTGTTTAACACTTGTGCTACGAAAATCTGAGGAGAGCTGGCTCTGCAGAGAGGGTTCTAGAGGGTGCTGAAAGCTGATTGGTTGGAGCACAGACTTTGGTCTTTTTAGCATAATGAGTTAGATAGGCTACTATAATTTAGGCCTCAGGCCTTTTCTAGGGCCTACTACTACAAAGTGCTTTTGGCACTGCTTTTTTATTTACCGTGGGACTCCCGCCTCGGCGACGGGGAATGATTCAGGCATGTGAATCTATGAAAGATACCAATACTGGATAACTGAAGTTACAGGTAAGTAACTTGTTTTCATATTCGGCCTCTGTTACAGCTTGCTAGATTATTTGGCTGTTCTGCCATCTCCTACATTGATCACACCCATTTGATTGATCGTCTTGAACAGTTAAAACCTGATACTGCTGGTAATGTGAAGCGTTGTCTTTCTGCTGTCAGAATTGGAAGGCACACAACTTCCTGCAGTTGAACACCAGCATAACTCGGGTCTTAGTGCCGGGCAATAACATCTAGAGATGGTTAACTCCTTTTGGCCTAGAATGCTAGGAGTATCAATCTCAATGCAAGGTTCAATCTCTAAGGACAGTTTTGGATTTTCATTTATCTTTGGAAGCCCAGATTCATGCTTCAACTTGGACAAGACAGTAGTCGTCATCCTGAGGCCCAACACCTCTGCCTGGGAGGCTCCTGGGGACCCGACACGCTAGGAACCCCACACACCCACAGACCACACAAGAAACCTCAGCATCATACTGGACTTCGCAATCATGAAAACCTCTGATAGACTCGCCTGTCTGTTAATTAATTTGTGAACCTACTGTCAATACCATTCCTTTGCATCAGGTCCAAGACATTTCTGACATTTCTATGATGTGTGAGGTAGTCGTTTGAGTGTTGCAGCGTGATCTGAAGCAACATTAGTAGCTGTGTAGGAGATAGTTTATTATAAAAAATAAGGGAACCCAATTTAAGATTGGTCAGGGACCTTGGGAGTTTAACTTATGACAATGGTCCCAGAACAAGCACAAAATGGAAGATAAATATAAACCCAACCGGTACTATATTTTGGCCGTTATCCAGCTGGATAAGGGTAATTTAATATGCAAATAAAAGAGATAAACGAAAGATGTGAATTAATTATAGTGGAACACAAGCCTCTATCCATGAACTCACATAACAGGGGGAAACAGGTAAGGCTCAGGCTGCATGTGGTTGTCTGTATGAAACAATTATAGTGCAACAAACAACATTTGTAGAAAAAGTCACCTTTACACATAATATACCATAGAAATAATGGTGTATAAGGTTGTCAACGTGTCAATGGTGTTTCGATCCTTTACAGAAAGATATAGGATCATCATCAGGACATTTTAGATATGATTCTGAAAACAATTGCCTGTAATTACTTGTGTGACGTTGGAGGGCATGAAGCAATGCTGGAGGCAAGGAAGTGAAGCTGGGTGGTACAATGACCACGGGCAGCAGTCGCTGGTCCTAATTGAGGATTCTTCGGGTGTATGTAAAGGAGAGGAACGTCTCCTGTGGGATTTTGGTGGGAGAACAAAGCCTGCAAACACCACGCGACGCCCAACCAAGAACTCCTCTAACGCCCCACACAAATCGAAACCAGGGATCACAAACATGCGAAACAACTCGCGACCACGGGTCCCCTCCGGCTGCTGGGTCACTGCCACTAAAATGATGGTTAGTGACCCAAGATCGCTGTACATAAAGCCCACAGCCCAACCAGCCCAAAGCTAGCCCAATAAGGAGCCCAAAACCCCCCAAGGCAGCCCAACCAGCCCAACAGACCCAGAATCCCCCCGTGGGCTCCTAATCCCTCCCACCCCCCCCCTTCACTCCAGGCCCAAAAGCCCACCGGGGGTGGCAGGCCACCCGATGGTCGGCCGCCCCCCCAAAAACCCATTGATGACACAGATCCCAGTCTCCGTTTGTCAACCTACTGGATGAGTCCAACACAGATAGGTTGTAGTAATACAAGAATGTTGTTCCCCTGAAGAAGGGATCTAGAATCCCGAAATGCATTGGGACTCGGACAACACATACATAATTTTCTAAGATGAATTATTGACTAGCGACTATTTGTGTTGGAATTTTTTGTATTTCTGTTAAACATTTCATCAATGTTGAGGATGAGAATTGTAAATGTACCAAAAAATAATGTGTAATAAATTTCAATATCTTTTCTTAATGAATGTGTAACATTAAAAGCTTCAAAAGAGACATAGAACTGTTGATTAATTTGAGCAAACGGATGTTTGCCATATGCAGTGCGGGTAGGGTCAAGTGATCAGCCACACTTGAAGGATTAGTTGTACAACTGGAGCATTCCTTCAGCGTTGCCCAGTCATGGATTTGCTGCATCTCAGCAATTCCCTGTGTTTTTTGTAAAATATGCCTGGACTTTTGCTCTTGTATCACCAAGCTCTTCTCAAGCACCACTATTGTGCTACTCCGGGTGGCATCTGCTCAATTATGTCCATGGTTCTCTTTAATTAATTACATGGATCGTCTTTCTAATACCACCTGTGCCTGGGATTCTGTGGAAATAGTTTAGTCCTCCACCTATTTTGGATTACTTTACCTTTGATTTTCCAGTATTGTGCAATGTCTATGTTCAATTGTGCCTGTGGGTCTGCTCCGTCATATCCATGTCAGGGGCATAGGAAGGGGGGTGCGATGGGTGTGGGCCATTCCGGATGTCATCAGTGAGGGGGGTGACAAAATGGCAAAAATATGTGTTTTAAACACATATTTTTGCCATTTTGTCAAGTTGGGAGTGACAAGACATTTTCTGCACCGGGTACCACCTGATCTTGCTACGCCAACTATCCATGTTTCAGCTCAATCATGAGGTGTGTTTCTCTCCATAATGCCCTGGTTCTGCTCAATTATGCCTGTAGTAGTTCTGCTCAGTGATGACTAATTATGATCTGTTTCTGTTTATGAATGCCCTGGCTAGGCTTAATCATGGTTTGTGTGCCTAGTCCCAGTAAAGGTTCCACTGCAAACTCTAATTTGTGGGAAGGGCCAGAAGCTCTAACTCCACACTTGGCATGTATTTGTTGCTCCACAGCAGCCAATAAGATGATGTTATTTAGTCAGTCAGTTTAGGGTAGGCACAATGGGTGGGGTTTAATGGCAATCGTTGCACTGCTCCTAAGGAGCCCGCGCCCTCTCTGCTTGGAATTGTGCACTGATAGAGGCGGCACCGTCAATCCCACTCTATTATGAATGGGGTTATCACCCAACTCACATAACTCTCTTGAAATGGAAGCCATTGCCCAGAACTCCTCTGTTAATGTATTGAAACCGATGGGCCCTTCATTTTTCGTACCCCTTGGACAACTGACAACTGTCTCATTGCCCAGAAGACTTAAGGTCCAATAACCCGATGGTGTCTTACGGGATCAGTCCAGCCTATTTAGGTGAATGGCTCTGTTAAAGCCCTGTTCGTTTTTATAGGTACCAAACAGCTTCTTTCTGTTAATGATGATTGACCCAAGTTATACTCTGCCATTTAATTAATGTATATCTATTTTTTTTAACAGGGTAAGAAGATTCAGGGAGGACCTCAGATGATCCAGCTCAGCTTTGATGGAAAGAGGCTGTATTGTACCACCTCTCTCTACAGTGCCTGGGACAAGCAGTTCTATCCAAACTTGGTCAAGTAAGACATGCCACTTCTATTCTATCATTATACATGGACACCTGTCATTATACGAGGACACCTGGGGTCATTATACGAGGACACCTGGGGTCATTATACGAGGACACCTGGGTGCGGGTCAAAACAAGTGCCCGTACAATTTCCCCGAAAATAACCACAGAGAATGGGTTGAAGCAAGGGGCGTGCTGTCTCCCATCCTTTTCAACCTATATACGGCAGACCTGGGAGAGGCCCTAAAAGGAGCCAGTTTAGTAGCCCCAAGATTAGGAAGCGTGAGGCTCCCAGTCTTACAGTATGCTGACGATACAGCCATATTTGACCACACGAAGGTGGGCCTACAAAGAGCATTAAATGCACTAAATAGTTTCAACATCACCAACAACCTGATAGTTAATCAAGGAAAAACCAAGGTCATCATTTTTGGGGCCTACCATCGGAAAAAGAATGTACAGTGGCAACTGGGAAACGCTCAAATCAACTTGGTGGCTTCATACAACTATTAGGGGTCTGGTTCACGGAACGGGCTAAGGCGAACGTACATCTAAATCAGCAGAGTGCTAAAGCCAGCAAGGTTATTCACTCATTAAGACAACTAAGCCAGCATTTGATTAGCCAATCCGCCAGCCCAATTTTGACAGCTCTAAGAGCAAAGCTCCTTCCAGCAATTAGTTATGGCCATCTTGCCTTCCCCGGGAAATTGGACGCTCTCCTCAATTCAGCCTAAGCTAAGGCATGCAAGTCGGTGCTATATAGACCAAGGACAGCAAGAAACACTAGGCTAAGGTTGGAGCTTGGTATGCGTGAGCGCAAAATCCGTTCCGCTCGCGGATTTCGCGGATTTTCGGTAAATCCGCAATCCGCGAATTTACCGAAAATCCGCGAATCCTCAAGCGGCGGATTCGGGGGGCAAAAGTTCAAGCCTTCAAGCTTGAAGTTGTTGTAACTATTTTAGGATGGCGCCGGCAAGCTGCCAGCGCCATCCTAAAATAGTTACTAAGTTAGCTTCAACAGGAAACACTAATAGATAAAATAAAGCAGGTGATCGAGCACCGGCGCCATCCTAAAATAGTTACAGGATGATGGATGGACAGCTCACTCAAGGGACCCCTGCGCACATCGGTGTGCATAGTAACACACACATGGCCGCTGGTCCTTTTATACACACAAGAAGCATCTGAACTCGTATGGAAGCCCCGCCCGTTTGGCCCCGCTCAAACACTTGCGGTGGCTGTGCACCGTCTTCCCGCCATTTACCCACTATGATGGACAGCTCACTCAAGGGACCCCTGCGCCCTTCGGGGCGATTGCATAGTAACACACACATGGTCGCTGGAACTAGTTGAATCTCAAATTCAGTGACTCATTCATCAGCCTAAAAACAATCGTGAGCGTCGTCGAGGCTGGGCAGGTGTGCCTTCTTCCCAAATCTACCGTCGAAAATCAGCTGTGCTGCTGGATAGAGGCCTTTGTATCCTTGAATTTCACGAGCGCAATCCTCGTGCTGTTCCTGTGACCAGGAGCTTCTTTCTCTTCATCTGCTGCTCTGATCGGTCTCTGACCATTTATACACACAAGAGGCACTTGAACTCGCACAGAAGACCCCCCCATTGAAAAAATCCGCGAATCCGCAAATTCGCGGATCGTGGGTCCGCTAAATCCGCCCATGCTTAGAGCTTGGTCTAGCGAGGCCAGACTTGATCTGCCAGGGGGAGATTATAAAGCTATATTTAAGGACATTAAGGGCCTCAGCTAATTCCCTAAAAAATCACTTGAGATCTATCTTTGAGGGGTCAGGCTCGACATGGCACACTAGGCTGGGCAATGCAATCACAGTATTGAAGATCGAGGAAGAAAGCATGCTGCGGCAGGACATCCCCCTGAATGCCTGGAAGAGAGCTGTCAACAAACAAGTGCACGAAATTTCCTTTGACCTCGACCATAAAACTCTCCGCCAAAGCTTTCATCTGGATTCATTAAACAATTCATACATGGCAGGAAAAGCACAACCCTACCTAAGCGAGGCCCTCACAACACAGGTCCGAAGCAAAATTTTATTCATGAGGCTGACCATGCTTGGGATTGCAGACTTTAATCCTGCATGGGCCCAAAGAGGGGAATAGTGTTATTAGAAAGGTTACTGCACACCCTGTTCCAACAAATAAAAAACCTTTTTCGTCTTGTGTACTCGAAAGATTGCGTGCTGACCTGGTTGGAGGGTTGCCAACCCGGAATCAAGGAAATAAGCTAGAGGAAAAACCACTAGTATGCAGTATGCGCCTGGCATACTAGTGGTTTTTCCTCTAGCTTATTTCCCAAAGAGGGGAACCCATAACTTGCAGACTGTGCCCCTTACAAGAGGGAATCCTGGTTGCACCTTTTTTGCAATGAGCGCCGGCGTCTGCTGCGCCCGATTTGCCTCAATAAGAATATAAAGACATGCAGCAAAGCATCAGCCTTGTGTCTGTCAACCACCAACACAATGACCTTAGCGAGACTGGCGAAATTTGTCCATCAAATCAGGTTAGCCTTAAAAGTCGCTAACGAAAGTAGCATAACCCAGGGGAAGCCCGCGGCAAACTCTGCGGATTAAAGTTGATGGGATCTCTTTACGAAGCACCACTGACAGTGCCCCACAAAGAAAGAAACGTCCCTTGCAAGACACTTAGTGCGCCACAGAGGCCAGCTCAAGCGCTCACTAATACGGACCAACCTTAGGGTACAAAAGTTGGGGAAAGGCCAACTATGCGGAACTCAGATAGGGGTGCTGAACTTTTATTTAGTACAGAAGTACCATATTTTATTAAGCAAAGAAGTCTGTAATTACTGGGGGGTTTTGTGTTTTTTTTAGTGCTTTCTAGTGTGTATATATGTTGTTTCTCTCTTCTTTTCTTTCCTTTTACTGTAATGATTTTAATTAATTGTACAGTTAATAAAGTACAGTCACTTCTATTCTACTCTGTAAATGTTCTCTGACATAGGAAATTACAGAAGATAGTGTCTGACATTTTAAGCTAATTACCAGTCCCACACAACCAAGGGAAGTGTTGAATGGTTTGTAGGTACACAAAACCCTGCACTATACCTTCAAACTGCATTTCTCAAGTGTCCCAGTTCTGGTACACAATGAGTGACTTCTAAATGTGTGCTTTTGGCAGGAGACATAAGTCTAGGTAGTATGCTGCTTTCACTTTTTAGTTTCTCCTGTGGTGGAGTTTGGATACCCATTCTGTTGTCATATGCAGCTAGCCCCTTGTTATGGACTTGTCAAAGCTATTCATGGGTGACTGCTACAGGCTGGGCTGTCACTTGCTACTTGTATGCTTAGAGCGTCAGCTTGATCTTAGAACAGGCGATTGTAAAACACTCTGGTTATTCCACTCTAGGATTCTAATAGCTCCAACATCTAAAGTATCTGCTGTGGTTTTTAGCGGCTTGCCATCAAGATTACATATACTGAGTGGTGTTTAAGGCAGCCTCCCAGAATGCAGAACTCAAGCGAGTTGGTGGGAGATTCCAAATCTTTGAAACTTTACGTTTAGTGCTAATTCTCTACCCGTCTTAGAATGATGGACAAAGGGCCAATTCATAAAGGCGTTTTGAGGACATTAGATGGTAATTGTGCAGAACGTACAATATCTTTGTGAATTGGCTCAGTGTCAAAAAGTTCCTTAACCCACTGGTTGGAAGCAATTGGAAAGCAGCAGGAGAGCTATATGAATACATAAAATAATTAAATGATAAACATGAATGCTCCTTTATTAGCAGTCGATACTTGTAGTTGAGATGATGGTTATGTCAAGTTTGATGTCTAGTCTGTTGGCATCTTACAGGGCCTTGCAAGTGGTGGTGAAGCCGTGTCCATCCAGGAATTGTAAATAGTTGTATTGTTTGCATTGAGGGATTGTTTACATGGAAGTTGCAGTCTCCATTTATACCCAGTATCCTAGAACACGTTTACGTGTAAAGACAGTGTCCAATAGATCGTTTTGGCTGCCTGGACCCATTAGGCAGTATAGTGCTAGCATTGAGAAGGTGTTTGATTTTCTTTGGATATACTGCACCATGCAAAAAGGTTTTGTGTTTACTAGTTGGAATTAATATTCAAGGTCGACATTCTGCATGGACTTGAGATGTTGTTGCATCTACCCTTTGATTGAGTGTATGGTACTTATATTGTGCAACCCGATCTACAAATCCCTCCCTTCCCTCTTCATGCAAAAGTTCCTAAAATACACTTTCATAGTTCACAGAAAACCAGGACACAACTATTGTCTGTATGCAGCATTGGTGTTCCTCCAGGATGTTTTAAAGATTTGAGGCATGTTTGAATGCCAGTGACGATTGGTTGTAGACCGCATTTACGACTTTGTGCATTGGGTTTGAATAGAGTGATCTAGAGGGTTTGTTCATGCATATGTGGATGGGGATTGATACTGGTTTGGCAGGGTGAGCATTGGAGGTCCAGATGTGGCCAGGGTAGCCGCCTCCTTTCTCGTTTATCTAGATGTCGAAGAACTGAAACACTGTTCTAGTACAGTTATATGTTTCACCTATATCTGTGAATCTGAAAATCCTGAAAGCCTTCTGCTTCTAAAGATTTATATAGGGATTGCGGTATATTTATAGAAATCTCTGAAACACTCAGGGTGAGTTTTTGCCTAACAAACCCATTGAATGAACGAAAATGTAACGCAAGGCATAGTTATACCCAGGGTCACTAGCAAAAGGGATTGTGCAGTTGTGTCAATAGGTTTTTACACACACTTCACGTAATCCATTCTTTGGAGAATCATTTGTAGATATTCACAGAGGAATGTTTCAGCTCTTGTAGATCAAAAGTGTTTAAAGGTGGTACATTTGGTTTACAATGCAACACCAGACTATTTATTAAAGTCATCTTCAGTTGTTAAACGCTGTAATCAGCTATTTAAAAACATAGTTTCCTCTATAAGCACCTTATTTTTATGGACTGAAGAAGGGGTTTTGTCTGCAGCAGGAAACAACAAACATTGGCTATACTAACAGGTCTGGCTTTAAAAATGTTGTATAGTAATATGAAGAATTAGAAGTAAATACCACAGGAATTAAAATGTATTTGTTTGGAAGGAAAGAACTGTTGAATAACATTGGTGTAGGTTAAACAGTCAGGTGGTAGTTGCACTGTCAAGTCAGACCTGAAATTCCATGTAGGTTAATGACTCTCCTCCTCCCATCTGTGCTGCTGCCAGATGAAAAACAAAATAAATGATGTAGTTATCTAAGGCATGTTAAGATAATTTGTGGGTGGCCAGGTATTACAAGGAACCAGCACACATGGCAAATTCAATGAGTAGGAGGAGCAAGAGAGAGGGAGGGTGTCTGGGAGCAACAAGAAGCTAATACTCAGGAAAGATAAAGAAGTGGGGGAAGCAGCAGTCCCGCCAAGTACCACGCATCGGGTGTTAGGCTAATGCATTTCAGTGTGGTGGTCCGCATCACTGAACTGGAATGCATTGTCACTCCACTGGCATAACAAAAACGGTACGAAGAGCGGCCCCCTCCAGGCTCAATCAGGAGCTCTCTGGGCAGAGTGCAGTGCCGAGGCGGCCCCCTGGAGCTTAGGACCCCACCGCACCACGGGGGCTGCTGGGGCCTGTGTTACGCCCCTGTGTCACTCATAATGGGCATAATGCCTCAGCTGTTAAGCCGTTAACGCTGCCTGGTACTGCTATGCTTATATATGTAAGCTGGAGTGGCTGGCAGCCCACTGTGGCGTGCGCAAGCTGCTTCTGGCAGGCTTGGGGGTTCGTCTGGCTGACTAGCTGCTACTAAAATGTATCACTAGACGGCAATTCCCATCGTGGCATGATTACATGACGTCACGTTGAGACAGTGCTCAATGGCTTCTACTATTAAGATACAGTCACCCGCGTAGCTAGGGGGGAGCAGGGGGGGGGGACGGTCCGCCCCAGGAGGCACCATTTCAGAGGCGGCTGCGGTCGCGCGGCACTGGAGGCCCGTTGCGGCCGCGGCGGCCTTTATAATTTATTTGGGATTCTTGGGGGAGCACAGTGTCCCACATAAATTATTAAGGCGGCCGCTACGGGCCTCCAGTGCCGCGGCCGCCGCCCGCATTTGCACTGTGCCTGCTGCAGTGTTAAAAAAAACCTTACAAGCAGGTCAGGGGTGTGCAGGCTGCTGCGCGGGCGCGGCCTAAGTCCCGCCCGCGTTAGTGACGTCCTCGTCAGTCCTCCGGCTCCGACCGTTGTGGTTGTTGCCCCCTTCCCCTCCCGCCCAGCCGCCGAGCCTCGCTCAGAGTCCTCCAGAGGGGCATCAATCATTCAATTCTCTGCTGCAGCGGCCATCCCGGTGCCGGACATCCAGTACAAGGTGAGGCTGAATTGTTCGTCCAGAGCCCCCAGTGGGCGCTGCCAGGGGCCGCTTGACGGCGCCCAACCAAGTTATGTGGCAACCTTCGTCGGACTCCATGACTATGGAACTGCCTTCCCAGTGTATTCTTATGGTTGGAGTGTTAGCAATTTATTTATTGCAGAATTATCCTTGTACCTGTGTTTGGTACTCTTTTGTAACATGCACACGTCACTTTTCTCTTGTAACACGCTGTTTGTTACCTTTCACATTTTGTTGTCTTTTGAAACTTGCACAAGTGCCACCATTGCCTACGTATAATACACCTATAAAATGAGAAATAAAGTTTAAAAAGAACAACCATGGGAGAAAAGGGGGGTAGTATGTCTAGACAAGTTGAACAAGTGTCTGGTAGCAACGTTAAACACATTGTTCTGGGGGTAGAAGAGATGCCGGGGTGGCTCAAAATCAGGCTGTTTCATTAGCGCATTTTATTAAGTACCACTGAATTATTGCTTTAGTGCAATAAAATTAGGAGACATGAGTGTATTTTTCTAATGTTCTTTACGTAGTAGCGTACTGCTGTTTTGCTTAAAGTAATAAATCATTCCACGTGCATCAAAGGGTTTATAAAATACACCAGGATTTCTGTTTGAAGAGATGGGGAGTGGATAGAACTATGTGAGGTGCAGGTTGCAGAAGAGGAGAGAATTGTGTCTAATGTGCAAGAGGCAATTTAAAGTAGAGAATGAGCGAGGTAGAGGGAGATCATGCGCTAGTGAATGGAGAGAATGTTCAAATAGGTCTTCACTTTCTGATAGATACATCTGCCGTGTGGATTCCTCACCTTGTGAATATCCCCCTTGCGCCAGCAACATTCGGAAATTCTTTTTCGTAGCCTCGCGCCGACGTGGATAGGACGTCACAGAGACACGGCTCCGCTCGCGACTCCGCTGACGTCAACGACGCCTATAATAGGCCCACGCCGGCGTGATGACATCAGTTCCCTTTTTTCCGCGTCGTCGACGCTAACGGTTATCGGGAATCTCTGTAGCCTACTGGTACTTTGTTGCCATTTTGTTACTTAATTCTGCTTCTCTGTATCCTGTCTCTTCGAGGATGTCATCCAAGAAGACTGGCTTCAAGCCCTGCAGGGAGTGCGGTAAAATGATGTCCATTACCGACCCCCATGAAGACTGCATCTGGTGTTTAAGTTCCGACCATGATGTGGAGGATTGTTCTTCGTGTCGGAAGATGAATCCGAAGGCCCTGAGGGAGAGAGAAGCCAAACTTCTGGTTGCAAAGGTGAAAGCTGGAAAGGAGAAGTCGTCGAGGTCTCGTTCTCGAAGGGCGAGGTTGAAGTTCAGGGCGAGGTCGAGATCTGCTTCTCGAGAGAGGTCGTCTTCGAAGTCGGCGTCGGATCATGTTTCGAAGTCGAAGAAGAAGCACAAGAAGAGGAGACATGAGTCCCGACGTCGCTCTGGTAAGGAGTCGGGCTTGAGGTCGAGGTCACCGAAGAAGGTACGTTCGAAGGTGGTTACCCTCGAAGTCTCCGAGCATGAAGGTGAGGCCTCGCCTTCTGAGTCGCGTGGGCGGTCTCCATCTCCGGCTCCGAATGCTTCACCAGTTCCGAATTCGTCTCCGGCGCCGTCCCCGGCCCGAGAAGAGGAAGAGGCCCGGGAGGATGTGGATTCTGCGCCTGTCGATGAGCCGAATTCTATCCCTCCTCAGGACCGGCCTGATGGTTTTCAGCCGCCCTTTGCTGCTCCAGGCCAGGACCATTCAGCGTTTCTTAACGCAATGTATGGTGTCTTCTCAAGGGCGTGGTACCCCTCTGGTGCACCTTCGGGTCCCATGGGTCCTTTGGCTTTCAGCCTGGGAGTTCCCCACTCCTATCCTCCGGCTCCGTTTATGCCTTACATGCCGGCTCCGACGCCGCATTGGCAATTTCCGGCTCCGCCGAAGTCGTCGACGCCGATTCCGGCGTCGCCTGCTCCTGATCATCCTCGTGGGCATTCTTCTGTGCCGTCGGATTCGATACCGGCGCCGGTCCCGAATCCGTCGAAGCCGCTGGTGGATCCGGCTGCGAGGCGTGTAAAGGAGAGGTCAAGAAGAGAAGCACAACGCCTTTTGGAGGAGCAGAGTTATATGGGCTCTCAGTCTGACGTTGAAGAAGGTGAACTAGAGGAGAGCTGTTTTGAGGAATTGGCGGATTCTGGGACCCTTGATTTCTCTCCAGAGTGGGAGTTGCCCTCAGGCTCAGGTGCTCCCTCTAAGGATATCCAGCCTTACCATCTGGTTATGAGAAAGGCTGCTGAGCTTCTTCAATTGACTCTGCCTACAGTGGAGTTCAAGTCTAATCTCCTCACAGAAGTCTTGCATTCACCAAATTCTGTGGTTGAGCCTTTACTTCCATTCAATGATGCCTTGACTGATCCTATTATGGAAGTTTGGAAGAAACCTTTGTCTGCTCCTGCGGTATCAAAGAGTGTTGCAAGGAGGTACAGGGCCGCTCCTGAGGACCCGGCTTTTCTGTCTTCACATCCTTCGCCGGAGAGCCTGGTCATTCAGGCTGCCTGTTCAAAGAAGAGTCTTAGTGCCTTTCCGCAGGTTCCTTGTGAGAAGGAAGCAAAGAAACAGGACCAGGTGGCAAAAAAGACCTTTTCATCGGCTAGTATGGCCTTAAAGTCAACTAATGCCACATGCCTAATGGGGAGGTATGTGCATGCCCTGATGGACTCCTTGCGTATCCTGGCTCCTAAAATTCCTGACGCAAACCGAAAGGATTTTGAGGAGGTGATTAATGACACTCAGGCGGCAGCCCGCCAGGTAATTCAAAGTGGTCTGGACACTGCTGACTCTGTGGCTCGTATTATGGGCACCGCTGTTGCAACAAGGAGATCAGCCTGGTTGAAGTCATCGGACTTTTCGGCTGATGCTCAGGCGACTCTGCTTGATCTCCCTTTTGATGGCTCAGGTCTCTTTGGGAAAAAGGCGGATACGGCTCTTGAGCGATTCAAGGATTGCAGAGCAACAGCGAAGTCCTTGGGCCTCCAGATCAGGGGTACTTCTTCCGGCAGAAGGTTCAGGGGCTTTGGTCGCTCCTTTCGGAATTTCCGGCAAGGCCAACAGCAGCAGCAGCGATAGCAGCAGCAACAGCAGCAGCAGCAAAATTCAATGTACAGATCGTACAGGGGAAAACAAAGAGCGCGTCCTCGTGGACGTCAGCCCTCCTCTTCCTCCACCTCTTCCAACCCCCCTGCCGCAGAAAAGCAGCCCTAGATCCGCTATTCAGGATCATGTGGGTCCGGTTGGGGGTCGGCTTACCCATTTTCTACAGGATTGGGAATCGGTTACGACAGATCTTTAAGTTCTCAATCTTGTAGAAAATGGGTATGCCCTTCCCTTTCGGGAATTCCCCCCTGTTTACCCTCCTTGTCAAGGTTTTTGCACCCAGGAACATCTGTCTCTTCTGCAGGAGGAGGTTCTAACTCTGTTACGAAAGGGTGCGATAGAGGTGGTCCCAGAGCAGGAAAGGGGTCAGGGATGCTACTCCCGGGGTTTCCTGATCCCCAAAAAGGATGGCAGGCTTCGTCCTATCCTGGACCTCAGGATCTTGAATCTCTATCTGAAGCAGGAGAAATTCAAGATGCTCACCCTTGTTCAGGTTCTTCAAGCGTTGATGCAAGGAGACTGGATGGTGTCGCTCAACTTGCAGGATGCATATTTCCACATCCCAATCCTGAAGTCGCACAGGAAGTATCTCCGTTTCACGGTTGGGTCGCAGCACTACCAGTTTGCGGTCCTTCCGTTTGGTCTTACTACTGCGCCTCGAGTCTTCACCAAGGTGATGGCGGTGGTGGCAGCTCATCTCAGGAGATCGGGGATACCTGTGTTCCCGTATTTGGACGACTGGCTGATCAAAGCGGAGTCGTCAGAGAAGGTGCTCCATCATCTGCAGGAGACAACTCAGTTGTTGTTCAGGTTGGGTTTTTCGATAAATGTACCCAAGTCTCACCTGGTGCCCTCCCAGCGCAACCTGTTCATAGGTGCCGTACTGGACACTACTGTTTGTCGTGCATTCCCTCCACCTTAAAGGATTCGCGACATACAGGAAATGATTCCTTTGTTTTACCCTGGAGCGGTCGTTCCAGTCCTGAAGGTCCTTCGCCTGCTCGGTCTGATGGCTTCTTGCATTCTCCTGGTCAACCATGCACGCTGGCACATGAGGGCACTCCGGTGGTGTCTCCACAGGCAGTGGTATCAGCACAACAGAGATCTCGGGGAGTCGGTGAAGATCTCCAGAGAAACTGCAGCGGATCTGTCTTGGTGGAGCGTGGAAGGCAACCTGTCGCAAGGGAAGCCTTTCCATCTACCTCCATCGGTGGCCACGGTGATTACGGATGCATCCACTCTAGGGTGGGGTGCTCATCTGGGGGATCTGGAGGTCAAGGGTCTTTGGTCTCCAGAGGAAAGGTTGCTTCACATCAACCTTCTAGAGTTGCGGGCGATACGTTTGGCGCTCAAGGCCTTCCTCCCTTCCCTTCGCGGTCAGTCGATCCAAGTCCTGACGGACAACACGACCGCGATGTGGTACATCAACAAGCAGGGAGGAGTGGGGTCGCAGTGTCTCTGCAGAGAGGCTCTGCGTCTCTGGTCCTGGATTCAGGTCCACCAGATTTGTCTGATGGCAAATCATCTGGCCGGAGTTCTGAACATACGTGCAGACAGTCTCAGCCGGCAGTTCTCTGCCGACCACGAGTGAAGGCTTCATCCAGAGGTGGTTCGTCACGTCTTTCGGACGTGGGGGACTCCTCGGGTGGACCTGTTTGCCACTCGCGAGAATGCTCACTGCCCGTCATTCTGCAGTCTCCAGTATCCGATGCAAGGAGCCTTGGGGGACGCGTTTCAGTTGAGTTGGGGAAATCAACTCCTTTACGCGTTTCCTCCCATACCCTTGATTCCTCGGGCTCTGAGGAAAATTCGCCAAGACCGGGCCCAAGTTATATTGGTCGCCCCGGATTGCCCAAGAAGGGTGTGGTATACAGATCTACTCCACCTCTCCTCTCACCCGCCGCTTCGTCTCCCTCTCAGGGCAGACCTCCTCTGTCAGATGGAGGGGCAGGTTCTACACCCCCACCTCCAGACATTGCACCTTCATGCCTGGAGATTGAACGGGGCAACCTGATTTCCTATTCTCTCACACCTGATGTGGTGGATGTCATTTTGTCTGCTAGACGTGACTCCACTAAGACTGTCTATTCTTATAGATGGTCTAGGTTTGTTATTTGGTGTGGTGAGAATGATATTGACCCGTTGAGAGCCCATTTATCAGATGTGCTCCGGTTTGCTCTTTCTTTGGCGCAACAGGGGCTGGCAGTTGCCACAGTTAAGGGCTATCTTTCGGCACTGTCGGCTTTTATTTGTTTGCCTGATCAGCCCTCTCTTTTTAAGTCACCTGTTGTCTTGAGGTTTTTGAAGGGTCTTGTAAACAAGTTTCCTCCTACCCCTTTTATTGTACTTCAGTGGGACTTGAATCTTCTTCTGACTTTTCTGATGGGCTCTCCCTTTGAGCCTCTTCATAAATGTCCTATGAGGCTTTTAACCTTTAAGGCAGTTTTCCTAGTTGCAATTACCTCGGCAAGGAGGGTGAGTGAGCTTCAAGCTCTAAGTTTCAAGCCCCCGTTCCTGACCATACATGCTGATCGGTTGGTTCTAAGGACCAGGGCTGCTTTTCTTCCTAAGGTGGTGAACCCTTTCTACCTTGGTCAATCCATTACCCTCCCTACCTTTTATCCTCCCCCACACCCTTCCAAGGAGGAGGAGAGGTTGCACCGTCTGGACCCTAAGAGGGCGGTGTCTTTTTATTTGGACAGAACTAAAGACTGTCGCTTGGACGATCAACTCTTCATTGGCTTTGCTGGCTGCAAGAAGGGAAGAGCGGTCCATAAAAGGACTTTATCAAGATGGATCGTTCTGTGTATAAAGATCTGCTACTCTTTGGCCGGTAAGGAACCTCCGGAGGGTATTAGGGCTCATTCCACTAGAGCTAAGTCATCTACCTCTGCTTTGGCTAGAGGTGTTCCTGTGGAGGACATTTGTAGGGCGGCAACCTGGTCTTCCCTCCATACTTTCGCGGAGCATTACTGCTTGGATACAGAAGTCAGGAGGGACGGCCACTTTGCGCGCTCTGTCCTCCAGGATTTCCTGGTTTAGAAGAGTGGACACCCTCCTCTGGGAGTGGGGACTGCTGTGGGACTCTATTCACAAGGTGAGGAATCCACACGGCAGATGTATCTATCAGAAGAACAAGTTACTTACCTTCGGTAACGCTTTTTCTGGTAGATACTATATCTGCCTGTGGATTCCTCACTGACCCACCCGCCTCCCCGTTGTCCACTCTTCTATGCCAGAGTTATTGTACTGTAATGTATATTTATTTTGATGTCAAGGAAATGTTTCATTTGCTTTCCTGCATTTGCTTTACACTGTGTGTTTTGCCTTGACTATTGTATACTGTGTATGCTTTGTATATATCTACTGTCATTGGTCCGTCCGTGTGCCTCGATGGCACGGAAAAAAGGTGGAACTGATGTCATCACGCCGGCGTGGGCCTATTATAGGCGTCGGTGACGTCAGCGGAGTCGCGAGCGGAGCCGTGTCTCTGTGACGTCCTATCCACGTCGGCGCGAGGCTACGAAAAAGAATTTCCGAATGTTGCTGGCGCAAGGGGGATATTCACAAGGTGAGGAATCCACAGGCAGATATAGTATCTACCAGAAAAAGCGTTACCGAAGGTAAGTAACTTGTTCGTTAGGTATTCAAGGTTTATCTGGAGAATTAATAATATTGGTAATAACATAATTTTGAAAGCATTATGTAATACTAAGTAATGGTATTGTAGGTAGGTTATCGGAGTGTGTAGCAAATGAGCAGGTTGTTAGCTTAGAACAGGCAGCACACTCAAAAATAAATTGCATGGTACATACTGTGGTTTGTCGAGACTTTGAATTGGAGCCCTCATATAGCATGATTGAAGTATCTGGTAAAGCACTCATAACGTCCAAGGCACTATACCATTTTGGAATAAAACATTATGTAGAATGACTAGCTCCCTTGTCCAGTCTCAACAGGAGTAAACAGGGAATGTGCCATTTTTCCTCCGGCCTTCTTTGGGCACCCTGGCAAAGACGTCTTGAGGAGGGCAGATATGAATAAGTGATGGGGGAGCAAGGACTGTACATCCTGATACTGGTGGGCAGAGATGTGGAGCGGGGCCTAGCCTTGAGAGGGCCTCCTGCTTTGGACAATGTCTGCCTAGCATTAAACAAGCTGTGAGTAGCAGGACAGTGGAATACAATGTGGGCAATGAGGGAACTGGAGCTTGGTAGATTTTCTCAGTTCCTATTAGTGTCATTATACCTGCTTGAAAACATACACAGGCCACTTTTCTCTTGTAACACACTGTTTGCTACCTCTCACATTTTGTTGGCTTTTGATACTTGCACAAGTGCCACCATTGCCTACGGAACGTTTGTTCTTGTGCCTGAGTGCCTGCCAACTATTGCAGTATTATACCTCTAATTGTACTTTGTTTTCTCTTGTAACCTGCACACTTGTCACTTTTTCCTCCTGTAATGCAGTTATCTACCATTTGTATTTTGTTTGCTCACAATTGTCACTTTTGCCTCCTGTAACTTAACGTCTGCTTTTGTAATTTGTTCACTTTCAATTTTCTCCTCATGTGTCAATACTGTTCCTATTGTGAAGCGCTCTGACGCCTTCGGGTAAAGTCCGCGCTACATAATAATGCATACATAAATAAAAATAGGAGCGGCGGTGTGACGCAGCTGACCACCCCATGCAGACTGTCAGGAGGGGCCCATATTCTCCAGTAGCTCACAGATATTCGTTCATTGGCCTGGGGTTGAATAGGGACTCTACTCAAGGGTTGTGAGGCCCCTGTATGTTCGCCCCCAGGTGATGTTGTTATGCTGTTAATGCAGGATGCTGGAACCAGTGTGCGGGGGTTCTCGACGCTGTCCATGTGCAGCCCACAGCTGTGTGGGGTTGCCTTAAAATGCTTCAAGGTTTTCTCTGCGCTGTTTAGGGAGCTCTCGGTTGCAGTCTTTTTTTTTTAAACCTTTATTAATGCAATCAAAGTAGTACAAGCGTCGGCCCACAACCACAGGGGCCGGCCGCAAATTGGCAAATCAATTCAAAGTACATGCATTTGTAAGCAATCCTGGCGATCTCTACGAAGATTTGCAGCAGGCGAGTAAATGCATCATCAATATATTAAACATATTAAAGGTTTCATTTTATCTTTTTGAAGAGTCAGTAGTGGCATTACTATGAAAGGCGTCACGCCATACTTGAAAAGCACTCAGAGACGAGGGGGGTTTTACGCACTGCAGTAAAAAAACAGGCATCACACCAATACAATATTGATCACGCAACAGACTGGGAGTAAAAATATATCTACTAGCAAGCGATAAAGTGCGAGCACCCTCCCGTACACCCACCCTCAAGAGACAATGAAATAGAAGCTGGTGTAGACGCCCCAAGAATCAAAGCATGGCAAAAGGAGAAACAGCCAACCCACTGGGAAGAAGAAAGGCAAGAAAAGGACCATAGAACAAAACAAACTAAAATAACAAAACCCCCCCTAACACCCGCCACCCTGCACCCCTGTAATGGCTACGGCCTACCCCACTAACAGCGTGCCTGTCGCCCCGGAACTACCCTAAAGAAAGGAAGAAAAGCGGAGGAGGAGAAGAACAGACACACTCCCGGTCTCCCTTGCCCCCCGCCAGTGGCGACCCTCCCAGGACATCCCACCCACTGTACGAATCAAGTATTACCCCCGAACCTGGGGGGGACAGCAACCAAACCACCCGCCCCCCGTTACAATATGAGGTACAATCCCGACTCAAAGCACAAGACGCAGCAAACCCCAGGAGCCAAGATCAACCCTGACCAGTACGTTCTTTACTGTAGTCCTTGCCGCCCGATCCAGAGTCTTCTTACGGAAATCAAAGCGTTCAATCCAGTATTAGACAATGGGGTCAAATCAAAAATAGGACATAACCAAAATCAACCCTGACCAGTACGTGTCTGTCCGAGAGTTCTCATCGCCCAGTCCAGAGTCTTCATGAGGAGTTCGAAGCATTCAACACAGTACAAGACAATGGAGTCAGATTGAAAACAGGATACAAGATGGCGGCATCCACAACAGGGCTCGAGAAATGTACTCGCCCGCTCGCAAATGCGAGTGAATTTCTTGAAGGTCGAGTCAGTTTCAAGGCCTACTTGACCGGCCTGGCGAGTGCTATCTGGCACTGCAGTATCAGGCAAAGGCTCTAGGGGGCAGCATTACAATGGCAGCAACGACGGCATTAAAGAATCAAGTGCACGCGGTGCACAGTGAAGGCTCTAAGGGGCAGCATGCACGCACCACCTAACTTAGTGGTGGTGGTGTGGTGCGCTGCCTATTGTTTCTGTGGGTCCCAGGGCCGTCAATCTGGTAGCGCACGAAAGCTCTACCAATGATGGCCCTGGCCTACCCCCGCGCGCTGTGCTGCTTAAAGTGCAACAGTGACGCAGCATCCCACCACGCGGTCTCTTCGGCGGAGTCGGGACGGACTGCAGGGCGATTTGGAGGTGAGTCGTTTTTTTTATATATGGTTTAATGTAGGCCTTCTTAAATCATGACTGCTCGGTGTCGTCTAAAATCACACATCCGTGTTAGGCCTAATGCACAAGGTGTATAAGGAGTAAAAAGGAGATACCGTTGGGAGCCTGCCGTTCTGCCCTCACCAAATGTTTGCATTCTGCATGGAAACATTAAGGATTGCAATATTTATTATGTTGCGCTAGATTCGAGTTTTAATACGAGGGAGTTGAGTCCTATCAAAAAGTGGGTCACACAACACAGCTTACCGAGTCCTCCGACCTGAGCAGAGGAGGAAATTAATGAAAAGAGATGCAGGAAAAAAGAAACGTAAGAGAATTCAAACAACTGAAAACCCATTGTTGTGAGAAAGTGGCGATGTAAATGTCGAAAGGAACAACCACAAACACTGCGGATGTTTGTAGTGTCAGGTGTGTATGTAAATGTATATATGGATATCAAAAGGAGACTAGCTCTAGAATGGGTTAATCTGACATTAATATGATAGATTACTATTAATTACATAGCGACTCAGTATTGTCTTGCCAAGTGGCAGTGGCACCTGTTGGGTGTCTTTAGAAAGCCCTCACCCACCAACCTAGTTGGTGGCATGCTTCATCATCGGGCCCACCCAGTGACACCTAGCGTGTCCCGGGTGTGCTTCGACGCCTGATTACAGCGGAGCAGGTATGTCACTGTGTGTGCGGTGTAGGGTGTTAAGGTATGTGAATTAAAACGGCTTGGCGGATGGTCCCTGGGGTGAGGATACTTTATTAAAAGGGCCTCCGTCAGCGGTTAAAAATAAGGCTGTGGGACGTTAGAGGCGGGTTACGACCTCCTACGTCCTTAAATTGTCAACATGTTTCAGCCAGTGCCTTATACTAATCTGGCTTTCTTCAGGACAATAAAATATGTGTGGGTTAAAATAGGGGTTGTGTAGTGTAGTCTATGTGTCTACACGCCCTAAAGTGTATCTAACTGTGAGAGGGGGGATTCCCTTCTCAAGATCACCTGTACATTTAACATTGAGGACAGGTACAAGACAAACATAGGAGAAACAGAGTCACTAGAAGGTATTGTTCATATATTATGACAGCCGACTTAAATAGCGAATAGTGCAGGCTATGAGCGGCTCAAGTGTAATGATACTGGTGGTATCATTAATGTGGAATCGCACTAGAACTTCGAGGGTGAAGTGATTAAAACAGCGGTAAAAATTACTGCAGTGAAAGGTGAAGAATTGTGGCGCAAGGACCATTTCTTACGCTTTCAATGCTTGTTTTTTGCTCCAAGGTTATTGAAGTGGCAGGGTGAGGCCCTAGTAGGGAGAAAGAGGTAGGACCACTGGGGTTAGGGAACCTGTAGGAGAAAAGTAGGGAGCGCTTACCCATTGTAGTGATACTCAGCATACTCACAGGATTTCTGGCCAGCACCAGCGTGGGACCTGTTGTGCCTCCTTCGCAGAACCGGTAGTGAATGGCTGCTGTTGCCGGTTTTTATACTGTCATAGATAGGATAATTGAGGGCACCTGTTGGAAGAGTAATGGTAGAGAGACTCGCTAGGCGGGTCTAGATAGCGCTCAGGTGTGTTGCTTATTAGCGCGCTGAAATGCCCGGTCTGAAGCGCCTGTGTGGGCGTGTATGGCTGCCGGGTGCCGGGGCGGCTGTGTATAGCGCATGCGCGGCCGGGAAGTGGTCCGCGCATGCGTGGACGGTAGTTAGCAGCTCATGCGCGGCCGAGAAGTGGTCCGCGCATGCGCCGTAGGTAGTATTCCGGTGCGCGAATGGGAGAGTATCCCTGTTCGCGCTACCGATCAATTGCCTGTTGCACTGGCTCTAGTTGCGTGGCGGGGGCAGCATTTAGTGGCCATATGTGAAGCGATTACGGCCCAGAGTGCTACAGTATGTAATAATAAAAAATAAAAAGAGATAAAATACCTCTCCATTACCTACTGCCCTGGCTCATGTGAGAGGGGCATTTTAGTGGGACATAATGGATAGCGCTTATGGCCCTGGGTGTTCTCAGGTGCTGGTACATATAAGTGGCAAAGGGAAATACCGCTATGGACACCAGATTGATCTCAAGTGCCAGGTTAGCACAATGTCATGCGGTGGGGCCTTCCGGGGGGTGATAGAGACCAGAGGACGTTATATCCTGGGTGGTAGGTGTTTGGACAGGTCCATATGGATGTATGGCCGGGTGATGTGATTGCCATCATAGGGTCAAGGAGTTCCAGGGGATAGCATCATTAAGCCCATCAGTGGCTGTGGATAGACGGTATATCCATCTTTGTTCTTTGTTTAGTAGTTTTTTATCATTGTTGATGGGGCTGACTGGTATTTGCTCAATGACTGTCCAGGTGAAGTCATTGGGGGTGTGCCCGTGGGTAATGAAATGGTTTGTCAACTTGCTAATGTTTTTCTTGCATCGCATTGTGCTGCGGTGCTCTGTGATCCTGGTTCTCACTTTGCGAGTGGTCATGCCCACATATCTGAGTCCACATCTGCAGGTTATTAAGTAGATCACATTCTGCGAGTTGCAGTTAGTGTGGCTCCTTTGGGACCACACTTTGTTTGGTTCCAAGTTCAGGGTTTTCGTGTGGGATGTCAAATGACAGACACTGCAGTCATTGCATGGGTAGTGTCCGGTTACTTTGGGCATTCCCCACGCATTGAGGATGGTATTGTCGGGTTTAGGTGGTGGTTTGGGTCTGGTACTGACCAGTTGGTCTCTGAGGTTATGACACCTTTTATAGGCGAACCTGGGGGGTTCCCATTTCCTTTGCCCTGAATTAATGATTCTCCAGTGCTTTTTTATTATTTTAGCCACGTCATTGGAGGCAGTATTGTAGGTAGTCACACATGTAGTTGGTTGTGTGTCGCTTTCTTTGGTGACGTCTTCAAGTAGCGCGTCACGGTTCTGGTTTCTTGCCCTCTTCTGGGTTTTCTTGATGATCGCCTTAGGGTAACCCCGGTTCTCTAGTTTTTGGGCTAGGTCCGCTGATTGTGTTTTGTAGTCGTTTACATCCGTGCAGTTCCTTCTGATGCGGAGAAACTGGCCAAAGGGTAAGTTCTCTTTTAAGGGTCGGGGATGGAAACTGTTGAAATGCAGCAGTGAGTTTCTTGCCGTGGGTTTGTAATATGTTGTTGTTGTCAAGGTTCCGCCTTTAGCTGTTATTTGTAGGTCCAAGAAGGCGAGTTGCTGGTTACTGGCCGTGCAGGTGAACTTGAGGTATGGATCCCTGTTGTTGAGCCATTGCAGGAAGTTGTCTAGTTCAGGTTGTTGCCCGTTCCAGATGACTAATATATCATCGATATATCGGTGCCATTTTTGTATGTGGTTCTTGAACGGGTTTGCTTCCGTACTTATGTGTGTGCTCTCAAAGTGGTGGACGTAGAGTCCAGCTACACTCGGCGCGAAAACACTGCCCATTGAGGTTCCGTTGGTTTGTAGGTAAAAGGTGCCCTCATATTCAAAGTAGTTTTCTTTAAGGGCAAGGGCTGCACAATTCATGACAAAACTCCTGGGTGTCTGGTATGGCCAGGGGGATTCTTCCAAGATATCATGTAGGACCTGTAAGGTGGCATCTTGTGGGAGGCTGGTGTATAAGCTTTCCACATCCAGTCCTACCAGTAGCTGAGTCTCGGGGTCAAAGGGGATGTTATCAATGACCTGCAAAAGGTGTTTGGTGTCCCTAATGTAAGTGGGGTTTTTTTGTACCAGGGGGTTTAGGTAGAAGTCACAATATCTTGAGAGTGGCTCTAGAACGGAGTTGATGCCCGATACTATTGGTCTGCCCGGTGGTGGAATTACCCCTTTATGTACCTTGGGTACTGTGTAGAAGTATGGGGTTCTGGTGTTATCCGGGCAGAGATATTCGGCCTCCTGTTTGGAGATGTGTTCGTCATCTGCTGCCCTTTTGACAAGGTTGTGCACTGTATTGCGTAGTTGTTCTGTGGGATCCTGCTCCAGTCTGCGGTAGTTCCGGCTGTCGCTGAGTAATCTCCGACATTCCGCATCATAGTCTGTTTTGTCTAATAGCACGATGCCACCCCCTTTGTCTGCTGGTTTGATTACCAAAGTGGGGTTATTTTGCAGGCGTTGTATCGTCTGCCTATCTTCCCATGACATGTTATTGTAATGGTTGGTCGGGTTGAGTTTTTCGATGTCATTGTAAACCGCTTGCTCGAAGGTCGTTATTTCTGCTGGCACGGTGGATGGTGGAGGGACAAAGGTGGATTTCACTCTGAGTCCTGTGGTATTGGGGTTCTCATCTGGTTGGGGGGCATCTTGGTTTGCCTTCTCAAAGAAGGACTTTAGTTTCAATTTCCTGAAGAATTGGGCTAATTCCGCTTGTAATTTAAACTTGTCCAGTCGTGTGGTGGGTACAAACGACAGGCCTTTCTCCAGTACAGCAACTTCTTTGCAGGATAATGGGGTGCTGGACAGGTTGAATACCAGTGAAGGCTGGTTAGTAGAGTTGCCTACCTGCTTGTTCCCGGAGTTGCTTCCTTCGCCTTCTGGCGTGTATTGGAACTCACCGGGTTTTCGTCTTCCCAGTGTACCTGTGCGTTGTTGTGTTGGGTTGTTCTCCTGCGGCCCCGGGGTCTCTGGCCCCGTCCTAAAAAAGGAAAGGTGTTACCCTGGTTGCCCCCAAAGAACGGCATATGGGGCAACCAGGGTAACACCTTTCCTTTTTACACTGGGAAGACGAAAACCCGGTGAGTTCCAATACACGCCAGAAGGCGAAGGAAGCAACTCCGGGAACAAGCAGGTAGGCAACTCTACTAACCAGCCTTCACTGGTATTCAACCTGTCCAGCACCCCATTATCCTGCAAAGAAGTTGCTGTACTGGAGAAAGGCCTGTCGTTTGTACCCACCACACGACTGGACAAGTTTAAATTACAAGCGGAAATAGCCCAATTCTTCAGGAAATTGAAACTAAAGTCCTTCTTTGAGAAGGCAAACCAAGATGCCCCCCAACCAGATGAGAACCCCAATACCACAGGACTCAGAGTGAAATCCACCTTTGTCCCTCCACCATCCACCGTGCCAGCAGAAATAACGACCTTCGAGCAAGCGGTTTACAATGACATCGAAAAACTCAACCCGACCAACCATTACAATAACATGTCATGGGAAGATAGGCAGACGATACAACGCCTGCAAAATAACCCCACTTTGGTAATCAAACCAGCAGACAAAGGGGGTGGCATCGTGCTATTGGACAAAACAGACTATGATGCGGAATGTCGGAGATTACTCAGCGACAGCCGGAACTACCGCAGACTGGAGCAGGATCCCACAGAACAACTACGCAATACAGTGCACAACCTTGTCAAAAGGGCAGCAGATGACGAACACATCTCCAAACAGGAGGCCGAATATCTCTGCCCGGATAACACCAGAACCCCATACTTCTACACAGTACCCAAGGTACATAAAGGGGTAATTCCACCACCGGGCAGACCAATAGTATCGGGCATCAACTCCGTTCTAGAGCCACTCTCAAGATATTGTGACTTCTACCTAAACCCCCTGGTACAAAAAACCCCCACTTACATTAGGGACACCAAACACCTTTTGCAGGTCATTGATAACATCCCCTTTGACCCCGAGACTCAGCTACTGGTAGGACTGGATGTGGAAAGCTTATACACCAGCCTCCCACAAGATGCCACCTTACAGGTCCTACATGATATCTTGGAAGAATCCCCCTGGCCATACCAGACACCCAGGAGTTTTGTCATGAATTGTGCAGCCCTTGCCCTTAAAGAAAACTACTTTGAATATGAGGGCACCTTTTACCTACAAACCAACGGAACCTCAATGGGCAGTGTTTTCGCGCCGAGTGTAGCTGGACTCTACGTCCACCACTTTGAGAGCACACACATAAGTACGGAAGCAAACCCGTTCAAGAACCACATACAAAAATGGCACCGATATATCGATGATATATTAGTCATCTGGAACGGGCAACAACCTGAACTAGACAACTTCCTGCAATGGCTCAACAACAGGGATCCATACCTCAAGTTCACCTGCACGGCCAGTAACCAGCAACTCGCCTTCTTGGACCTACAAATAACAGCTAAAGGCGGAACCTTGACAACAACAACATATTACAAACCCACGGCAAGAAACTCACTGCTGCATTTCAACAGTTTCCATCCCCGACCCTTAAAAGAGAACTTACCCGTTGGCCAGTTTCTCCGCATCAGAAGGAACTGCACGGATGTAAACGACTACAAAACACAATCAGCGGACCTAGCCCAAAAACTAGAGAACCGGGGTTACCCTAAGGCGATCATCAAGAAAACCCAGAAGAGGGCAAGAAACCAGAACCGTGACGCGCTACTTGAAGACGTCACCAAAGAAAGCGACACACAACCAACTACATGTGTGACTACCTACAATACTGCCTCCAATGACGTGGCTAAAATAATAAAAAAGCACTGGAGAATCATTAATTCAGGGCAAAGGAAATGGGAACCCCCCAGGTTCGCCTATAAAAGGTGTCATAACCTCAGAGACCAACTGGTCAGTACCAGACCCAAACCACCACCTAAACCCGACAATACCATCCTCAATGCGTGGGGAATGCCCAAAGTAACCGGACACTACCCATGCAATGACTGCAGTGTCTGTCATTTGACATCCCACACGAAAACCCTGAACTTGGAACCAAACAAAGTGTGGTCCCAAAGGAGCCACACTAACTGCAACTCGCAGAATGTGATCTACTTAATAACCTGCAGATGTGGACTCAGATATGTGGGCATGACCACTCGCAAAGTGAGAACCAGGATCACAGAGCACCGCAGCACAATGCGATGCAAGAAAAACATTAGCAAGTTGACAAACCATTTCATTACCCACGGGCACACCCCCAATGACTTCACCTGGACAGTCATTGAGCAAATACCAGTCAGCCCCATCAACAATGATAAAAAACTACTAAACAAAGAACAAAGATGGATATACCGTCTATCCACAGCCACTGATGGGCTTAATGATGCTATCCCCTGGAACTCCTTGACCCTATGATGGCAATCACATCACCCGGCCATACATCCATATGGACCTGTCCAAACACCTACCACCCAGGATATAACGTCCTCTGGTCTCTATCACCCCCCGGAAGGCCCCACCGCATGACATTGTGCTAACCTGGCACTTGAGATCAATCTGGTGTCCATAGCGGTATTTCCCTTTGCCACTTATATGTACCAGCACCTGAGAACACCCAGGGCCATAAGCGCTATCCATTATGTCCCACTAAAATGCCCCTCTCACATGAGCCAGGGCAGTAGGTAATGGAGAGGTATTTTATCTCTTTTTATTTTTTATTATTACATACTGTAGCACTCTGGGCCGTAATCGCTTCACATATGGCCACTAAATGCTGCCCCCGCCACGCAACTAGAGCCAGTGCAACAGGCAATTGATCGGTAGCGCGAACAGGGATACTCTCCCATTCGCGCACCGGAATACTACCTACGGCGCATGCGCGGACCACTTCTCGGCCGCGCATGAGCTGCTAACTACCGTCCACGCATGCGCGGACCACTTCCCGGCCGCGCATGCGCTATACACAGCCGCCCCGGCACCCGGCAGCCATACACGCCCACACAGGCGCTTCAGACCGGGCATTTCAGCGCGCTAATAAGCAACACACCTGAGCGCTATCTAGACCCGCCTAGCGAGTCTCTCTACCATTACTCTTCCAACAGGTGCCCTCAATTATCCTATCTATGACAGTATAAAAACCGGCAACAGCAGCCATTCACTACCGGTTCTGCGAAGGAGGCACAACAGGTCCCACGCTGGTGCTGGCCAGAAATCCTGTGAGTATGCTGAGTATCACTACAATGGGTAAGCGCTCCCTACTTTTCTCCTACAGGTTCCCTAACCCCAGTGGTCCTACCTCTTTCTCCCTACTAGGGCCTCACCCTGCCACTTCAATAACCTTGGAGCAAAAAACAAGCATTGAAAGCGTAAGAAATGGTCCTTGCGCCACAATTCTTCACCTTTCACTGCAGTAATTTTTACCGCTGTTTTAATCACTTCACCCTCGAAGTTCTAGTGCGATTCCACATTAATGATACCACCAGTATCATTACACTTGAGCCGCTCATAGCCTGCACTATTCGCTATTTAAGTCGGCTGTCATAATATATGAACAATACCTTCTAGTGACTCTGTTTCTCCTATGTTTGTCTTGTACCTGTCCTCAATGTTAAATGTACAGGTGATCTTGAGAAGGGAATCCCCCCTCTCACAGTTAGATACACTTTAGGGCGTGTAGACACATAGACTACACTACACAACCCCTATTTTAACCCACACATATTTTATTGTCCTGAAGAAAGCCAGATTAGTATAAGGCACTGGCTGAAACATGTTGACAATTTAAGGACGTAGGAGGTCGTAACCCGCCTCTAACGTCCCACAGCCTTATTTTTAACCGCTGACGGAGGCCCTTTTAATAAAGTATCCTCACCCCAGGGACCATCCGCCAAGCCGTTTTAATTCACATACCTTAACACCCTACACCGCACACACAGTGACATACCTGCTCCGCTGTAATCAGGCGTCGAAGCACACCCGGGACACGCTAGGTGTCACTGGGTGGGCCCGATGATGAAGCATGCCACCAACTAGGTTGGTGGGTGAGGGCTTTCTAAAGACACCCAACAGGTGCCACTGCCACTTGGCAAGACAATACTGAGTCGCTATGTAATTAATAGTAATCTATCATATTAATGTCAGATTAACCCATTCTAGAGCTAGTCTCCTTTTGATATCCATACATATAAACCGGGGATCTGGACTAGCTTTCTGGTCCTCTCTCTCCCTCTTGATTCTCGCCGCTATGTAAATGTATAGGCATTTATATAGCGCACTACTTACCCGTAGGGTCCCAAGGCGCTTCGACCGCTGCGAAACCCTTCCTGGCTTCCCTGAGAAATGGTCCCTTAATGGGTATCTCCAGGGTGAGACCAGGCATCCCCGGCGGTCTGGTGGGGCCGTTAGTGAAGATGAGGCAAGCTAATGCCCAGAGTTGCCGAGTGTGATCGCTGATCAGAGTGGGCACCGAGGCAAGAGAATTATCGAGTCCGCTGACCCTGGTCCAGAAACCTGCCGCACCGGGAATCGAACCCTGGTCCCGGGCCGTCCTCTGCTCTCGGGTCTGCCGCCTCTAACCAGTGAGCCACACTACTTCACTTGCTCTCGAGTTAATCATGCACTTGCTTGGTGTTCAGCTGTGTTAAGATTAAAGGAGGTAAATGAGTAACATACTTGTTAGGAGTGTTATAATTGCTTGGGTTTGCTATACATCATTTGGAGGAAGTTGGTTTCTGTGATTTTGAAGATGTTGTTTAAAAAAGGTTTGCTTGCCTTTTCCCGGAAGAAGCGTCAGCATAGTTTGATTTGGCTGTTTGTGTTGCAGCGTAGGGTTTCTATACTTGCACTTTAAACGTCCGGACTTCTGTCAGTGCAAGCCTTCACAAATAAATTTGAGGACTATAAAAGGTTTGCCATGAGTCCCTGCCTGATCACGGCTTTGGCAGCACTGTCGATTGATGGGTATGGAGGTATTATACTGGACCAGTGCATGCAGTCAGTATGTTAAATTTGTCAGGGCTCAACCGTCCTAAGATGTCCAGGTTGCATTCTGTGTTGAAAACGTAAATGCAGGGTCAGGGACTGTGAGTTAGCCGAAACCAAACTGAAGTGGGTTGTTCAAGTTGTTGGTTGAGATGTAGTGAGTGAGTCATTTGAATTAAAGCCTTTCAAGAGTGTTTTTTTTCCTTTTTATACGTGTAGTTCAAGGGAGGCGATAAAGTTGAAAGAACAAATCAGCTGCTATGTAAATGTATTAATGTAATATGTAAATGTATTTAGCGCAAACGTTGCCTGAAGAGGTTGGAGCACTTCACAAAAAAATGCATTTGTCAGCATTAGCGTGATGTATCCTTTCATGTGCCACCATAACACAGAATAACATTCATTCTGCGCCTATAACCTCCGTCGTGCACTTTTGAAGCGGCCTAATTACTGGAGTCGTACTTTTTGACAACTTCAAGTGACAGCAATGTAATTACTACCACTCACTGGCCGTAGCTAATTCTGGAACCTTAAAGAGAGCCCCTTTCACTTGAATCTGTCAGGAGAATCGGTTATCTGAAGGTACAAAGGAAATAAATTAAATGTCATCCCAGGGCTTAATACTGCTTATGCAAGTTGCAGTAGAACATTGTGCGGTGAATGTAATATGCTGTAATTTGTGAATATTTGTATGTTTCCCTCACCTTAATTTGTCATGTGCTTATCTAGGTTCCTGATCGATACTGTGACCTTATGCCCCTATTCGGCTATAAAGCCTTTTATTCCCTATATTGGCATAACCGTTCAAGTACGATTTTCTGAAAAGTCATCTCTGGCCTCACACGAGCAAAGCCACAGAGCCACATTCCAGCATGACTCTCTGCTACTTCCTTTGCGACCAATTAGTGCAATGACAGAGCAGCAGTCACTATCTGATATTCCTAGATAACACTCCGAGTTCTTCAACAAGATAAAAACTTAGCAAACCTGGAAATCCCCGCTTGCTATGTTTTGATTAGTAATAGAACTCTAATGAGCAACTGATAGCTGCCACTTCCTAGTGACATCTTTAATTGACGTCTTATGTCCAGCAAACTTGCGTCAAACCCGGCACCTGTCAGGTATAAATATTACCAACGTTGCCTTAAGCAATGTGAGAGCGAAGCTAGCTGCTGTTGAGCGAGAGCGTTGCCTGTTGCTGATGCCAGCTGCCTGCATGACCAGTGTTGGTAAAAACTAGCACTCTGTCGCTGCAGCCTGCTATCCTGTGGTGGTGAAGCTACTGATTACCATTATCGCCGCTACAGCGCGAACTGTGGTTCAGTACGCTTGAGGAGCCGTGCAGCCGTCCTCTGCGAAGACATCCAGCCCAGCTGCCCGCGGACGCTGTCACCCCTCCTTCCTCCAGACGCGCTGAGAGAAGCCGCTGCATTTCTCGTGCAGAGAAATCCAGTCCCGGCGCTTCCGGTTTACCCTCGCGGGTGACTGGGATATCGAGAGAGACCCCTGAAGGAGATACCAATCCTCCATCATTCTATTCAGAGGTATGGTGTTGACTAAACCCTTAGAAGAGAATTCTTGAAACAAACCTTGGCAAAACCAACTTAACTTAAGCTACTTACTTACTCCCCCTTCTCACGTGTTAGGCTTAGGTCAGGCACACTGGGGTAGGCTTAGTTAGAAGCACCAGTTGAGTATGTTAGCCTAATGTATATATGACTGTATATATGTTTTATTACTCTTAAACCATTGTATGGCTAAGAAACCATATCAATGCTTTTACAGTTCTATTTCGCAATTCTTATCTTACTGTACGTACTTTTCATAATAACAGTTATTGCAATTGTGGCAATACATTTCTCTTGTACGAGAAGAAAGACTGTTCAATAAATGTTAACCTTTATTGATACACGCCCGTCTCTCTATTCTCTACATATTGTGAAAGTAAACTGCACCAGACTGACTGAGTGAAATCTATGTCTATTGTTTCACACGACCCTAGAGATCGACTCTTGATCTGAGGAGCAAAGTTGTCATGTTGCACGGTTGTTGGAAAACTGAATCCCTTCTTGTCTGTGCCAAGGAAGCTGATCACTTCCTATGCAGAGAAGAAAGTTTCCAGTGACCTCTGAGCTAGTTGGTAACACAACCCAATTAAGTTTAGCATAGTCAGTGGAGGCCTGGAATATAGCCAGTTCCACGTCGATACTACTGTTTATGTTATTCCAATGCGCAGGGCCTAGTGGGAAACTAGGAACTACACTACATGGCGCCCAACGTTTGGTAAGGCGATAAACTAACGCAAGACTTGTAGAGTAACTCAGTCGTGCATATTTCACACCCCTTTCACCCGTAAATACTCCAATAGACGTCTGGAGTGGGTGAAAGGTTAAAATCCGCCCGACCTTAGTAGGAAGAGATTCCTATGTAAAGCTCTGGTTTATTCAACGTTGAAGGATACAGTGTTCCAAAATATTGTGCATCTAATCTTTGTCTCCTTGGAGACCTACTCTGCAAAAACTGCATTTAAAAAAAAAAAAAAAAAAAAATGTCAGACAATGAGGAAGCAGTTAGACTAGCTTCCATACTAATAGAGGAAGACACGAGTCTCCTACAGGCAGACCCGGATGCTATTATCATCCCGGTCCAGTTAAGAAGATCTATAACTTTAAAACTTATAGAAAACGGGCTGCCACCTCAAGGTGGTACAGTAATTTTCGTGATAGAGGCTCACGAGTATCGGCAGACAGAGGTATTCTATTCATGGATAAACTTTCCAGCGGTAAACGCTATAACACAAGAGTTTCACTATTACAAAATAGAGGAACCTCCGGATGAATACGCCCCTTTCGAGGAGGTTGAAATTCCACTTAAATTTCAAGAGCACCTGCTCTGGTTTAATGGCGCCCTAAAACACAATAATCACATAACTAGGCTCGGTCCACTAGGTAGACCAGGAGCCACGTGGCCGGTTCTAGCCAGCTACACACCACATCCTGACATCATAAAAATGTCTAGAGAAGAGCTGTTAGCACAGCTAAACATATTAATAAAAATACATAGGCAATTAGTCCAATATGTAATACAGACTGCAACAGTCCAGCCAGCTGTTAATTCACACCAGCTGACCCCTCATCAGGGGAACACAAATAAAATTACACCACAGAACATACAGTCATGTCTTGGTAAAACACCCGTAAAACGGGAACAAATTCCTTTCTGGTTAGCCCAGAAAATCACTCAAATAGAGGCAGTATTTCCTGATACTACCCCTATTGAGAAACACAGAATCTTGACCATCTGCCTTCCTATGGGAATCGCACCACACGTGGAGGACTGCGACACTTGGGGTACAGTCTTTGCTTCCATTTACACAAAAACACACGGTGTTCCGTCTATGGCGGTAATACCAGACGTGCTAAAACAGATTCAAAATGAATTCGGTCCAGAGCCCGCTTTAAATCT
Source organism: Lissotriton vulgaris (assembly GCF_964263255.1). Taxonomy (NCBI): domain Eukaryota; kingdom Metazoa; phylum Chordata; class Amphibia; order Caudata; family Salamandridae; genus Lissotriton; species Lissotriton vulgaris. The sequence goes on from NC_141700.1 coordinate 95,357,574, forward strand.
AGGTATGAAATTACTTAAAGATTTCAAGCAGGTCACGGCTATATTATTAGCCAATGTAAAGGGAGAAGCAGCATCTGTGGCGATTCGCCAGAAGTTGAGGGAAACAGATATAAAAGATCCTGTTGAGCTTGCAAAAATCATAGAAAAATGCTATGAAGAATTAGGTAGAGACAGCTTGGGTGGAAAACCAGTAAAGCCCCAACTGCTCGAAAATCCTGAAAAATTATTTATTAAAAATAATTTAAATACTCCTAAAAAGAGCTGGGATGGAAATAAACAATCCACTCCCAAGGAAAAAGTTTTCCAGACCAGAGGAAGGTCTCCTCGACGGAGGGAAAGAACTCCGACTCGAGAACGCCAGTCTCCCCAGAGGGAGCCCTCTGAGAAAAGATATAACCTTAGAAATAGGGATAATATAAAAAAACCTGATAGATATCAAAGTATTGATACACGTCCCTCTCGATCTTTTCCACAGAATTCGGAAAGAAGAGGACGGTCAGACCCAGGAGAGCACACCAAGTCCAAAGACAAGGAACCTGCTCAAAATAAGAAATCTCAATTTCCTAAAAAGAAGGTAGCCAGTATTAGAGTAATCAACCATGCCGAGAATACTGAGGACACAGTTGAAAAACGGGGAGTGGGCATTGACAATGTTGGACAGTGCAGCAGAGATCAGTATAGCGCGCAAGATCTTGATGAGTCATCTGGAGACAGTGGACACGAATGAATACATTCAGGTTGAAACTGCCGACGCCAGGCTTAGCGAGCCCCATAAAATATACGAAATAACATTGCGTATGGAGGGTGATAAGACTAGGAAAATCAAGGGTCTATTTTGGGATAAGCTCTCGAAAGGCTATGATATTCTGTTAGCTGAAAAAGATTGGCCCCCGGAGTTTGTCAGGGAGTGCCCTCGTGGCGAAGAGGTAATTATGCCTGCCTTCTCGAATCACATACCGATTCATAAAAAATACACATATGCAAGGAAATGGGCAGTAGCCCAGGCACCTGCATTGTATAAAAATCATGTAGGATGGGATGAGGATTCTACGCCTCACAAAATCCAACTAAAAAGTGAACCAACTGCCCAAAGGCAGTATCCCATAAAGCAAGAAGCTAAAAAACAGGTCAGGGAGATCTTAGATCAACTTGAATACCAGGGGGTGATTGAAACATGCACCTCTCAAATGAACAATCCTTTGTTTCCTGTCTCCAAGCCAGACAATTCATATCGTCTAGTTTTGGACTACAGACATCTTAATATATGTTGCAAAACTTTTGCAGTACAAAACTCGCATAGTGCAGCCCTAATGAATAATATAGTTAGGAAAAAATACAAAACGACATTAGACATTTCTAATGGTTTCTTTTGTCAAAACATTGCACCAGAAAGCAGATACTTGACCGCTTTCTCCGCATTTGGGTCGCAGAAAAAATTCTGTCGACTCCCACAGGGGTTCAAGAACAGCCCAGGACTATTCTCAGCTAGGGTAACAGAGTTACTACAGATCTATGATGATGAAGCATTATCTTACGTAGATGATATTTATCTCACAGACGACGACTTGGATACTCACTTGAAAAGAGTGAACACCATCATACTTGGGTTCACAGCAGAGGGTTACAAATTCAACTTTAAAAAGTCTCGAATTGCCCATCTGACAGTACTGTTTTTAGGGTACGAATTATCAAGTGAAGGGAATAGCCTAGCGGACAACTTCTTAGAGAAGTGCGCTGTACTCCAAGCTCCAAAAACGCTGAAGAATTTACAATCAATACTAGGTTTTCTGAATTTCGGAAGAACTTACATCCTAAATTACGCAGAGAGGGTTAAACCTCTCTACGAACTAATAAAACCTGATTTAAAACAAATCAATTGGACTCAAAAACACACAGAAATTTTGAGATCACTGCAAACAGACATGTTAGCAAAAACAAAATTAGACACACGTGACAACACACGTGATCTTGTAATCCGAGTCATCCCAGGAAGATGCGGATTCACGTACCTAACCTCTAATGAGGGAGAAAAGGTACCAATTTCAATTAAATCTCACTTGTACACACAAGCAGAAAAAACATTCAGTCGCACAGAAAGAACTGTGAACGCAGTGCAAATCGCATTAGCAAATGAACGAGAACTAGCACACGGCAAAAGGATTAATATCCTTACAGCGGAATCCGCCTTCGAAGCGCTATTCAGCCCAGTAAACCTGCCTACAGTGTCACTGGATCCGAAATGGATACAGTGCATAGATTCTCTAGGAGCGGAAGACGTGAAATACTATTTCGCCCCGCAATACAAAGAACTGAATGATTTAGAGTATGAAGAAGAATATCCTCTGCCAATCGAAATCCTGCCTCTCCCACTATATGCCTGTATAATCTATACAGATAGCTTTGTACAGCATTTTAATGTAGAGAGCAAATCCTACAATGCAGCATGTGCGATTATTAAAGGTCGTTGGCTGTGCGGTAAAATCAAACCGAAAATAACAAAAACTGAATCAGTAAAGTACTGTTCGGTTCAAAGAACTGAAATCAGATCTTTAAAGATGGCGCTCGAAAATGCAGAACGCGAATTCCCCACACTTATCGTGTGCGATTCTCATTTTTGCGTCAATTCTTTCAACAACAAACTGCAGAGTTGGATTGAAAACGACTACAAAGATGACACAGGTGCCACAATAAAGCATAAAAAGCTCTGGAACGAGGTAGCTCTTTTACACAAAGAACTACAAAAGACTCACGTGATTCACGCACAGAGTCTTCAACGTGATGGCGTTCACGTTGCAGGGAATTCATTGGCTAATACAGCCACCGCGGAAGCAACTAACCCGGCTTCCGTAGCCACAAAAAAGCGTACAGATAAGTATATAGACGGGGAAACCTTGCTGGCAGTAAAAACGACCGTAAAAGGTGACTGTGCAGCACTACCCGTAAACTATCCACTCAATTATGCATACATAATCGATGCAAACTCCGTTCCTTTTGCTCGAATCCCTGGAGTGGGGGATAGAGTAATTCCAAACAGGAGCAGGAGGGGCTTCCTATTACTGGAAGCACACATGGGGTTGGGTCTGAAACACCAAACAATCAAAGTCTCTCTGAAAGAATTGCAATCAGAGTACTGGTGGCCAGGAATGAGTATAGATATTCAATGTTTTGCTCAAAATTGTGAAGACTGCAACAGAGATCGCAGTAATGAACGGGCCAGTGTAGTTTCAGGATCCCTTCTAGACAGCATAAGGCGGTCTATCTGCGCAATCAAAGAAGAGAAGCGCGTCCCAGTGTACAACGTTTAAGACAAAATACACTTAGAAAATGAGTCCTCCAGCACTCGGCTGACGCCTAGAACAGTTATAAAAAGATTAGCGAGTCCATATCGGCATATACGCAATTACCACGTTCCATTCTGACCAGGGTCCTGCTTTCAGCTCTCGAGCTTATAGGGGGGCCATGGCTAGCATGGGAATTGGGTTGCGGTATTCTTGTCCGTCGCACAAGTGTGATAGAAAGAAAAAACCGGGACATAAAGCAATCTATAACAGCGAAGGTATTAGGTTCAGGCGCTGGGTGGGTCAAACATTTAATAAGTGTCCAGACTAGTCTTAACAACATGCCAAGAAATTCTCTAAAAGGTTTCAGCCCATACGAACTATTGTTCGGAATTAGAATGAACGTTCAGGACCTCGATAGTCAGATGTCAGTGGTACAAAAAGAAACAAAGCAGTTTGAAGTAAAAGACCGTTTGGCTGTTTTACAGGAACTGAATGAAACAAGAAAATCATTAAGCAACATAAAGTTAAAGCAACAGCCAAGTACCACTGACGAGGCACCACCCGCAACAGCCCCAGCAAGGCCTGTCTGGATTCCAAAGATTGGGGATCTAGTCAGAGAAAAGATCGCGGTTAAGAAGGAATTTGGGCCTTCTTACAGAAAAGCAGTACCTGTCTTAGCTGTCACCGGAACAATATCAGTCGTGCTACCGCCCCTTGCTGGTAAAAAGGAGAACAGAATCGTGTCCATCGATCTGGTAAAACCACAAGCATGTGGCCTATAATCAACAGTAGGCCCAGTGGACTCCCAAGAAACAACAGAATACCCAAACTTGCAACAATCCAAGAGGTTCAAACTGAAAGACTAATCACATTCGATCAGCCTGCAGTGCACAATGAAGGACTATGCAATAATGCCATGGAACTCGTGCCTCTTGAAACACAGATTGAAACAGTTCGTCAAGAAACAACACCAGTCTACAATGATGTGGCATCAGAAAGTGCTACCGAGAGACAGATTGAAAAAACAATCCCATCAATTGACAGAACTGCCTCTGGTTATTTCATCAACTTCGACAACTTCTCTGAAGATTTTAATGACCCCGAAGTGATGCCAGAAACAAAAAAGTATTCTAAAGAAAATACAACAGGACTCCTTCAACAAATCAAAGAATTATATCTGGATTCACCGTTGATTGAACATTGGATTATCTCGGGGGTATTCATACTCCTACTATGCCTAATTTTAGTTTTAATTTTAGGGAAGTTCATTACAATTGAATGGACACAGCAAGTCAGAACATCAACCTAGTCCTGAAACCACACAGATCATCCCACGTGAAGAAAAGAGAACTGTCAACAGTAAATGTCACAGCAATTCCAATACCTGGTGGGGTAGTATGGGAGAAAACAGACTATGAGATCTATGGTCCGGTCGAAATCCTGAAGTATCCTCATCAACTAAAGGTTTCCTTAAGTGACTTTGTTACACCAAGTACATTCTCTGATGGTTGGGACTTTAACAGTATTAATGACATGATGTCTGATTTAGTAATGTCAGCTAGATTCACAGATCATGATTATTTACAAGGTTCATCTAGTTATGAGCAATTATTCTGTTATACCCACTATGGGGATCATTACTTGCATAAATCTGCACAGCCTAGAAATGTTTTTATGTATAATCAATGGGAACATTGTTCTACACCACCTAAAAGCAGTTCTAAAGCATTTTTTGAGAAATTCAAATATTTTTCAGGGTTTAACACCAGTGATGCAGAAACGTTTTATTACAAACTGTTAGACAAAACAGGAATGAAAACAATGCTGACAAATTCTAAATTGATATATTCAGAAGCATTTTATGACAAAATGATGACATTTGGTTTTGATTATTGGAAAAATAATATTGAAACGAAAACAATTTGGGGTACAAAAGATTGGCAGGTGCAAGGCTTAGAAGCACTGTTTAGAACCTGCATGATACCAGAACAAATGTTATTTTTAAATGACACTGTACACCAAACATCCTGTCTTGGCCTAGCTAAGAACAAGGAAATGAAAACACCGTCTATACCAAAGCCAATAGCTGAGAATGCAACTGCAGATAATGAGTTAGACGTGTCACACATTTTACATTTCAACAGAACACATCCTGATTGGAAAAAGTGGTTAATCTGGCCTACAGACACAAATAACTGTCAAGATAGGTTCCTGAATAAAACACAGGGTTTAAAAATGACCAGATTAGACCCTAGATATTCCCAGAGACAACATCCAGGAATAATAACAACATACAGTGTAGGTAAACTCTGCCTAGAATGGCTAGCTACATCCACACTGGCTGAAATTAAGCAACACTTGTCTTTATTAAAAGATGGTGCTGATTTGCGCGATTTCATTCTTGGACCACGCAAACAGCGTCAAAAGCGTTTCATAGCGACCAGCATCTATGCTTCTTACAACGAGGCTTGGAAAGTAAAGCAAATTGAAACTGCTGAAAAGATACGAGAAATTGATCGTATTAATTTGGAGAAATCACTTTCTGTGGTAGACAATGGGTTAATGACTCTGTCTTCCAGAATATATTCTTTGGACAATATTGTATCCTCTGCCTTTGATGTGATAGACAGAGATTTGCTAATGTTACAACATGGCCAGTCTCAATTACGTTCTATTATAGAACTAGGCTGGACGCTGCAAAATCTTCGTTCAGGCTATGTGCCTTGGCGTTTAATCAACACAACGTCATTGTTTTCCATTTTTAACCTTACTGATAAACAGATCAGTTTGGCACAGAAAGGAGCAGACTATACAATCTTGAGCATCGAGAAACTCGAGAGATTACCATTGACAATGTCAGAGAGTCCTGTCATTGAATGGATAATACACGGAATTATCACAATTCCGATTACAACTTTCCGATTTCATAAGTGCCTTGAGTACATACCTGCTGGCCAATATGAACAATTGGGTAAAGGATACTTAAAATCCGAATGGAAATTACCATACACTCATTCTTGCTATAGTGACAGCGACAAAAATGTATTTCTTAGTGGTGAGAACTGTAAACACTCACTAAGCGGTATACTTTTGTGTCAGGGTATTAATTTACACGGAGCATGTGATGGAAATTCAAACAACCTTTCATGCCACCAGCTAGTCACACCTGCAACTCAGATAGAGCCCTTCTTTATGCAACTCGCAAACGGGAGTTACATTCTAAGAACGGATCACAGGTGCTGTGGCCTCGCGCCCGGACTAAGTTATCTAGTAGAAGTTACGTCCATGGTCAAATGCTGTATGCAAGCATTGTTCCCGAGCGGGCCTCCAGACATAGTGACTCCCATTTGGCCTCGTCTGAATCTCTATTCTATACGAATTGATACATTAAGCAAAATGTGCCTATAACGTCATCTAAAGAGACGTATGATCTTCTAGTCGCAAGGACGGCTACTGAGGTCCATGACCTTTTATCAACAAATTGCCCCGTGCATTTCGTACAAATGCTCGACGAGCTCCTTAACATGTCTAGTGCCACGAGCATCCCAGGCATATTTAAGACAGTCTTTACGGGACTGCTAACACCCTTCCAGGCAATTTTGGGAATCTTTCCTAATTTTGTGCACTCCATCTTTGGTGGTATTCCACTATTTTTTGGACTCATCGCAGGGATTCTATTTTTGACCCTCCTGCTACGTTATGGCAAGCCTCGGCTCAGACATAGCTCCCATGGGAATGGAAGAGACAATCCTAGCAATGCGCTACAGGGACAGGATAACTAACGTCCTCGGATTGGCCAGGCTGAGAGATCTAAACATGACCTGGTTCCTTTCATTCAGACCGATATGGCAAAATTGCATTTTACCTGTGCTACGGTGTATGCTTTGCGGCGAGGAATGCGTGTTGGACATCTGTCTTTCACTTCCATCAGCAGTACCAATGGACGTCGATACTTTGCTAAGTCCAATAACGGCTCACGCATTGTGTTGTCCCCAGCGGCTACCAATCCTGATGACGGCATTCGTGGAGACTCCTGTACTACAGCCAAGTGGTAACAGTGGAGCGAGTGACAAAAGCAACATCATCCAGGTACAACGTTCTGTGAGCATTGCTGGTCCTGCCTTCGATGACAGCAACCATTCTCACACCTGCCAAGTTACAGCGCTATCTAATTTGGTTGAACTATCACCTGATTTTGTAGACCAATTCTTTGCGAGCCTGTCTGATACGATGTTCTCACCCATAGAGAAACAATAACTTTTGAAAAGCTTTCCGACACACAGCGTTCCCATGAACTCTGGATTCGGCCTTCAGTTTTGATCAACAAAGAACTGCCAGGAGCTTTGGTAAACTGATTTTTCTTTTGAATTGGACAATTTTTAAAATATTGACCTTTTTCTTCTTTTTGGCACGAACAATTCTTTGCTTAACGTAAAAACTATTCTTAGAGAACAGAAGCTTCACACTTCTATTTCTAAACACATCTAGAGACATAACAACATAACACCAGCCTCTAGCACACATGTTATTACAATGCATTTTTATGTGATGATTTATCTCGCATTTCTTCTGTCAGAGATACTTCATGTGTAAATCTTTTTGCATAATCGTTCATTGATTTTATATGCAATACCTTTTGAATGATTACTATGTTTTAAAACTACGTACAGTACCTAAATTCCATGTATTACAAGTACGCCTATTTCGAATGCATTTATGTATTTTGGGGTGGGCTATGTTACACAATGTTACACATGCATCTAATTGCTTAGTTTTAGTAATTTTGATGGACATGAATTCGTGGAGTGGGTGTCATGTGCTTATCTAGGTTCCTGATCGATACTGTGACCTTATGCCCCTATTCGGCTATAAAGCCTTTTATTCCCTATATTGGCATAACCGTTCAAGTACGATTTTCTGAAAAGTCATCTCTGGCCTCACACGAGCAAAGCCACAGAGCCACATTCCAGCATGACTCTCTGCTACTTCCTTTGCGACCAATTAGTGCAATGACAGAGCAGCAGTCACTATCTGATATTCCTAGATAACACTCCGAGTTCTTCAACAAGATAAAAACTTAGCAAACCTGGAAATCCCCGCTTGCTATGTTTTGATTAGTAATAGAACTCTAATGAGCAACTGATAGCTGCCACTTCCTAGTGACATCTTTAATTGACGTCTTATGTCCAGCAAACTTGCGTCAAACCCGGCACCTGTCAGGTATAAATATTACCAACGTTGCCTTAAGCAATGTGAGAGCGAAGCTAGCTGCTGTTGAGCGAGAGCGTTGCCTGTTGCTGATGCCAGCTGCCTGCATGACCAGTGTTGGCAAAAACTAGCACTCTGTCGCTGCAGCCTGCTATCCTGTGGTGGTGAAGCTACTGATTACCATTATCGCCGCTACAGCGCGAACTGTGGTTCAGTACGCTTGAGGAGCCGTGCAGCCGTCCTCTGCGAAGACATCCAGCCCAGCTGCCCGCGGACGCTGTCACCCCTCCTTCCTCCAGACGCGCTGAGAGAAGCCGCTGCATTTCTCGTGCAGAGAAATCCAGTCCCGGCGCTTCCGGTTTACCCTCGCGGGTGACTGGGATATCGAGAGAGACCCCTGAAGGAGATACCAATCCTCCATCATTCTATTCAGAGGTATGGTGTTGACTAAACCCTTAGAAGAGAATTCTTGAAACAAACCTTGGCAAAACCAACTTAACTTAAGCTACTTACTTACTCCCCCTTCTCACGTGTTAGGCTTAGGTCAGGCACACTGGGGTAGGCTTAGTTAGAAGCACCAGTTGAGTATGTTAGCCTAATGTATATATGACTGTATATATGTTTTATTACTCTTAAACCATTGTATGGCTAAGAAACCATATCAATGCTTTTACAGTTCTATTTCGCAATTCTTATCTTACTGTACGTACTTTTCATAATAACAGTTATTGCAATTGTGGCAATACATTTCTCTTGTACGAGAAGAAAGACTGTTCAATAAATGTTAACCTTTATTGATACACGCCCGTCTCTCTATTCTCTACATATTGTGAAAGTAAACTGCACCAGACTGACTGAGTGAAATCTATGTCTATTGTTTCACACGACCCTAGAGATCGACTCTTGATCTGAGGAGCAAAGTTGTCATGTTGCACGGTTGTTGGAAAACTGAATCCCTTCTTGTCTGTGCCAAGGAAGCTGATCACTTCCTATGCAGAGAAGAAAGTTTCCAGTGACCTCTGAGCTAGTTGGTAACACAACCCAATTAAGTTTAGCATAGTCAGTGGAGGCCTGGAATATAGCCAGTTCCACGTCGATACTACTGTTTATGTTATTCCAATGCGCAGGGCCTAGTGGGAAACTAGGAACTACACTACAAATTGCTTGATTTTGCTTGCAAGAAAGTGTCACTCATAAGGTGCGGATTGTGCAGATTGTGTGACCGCTAATTACCACACCCACAGTTTCCCCCCAAAAATTAAGTTTAGGCCCAGAGAGATAGGCTTTGGGAGGGGGGAGTGAGCTTCAGAGACCTGATCGTAGATGTTTTCCGTAAAAAGATGGTGCAATTAATTGCAGGGAACACAGCCTCAGCAGTTCTGCTAGAATCCACAGGGTAGACCCCGAATGTCACATTAAGAGTATTGGTTTTGCCAGTGCCTATTTATGAATGCCAGGAGTACGTTTTGGGAATGAATAAGGTTGTGTCCAGATCAGAGAGATCTGGAAGCTTTTATTTTTGCTGCATGCTGGTTATTAGCAGGATTTTCCATTATGTGACAGTACTGTGCCTGACCGGAGACTTTTTAACTGCTATGTGCATGCCTGCCTGGCTTGGCAGTGTTGCAGCTGGCCCGCTGGTGGTTGTTGGCGCTGCAAATGTTTTGAAAAAAATTCATATGCGATCAGTTTGTGGGTCGAGTGCATTGCTGTTAGGTCGAGTAGAAAAGTCTACTCACTCGACCTGCAGGCCTGGTAAGATTTTTTAGATTTGTCTTTCCGTCTGGGAAGGATGAGAAAAAGCGATGAGCTTCTCAGACAGTCACTGAAGAGCCGGTCGTGGCGAGCAGCACTTTTAGTTCCGTCGAACGAGGATTGAGGAGGGAAAGCCAGCAATGATCTCAAGTGCGCCATCCACCAAGCCAGAATCATCCGAGTGGGCTGAAGCAGGCCTCCGCTCCGGGCTTTCAGAATGACAAATAAAGGACTCCACAGGAACCACAGGTTGCTGATAGCATGTCGGGGCATCTTGCACCGGTCTGAAACAGGCCTTGGTCAGCGGTACAGACATCCGATCGTAAATGTCGGCAATTTGAGAGTGGAGCGCCCCAATGGCGGCCATTACGGACCTCAGCGATATTGTGTCGTCCGCCTCCGCCATCTCCTCCCTCAGGGAGACGAAGCAGGACACGATCACCGAACACAAACTCCAAGGCACTGGGCACGCACAAAGCCGATGATAACAGCGGGCGCTCACCAAACTGACAGAATCAACACCTTCGCCGCCCGGGGGCCAAGCCTGTCGACCCCGGCCCAGATAGGTCTCCGGGTGTCGGACTCCCGGTCACGGCTGTCGGTCTTCAATTATCGCACTATACCATATACACCGCTCAAATCGGTCACTGAGATGCCATTCGAAATTCCCAAGAATGGTCCAAGTTCGGGAGACCGGATGCAGCCCCGACCCCACAGCCGATGTTGTTCAATTCCAGCCCAGGTGGGCTAGAAATCGAGGTCCTTGTTGTTCAATTCCAGCCCCGGAGTAGGCCAAGAATAGTTCTCGATATAACTCCGCCACCCAGTAAGCTGGAAGGACCGGGATTGCACCGCAAGAGTCAGAAGCACTTCATACGCACGGGGGTCCGGTGAGTGAGAAGGATAGTCAGCAGGATATACGAGCCGCCGGCGGAGCTCGGTTGCAGTCTTAATTACCAAAGTTGCTTTCTCTAAGAATGCATATTGTCAGTGCACACCTTGGTGCTGTCCTGCCCAGCACTGTAACAATCAGAACACCCCATTCACTGTTCCCTCTGCGAAAACTGCCTGGAGAGCATTGCACACAGAGAATGACACCATTCTCATTATTTCCTGTATTGCAGGGTCTCAGCTTTATTCCACCTGTTTCAGGTGATGCATTCAGAGCTTGAAATGCTGCGTTTTCTTCAATCCATTTATTGCCCGCGCATTTTAAGCTTGTCACTCGTTTAAAAAGCTATTTCTTTTACAAAGAATGTCTCTGGCTGTACAATCTTGTTCACTGACTTTTTTCATAACTGTGTTCTATTGACTGTCAACAACTGTCGACAACTGTGGCATACTAGTGCTTAAGGCCTGACCTGCTCCATAATCCTAGACAAGTGATGCAAGGAAGCTAGGACTCACCAGTGTATGCATATCAATAAACGTACATGCATTTATTAAGTTTTCCCATTCATCATAATTATCTAATTAATCGATTGTCAGTTAGAAATGATGCCACTGTTATGTTATGTTATGGGAATTTGTAAAGCGCACAGCTGCCCCAGCAAAGGGGCGTCCCGGCGCTGATCCTGAACAAAACAAAACAGAGAACAGAGAGACACCTGGAAATTAAGGGAATAAATGAGTTTTGATGGCTTTCCTAAATTGGTACAGTTCATTAATTTCTCGAATGTGGCCTGGTAGAGTGTTCCATAGCTTTGCTGCTAGGTACCGAAAGGAACGTCCGCCGGCTCAACTGCGCTTGAACCGGGGGACTTCAACCAGATTCTGACCAGCTGAGTCTAAAGGCAACGTTGAGAAAACTGCAAAAAGGAATACATTCTGAGGTAAAATACCACCACAGAGGCTGAAGAAGGGCTATTAAGCAGCTGAGACAGGTGGGGGGTTATTATGAGATTTATTTGCAAACTTGTTGCAGCAGTAAACAAGCTAAAGGCTGATGCAAATCATTTGATTGATTCTACAAAAAAGATGTGAATAAAAGGTTTTGCTTTTGACAGTTAACGGGCTATTGGGCTGTGGTGGGATTTATTTCAAGTGCCCACCGTCCTCCCCCCCCCTCCCCCCCCCCCCCCAAGGAGCGGCAATCTGAGGGCTAGCCCCGGGCGCCACAAACTCTAGCCACGCCCCTGGATACAGTGGCGTAGCAAGGGGGACTGACTGCCCCGGGAGTCACAAGTTGGGGGGGCGACGGTCAGCCCCCACCGCTCGCCCGTTGCGAATGCGATGTGGTAGACTAGACACGCAAGACTCGCCAAGGGCACCCCCCAACCCACCCCTTTCCCAGCATTTGCGGGAATCCGCCAGCACCACCCCCCAGCCCTTACAGGCCGTCGCAGGCGGCAGTCACAGAGTCAGATGTCGGTGCTTCAGGATGTCATGTCCTGCTGACGGCTGCAGAGTATGTGGGAGGCTGTGGCAGATCATGGCATTGTTGCTCATTCTGTACTGCTGCATGGTAAATTTAAAATCAGTCATCATGACACTGCCACCACGTTGGACCAAGTGAGTGAGTCATTGCAGATGCCAGGATTCTGAGAAGGTGGGCGGCTGCCTTCTGCCAAGGTATTGAATTGCTGTAGCTTGCTTTGCTAATAAGTGGAGTCAATGAGAGTGCAGCCTGCTGAGTCCTTGTTAATCTAAAATATGCTTTTTTAGCGGCAGCATGCAATCATCAGATACCTGCTGGTCATCAGTGTTAATACTTGAAGTTCTGCCCTGGGCTGGCTCGAGGCAGCCGACAGGCGGGTTAATATTCGGAGGTGGTGGACTGTAAAAGCTTCCAAGACCATATTCACACGATCATTCATCAATATCAGAGAAACAACTGCTGGTAACATCCTACAAAAAAAAAGAATTAATAAAAGAATTACAATTCTCACAAATTCAAGCACTCAAGCTGTGTCTCGCACCCATTTTGTTGCTACTCTTCTTGCCGGCACTCTCATAGTCCAGCCCAGGAGATGTTGGTTGACGGTGCAGCCTTCCTGCAGTAGTATTTTGGAAAAAACAGAGCTATAATTTACAGAAATTGTAAGGAATAAATCAAGCTGTCGGGCAGAAGTTTAACGCCATCTGGAAGATCAGTCGAAGCGAAACAGCAAGGGTGATGGTGAAAGGGTTACCCACTACCCATAGAACAACTACCATCATTTTCAGAGTTCTCTGTCTACTGGTGGAAAATGTATTTTAAAACCCGTCCATCACCTCTGTAAGACTGATTTTCAACAATATCTGAGGAACAGTATAAGTAGCACACTGCATTCAGGACCCATGAGATTATCCTTTTACCTCCGGCTAAACTTCCCAAACTTCAGAAAAATCTTCCTGTCAGGTACACCCCTCACAAAACCAGATCCAGGATCTGAATGGGCTAAGAAAACAATCAGGAGAGAGAGTATAACTTGCACTTCTGAAAGATTAGCCAGCCTAACTTTTACTCAGAATTGTTACACACTGCAATTGCTGTAGGGTTGATGGCCAGTGATTCTGAGTAGGCCCCATGCGTTAAGGATGGTGTTATCGTTGCTGCGTGTGTTTAGCCGTGGTCTGGTGTTAACCAGTTGGTCTTTAAGGTTGGTTGCTCTTCTATAGGCAAAAAGTGGTTTTTCCCAATTCCTTGTGCCGGAATTGATGATCTTCCAATTCCGTTGGATAATGTTGGCTACCTGGTTGGACGCTGTGTTGTAGGTAGTCACACCATCCTTAACGCATGGGGCCTACCCAGAATCACTGGCCATCAACCCTGCAACAATTGCAGTGTGTGCCACCTGACATTTCCTTCCAAAACACTGAACCTGGAACCAGGCAAAACCTGGACACAACAACAGTTCACAAACTGCAACTCCACAAACCTGGTGTACTTGATAACCTGCCGATGTGGCCTAAGATACATCGGCATGACCACCCGGAAAGTCCGGATAAGAATGAGGGAGCACAGGAGCACGATAAGGTGTGGCAAAAATATTAGCAAACTTACAGACCATTTCCTTACCCACAACCACACCCCCAATGACTTCTCCTGGACCGTCATTGAGAAATTTGACAACACTATCAATGAAAAACTTCTCCTACAAAAAGAACAAAGATGGATATATTGTCTATCCACACATACTCATGGCCTCAACGACGCCATACCTTGGAACTCTCTAGCTGTATAATCTCTATTTGAAGTAAGAAACTGCCTTGATACCTGTGCCAGGGTATCTATGCATGAGCGTCCCCGTCCTAGCTCCTATCTTCCCCAAAAAGCACCACATGTGAGTTCCCCTATGTGAGTCCCTGATGCATTCACGTGCACTTATGAACAGCTACCCCCGTGTTATAGTGTCAACAAGACGGGTTTTTTTTTTTCCACCACTCACACTGCCACAATGTCGGCTCATTTTCTTAAATCACCCCTGCCATAAAACATAACATATCTGTGAATTATGGTCCGCCTGCCTGCGCTAGTACGCCCACGCATGCGCACACCAGTGCCCCGAAGCCAGAATCCAATCCGGCATCAACACGCATGCGCTATACACCCGCGCATGCGCAAATCGCGCACTACTCCTGAGCGCATGGGCAAATAGGGAAGCAATGACACACGCACGCTAAGGCGCTAATCCTTAACCCATGGGGCCTACCCAGAATCACTGGCCATCAACCCTGCAACAATTGCAGTGTGTGCCACCTGACATCTCCTTCCAAAACACTGAACCTGGAACCAGGCAAAACCTGGACACAACAACAGTTCACAAACTGCAACTCCACAAACCTGGTGTACTTGATAACCTGCCGATGTGGCCTAAGATACATCGGCATGACCACCCGGAAAGTCCGGATAAGAATGACGGAGCGCAGGAGCACGATAAGGTGTGGCAAAAATATTAGCAAACTTACAGACCATTTCCTTACCCACATCCACACCCCCAATGATTTCTCCTGGACCGTCATTGAGAAATTTGACAACACTATCAATGAAAAACTTCTCCTACAAAAAGAACAAAGATGGATATATCGTCTATCCACACATACTCATGGCCTCAACGACGCCATACCTTGGAATTCTCTAGCTGTATAAACTCTATTTGAAGTAAGAAACTGCCTTGATACCTGTGCCAGGGTATCTATGCATGAGCGTCCCCGTCCCGGCTCCTATCTTCCCCAAAAAGCACCACATGTGAGTGCCCCTATGTGAGTCCCTGGTGCATTCACGTGCACTTATGAACAGCCACCCCCGTGTTATAGTGTCAACAAGGCGGGTTTTTTTTTTTTTTTTCACCACTCACTCCCACAGTGTCTGCTCATTTTCTTAAATCACCCCTGCCATAAACCATAAACATATCTGTGAATTATGGTCCACCTGCCTGCGCTAGTACGCCCACGCATGCGCACACCAGTGCCCCGAAGCCAGAATCCAATCCGTCATCAACACACATGCGCTATACACCCGCGCATGCGCAAATCGCGCACTACTCCTGAGCGCATGGGCAAACAGGGAAGCAATGACATGGTGGCTAGCGCGCACCCCTCCCTCTCTTTCTACCTTACACAGGTGAAACCAATCAAATAGGATGTATAACTAAGAGACCGGTGGCCCCTTTCCCTCATAACGGGCGCCGAGGAAGGACGAATAGGTCCAAGGAGGAACCAGACCGAAATACTCGTGAGTAAAACTGATCCACTACAGCTACAACTGGGGTAAGCTATCATTCTTTCTCCCTACAGGTTGGATACATTTTGATCAATCTCTCATCCCAACAGGGTCTCTTTCTCTGCCAGGCGACCCTTGAAGCTTTTTACAAGATAAAACAGAGTGAGGACCTAGCATCATACTTACCTGTACCTCACCTTGTAAATACGCTCTCTAGCCCACCACCAAACACTAACGGTTTTATCTAGAATTCTCACCAACTTCATGCAGTTGGCATGAACTCACCATAGCCGATTATAGGTCGCACACCACCTTACAAGTCGGCAATTTGTGGTATAACGATATACCATACTAATGTGACGCTACCCTGTACTTCTTGTCTTTGTCCTATGTGTTATCTGTAGTCAAGCTTGAGGGAATCCCCCTCTAACAGTTATAGCGCCTTAGCGTGCGCTACACATAGCCAAAAAGACCACACAATCACTTAAATTTAAGTTTATTATTTAATTTGCACCTTCTCACATAAATAAATGGTCCTGAGGAAAGCCAGCTTAAAATCTACAAGGCACTGGCTGAAACATGTAGACCACACTAGACGTTGGAGGTCATAATTCACACTCCAAATTACGTATTCTTGCCTTTTATCCGCTAACAGAGGCCCAGTCTATTAAAGATAAGTAACCCTCGGGTGCTGGGACCTACTACAGTAGCTTTTAATTCTTCACTTTCTCACCCTTTTCACTGCACACTCAGCAACATACCAGCTCTGCAGTCTCCTGGAGTTGAAGCACACCCGGGGCACATTCGGTGCCACTGAGGTGGGCCCGATGATGAAGCATGCCACCGACTAGGTCGGTGGGTGAGGGCTTTATAAGGAAAACAATGCTTTTCCCTATGTATTGACGTACTTACCTGAGTCTCCTAAATCCTCTTTCTAGCTAGTCCTTATTGATATTCATATAAAATACAGGGGATACGGTCTAGCCTATCTAGTCCTCTCTCTCTCTCATTGATCTGAGCAATATAAATAATTTGACTGTCATTGATATTGTTTCAGTAGGAGCTGATTTCTTGACCCAGACATTAAATGGACACGTGTGCCTATTTTTATGAATAATATTCTTGTAAAATTCTTCACACATTTATCATATTACACAGGTACAATTCCCCCCATCACTTTCTGTTCAACCTACAAAAAAGTTTTCACAATTCAACAGAAGGCCAGACCTATTGGTTTGACAGTGGTTTTTTTCATTGTTACGGTTTGTGTTGTTCTATTTCACATGGCTGTCAATGAACAAGTGCATGTAATTGTTTCTGCAAATTCATGTTTTTCTGTGTGCAAGGTGAAATGTATAAGCATGTATATGGAAAGTCTTAAAAGAGGTGAAAGTCTCTAGTGTGTAAAGATTAATTTAAACTTGTTTCTGCTCTCATTTTCAGGGAAGGGGCAGCAATGGTTCAGATCGACGTGGACACTGTGAAGGGTGGCCTGACCATCAATAAAGATTTTCTCATCGATTTTGGGAAAGAGCCAGACGGGCCCTGCCTCGCCCATGATATGCGCCTCTCTGGAGGAGACTGCTCTTCCGACATCTGGATATAGTGGGCAAAAGTCTTGAAGGGCAGGCGGTTCAAGGGTGGTGGGGATAGCCAGTCATACCTGTTTATAGTATCCTTTTTAGGTCTTGCCTCCAGATAGCTGTAAGTTGTCTAAGATCAAAAAACTTCTTGGCTTTCAACAGACACACCGTGATGATTAAAACACACTTTAGCATGCTGTGAACAAGGCGTTCCACCCTTGCGAGCTTGTTTTGAGCATAGGATCCTAGCTCTAATGAAGAGGAAGAAAAATGTGACTTGGATGGGTTGATCCCTGATTAATTTCTTATTCAAGTGTAGTATTTGAAATTACAGAGTACCGCTGAAGAAGGGCCCTAAGAACTGTGTGGGACATATTTAGCAATAATAATAATAATAATAATAACACATAAGCAGTGTTTTTCCATTTTCAGAGAGCTGGGGGTCATTTTTGCAACTTAGGCTTAATGTTCACTTTTTGATCTATAAGTTGACTTTGTGTGATCACGCAGCACTCTGGACGTAGTGACCAGATTATAATTTGGCATCAGGGGTCACACAGTCATCTTTTGTGCATTTCAATGATAGTCTGCCCTCTTGCTGTGCCAGGTTTTTGCCCATCTTTCCAGAAAGCCTTAACCATGATATACGCCTCACTGATCTTGTATATAACTATTCCTGCATACTGAATGATCCTTTGGCTCCGCAATAACCAATGTTAATCAAACATCATGACACTCATTTTGGCAGCCTCTGAAAGAGGAAAGTCTTAGTTTGCATGGATGTAGCTCTAGCCTGTGAAGTGCAGGTTTCATAGAATAGCTCTACCCACTGTTCTTTCTTACCCACTTGTGGTTCTTTGCTTTAATCTTTTATTTTTGTTCACATCCTCACCTTACTGACGTCTTTAGAAAATGTGAACCTACATAAATGATTATCTGCCATAAAAAATCTTTATCAATTTGTAATTCATTATTTTTCGCCTTACCATCCTCCGTTACATACCTGCCAAACACAAGTTCAATAGTAAGCACCTCGCCATATTAGCTACTTATTCATCAGTGATTTTGTAATGATTTTCTTCTTTAAAAGTGATAAAAGTTTTTGTTCCGATGTCTGTGAATTTGTGCTTCTTTCAAAGTGTTCGTCTTTATATAAATGTGTGGTATCCTGCCTTTTGACTCACAAATGTGAACATAAGAACAAAGGTTTTACAATGCAGTTGAAATCAACAAGTGCCTTCATTAATATGGCATACACAGAGATGTCAGTGCCCCATATCAGATGGGAGTATTTCATTCAGTCCATCATAGCTTCATCCATTGGCACTATATCACAAGAGATCTTCCAATATTTGCCTGAATTAGCACAGTCGGGTCTTAGACATGCCTTAATCACGGTCCTTATTACAGTAATAACCCTTTTTCAAAGGGATTCTACAAACAGTGGATGTGCTCCGACAAATTGATCAAGGAATTTGCCAAAGGTCTCTTTCGGGTTTTTCCTCTACTATGAGACCTCTTCCAATTCCATGGTAGGTAAACACTGTCCTCTCATAAGTGAAGAGAAGCCAGTTTGAGCAGATCTATAAGGCAGGGTTAAAGTATGTATCTTGGAAGGTCCCATTTTTGCTAATATGAACATCATCAACAAGGGGAGTTAGTGAGATACAGGCTGTTACAATAAAAATACTATTTCTCAATTTTCACAAAAACAGTCACACTAAGATTGAACCCATATTTTATTCCAAAAATGCCAACAGACTTTCACCTAAATCAGTCAGTGATATTGAAAACATTTTACCAAATCTGTCCAATGCAGCTGAAAGAGTCCTGCATACGCTGGACATTAGGTGTCATTGTACATCAATCTAACCAAGGAATTTCATAACTCTTACCAGTTATTAGATCCATTTGGAAATCCTATAAAATGATATCCTATTTCCAACCATGGCATAGCTGCAGGGTTGCAGAAGTGATAATGTTCACTCTGAAGCTGCCTGCATGTCCACAAGAGGTATCTCCATACCCACAACTCAGCATCAAAATGCCTACGGCCATTGCTGTCCTGCATATGTGTGCCAATGGCACAAACTGAAAAAACAACACAACGTTAACCTATGCACCTTTACCCAACACCAGTGTCTTTTTTTTGTTCACATATCTTTATTGTTTATTTAAAAGAGAAAATACATTTGTAATTGATTGCAATACAACATATCATAATCAGATATATATTAAATTAATATTGAAGAATTTCAGCATAAAAAAACATTTCATAACAAGAGTTCAGTCATTCAGTCAAAGATCTTTATTTTGATTAATTAAAATCATAAAAGAAGAAACAGTACATACATCCACCAAATATTAAAATAGTTAAAAAGATAAAGTGTGGCTCACTGATTAGAGCAGGCAGACCCTGAAGCAGAGGTCAGACCCGGGACCAGGGTTCAATTCCCGACGCGGCAGGGTCTTGAGCTCAAATGTCCACGGACTCGATAATTCTCACTTCGGTGCCTGACCTAATCATGGGTTCACACTCTGCAACTCTGGGCATTAAGCTTGCTTAATCTCCACAATGGCCCCCTGCGGCGGGATGCCTGGCTTTCACCTTGGGGATGCCCTGTAGGGGCTATCTCACAGGGAAAAGCCAGGACGGGTTCCCAAGGAAAGCGCTTAGAGACCCCTGGGTGATAAGTGCTATATAAATCCAACATACAATACAATACAATACAAATAAGCATTCATTTGTTACTGTTCATATATACACTATTTACAATACAAAGATCAAACATTAAATGTATCATAAGGCGATTGCTTAAAATACCCTTTATCCAATACCGAAAAAATCAAGGTACAGTATTTACAATTTTAAAGTGCATCATTGGGTTTCTTAAATTAAAACCATAAGGCCCCTATTAGTCCTACTATACAGTTACGTACAAATAAGTCTTTTATTATTTACCCGGGCTGCAGCTGATTAACAAGAGTTAATCAGCTGGGATAAAAAGAGTTGTAAACATATTTAAACAAGGAAGCAAATACATATAGGACACATAGTATATGTTATAAAACTCATCAAGTAATATTACAAATCTCATATATGGAACAGACAAAGCAACAACCTATGTCATGTGAAAGACATTTACCAGTTGAACAGTTGAATTGCTTGATAAACAAGATTGAACAGCAAAAGAAAACGGGGGCGGGGAAGTAAAGAGGTGTCACGATTCGCTCCCTATGTCCTCGTGTCCACCACCAGGGGGCTGAACTGTGGGACTCTCCAGTGTTCTAATATGCTTCCTGACACTCCCCTGCATGCATATCTTGACTTCCAGCCATTTGGACACTATTTGGGAATTGACATCCATTCTCAATCCATGCCGGGTTTTGTGAAAGCCAGCCTGCTTAGACTTAAAGCCAGCCTACTCATGCCTGAAACTCCATTACCCAGAATTCCCTGCTCACTGCTTTGTCTCCACCCCTGCAGGCCAAGGATGGGTGGAGGAATTCAGCTCACCCGTGGCTGGCTGCTGCTAGCCTGCTCACACCAGCTGCATGTGATTACTGTGAGCTCTTTTAAGCCCCAGCTCCCTTCAGGCAAAGGTTGGTCATTGTAGCTGTTTACCGGTGAGACCAATCCTTGGTTCCAGAGTTCCCTGAGCTTTTGCTATTCTTGTTTCCAGTGTTTCCTGAGCTTTAAATATGCCTTGTGCCTGCCTTCCTGCTGTTTTCCCTGTTCCTGAATTAGCACTGCCTGCAGTGCTACCTTGACCCCATAGCCTTATTATTCCTTGTTCCTGAACTGCAGCAGTTTCCTTCTCCTGAATTAGCACTGCTTGCAGTGCTACCTTGTTTCCTGAGTTCCTGAGCTATAGCTATTCCCTGTACCTGAATTAGCACTGCCTGCAGTGCTACCTTGACCCCATAGCCTTATTATTCCTTGTTCCTGAACTGCAGCAGTTTCCTTTCTCCGGAATTAGCACTGCCTGCAGTGCTACCTTGTTTCCTGAGTTCCTGAGCTATAGTTATTCTTTGTTCCTGGGCTTAGCTCTTTCTTGTTCCTGATTTGCACTGCTTGCAGTGCTCTCTTGACTCCTTCTTTCCTGAGCTTTAGCTATGTCCTGTTTCCTTGAACCAGTATTGCCTGCAGTGGTACCTTAACTCCTAAGCTCTGGTAATTTCCCTGTTCCTGAACTAGCACTGCCTGCAGTGCTACCTTGACTCCTGAAGCTTTGGTGGTTCTCTGTTCCTGAACCAGCACTGCCTGCAGTGCTACCTTGACTTCTGAAGCTTTGGTAGCTCCCTGTTCCTGAACCAGCACTGTCTGCAGTGCTGCCTTGACTCCTGAGCCTTAGCTCACTTCGTGTTCCTGCCCCAGCACTGCCTTCTCTGCTACTTTGTTTTCTTGATTCCTTTACCTGCACTATTCTAGTATACCCTTGTAGCCTCCCCTTCTGTATATCCGTTTCCAGTCCCTGCCTTGCTTCCCGTTCCTTGGTTTCAGTTCTCTTCTGCTGCCTTTCTATTCTGCTGTCTTACTTTTTTTTACCTTGTATTTGTGTTACCTGCCTTCTGCCAAGTGTGCCCTGTGCTTTCCTTCCTTTCCTGTTAAGCACTCCTCCTTGCTAGCTCCTTGTCTATTGTGCGTGTGTTTAGTTCTACCCCTTTGCTGTTACTGCCTTGCGCGTTCCTGTTTGATTGCCAGGATCCGTGGGCTCAGCTGACTACCTAGGTGGTGTTTCTTGTTCACTGTGAGTTTTGTCTTTCAGTTACATTTATAACATCACTATAGGTATAAGCTCCACAGACCCTGCCGTTGCATGCATATCCTACATGTGGGTATTTGCAGTCAGTATCTGTAACAGCAATTGCGGGTAAGAAACTTACTGAGCTTCAGTCTTACCATGTGGACCTCCTGAGTGCCTTACCCCACACCCCCCTTTATTGTTAATGTTGTATTATATATATGTCTTGCACGTCCGTCCTGGATGTAGTTTGTCTGAATGCTAAATTGCCTTGTGAGTGCCCTTCCTTTCTGAGTCTTACCCATCTTGTTCACTTGTACAGGCTTCCCCTTTGGATCCCTCTTTCTTCTCTGACTCCCTGTATGATGCTGGGCAGCACTGTACTCCTCCTTTCTGTGTACGTCTTCTACCCAGTTCCCAGTCCTTGTCCAAGTCCCTGACTGTGTTCCCCACATAGTCCAGGACAGTCCCTGACAGAATGACCAACCCACATTTCCAGGGTCACTTCTGAGGTTTCTTTGCATTCAGTTAGCTACCTTTTTCTGTTACATGTGTGTGTGCAAATATTAAGTGTGTCATAATGAGAGGTTTAAGAAAGAGACACACCAGTGCATCATTTAAGTTTGTTCAGGGCAGTTCCCCAGTGTTCACCAATGAGAGACATTTAGTGTCTACTTTCCAGTTTGAAAATGTTCACCCTAGACCTAAAACAATTCATCCTCTTATGAAAAATGGACATTTACGTTCTGAATATTTTACTCATTGGCTCTCAAACACCTCTTTGCCAGATCCTGACTTGCTCTTCTCTTCTGTTCTGATCCAGATTCAATGTTCGTGTCAGAATTGCACAAGGAAAATAATACCTTACTCAGTTTGCTGAACAAGAATTCTGATTCTCGCATGTCTGCTGACAGTGGTTGTAAAATACAATGTTCAACCACTCAACCAAAGAAAGAGCAGATCCATTTCATAACCTCTGTTTTCCATTCACATAATGTTACCCAGTCTTGTAGTCCAGTAAAAATCACAGTCCCGGATACTAAAGGGACCTTGTTAAATACCACATTCAAAGTAAACAATAATCAGTTCAACAAAAGAGAGAAAAGACCTACTAGAACGCAGGAGGCTAATAGCCACTTTGAACAAAATCCAAGGTATAGCTCTGTTGCTTGTAAAGTTGCCAAGTCTGCCACTGTCCTTATAGAGAAAGATCTCCAGTCCTCGCAGGATAAGCTTTCATCTAAGATTCTTGAATTACAACAAGAGAATAAAATGTTTCAGACTCTGTTAAAAAATTATAACCCTGAGTTCAAGTGGGAATTTAAAACCCCTGTAGAAAACATCTTTTCCACCTCTATGTTAGCCTCCTTAGAAATAGAGAATGATGTGAGAAGTTGGCCTGATATATAATGTTCACTATTCTAGTGAGCACTTTGTATCAGTCCAAACAACCCTTATTGATGATTGGTTGTTAGTCAACCGTAGACCAGCTATCCTAGTAGCATGGACAAGAGCAGTCTTTAGGCTAAACTCTAGAGGGCGTGTTAAGCCAGCTGTTATACCATCACATATACCCCTTGAACACCAAGTGAAAGGACACCACACAAGTTGTTATGAAAATAAAAGTATATTTATTTAGAACACAACAACCCTGGACTCTTTATGAGGACAGGGTGCTAAGCACAATACAAAGCTCTTAGGAAAATACGCAAAGTTGCACAATTTACACAAATGCCCGAGGGGCACGAAAAACCATATACTCTAAAAGTGGAATGCGAAATTACTAGCAGGTAAGTACTACGCTAATAGGCTTTGGGATCGCTAGGACTGGACTACTGAACCTTCAGATTACTAGCAGGAGGCCTAGGGAGATCGGGTGCAGAGTGTGCACTCTCACGCGGGATGCGGAACAAAGTCTATGGTTGCTAGGAATTACAAAGTTAGTGTTATCGGACGAATCCGACTAGGTAGAGCTGAAACGAAAAAGGATCTGGACCCTTGGATAGTGAGGCTATGCTGGGGCACCGAAATGCCGAAGTTACCTAGCCCAGGGGCTGCGACTGCATAGGTCTGGAAAGACGTCGGGAATCCTCGTTGCAGTCTATGTAGCCTGAAAGAAGGAGTTGCTGGCAGGCGACCAGTGAAGAGATTCGGATGGATCCAAGCCTGGATCGGAGATGGAAGACACCTGTAAGCAGAGGGGACCAAGTTCTGAATCACTAGCCAGTGATTAGATGGGCACCAGGATGGCACCGGATGGAGTCACCGCGACCAGGTGAGTGGGCGACACTGGGCTCTGCAGTCTCACGGACCAGGAGACGTTGTCGGCGACCAGGATGGAGGTGCGAGCTGTCCCACGATGGTATCTGCTGTCAACGTCGCCGGACCCAGGATTGGGGCAACAAGTCTTGGCAAATGCAAGCCCACGCGGTGGACTCAAAATGGCATCTGGAGTGGACCAGGAGGGTCCGGGGTGCTCCTCTTTTGGAGGGGAGCAAGGGCCAGTCTGGAGCAACCAGACCAGCGGTGTTGATGTCGTCGGTCGTCGTCGGGAAGGCCACAAGCCAGCAGGCTAGTAGCCAGACAACGCGGTGAGCAGCATAGAGCAGAAGGGCCCCACGCAGATCTGGTGGATGCTGGAGGGCTGAACTTCGGTGCTGGAGCTGCTCAGGGTTGGGGCTTCTCGGACCCCAAAGCACTCACTTGAGGATCCCTCGGCGGTCGTGCTGGGCAAGCGTCGTGCAGTCCTGAAGATGGCCGGTCCCTCGAGGTCTCTTCGCACCCACGGGTCTCAGCTGAGCTGACGATGTGGGTAGAGGTCAGAGGTGCCAGGGAAGCCGGTTCTCGTCGAGCTGGGCAGTCTTGTTCCGGAGGAGAGACTTACAGCAGACCGCGATGCTTGGATGGTGCCTGCGGATGCAGGGTGACTACTCCTTAGTCACAAGGGAGAAATCTTGAGAAGTCGAGAGTTCCTTTCGTAGAAAGTAGTTTCAAGATTCAAAGATGATCTAATTTGGAAGGGGGCCCGCTCCTATCTTTATACTAGGAAAAGGGGCTGGCACGCGACTAGGTCCTGCCCATGGGTGGGACCAGGAAGGGGGGTGGTTACACCCCTCTCCCATGTCGGACTTTCCCCAGCTCAGGGGCTGGTGTGCCCCTGGAACTGGTTCTAGCCGGCAGATGCATAGTGAGCACCGAGGTGCCACTTGCAGTCACCTTCCTCTAAAGCCCTGCCTACCCAGGATACACAAAACCCTGTCTGGGATGGTGCTAGCACCGCCCCAAAAAGGAAACCCTTTGTCCAAGCCTCCCTCGCTGGAAGGACTCCCAGCAGCAGGAGGTCAGGCTTGTGTCTCTGGTGGCAGCATCCATTTTGTGATGCTGAGGCTTGAGTTAACTTTAACCGGGGTTCACAGTTACATACATGTCGTGTCCCTCTAGAAGGGTGGAATGCTAACCACGTCGCCAGAATTGGCGAGGGGTTAGTATTCCAATTCGTATGACACCTTACTCAACATGTTTTGATAAAGCGATACCAGAGTTGGCATTTAACCGCGAGGATTATAATGCACTTATGAGTATATGGTATGCGTTATCATGGAACAGCTATTAGGACTTGGTTCCGCAAGCTGCAAACGGGCTCAGCTCATGCCAGAGCACCATCTCACACGATTCCAAGCACTCTGCCTTCAGGATTGTCAAGGCCTGCCATAGGAGTGACTGATAGGAATACGGGTGTCCATTTTAGGGTTAGATATAGGTATACTATATCTACAGCAAAGGGTGATTACACAACTTTGCCCCAGCTGTCGTGCAGCCAGTTGTGTCAGATTTAGATGGCCAGCCAGGGGTGGCATAATACATGTTGCAGCCCCTGGTAGGCCCTGGGTAGACCTATGCCCTGAGTTACAGGGTCTGATAAGGTGGCCCAGTACCAATTGGTAAATGCACCTAAGGTACACATGTCAATTTAGTGAGAGAACAGCAAGGCTGTGGGTCTGATTAGCAGGCCTACAGCCAGAGAAGTCGTAAACCAGTGAAGCAAAAAGCAAAAATCTGGGGTGATCATAGGATTGCAGACCCTACTCTCCTACAAATGAAACCTTGCGCTCTCTTTTGCGTTCCCCTCTGAGCTGGTCCAGCAATTGTGTTAATAATTCTGTGGCTGATCACTCAGATACCATTCAGAACAACCATAGTACCTTGTCTCACAGTCCAGCTAAAGAAAGTATTTGTTTGAATCCTGAAATGTCTAACTCCTCTGTTTTGTCTTCTAGTACTAAATTACATCCAGGCGCTACATCTGAGATGTGTCCCTCCACTTTTCAGGAACCCCAAATGCCAGCCAAGACAAAACACATCTCTTTGCTTTCTTTTCCTGGTAATGAGGTCAGTTCTATCTCCAAGATAAGCCAGGGACAGGTCATTGACATAAAGACAAAACCTGAACCGGTGATCCACATAATCCCTGCTGTGACAATGTCCTGTGACTCAGACCATGCTCTAGATTTAACTACTACAACTGAAGACAACCTCACTGAGAAGGAACAAAATCCTGACCCCTTGTTTGCTCTTCCACCTTCAAGCTTGCCACATATTGAAAAGTCAGGAAATATTACTCTATGCTCTGATGCATCTGTACCACCTTATAATGCAGAAGGAATTGAACACATCTCTCATGACCATGAAGTCTCTGACCTACTTCCTCTGACTAAGAGATGTGAAGTGCTAAAAAGTAAAGGAAGTCTGACCAACAGAGACTCTAAAATAAGCAGTATTCTTAGCCATCCCAAAGAAAGCACTTCAGTATGTTTTAATGGGCCAAGGAACTGTGAAGATTTCTCTATTGACAATAGGGATGTTCAAGGGCAATCGCCATTTTCAGAATTTAAAGACTGTCATCCTTGTGCCTCTCTGCCATCAGCTTGTCTGCTTTCAGAGTCCTCAGCTGGCCTGCTGCCTCCTGAACTTCAGTCTGCAGCCTTCCTGCCATCTGAGCCCGAGCCTGCAGTCTTCCTGCCATCAGTACCAGGGCCTCCAGACTACCTTCCTTCAGAGCCTGAGTCCTCAGCCGGCCTACCTACAGAACTTCTGCCTGCCTACTGAGCCTCCAACCAATTTGCTTATAGAGCCAACGCCTCCTAAAAGCCTGTTTATGGAGCCAGAGCTTCCAAAGAGCATGTCTACAGCACCAGTACCTGCGAGCCGCCTGCCTCCAGCACCAGTACCTGCAGGCCGCCTGCTTCCAGCACCAGTACCTGCAGGACGCCTGCCTCCAGCACCAGAACCTGCAGGCCGCCTGCCTCCTGCACCAGAGCTTCCAGGCTCCCTGCCTTCTGCAGCAGAGCTTCCAGGCTCCCTGCCTTCTGCAGCAGAGCTTCCAGGCTCCCTGCCTCCTGCACCAGAGCTTCCAGGCTCCCTGCCTCCTGCACCAGAGCTTCCAGGCTCCCTGCCTTCTGCAGCAGAGCTTCCAGGCTCCCTGCCTCCTGCACCAGAGCTTCCAGGCTCCCTGCCTTCTGCAGCAGAGATTCCAGGCTCCCTGCCTTCTGCAGCAGAGCTTCCAGGCTCCCTGCCCTCTGCAGCAGAGCTTCCAGGCTCCCTGCCTTCTGCAGCAGAGCTTCCAGGCTCCCTGCCTTCTAGACGTGACCCTCTACTGTGCCAACGTTTTGACCCTGTGCTTCCAGTTTCCCAGCTTTCAGAGGTCTCAATACATATAGATTCAGAGACTGAACCTCCAGCACCAGAGCCAAAACTCTCAACATGTAAGCCTCCAGGGCCTGGGTCTCCTGCATACCTGCTTCCTAAGTCTCCTGCATGTGTATCTTTTGTATGTTTTCTTCCGGGGCCAGAACTTCAGGTCTGCTTCCTATCACCTCCTTCATTTTCAGCCAGTTTGTCTTTGACCTCTGTGCCTCCTGTCAATCCGTTATCTGCTTTTGACCCTACAGTCAATCAGCCTTTGTTTTCAGAGTGCTACTCTAGCCTGTCATCATCAGGACTTCAAACACATTCAATGCAGGCTTCTAAGCCCTTGTCACTGGATTTGGACTCTTCAAGTTCTATCTTCAATACTGCTGTTAATTTACAGAGTATTATCCAACTCTCCAGAACATCACAATTTACCTTCAGTCCTCTGATAGCGTGCACTGAATCTATGATGGAAATTGACTTAATTCTTAGGAGCAAAGGCTTTAGATCCAGTTAAGACTCCGGGAGACGGTCTTTGGAGGGGGAGTACTGTCACGATTCGCTCCCTATGTTCTCGTGTCCACCACCAGGGGGCTGAACTGTGGGACTCTCCAGTGTTCTAATATGCTTCCTGACACTCCCCTGCATGCATATCTTGACTTCCAGCCATTTGGACACTATTTGGGAATTGACATCCATTCCCAATCCATGCCGGGTTTTGTGAAAGCCAGCCTGCTTAGACTTAAAGCCAGCCTACTCATGCCTGAACCTCCATTACCCAGAATTCCCTGCTCACTGCTTTGTCTCCACCCCTGCAGGCCAAGGATGGGTAAAGGAATTCAGCTCACCTGTTGCTGGCTGCTGCTAGCCTGCTCACACCAGCTGCATGTGATTACTGTGAGCTCTTTTAAGCCCCAGCTCCCTTCAGGCAAAGATTGGTCATTGTAGCTGTTTACCGGTGAGACCAATCCTTGGTTCCAGAGTTTCCTGAGCTTTTGCTATTCTTGTTTCCAGTGTTTCCTGAGCTTTAAATATGCCTTGTGCCTGCCTTCCTGCTGTTTTCCCTGTTCCTGAATTAGCACTGCCTGCAGTGCTATCCTGGCCCCATAGCCTTATTATTCCTTGTTCCTGGACTGCAGCAGTTTCCCTTCTCCTGAATTAGCACTGCCTGCAGTGCTACCTTGTTTCCTGAGTTCCTGAGCTATAGTTATTCTTTGTTCCTGGGCTTAGCTCTTTCTTGTTCCTGATTTGCACTGCTTGCAGTGCTCTCTTGACTCCTTGTTTCCTGAGCTGTAGCTATGTCCTGTTTCCTTGAACCAGTATTGCCTGCAGTGTTACCTTGACTCCTAAGCTCTGGTAATTTCCCTGTTCCTGAACTAGCACTGCCTGCAGTGCTACCTTGACTCCTGAAGCTTTGGTAGTTTCCTGTTCCTGAACCAGCACTGTCTGCAGTGCTGCCTTGACTCCTGAGCCTTAGCCCACTTCGTGTTCCTGCCCCAGCACTGCCTTCTCTGCTAGTTTGTTTTCTTGATTCCTTAACCTGCACTATTCTAGTATACCCTTGTAGCCTCCCCTTCTGTATATCCGTTTCCAGTCCCTGCCTTGCTTCCCATTCCTTGGTTCCAGTTCTAATTTGCTGCCTTTCTATTCTGCTCTCTTACTTTTTGTTACCTTGTATGTTTGTTACCTGCTTTCTGCCAAGTGTGCCCTGTCATTTCCTTCCTTTCCTGTTAAGCACTCCTCCTTGCTAGCTCCTTGTCTATTGTGCTTGTGTTTAGTTCTACCCCTTTGCTGTTACTGCCTTGCGTGTTCTTGTTTGATTGCCAGGGTCCGTGGGCTCAGCTGACTACCTAGGTGGTGTTTCTTGTTCACTGTGAGTTTTGTCTTTGAGTTACATTTATAACATCACTATAGGTATAAGCTCCACAGACCCTGCCTTTGCATGCATATACTACATGTGAATTAACAAAAAATCCTGAAAAGGTGTTTATTAAAAATAATCTCACTACTATTAAAAAGAAGTGTGAAAACACTAAACAGACTCTGCCTAGAGAGAAACGTTCTCAGTCCAGAGGAAGATCTCCCCAAAGGGGAGGTAGGTCTCCCCAACGGGAGCCCTCTGAAAAAAGGTATAACCTTAGGAATAGGGATAATTTGAAAAAACCTGACAGATATCAAGATAATGATACACGTCCCTCTCAATCTTTTCAGACTTCCTCGCAGAAATCTGAAAGAAGAGGACGGTCAGAACACAAGGAGGAACGCGTCTAGTCCAAAGACAAAGAACCAAAGTAAAAAAGCTCAATTTCCTAAAAAGAAGGTAGCAAGCATAAAGATCAGACATGCCGAGGATCTTGAGGACACAACTCAAGAACAGGGAGTGGGCTCAAACAATGCTAGACAGCGCAGCAGAAGTCACCATAGTTCGCAGGATCCTGAAGGATCATCTGGAGACAGTGGACTTGAATGAATACATTCAGGTTGAAACTGCAGACACCAGGGATAGTGTACCTCACAAGTTATATGAAGTAACACTCCGGATGGAGGGGGACATAACTAGAAAAATAATAGCACTCTTTTGGGAAAAGCTCTCGAGGGCTATGACATTCTCCTAGCTGAACAAGATTGGCCACCTGAATTTGTCAGGGAGTTGCCCACATGGCGAAGAGATAATTATGCCGGCCTTCTCAAATCATATTCCAATTCATAAAAAATATACTTATGCCAGAAAATGGGCAGTAGCTCAGGCTCCAGCATTATATAAAAATCATGTGGGATGGGATGAGGATTCTCCTCACCATAAAATCCAGTTAAAAAATCAACCTGCTACACAAAGGATGTACCCAGTTAAGCAAGAAGCTAAAAAACAAGTCAGGGAGATTTTAAATCAACTTGAATATCAAGGGGTGATTGAAACATGCACCTTGTCAATGAACAATCCTTTGTTTCCTGTGTCCAAACCAGATAATTCATATCGTCTAGTATTGGATTACAGACACTTAACCTCTTGTTGCAAAACATTTGCAGTACAAAATGCACACAGTGCAGCACTGATGAATAACATTGTGCGCAAAAAATATAAAACCACATTAGATATTTCAAATGGGTTTTTCTGTCAAAACATTGCACCTGAAAGCAGGCATCTGACCGCATTTTCAATAATGGGGACGCAGCGACTATTTGTCCGTCTCCCCCAAGGATTCAAGAACAGTCCAGGGTTATTTTCAGCCAGGGTAACAGAGTTACTACAAACGTACAATGATTAGGCATTATCTTATATCGATGACATCTATCTTACAGATGACGACTTGGACATGCACTTAGAGAGAATGAACACCATAATACTTGGGTTCGCCTCTGAAGGGTATAAATTAAATTTTAAGAAATCACGAATTGCCCACCTCAATGTCCTATTTTTAGGATACGAGTTATCGAGTGAAGGCAAAAGCCTGGCAGCAAACCTTCTAGGAAAATGTGCGCTGCTCCAAACTTTAAGAACACTGAAAACCTTACAGTCCATTCTAGGTTTTCTGAATTTTGGAAGAACTTACGTTCTAAATGACGCAGAAAGGGTTAAACCTCTCTACGAACTAATCAAACCTGATTTCAAACCAACTAATTGGACTCAAGCACACACAGAAATTCTGCGTTTGGTCCAAACAGACATGTTAGCTAAAAAACAGTTACAGACATTTGGAAACTTTCACAACATTGTAATCCGAGTCATCCCAGGAAGATGCGGATTCACGTACCTGACCTTTAATGAGGAAGAAAAGGTACCAATAGCATACAAATCACACTTGTACACACAAGCTGAAATGACGTTCACTTCTACTGAGAAAATTCTAACAGCGGTTCAAACTGCAGTAGCAAAAGAGAGAGCTCTCGCGCAGGGTAAACTCATAATGATCGTTACACCTGTACCTGCCCTAGAGGCAGTGACAAAAGCAAGCATCCCAAATGCTAAAGCTTTACATCCGAGATGGATACAATGGGTTAACTCTCTTGCTGCAACAGACGTTGAATAAGTTTTTGACCCCAGCTTGAAAACACAAGAATTTCTCCAATAGGAACAGGAATATCCTCTGCCGACCGAAATTCTGCCTCTTGAACATTACGGATGTATAATATATACAGATGGATCAGCACAGCCCGCTATTGGGGGTAAACAAGCCTATAGTGCTGCGTGCACAATTTTTAAAGGTTGCTGGCGCAAAGGAAAATTCAGACCTATGTAAATGTAAATGTATTTGAGCTTGTAAAGCGCACTGCTACCCGTAGGTTTCCTGGCGCTGGGGAACCCGTCCTGGCTTTCCCTGTGAGATGGTCCCTATTGGGCACCCCCACAGTGAAGCCAGGCATCCCCGGCGTTGATGGGGCCGTTTGTGGAGATTAAGCAAGCTATTGCCCAGAGTTGCTTAGTGGGACCCATGGTTAGAGTGGTACCGAAGGTGAGATTTATCGAGCCCGCTGACATTGGCCCAACACCCTGCCGCCTCGGGAATTGAACCCTGGTCCCGGGCCGACCTCTGCTTCTGGGAATGCCGCCACTAACCAGTGAGCCACACTACTCCACTAAAACTCAATCACTCGGAGACTGTACAGCTCAGCGAGCTGAACTACAGGCTTTCAAGATGGCGCTTGAAAATACCGATCGCGAATTCCCCACACTAATAGTGTGCGATTCGTATTTCTGCGTTGAATCTTACAACGAAAATTTTCAGAACTGGGTTAAAAACGGGTTCAAAAATTCAAAAGGTGGCACGATTAAGCATAAAACGCTTTGGGAACAAGTAGTTCTTTTACAAAAAGAACTACCTAAGACTCACGTGATACATACACTGAGTCATCAGCGTGATGGCGTTCACGTTGCAGGGAATTCATTGGCTGATGAAGCCGCGAAGGCAGCTGTGCAAATGGCTTCCGTAGCTACAATAGTTTGTGCAAAAAAAGTTATAGATGGTGAAACATTACTTGCAGTAAAAGCCTCTATGGAAGGCAATAATGCAGCGTTATCTCTAAACTATCCACTCACATATACATACATAATTGATGCAAACTCTGTTCCTTTTGCTCAAATCCCTGGAGTGGGGGACAAAGTTAGTCCAAACAGGAAGCGGAGAGCTTACTTGGTTCAAGAAGCACATATGGGAGAGGGTCTGACACATCAAGGAATCTTGAAATCTCTTATAGAGTTGGAAGAGATGTACTGGTGGCCAGGAATGAGCATTCAAGTTTACGAATTTGGAATAAACTGTGATACCTGTTACAGATATCATAGCTTTGAGGACCACCAGATACCTGACTACAGTGTAGCCAGCCAGGTTCAGATACCACTGTTAGACAGCATTCGGCTATCTGCCCGCAGGCGTCCCTACAGACAAATGCGGTCCCACAACTACTAGGACAAAATTTATTTGGTTATGGCCCCAGCGCTCGGCTGACGCCAGAACTGTTATAAAGGATTTGCGAGTCTTTATTGGCACATACGCAATCGGCACGCTACTTTCTGACCAGGGTCCTGCGTTTTGCTCTCAAGCTTACAAGGAGGCTATGGTTAGCTTGGACGTTGCATTGCGGTATTCTAGTCCCTTCCTGAGGGTAATGCGGTAGTGGAAAGAAAAAAACGTGACATAAAGCAATCCATAACAGCTAAGGTATTAGGTTCGGGTGATGGGTGGGTCAAACATTTAATAAATGTCCAACATAGTCTTAACAATCTGCCAAATAATTCTCTGGGAGGAATCACTCCTAATGAATTACTGTTTGGTACTAGAATGATAATCGAAGACCTCAATTGTCAAACTTCAGTGTTGGAACAAAAACCCTTTGATGTCAAAGATTGTTTGGCTGTTTTACAGGACGTAAATGAAACAAGAAGAAGTCTGAGTAACGCAACAAAAAACCAACAGCCACTGAAGAAAAAACATCTGTCCCAGCAAGACCTGTCTGGATTCCAAAGATTGAGGATCTAGTCAGGGAAAAGATAGCGGTGAAGAAGGAATTTGGGCCTTCTTACAGAAAAGCAGTACCTGTCTTAGCAATTCAAGGAACAAGATCAGTAGTACTACCGCCCCTTGCTAGTAAAAAGGAAAACCGAGTCTTGTCCATCGACCTGGTCAAACTACAACATGTGGCCAATAATAAGTAGTAGGCCCAGTGGACTCCTAAGATGTAGCAGAAGACCAAATCTTGCTACTATCCAAGAGGTTCAGACTGAAAGACTTATCATGTTTGATAAACCTGCAGTAAGAAAAGGACTATGCAACAAAGCCATTGAACTCGTACCTCTTGAGACCCAAATAACAGTTCGTCAAGAAACACCTGTCTACAATGATGTATCCTCTGACTATACCAGTATGACAAAGGAAGAAGCAACTCCAAAGTTTAATAACAATCCAGATGCAATTCCAACAATTGACAGAACTGCCTCTGGCTATTTTATCAACTTTGATACAATCTCTGAGGATCCCAGTGAACCAGAAGAAATGCCAGCAAAGAAGACTCTCAAAGAAAAAACAACAGAACTCTTTCATCAACTTGAGAAAATATATCTGGTTTCACCATGGATTGAATTTTGGATGGGTTTGGGTGTATTTTTTCTCCTGCTCTGGCTGATTTTAGTTTTAAGCTTGGGACAATTGATAGATGGAAAATACAGTACAATGGACACAGCAAGTCAGAAAATCAACTTGGTCCTAAAACCTCACAAATCATCCCATCGTGAAAAAAGAGACCTGTCATCAGTGAACATCACAGCCGTTCCTATACCTCGTGGTATAGCATGGGATAGAACTCACTATGACATCTATGGCCTGGTGGAGCTGCTGAAGATTCTACACCAGTTCAAGGTTTCTTTAAGTGACTTTGTATCACCCAGCACATCCTCTGATGATTGGGACTTTGAGACTATTAATAATATGATGTCAGATTTAGAAATGTCTGCAAAATTTACTAAACATGACTATTTGGAAGGGTCATCGGATTATGAACAAATATATTGTTTTAATCATTATGGTCACACTATTTGCACAAATCTGCAAGTCCTAGGAATGTTTTTAAATATAATCAATGGCAACATTGTCCCACGCCACTAAAAGACAGCTCAAAAACATTTCATGAAAAGTTTTCGTACTTCTCAGGGTTTAATGTTACAAACCCAGAAATGTTTTATTTTAAAAATGTAAATAAGACAGGAATGAAAACAATGTTGACCAACACTAAACAAATTTATTCTGCAAACTTTTATGCTCAGCTGTCTACATTAGGTTTTGACTTTTGAAAAGACAATATTGAGACAAAAACTGTCTGGGGCACGAAAGACTGGCAGGTACAACGTTTTGAGGCCTTGTTCAGAGCCTGCATTATACCAGAACAAATAATGTTTTTAAACAATACTGTTTAACAGACTTCTTGTCTTGGCCTGGCTAAGATAAAAGATTTGAATATACCGTCTTTACCTAAACCCACTTCTGAATGTATTGACACTACAGAAAAAGAGGTAGACGTACCATTTATTATAACACAAAACGGAACTAATCCTGATTGGAAAAAATGGTTAATCTGGCCCACAGACACCAATAACTGTCATGATAGATTCCTGAACAAAACACAGGGGTTAAAACTGAACAGGCCAGATCCAAGATACTCCCAGAGACAACATCCAGGGATAGTAACAACATATAGTGTAGGAAAGCTATGCCTTGAGTGGCTAAAGACATCCACACTTCCGGAAATCAAACAACACTTATCTTTACTTAATGAAAGCAATGATTTGCGAGATTTCTTAGTGGGGCCTCGCAAACCACTGCAAAAAAGTTTTATATACGCCGGTATATATGCTGCGTACAACGAAGCTTGGAAAATAACGCAAATAGAAACAGCAGACAGAATTTGAGAAATTGATCGTATTCATTTGGAGAAAACTCTCTCTGTAGTGGACAATGGGTTAACGACTCTGTCCTCCAGAATATATTCTTTGGACAGCATTGTATCCTCTGCAATTGACATAATGGAACAGGACTTGCTAATGTTACAACATGGCCAGTCTCAATTATGTTTTATCATGCAGTTAGGCTGGACGTTGCAAAACCTTCGTTCAGGCTACGTGCCATGGTGTCTAATCAACACAACGTCATGGTTTGCTGTATTTAACCTTACAGATAAACAAATCTCTTTGGCACAAAGAGGAGCAGACAATACGGTGCTGAGCATTGAAAAACTGGAAAGATTACCATTAACAGTTTCTGAGAAGCCTGTCATTGAATGGATAATTCATGGCACCATCATGATACCAGTAACGATTTTCCAATTTCAGTATTGTCTACAGTATATGCCAGCAGGCCTGTATGAAAGGTTGGGTAAAGAATACATTAAGTCGACATGGACTTTACCTTACATACACAAATGTTGGAACAGGGGAAAAGAGGTATTCCTTAGTGGAAAAAAATGCAAAAACTCACTAAGTGGTACACTTTTGTGCAAAGGTATTAATTTACACGGAGTCTGCGACGGTTCTGCAAAAAACCTCTCTTGCCACCTGCACGGTACTCCCTTGACTATGAAAGAGCCCATTTTCAGGCAGCTATCCAATGGCAGTTACGTTATGTTAAATGATCACAGCTGCTGTGGCATGATGCCAGGAAAACTTTATCTC
Source organism: Lissotriton vulgaris (assembly GCF_964263255.1). Classification (NCBI taxonomy): domain Eukaryota; kingdom Metazoa; phylum Chordata; class Amphibia; order Caudata; family Salamandridae; genus Lissotriton; species Lissotriton vulgaris. Next base: position 95,394,134 of record NC_141700.1, read on the forward strand.
GTTAGTGTGTCGTCCATGGTCACTTGTTGTATGCAAGTATTGTATCCAACTCAAAAGACAGACAGTGGGACTACATTATGGCCTTCACTGAATATCTCTCCTATACGAATTGATACTTTAAGCAGAATAAAAACCATTCTTTTGCAAAACTCTGTGCCACTGACCTCGTCTAAAGAAACGTATGATCTGCAAGTTGCGAGGACATCTGCAGAGATACATGCATTATTATCAACAAACTGCCCAGTACATTTCGCAAAAATGTTAAGTCAAATCTTAAACATGTCTGATACCAGTGGCATCGTACATGTATTTATGATGATTTTTTCGGGGTTGTTAACACCATTTGAAGCAATCCTCGGCATTTTTTCAAATTTCGTGCACTCTGTGTTCGGGGGCCTGCCTCTCATCTTGGTACTCGTAGCAGGAATTCTATTTTTATTCCTTCTGCTCCGATATGGCAAGTCCAGCAACCAACGATAACCAGACCAACATGGAAGGGACCCTCCTTGCCATGAGGTATCGTGAAAGGATTTCACAGATTCTTGGCTTGGCTCCTTTAAGAGACACTACCTGGTTTCTATCGTTCAGACCAATCCGGGAAGATTGCATCTTACCTGTTCTACGATGCCATGCTTTGCGGAGAGGAATGCGTGTTGGACATCTGTCTTACACTTCCATCAGTCCTGCCATCGGATGTCGACGCCTTGCTAAGTCCTGTAACGGCTCATGCATCGTGTTGTCCCCAACGGCTACCAATCCTGATGACGGCATTCATTGAGGTCTCACCAGTAAGTCTAACTGAGGGTGAGATACGAGGATCAACAGGCAAACGGGTACTATCTGATTTGAACACTGCTAATGAAGCACCTAGCGCTGACTGCATGATTCTCATCGGTGCACATTTGATCTGCTTGATCAAGTTGTTCCACTTTCACCTACTGTGGTAGACGATTTCTTTGCCAGCCTTGATGATCTAATGTTTTTTCCTGACAACGAGAATAACTTTTGATTCATGCACACAGCGTTCCCTGAACTCTGAAATTGGGCCTTTAATTTTTCAAAACAAAGAAATTTAACTTTGGGACTATGTTTTTTCACAACAATTTGATTTTTTTTTCTCTCCAAAAATATTGAACTTTCTTTGGGGCACAGACTAATCTACTTAAAGTAGAACTATTCTTAGAGAACAAGAAATTCCTTTCTTTTTGAAAAAAAGCCTAGAAAATATATTTGAGCCTTGTCCTCATATAACCAGTGAGATGATATGTTATATTATGAAATGGTCTCGACCTTTCCTTCTGTATTTAAGAGCCATTTTCATAAATGACAAATTCATGATACATTCCGATTGCATATTTAGATACAATACTATATGCTTAGAATGTCATCACTTCCTTAAAATGCGTACTGTAGAAATGCTAAATATTCTTAACATGTACAAACCATTTCAAGTGCATTTTCTTTTATTTTTGGGGTGGGATTGTGAACACTAGCTTTTGATATGTTCAGTGCTTATTAGGTTAGCTTAATTGAACTTAAGATCGTGGAGTGGGTGTTGTAATCGAATCTAGGCCCCTGGTGTAATTTTCCCGATTCATGCCCTTATATAGGTATACTTTATCATATCCATATATAGGCATAGAAATCACTACCCTATTTGGACTAAGCCACACAGCCCAAATACGGCATGGCTACTTCCACTAGGTCCCGAGAATTAACAACAATTTCTTGTAAAAACCTGCCTTCAGCAGCTAGGAATTTCCCCCTGCTTGAATATTAAGTTCTCCAAGAACTCCTGGCGTTTTCCAAGAATTTAGCCTTTGAGTGACGATATTAAGTCCAAACATGCGTCAAACTCGGCACCTTCAAAGTAAAAATATGCTCAGGTTTGCCCAGTCAAACACACAGTGGCTTGGAGCAGATCGACTAACTACTTGCCCGACACCCTGCAGCAGCAAGTGCCGAACGAAGCTGACCCTCCAGCTGATGCACTCAGAGAGGCGCTGTCTTTTCTCTTGCCGAGAAATCCAGCTCCAGTGTTTCCGGCTTACACTTGCGGGTATCTGAGAAATCGAGTTCTGAGAGAGAGAGATACAAGATCTCCTTTATTCTAAAACCAAGGTACGGAGCTGATTAGACCTCTTAGAGAATTCTTGGAATAGAATCCTGGCAGAGTACTACTAAACTTAGACTACTCCTCACTTACTTCTTCCCTCGTACTAGACTTAGGTTAGGTACACCGGGGTAGGCGTATTTTAGAAGCACGAGTTGAGTACTTTTAGTCATTATTTATTACTGTATGTATTCTATACATTTTATGCACTTTTATGGCTCAGAAACCATATCATGCTTTTACAGTACTACTTTATAATACTGTGTGTATTATATGCCTTGTACTTTATAGCCAGTATTAAGATCGTAGCAGTTAATTTCCAATGCTTGAGAAAGAAGACTGTTCAATAAATACTTTTATTGAAAACGCCCGTCTCTCTATTTCTCTGCATCTCTGGTGAAACGAAGCATGCACGATTGACTGAGTAAAATAGCTATCTATTGTTTCCGCGACTCTAGAGATTTGATTTCTTATTCTTGGGAAACAAAGTTGTCATGTTTATGTAGTTGTCAGAAACTATTCCCTTTTTGTGAATTCAAGAAAGTTTCTAGTGACCTCTGAGCTAGCTGGCACACACTATTAAGTTTAATATATTCGGTAGAGACCTAGTAGACCTCAGTCCTACGTCTAAACTACAGTATATGTTATTCCAATGCGCAGAGCCTATTGGGAATATAGGAACTACACTACAGTCTCACTGGCCAAAACATTATCCACCCTCCCCGCACCTGGAGATGCTGCACTAAAAAGAAGGAAGAAGGGGAAAAACAAAGGAAAGAAGGAAAACAAAAATGGGGAAACTGGAAGGGGACTTGATGGGGAGGGGAGTAAAACAGGATTTCAAAAATGGGCAGGGAAGAAAAGGAGGAAAAGTAGAATAGCAAAAGAGAGTACTTTACTATGTATGTTAGCCTACGTTCCCTGTGGGATGTGCTTGTGTGCAATTGCACAGAATTGCTACTTCCAGCCCCCAGACTCTCACAGGGTGCGCGCTCGGGGTTCCCAGGCTGAATAGAGATAAAAGGGAGGTGTGAAAACTCCCCTTTTCACCTTCTGTGGCAGCATATCAGGAGGCACAGTAAATGCATACATGACAAAAGGGGCTGTTTCTTTGATGTAGGTTCAGAGTGATTTATTGAAACTGGCAGCAGATAGTGTGAAATAAACACGTGATTGTATTTCACATGGCAGTGAGAGAGTGAGTATGTGAAATTACTGCCATAGCTGCTGACTTTGGAACTGAGAAAACAGGTTCTGGTCTTGTTGCTCAGGTAAAGCGCTCCAGTACTTTCAGTTCGTGTTTCTTCATAAAACTACAAAAAAAACGTTCAGGAAGTTTCTCAGTTCAGTTTAAAAACTCACTTTTAATAAATCCTTTGCACACAACCTGATGCACTAAGGAAAAGCACGCTCGAATTATGCTACAAGGGAGCTCCAAATTATGTGGCAGGGTAGACTAAATTATGCAGCAAAAAAAGGCAACAGTCCAGGAACAGTCCAGTCAGAACTGCCAGACAAAAAGCAACCTAAGACCGGTTTCACCCTTCTAGGGGCTCTTCAGTTGGGAATAGCTTGGTTCCAGTGGCACAGTGAGCCTGGAGCCCCCGTCTCTGCATACTGTTGTCCTCTTAGTGCATTATATCATATGCACAAAAGGTGATAGGAGGAAAGCTTGCAATAGGTTTAACCACTGGTAATCCCTCTGTAGCATTCTAAACCATCATACTTTTGCCCACCATGCCAACTCAGTTTAGACCCAGCCCTATGCAAATCAGCATTGACTCTGCTCCAGTAGGAACAGTCCAGCCAACCTTCCAGGCCAGACTCTCCCTTAACCAAATACAAGAAACCAAAGACCGGTTTCGCCCTGATTTTGCTAAGAATTTTGTAAAGTGTCTCCCTGGATTCAGCTTATGTGGTCTCTTCTTCTGGGAGGGGTTGGGGAAGAGTCCTTCAAACAGAATGAAACTGCTCCCGGGCAGGCACTGGTAAAACTTAAAACAGGATACAGTGGAGCAGAGGCCAAACATTCATTCAGTCAGTTGTACAGGAGCTTGTCATATGGTACAAAAGAGGACAAGGCGACCGGGTCAAAGCTGATGGATGAGGCAAAAAGGTAGCTGAAATCAAAAACAGAAGGGGTGAGATTAAATAGAGGTGGATAGAATGAGGTTGGAAGGAAGAGGTCAACTTTGGAGGCAAGAAATTAAGGAGGGAAATATTGGAGGGGTGAGATTGGGCTATGACGTAGAGAGAATAAAGGAAGAGGAGGGACAGTGTTAGAAAACGAACAAGGAGATAGTAAAGACAGAATGGAAAGAAAGATGGGAGAGTAGAGAAAAGATAAGTATGGGGATTGGAAAGAAAGAAAAAGTACAGGATAGGAATGGAGAATAATAATAGAAGATGGAGAAGAAAGAAGTTTTTGAGAGTGTGACGTCGAGGGGAGATGTGAGTGTAGATACAAAAGGGAGGCGTACATGGAGAGGATAAGCTAAGGAAGTGACAGAAAAAGGAACAAGTGAATAAGCAAGACATGGTGCGGAAAAGAAAGAAAGAGGAGATAAATGTGGAAAGGAAAGGGAAAAAGGAGGGACAGGAATAAAGGACGATAAAACAACAAAAAGGGGATAGGTAGACCAAGAGTTCACAAACAAAGAGGTCCGAGACAAGAAGAGGAATGAGGTGGGTGAGAGAGAAGTATATTCAAGATATATATTTCATCGAGTAAGGCTGGAATAAGAAACAACAAGGAAATTAGAGAGAGAGAAGAGGAGGAGGTAGATTGAAGAGAGGAGATGGGAAGAGGGAGAAGTGGAGCAGAGCAGAAATAGAGAAAGAAAAGTGGGGAGGGTGAAGGAGGAGCCCGGAGCGAAGAAACAAACTAAAAAAGGGAGGAAGGAGAGAAGGACAAGTGAGAGAGATTGAGTGGAAGTGGATAAGGAATAAGATAAGGTGCAAGGATGAGATAAGAGCAGCATGGAGATATCATATAGGCATTTTAGGTAGAATAACTTGTGCACAAGATGCAGTGGCACCCATTAAGTGGGGTGCGAGGAGCCCACTGCATCTCTATAATGAGTGTCTATTAATACCAACCCAGAGATAAGGAGGGCATTTTATTCTCGTTTGCATTAGGGCCTATGGCACCCTTACTATACATCCGATTTCGGTAGTGTGCACACCGCACATGCTTGCATATTAACTTGTTGCTTGTCTTCAGTGCATGCAGCCTTAGCTGCAGTGCACGGAGCATCTTTAATGCCGCACATAGAGAACAACAATTAAGAGAGAATATTGATGTTCACCTATCCAAGAATACACACTTTTTGTTAACTTTCTCACTATCTCGAAAAAAAATCTGGTTTTTTTTAGAATGGCACCTCCTATGTACATTTTGTGGGAGGGGAGTCTCACTCCGTTGAGACCCCTAAGGTGTGGGAGGGTGGGCAAGGTGTTGCCCATACAGGGTAAGTGGAGGGGACAGGTTCTGCATGGGTTTTGGGGGGTAACTAGATCAGTGTAGAGAGGGCGAGGGGATTATGGAGAGGAGTAGCAGGAAAAAAAACACGGGTGTATTTCACTAAAGGCACCTTGTAATGTAATTATAGATGGAGCATACATGCTCAGGTAATGCTCTGATATTAAGTGACATTACATTGTTTACCTGCCGCCTGGCACAGAAGCTGTTATCCTGATTGGTCCAGTATTTGTATGTTTGCAAGAAACACATTATAATACAGGAGATTTGGGTTTACAGCTTCAGGGTTATAAAACTATTGCCACCACCAGATTAGAATCTACCATCGGGGGTGTGTGAAAGAATCTCTTTGGTCAACTCAGAGGAGTAAACTTGTCCCCAAAGGCTGGTGAATTATCTGCAGACTGATAAAGGGCTCCTTCGAGGTTACCATTTGTAATTCAAATGCTCCGAATGTATAAAAGCTCCTAATGGAACGACCTACTTGGGACGGGCCCTTGATCATCTTTTGTGATCTCAATCTTCCTCTTGAACCTTTGAGTTCTGAGGCCACGCGCTCATATTTGAGCAGCCCGATCCCTTTGACGCACCTTTGGGTCCCGCACGGTTAGAGGGGGGCCCGATTGTGTTCTGCGTCGGTGGCTCTGGCTCCAGTGGGCCCCCAGGGATCCATTCCTGGATCTGGACCGACGTTGGTCGTACCATCTCTAACTTCACCGGCACCGATGCCAATGCTCCTGGCCTCTTACCCATTGTCACCCCCAATTCCGACATGGAGCCAGATGGAGGTCACCCTGACTCCAATGCTGACAGGAGCCTTGCCTCCTGGATCAGAGTCTGAACCCTATTCTCTTGGGCTACGCTTTGGTGAAGACTGGGTGGGGTCGCTGGACCCTTTAGAATACCAGCCCTTTGAGGAAGAACAGAATATGGACTGGTGTGAGAAACTGGGTTAGGCCAGCGGCCTGGATACATCTCCAGGCGCTGGTCTGCTTTCTCCCCATCACGGCTATGGAGAAGGTAGCTTCCTATGCATCAATGGGGCAGAGGGCGGCTGCGGTCCATGCCCTTCAGCTACCCTAGGTGGCAGTCAAGAATAACCTCATGACAGAGGTGCTGCAACAGGAGTCTCCACGTCTGAGCCCCAACGCCAGTTCAATAACGTCCTTTTGGGTGCCTGGTGCAAACGCAGCACAGGAGCTCCTGTGAATATGCTGATTGCCTGCGTCAGAGCCCCACCTGGGAACCCAAACGTTCTCATGTGACATCCTACTCCTGAGACCTTGGTGGTCCAGCTCTCAACCTCCCAAGGAGCTTTCCCTACCGCTCCCCTGGATAGGGAATCCAAGAGGCTGGGATTCATTTGGGAAGAACATTTTTCTTCCGCAGCCTGGCATTGCAGTCCATGAACACTGCATGCTTTGTAGGTCGTAATTCCCACACTCTGTGGGATGCAGTGCTGCCACAGGTCCTGGAAGAGGCCGGGCCATACTCTCCTAAGCTGTCATCAATGGAAGAGATGCAGAAAAGGTCACAATTCAATGCAGACTTGACACAACCGACTAGCTAGGCAGAGTGGTTTCCCATGAAGGTGGCTCGTAGGTGCCATGCCTGTCTGAGGACAACTGATGTTTTGGGGGATATCCAAGCTTCCCTCATGGACATGCCCTTCATTGAAACTCGTCTCTTCGGAGATAAGGCGGAATTTGCACTCGAGCACTTCAAGGATTCTTGTGCTACTGTCAGGAATACGCTCCACAGGATCCGGTTGTTGCTCATAGGGGTCAGACTCCTAATGTTACCAACACCCTGATATGAATATACAGGGAGTTTGAACCATTAAGCGAGGGAAAAAAGGGAAAGGGAAGGAACTGCTGGGACAAGGGTTCTGAAAGACATAAACATAAGACACGATTATGCAAAGCCTGTATCAAACAACTACTCTCATCAATTCTCGCTAAACGAAGAGTTACTGTAGTCTCCCAAAGAACATACCTTCAACATAGAACCAGCACACACTCAGCAGTTCAGGGATAAAGTATAATAATACACAGGCCAGTTCTCCAGCCAAAGAACAATGAGAAGGCTCAGTCTTAAATAAGGATATTGTTTCTTAATGTTCCATTGAACCATAGAGTTTTCGCATTGAAAACTGAAAGTAGCTAAATGCTTCCAACTTCAAATTAATGTTCCTGGAATATTACTTCATATTTCAGTAAGTACAATGTACGTGCAATCCCAACGACAAATGAATAGTTTTACACCCGGTAGAATGTAGTGGCCACCACAGTCCTCCGTTGTAAATAACAAAACCAGGATCTCCACAACCACACGGCGGCAAGTGGTCACCAAACCACCTTGCTCCGCTGGCGTCCGAGATAGTGTTGCTTCCTGGAACGGCAACGCGTGGTAAACGTACACACCGCGTTCCGCTAGTACCCCCAAGATAAGACACAGTGATACAGCAGCATGTAGCTCCCACCACAATGCTCCGCACCTTCTCCCTTTATGCCCCAGATGAATATGAACAGTAACGCGTGGTCTGCCGACACACAACGTTCCGTTGACTGAATACACAAGCGCCGCCGTGCTGGACAGATGATACGAACTGGGGAGAACAACAGGGAAATCCGGATCTACACGGTAACGCATCGTCGACCGACACACTGCGTTCCGTGTACGTAGATGGCGCAGCCGCGCCCAAATAACTCACCCTCTGCTGGGTCAAGCAAGGATCAACCACTGGAATAGCTGGAAACGCTCCCGGAGAACCGCAGAGAGTCTATCTCCCGTGACTCCGGTTGGGAAATCAGGAAACCACAGAATAACGAGCATTCGCCATAGCGCGTGATGTCATTAAATACCTCCCACTACAGAGGATCATGGGAGTTGTAGTCCATAAGCGCTAGGTAGGCGCTGCGAGTCCCGAATCCTGACAGCTACAGCCAGGTTTTTTTGGTCTCATGGTGGCACCCATCCATCCCAATTCGCCTTTCACTCCTTTCGTGGATACGGAAGGGTTTTCCGTGCTCTACCAATTCCCGCCCAGCAACCATGCAAAGCTTGCCCCCCAACCTCTGTGAGGAAAAGGGCATGGTACCAACAGACATTGTGGATCAGGGGGCCAGCGGTCTGGTCAGTCCGCCACCATCCGGCTGAAACTGCTCCAAACCCTACTAGTCTGCCCCTTTACAACCATGGGCATCCAATTGGTGGCAGAATTCGCCATCACCTGCCTCTGGCAGTCCATAACATTGGACAGGTGGGTTTTGCATATGGTCTGAAGGGGTTACTCTCTCCCCTTCAAGACTACCCCTCCCCCATGCCACCATCTCTAGTCCTGTCTCCGCGAGGAGGTTGCGGCTCTCTTGGCTAAAGGAGCCATAGAGAGGATTCCGTGCTGCAGGTTAGCTGTGGTTGCTATTACTGCTACTTTCTAGTTTCCAAAAAGGACAAAAGCCTTTTTCCTATTCTCGATCTGAGATCCCTCAATCGCTTCCTTCAGAATGCTCATATTGGCACAGATCTTGTCTACCCTGGACCCAGGAGACTAGATGGTAGAGTTGGACTCGCAGGACGTTTGTTTTCATATCCCCGTCCTGCATACCCACCGGCGCTATCTGTGGTTCACGGTAGGCCACAAGCATTTTCAGTTCACCATGATCCCCTTTGGACTTACCAGTCCCCCTCTGGTGTTCACCAAGGTGATGGTGGTGGTTGCAACTCATATGGAGAGATCAGGGTTACCAGTACTCCCCTATCTCGAAAACTGGCTCCTGAAGGCCGGCTCGCCCCAGGCTGTTGTCTCCCACCTCCAGAGTACAGCAAACCTTCTGCACTCGCTGGGGTTCACTATCAACATGCCAAAGTCACACCTGACTCCCTTTAGGATGCTCTCTTTCATCTGAGCTGTTCTGGACACGGTACACTTTCGGGCTTATCCTTACTATCAGTGAGTCCAGGATATTCAGATTATTATACCAATGTTTCAGCCTTTATCCTGCGTTTCAGTGAGACTGACTCTGAGGCTGCTGGGCCTCATGGCCTCCTGCATCCTGCTGGTGGGTGACACATACCAGATGGCATGTGCGGGCTCTGCAGTGGGACCTGAAGTTCCAATGGGCACCTCATGGATATTTCTCCGACATGGTCCATATCTCAGAGGGAAATGCACAAGATCTGCAGTGGTGGATAACCTCTTCCACTTCCTCCAACCAGATATGACATGTGTCACTCCTGGGATGGGACTGTCTTCTGGGAGAGCTGGAGATCAGAAGACTCCACCAGAATACGTGCTCCACATCAACATGCTAAAGCTCTGTGCAATCTGACTGGCATTGAAAGCCTTTCTACCCTCCATCAAGGAAAGGCTAGTGCAGGTGTTCACAGACAACACCATCGCCATGTGGTACTGTAACAAACGTGGTACTGCAACAAACAGGGCGGGTGGAGTTGTGGACCCTTTGTCAAGAGGCCCTGCACCTCTTTACATGTCTGGAACAGCAGGGCATATCCCTGGTGGTTAAACATCTGCAGGCTCTCTGAAAAAAAGAGCAGATGAACTCAGCTGAAGATGCCTAGTGGATCACAAATGACGACATCACCCGGAGGTGGTGCGGGGTCTCTTTCAGCAGTGGGGAGAACCTTGGTTAGATCTGTTCGCCTCTGCAGAGAATGCACAATGTCAGCAGTTTTGCAGGTTGGGGTTTTCAAGGCAGATCTCGCTCTGAGACGCTTTTCGTCTCAAGTGGATTTCAGCCCTCTTTTACGCCCATGACACTCCTGCCCAGCGTTCTCAAGAAGAGCAAGAACAACCTAGCCCAAGTCATCCTTGTGGCTCCAGACTGGCATGGAGAGTTTGTTATCCTGAGCTATAGAGCATGGACATCGATCCAACCGACCAGGCTGCCCCTTCAGGAAGATCCTGTCACAGCCGCAGGGGAGAGTTCTTCACTCAAACCTGTCCACTCTCAGTCTTCCTCTGTGTAGGAGGCTGGTTCAGTATATGGGGCACACCTATTGGTGATGCACCCTGCACTGCGCCCAGGCAACCCTTAATGATAGTAATGTGGTCCCTGATAACCAAAGCTCTCAAGGGGTAGCTGTGGAGAGCAGCTAAGGCTTATCCAGTAAGGTGTAAAGCGGGTGCATTATCACAAAAATCTGTGAGTGATGCTCACACAGAAAAGAACCACCCAGTGTTAGAAAAATAGGATTTTTTTATTACAACACCAATCACTAAACTACTTTGGTATATCTCCTACCCGGAGATATTTATAGACAACACATATACCATAAAAATCAGTGAATAAGCACATAGAATCACATGGGCCCCTATGGGGGGAGCCAAACCATGTACTAAGAAAATGGAATGTGAATTGGGTACCCAAACAAAACTACCACCCAAAGATCTTCAGGACTGGGGTAGCATGGAACCACCAAAGGTAAGTTGGTAGGACTCCCTAGGTGCCCGGGTGCAGAGGTGATACCCCGGGTCTGTGTCCATAGAAGAACATGGGGAAATCGTGGTCAAGTTTTAGAGGATTCAGGACCCGTCCCAGAGGACACCAAGAAAACCCGTAACTCCTGTCCCTCAACCAGGGTTAGAGCGGAAGGGTCGTTCTCCTCATCATTTACACTACAACAGGGAACCAGGCAAAGGTGCCCCCTCTCTCCTTTGTTATTCCTTCTGGCCATAGAACCCTTTCTGTATCACAACCGCCATAATAAAAACATTCCCGGAATTTCATTTAAAGACTGCACGATAAAACTTACAGCATACGCAGACGATGTACTAGTCGTTTCAGAAAAGGCCGGGGAAGCGATACCAGCTATTATGTCTACTATTGAGGAGTTCTCGGAAGTATCGGGATACAAAATAAATAAGGACAAAACGGAGGTCAAACTATTCAATAAGCAAGGAAAGGAGGAAATCTTGGGGGACTCTGGTTTAACCTGGCAGCCGGGTTGCTTCAAATATCTGGGGTTAGACTTTGATAAAGACCCTATTGCTACCCTACGAATTAATGAGGATCAGCTCTTAAAGAAAATGTCAAAACTGCTTGACGGTTGGTCTCCTAAGTTTTTGTCGTGGTGGGGGAGGGCTGAGACCCTAAAAATGATGGTGACCGCGCTGGTGAACTATCTAGCGAGTATGCTTCCAATGACTTTCTCAGAGGACTTTTTACACAAGGTGGATAAACTCTTTGGTACATTCTTGTGGCAAGGGAAGAAGCCCAGGGTATCAATGAAGAAGCTGCAACTAGCTAAAGACAAAGGCGGCCTGGGTGTTCCCAACTTTAGTAATTACCAAACAGCGTTCTTGTGCAAAAAAGGGGTACACTGGTTGAATGAAGACCCAATGTATGTCCCGCTTTGGGTAGATATACAGAAATCCCTAGTTGGCAATGTTCCCCTCCATGCGCTACTCACCATGGATCTGACACATCTTCCTCACTCAAAATACATCTTATTGAACACGAGACGTGCCCTTTTAAGGCTGGAACAAGTTCACACGACTGGCCTTAGGGTCAAAAACACCACCTCGGTAGCCTTTTGGCATAATCCCGCCCTTAGACTTAATGGGGAACCCCTTAACTGGGAACACTGGTCTGAAAAGGGTATTAATATGGTGAGTGACCTCTATGACGGGCACTACCCGTTACCTTACTCCACGATCCAAGCAACACATTGTCTTACACCGATGGACTTCTATGATTTCCTCCAATTAAAGACACTCCTGTCCACACGCTCTCTCAAAACCTCAGAACCATGGCTTAAGCCACAATTAGCACGTATTAAAGCGACAGGTCATTTTGTGTCAAAGGTTTACAAACTTCTCCTGCCTTTGCCGGGGAAAGCCCAAAAACGTAATGAGTCATGGTGGGAGGTGGAGCCCAACACAACGGGGATTACATTCGACTGGGACAAAATTCACACTACAGCCCTTGTGAACAAAGTCTCCCCAATATTGTCACAAACCAAATATATGCTACTTAACAGGGCGTATTGGACACCGCAAAGGCTTTTTAAACTCCAACTAAAAGACAACCCCGATTGTTGGAACTGTAATTTGGTTGCAGGAGATCTAGCACACATGCTTTTTCATTGCTACTCGCTAGAAAACTATTGGGAGAAAATATTTGATTGTATAGAACATATTCTTAAGATTAAACCTCCAAGAGAATTGTATATGTTATTTTGGGTGCTCTGGATCCAAACGTGACCAATGACAATGACCGACAATTATTAGACTTACGACTCACCCTGGCATGCAAGGTAATATTATGTAAGTGGAAGAACGCCTCCGAAGTATCCTTCAGGATGTGGCAAGAATGGGTATCGTGCATCAGAGGAGCAGATAATCATGCTTTACACTCCTCCCCTTGGCGTGTTTCCAACAAGAAGCTTTGGAAATCCCTCGATGCCTCTTCCTTTTCATTTGACCCTCCGAAGGAGCATTCTTTGTAATTGTCCCACTGATAAAGGAAACATACATACCTGCCACTGGTACACTATATGGCAATACCCAAGCCTGCTGGTACTTGTTCGAACCACTGAACATTGGCCTGTTGTGTGTGGAGGATAATCCTGGCCTAGGAAGATCTCGCTACATGCTTGTCACCCCTTCCAATGTTACATTGAGGTATGCCCGCAACCTTTGGTATATGATATGCACTATTTTTGTACTCTGCATTTGATATTCGGCATTCTGTATTTGTACTTTACATTTTGTATTCTGCATTTTTCTTATATTTTACTTATTTTATATTATGTTCATGGCTGTGCTCCCTCTACGATTTGATGCATGTATTCATCCCTGGGATTCCTTGCTCTTTCCATTGTCAGTTGTCTGATTCCAACTTCAGCCAATGCATCCCGTATCTTATGTATTCTTAGTATTCTTTATTGTTTACTTTCCTTTTGTTTTTCTAATAATAACGACTTGAAATAAAAAAAAGAATACGGGAGGATGGACAGCACCCCCACCCATTGATACCTAAAGAAGCAGGGTACCCATACCAGGGAGCCCAGTTGCATAGGTGTGAAGTGTTGTCGGAACCGCCCTGTGAAGTCAATGGGGAACATCGGCTGTCCATTGGCTATAGTGACCCATGGATCAGGACGAAAAGTACCTGTGAAGAGCGAAGACAGAGTCCAAGCCACCTGGAGTTGCCCAGGAGGTGCAGGAGCACGATGCCAATCCTTCTCTGGGGCACTTCACAGTAGGACGGATACCTTGAAGATGCAGCTGTGGAGTCCAGGCAATGCTGTAGGATCACAGGAGCCGTCCATAAGTTGTATCACGCCGTGGCCAGCAGGACCACCAACAAACCTTGGCAAATGCAACAGATGTGTTGCAGGTTGAAATGCGGAGTTGAGGACCCGCAAGGTCCTACAGACTGACCCAGCACCGGTAAGTCAGGGCCGGCCCTCAGCAATCAGAAGAGCCAGCAGGAATCAATGTAGATCCCGGAGAAACCCTGTGTCAGCAGGCACAGGGTGTCATAGGGAGCTCCCAGCATCTCACTGAAGAGGTAGTCCCACGTCAAAGGAGATGCAGAGAGAACTTAGCTTTTGGAGCTGTGTGATGCTTGGCGCTGGGGTTTCTAGGAGCTCGGAGATCCTCTGATTGGAGAGTCAACAAGATTTGGCAATGGCAGGCAGACGTGGTGCACAGGGACATGGTTCCAACAGCTGCGGCGAGGGACCACAGTTTTCCAAGTTATACAGAAGACAGGTCCAACCTCTGGAGAGCCACAAACCACCACCTGTGTTGTAGAGCCTACGAGAGTCCACGGGACAGCAGGCTCAATAAACCAATCATCATCATAGAGGTGCCTGCAGTTGCAGGGGAGTGACTTCTTCACTCCAAGGCAAATTCCTTCTTGCTGTCCTTGATGCACACAGAGTCCTTGTGACTCAGTAAGATGCATAGTCATGGAGGTTGCAGTATCTTTGCAGAGCACGGGGATGGAGTTGCAGTAGGAGCAGTCTTGCCTTGGCTTCCGGCCCAGTCCAGCAGCAGGAGAGTTGTGTGGAAGAATTCTGTAGATGAATCTTGCAGAGAAATCCTTGTCCAGATGAAATCTAGGAACCCACCCTCAACAAAGCCCTTTTGTTACCCAGGAAGGGGATTGTACAGCTTCTGTAGTGACCCATCTATTGGGGAGTTAGGGACGCTACTCTGGTGGATTGACTAGTCAGGTGCTCCAAGGGGGCTCTGCTTAACTTAGATTCAAGATGACAGAATCAAGCGCCCACCTGTGGAGCTCTGGACACCACCCGGGGGAGGAGCTGGACAGGGGGGTTGCCACTCCCCTCTCCTTTGTGTGGTTTTGCGCCAGAGCGGGAACTAAGGGCTCCTGCACTAGAGTAAACCGGTTTATGCAAGGGGGGCACCAAATGTGCCCTTCAAAGTAGTCTGGTGGCGGTTGGAAGCAGCCCACCCTAGCTCAGAGACATCTAATTCTAAAGGAGAGGTGATTACACCGCTACTCCACAGGAAATCCTTTGTTCTGCCTTCCCCTTCCTGAGCTATGCTCACCAGCAGGAGGGCAGAACAGTGTCTGGGGTTGGCAGCAGCAATGGCTTGCACGCAGACCCTGCAAGGCTACGCATTTAGACATGGTGGGTCCTCTAAGGAGCCCCCAGTACGTGGTATCATGAAACTAACACAGGAATAAGTGAAGTTGCATGACTCCAACATGTTTGATACCAAACATGGCCAGGTTTGGTGACGCCATTATGTAGTTGGACATTTCGAGTTTGCCAGTGCGCACCTCATACCTTAAAATGGCTTCCATGCACTTACAAAGCCCAGAGAATGGAGTCCAGGGTTTGTAGGTGTGCCTCTGCTCATGCAGGGCCACCCTCACACTTAGAACCATGCACCATGCCTATAAGTTAAAGGGCCTACCTTAGGGGTGACTTATAGGTTTTAAGTGCAGTGTCCGGGATATACGGTAAACCTTATATCTGGGGTGAAATGTGCATGCGCCATTTCACATAGGCTGCAGTGGCAGGCCTGCAGGCACAGTTTGGGTGGCATAATACATGCTGCAGCCCTTGGGAGACCCCTGGTGTACCAATGCCCTGGGTACCTTAGTACCATATACTAGGAACTTACAGGGGTACACCAGTATACCAATTGTGGGGTGTACAAAATACTTACCAGTCAATTTAGGGGAGAGAGCACTGGCACTGGAGTCCTGGCTAGCAGGATCCAAGTGTACCACAGTCTAAACACAAAGTCATGAAAAGAAACTGACATCAGTGTGCCTTGGTGGTGCCCACACAGGTTCCGCAACATCACTTCCAACGCGGCTGATGACATACATGGAGCAGATCGAAGACACCTACTGTCGTGCAGGGGTACTGTTCATGAAAAATCTTTATGCCACTCTGTGCCACTCCATTCTATGCCACTCCACTCCACGCCACTTTACTACACTACAATGCCAATGCACCCTACATCACTCCATTATATACACCTCCAATCTACTCCAAACTCCACTCTACACCCCTCTGCTATATCCCATGCCACTCTACTCTTCGCCACTTAACTCTACAATACTCCAGTCTACACCACTTCACTGTACTGTACAACACTCAACGCTATGCCACTTCTCTACGCTATCCCACTTTATGCCACTCTACCCCACTCTAATCTCTGCATTTCCACTCCATGCTACTCCACGTCACTCCACTCTCTTCTGCGCTATTTAACTCTATGCCACTTTACACCACCCCACTAATGTTTAGTCATGCTGAACAGCAGCCACGCTGCTGTACAAAATGGCTAAAAGACAATGACAAAATCAGTAGGTCTTGTGTAGGCGAGACCTATTGACTTTGCCAATGTTTGCTTTAGATTGTTGCTGTTTTGTTCAGTTTGATAAGACTGGTCATGTGGGTTTTGTGTAGGTTTCACATAAAAAAATATATTAGATTGCATTGATTTCCTCCATGCTTTTCAGAGGAGGTAGCTTTCGGGGATAATGCCATCTGCTTTGCTATAGGACATTCTGATTGTAATTTCTGTGTTTTAGCACAAACTGTGTTAGCGCATGTAGTTGTACGGTGCACTTTTGTTAAACGTGCTGCCTTCGCAGTGTCGACATGTCCACACTTGCCCTGCTTTCTAAACCTGAATGTACCCAATCTTTGAATCTCCAGTCTGTGATTGCTGAACCTACACTTACTTAATCATCAATTGCCTATGTTTGATTTATTTCACTATGAGTAGTTTGTTCTGCTATGGTACTTTTCATTCAGGAATTGTGTATCATTAGAGTTTGCTGATGACTCTAGTATTGTAATTTCTCCTCTAGTCCTCCACCCTTCAAGTAACCCCACCCTTCACTCTCCCTCAGATCTGCCTTCTTACCTGTGTCCCTCCTTCTGCACCCACTTCCCCGCCTCTTTTGAGAGATAAGTATTCTGTCCTCCAGGAGGAAGATTCAGAATCACTGGGTGTTCCTCAGTGCTAGGCACACCAAAGAAGGGAAACCTGTTCCTAGGAAGATACAGTAGAGAGCTTTTCCTGACCAGCTGTATCCACCCGCAGCACTAAAATGGGTAAGAGGACAACATGACTCCAAAATCCTTCTCTAGGGGTGTGTAGGAACCTCAATTTAATATTCTTAAATCTATTCTACACAATGCATTCCAACAGGGAGATTTTATATTTCATTATAAATATGGATTTTTGTAGAATGCGCAGTGTGGTGCTAATGTTTGCTTTCCAGGGCTTGTCGCAGGAATCAGCCACAGAGTTAGTAGGGGTATCAGCTGCATGAAAGTCCTGCATAGCATGGCAAGTAATAAATATTTCAGTGTAAAATGTTCTTAATAGGATTTGCTCAGAAAGTGGTGTTTCTTGCAGCCCACAGTGATCACAAAACTAAGACCAGCATAAGGTAGGCTTAAATCCTTTGCCTGAATGGGCAGTATGAATGAGTTGCAGCCTTCACTGGCAAGGGTGTCCAGAGCAGAATTTGCATCCTTCTGATTGCAGCAGTGTTTATGTTTCATAGACAAGGATAGATGCATGGGGCTCTGTTTTGCTTCCCTAATGTCTACTTGGCTCTCTCCCACCATCAGCTTCAAGCCTACCTTCTCTTGAAATAATTCGGTCATTCTGTTAATCAGGATTGATCAAACGTGAAATAGGCTGGGCATCGGGCAAGAAGGTGGGTATGGTAGGTGGGTCAATTTGGCCTGGGAAGAATGAGTAGACAGTGAAAACAGTCAATTTTCTTAGGCTATCCCATGTCAAATTTTCCCCAGGGAAAAAGAAGAGATCCTCTCTCCTGAGTGGGCTGTTGCTAGTGCAAGGGAAGCCCAGTAACCAGACACAAGTGGGCATTTTTCTGTGGACCAGACTGGAAAACGTGAGCCAGTGGCCTAGTGTCCATGAAGACTTTCCTGCAAATAGTAGGATCTTGAGCGTGAGTCCAAAAACCTTTGTGCCTAAAAACAACCTAACTACTCACTTGAGCAACTTGCGTCTGGAACAGTATTTAAAGCCTCCATGCAATACCTCAGATAAGCATGTTTATGACCAGGAAAAAATATGGCCATAAGAAAGACCAATGGTATCTGCAGCCATGATAAGTACATTGAAAATAGTGTGGTAGTGATACCTAAACTGACAAAAAAGGCTTCTGGTGGAAAGCAACTATGTTGGAAACCTGGCAGTAAGAATAAATTACGGCTGGGTTATAAAATTTTAAACTACTAGGCGTGCAAAGCCACACCAATAAATTATATAATGAGATAGAATTGCCGATAGCATAGTTTCTCCTCCAATCTCATTTTATGATCTGTGGAAGCATTTTCATCTGGGTCATCAGATACTAGCTTCCACCAGCCCATTTCTCCTGTTAGCTCTGGCCTAACACATAACCAACGAACCCTACAAGTAGGAAGGGGATGTGGCGCAAGGGCCAGAGCTGCTGAGCTCGGAGCTGGGGAACCAGGTGTGAGCCTTGGCATTGGCTCAACATCCTGTGATTGTGGGCAAATCACTTAATCTCCCTGTGCCTAATGACAAATTAATGGGTCCTTAACTGGTGTTCAGGTGCTGGTGTTGATTAAGTGCAGTTTCAGAGCACCGGAAACCTCTGGCTGAAATTAAGCACTGGTGAAGAGAGAAATGCTTGCAGTGAGTCTAAACACTGGCAAATACTCGGGGTAGCATTCCAACCCATTGTTCTTTTGCACCCCATGCCACCTCAATTTGGACCCAGCCATATGCAAATCAGTCTTGATCTATAGGAACAGTCCATCTCGAACTGCCTAGTCAGGTCCTCCCTGAACCAGAACACAAGCAACCCAAGACTGGTTTCGCCCTGATTGGGCCTCTTTTGTCTGGTGTGTCTTGATTCCAGTAGCACAGTGGGCACGGGACCCACGTCTAGACATACCCTTGAAACACAAAAAAATGTATATGGCCGGTTCCAAACGTATGTACACACTTAGTGGCTGATTACAAGCGGCCCATGTCAGATGCAATAATTATCACACGAAATAAAATCCAACACTGAGGTGTTTGAAATGTAACGAGGTTGATAATTATTGCGTGTTTGACTTTTTAGGGCCATAGTGGTGAATGTGATGCTTGCTGCACCAAAATCCACATGCCCAAATAAATTCCAGGCCTTTGCTCCCTGTTAAATTCCAGCAGGTTTGACTTGACAACTTTTAAGAAAGGGTGTGAACTTGATCACACCTTGTAATTACTGGGTGTAATAACTGGGGTGTTTGATCAGGGACAGCAATATAATGTGCCACACACTATCAGGCCCATTTGAGGATTCTTTGTCACAACCCAACACCCTTCTTCCAAGTGTTTGGTTCTCACAATTCTTCTATCAAACCATCATTTTTCTATGCTTTAGTATATGAACACTCCTTTAGCAATCTACTACTCACTGGTTTTTGTGTCACTTTTCCCTTTCATGCAACAGATTGGTGACAACCTGGTTGCGTCCATCGTTCCTCTCAGCCATTCAAGATGTACCCTCTGACATACCGCATTGGGAAGTGTCCTATGAGCAGATATAGTTTTCCTCAATATCTTGCTGAAATTCTCCCTCACGCTGACTGCCATCTGCACATCATTCTTTAACATTCTGTTCATTCTTTCTACAAGTCCATTTACCTAGGGTGATTGTAACATAGTTGTGTTGTGCACTATGTTCATACACCTAAGAAATTCATACATATCCTCAAACTGTGCACCATTATGTTGATTAGTTTCTTGTACACCATTTCAGCAGAATTCATCCACGAGGAAGTCATTCACCATTCTAGTATTCAAAACATGCACACTTAGGAAGAGTATCCACTCAAACGTGTAGTCTAAAGAAGTAAGGATGCACATACATGTGTCCCACAAGTAAAAATCCGACCAGTCTCAAAATATCTAGTTGTTGCTTAGTACACATGCAAATAGGTGCCTTCTAGACAATATCATATTTATAACTAGCTGCACATTGTTGCAACATTTAATATAACGCGTATTTGTAAAGCTCATGCTCACCTGAGGGTATCTTGGCGCAGAATAACAGATGTCTATTCTTACCCAACTCAATGGTACTCATTTTATCGACCTCAGAAGGATGAAAGGTTGAGTGGAACCGCTGGGATTTGAACCTGTGACCATAAGGTCGAGCACAGGCCTCTGCAGTGGACGCATTAGTCCATTAAGCCACCAGAACCAGTTAACCAGTTCTTCTGTCAGTCGCCCTATGGTTGCACACTGCTAAATTTCTCTGTCTGACATCCGGCTGCCCATGTCACCCTCAGGAGCATGACTCAAATGTTCTCTCTAACACACTTAAATGGAACCACCTTCATCCATCTCTGAATTCTGCTGCCCACAATATTAAAATTATCCCCCACCCCTTTCCCAACTTTGGATTTGTCTGCACACCCTCCTATCATGTATCATTATTTTTTTTTGCTGGTCTTCATCTGGCAACGTGAAACTACTCTGGACTGATTTGTGGCGTCTACACAAAATCACATGACTGCTGTCTCTGAACAGTCTGCAATGTCACACTCTTTCCAGGCTGTAAGGCGTGACAGCCAGTTCGCCATCTTCTTTGCAGCACTGCAAATATTCTGCCAGGGAACTGCAATCTCTTATGTCAGCAAACCATTTCACAATCCTTGGCGTTGCTCTTTCAGGATCCTTGCAGGAAAAGACTTGAACTAGGACTTTATAATCAGATCATAATTGAGACCGGGTGCCCTATAAAAAGAATCAGAACTGCAGCGCTGCCCAACAGCACGCCGCCGCCTTTATCTCAATTACAGTCCTTTTGATCTGCAGTATTCACCAGCAAAGCTTTTGCAGCTAAAGCCATGACCATTTTGCTACCATCTGTACTCTGCTTCTAATTTCCTGAGGCTTGGGTCAGTAGTCAACCATGTCTTGGTCAAATCGAAATGGTTCTGCAGAGCCCCTTTGCTGATTCCAGCTTTGATCACTTTGCATTTATTCTTAGACTGTTCATTCCACAAAAGACTCAACTCTTTCCTCGTCATGTTCCACAGATGGTAAACAGTTCTTGCCAAATTCTTCAAGAAACTTTAATATCCTGCCAACACCAAAAACAAGCAGACATCATCTGTGTGTTGAGACTCAGGAGTCTTTCCAGTTGCTTTCACTACATTCAGCCTGGGCACTATTCACTCGCCAGACAACACATAGCATATGTAGATCACTGAATTAATTTAAATGGCCCCTATTCTTTCTTCACAGTTAATCCATTTGTTTCACACCTGCATAACGTCGCCTGCAAGGCAATATCACAATCATCAAACACTTTACTTAAACCAGTGTGTCACACTGAAGACATATAAAACTTTGGATACCTTATAATATGTTCTTCGTCACCCTCTGGAATAATACATTTGCCCAAGAAGTCAAAATGGCATGAAACTGAATCTAAAGCCTCCAGAAGGAGCAGTGAAGGCCTCCAGGAGCAGTGAGCTCCAGTGCAGCTTGACATGGTGGGATGCTGAGAAGAAGTCCATGACGCTGGACACTTTGACGTCAGGACACTTGGCTAACTCTTCTTAAACGTTAGGTAGAAGGTGCTGTCTGTTCTGCCCAGATGCTTTTTTGAGATATCTGAGATCAACATACGCATGGACTTTGTTGTTCCTGGTGCTTAATTTGAGCCGGTGGTTGCAGGTGGAGAAAACCGGCACTCATTTTTGGGGACCGGCACTTATTTTTCCCCATTAGATTTCAACCCAGAGCAAGGAAGTTAAAACACACACAAGGGGAAAAGGCAGAAGAGAAAGACTGACAAAAAGGGACAAAGGGGGAAAGCAGGAACCTGCAAGAGTGACATGAACGAGCAGCTTGGATTCTGCTGCCTGGATCTCACATTCTTTCATTGGGCTTGCGTTGAAGCAACAGCCCACCATCTTGAGAGTGACTGAACACAAAGCTATCTATGAACCACAAGCTAAGAATGTCACTCCAGAAAGCAGATACAAATTAATGGATGTTTGACAACTCTGATGAAATGATAACAAAAAAATATATTTAAAAAAGAAGTTAAGTTGGGCACCAAGATCATAGCTCATCTTTTGATGAAATTACTGCAGCCCATCTCCCCCTTGAAGTTGCAGCGGCGGCCAGCACAGGTAAATGTGGTGAGACGGTAGGGCTTGGTGTGAGCGGGGAGGAAGTTGACAGACAACGGAATAGGTATAATTGAATAAATAACACCTATTCCGTCGTCTGTCGGCTCCCACCCCCTGCTGTGCCCTGCCCTACTATGTTTACCTGTGATAGCCTTTTGTGAAGTTGGCTGAACTGCTGACTTTCCCAATTTAGTTGAAGACCAAGAGCAAGATTTTTTTTTTAAATCTCCAACTCCGCACAGCAACTAAATTTGCTGCCTTGGGTAAGGGTGAAAACAGTGCGGAGCCAGACCTAGAAAAAAGTGGAGCGGTGCACTCCCAGATTTTTCAGTTTCAATGAAAACGAATGATTAATTTCTTTGTGAAAAATGGATTCTTTCATAATCCAACAAATGGTGCAAAAAGCCTTCGCCAATGCGTTTCGGTCAAATGATTGAACTTTGTCAGGGCTGAAAGAGGTATAACATAAATAACATAAATACACACATATACAAATATTAGCACAGGAGATCCACAATGTTAAAAAATACTATTTATGTAAGAATAGGAGGTATCCCCGACTAAAGTTCCTAAATCGGGATCACTATATTATTTGAAAAGACAGAAATTTAGGAACATGGTTGGCAAGTGGACTGAAACTGACAACAGAGAGTACTGAATATGAATTAACGGTGCATACTATAGCTTGTAGTTAAAAAGGTACTTTATTTTATTATATTATTATAGATCTAACCTTCTAACATTCATTGGTTTAGATCCAACAGTTGTACTCATATTGTGCACTTTAGAATTTTTAGGTGTCACAATACATTACAATTTAAATATACAGTTCATTAATAATTCAAAAAAGATACATAAGTACAAAGATAGTAAATATTAATCAGAACGCATGGCTAAAAATAGATTATAGTTGCTACGCGCGTTTCGGCTATTAGCCTTCATCAGGAAGCCATGATGTATGTTGCAAATGTACCTATACAAAGTGAAAAAATATATAAAAATCCATATCAGTGTCAGTATAAAGTCCTACTAGTAAAGTTACATGTGCATTCAATACATTTAATCTATTATTTACAGAAAAGAAAATATTTTTTATAAATATAAAAAGGTCTTACTATATACATATATATGGTTACATACACTAGCATGAACAGTTCATACATTTAACGACAATGTGTTACATGCATTATTCTGTTCTCTAATTGTTTCTCTAAGTCAACATACATTGAAACCAGAGAGGAGATTCTATTCCCTAAAGCAATAAATTGCTATATCAAGGATATTTACAGTGGGTTGAAGTTCCCAGTATCTAATGCTTCTTAGCCCTGTGTTTAGTCTCTAGCTAGACATTATCTGTACAATCTAAAAGGGGACTGAAAAAGGTGGAGAATGTGTAGAAAAGGAGGAGGAAAAAAAAGGAGGAGAAAAAAAGGGGGGAGGAAAAAGAAAAAAAGAGAAAGAAAGGGAAAAAAGAAGGGAGAAGACGCAGGGGAGGAAAAGGAAGGGGACAGGAAGAGGGAATGGAGCGAGTGATTAGTTAGACCTGCTTGGATTCAGTCAGGGCAGTTTCAGGGTCAAAAAAGGTGTGGATGAAAGGGAATTAAGGAAGAAATATGTGTTACTTCGATGCAAAAATGAGCCTTACCAATCATGTATTTCAGTCGCAATACGTGGGGGGAAACTCTAGGAACACCTGGAGGGTCGCGGAAAGGCCGATGTTGTAATACAGACTGAAGCGCAGAAGGTAACCATTCGCTATGGAGAAAACATGACGATGGTATCAGTCAAATGGATTTGGGGGACATATTTTGGTTAATCTCATAATTCGATATATCTAATACCTGATGCTAAGGTCTTTGTGATTTTGAGTTTGGCCTTGGTATATCTTCAAAATTTGGTAAATATGATGCTTGCCTGTGTTCCTCTGTGTTTTCGGGAACTGGAACTGAGGCAAGAGAGGAGGAAGGATAATATATTATAGAATATATATTCACAACAGAAGGAGAAAGGCTTCTCTCGGTTATATTAGGGGGCAAAAGCTTCTGGATAGGGTAGTGATGGATTATACTCAGGGCCTGCTCCTATATAGATTATAGGATTGGCGTAATTAACGGGACCTGTATCGAATGGTAAAAGAGGTCCACATTACCTTGGCAACACAACAGCATAGGGTATCGTGGAATTATCTGTGAATAATCATAAAGAAAGGGACATCATAATTAGAACTGTTAAGGAAACAAGAGATGAAAACGAAAAAATGAATTCAAAAAGCCATTGGGAGCTACTAAGTATAGATAGCCCAGATGAGTCCTATCTGATTAGGTTACCTGGTTATATAACGGCTCTGTGTGTTTGGTCCTTCGTTCTATTTTGTGGATGGTACGTCTATACAAAAGACAAGAAAAAATACGGGGGGAAAAAATGTAAATGCTACACAGAATGGTGATTGACGCAATATTCGGCATTAGATAATGGGTCTAATCTGGCAGGGAATGGGATTTACCTTGAGTTAAAGTTTGTAGCGTCCTCCAATAAAGGGGTCTGGTTACGAGCTCTCGGGCGTCTCGACAGGATGGACGGGGGGGGGGTCAGGGTGTTTGGAAGTGGACAGAGCCGAAGGCCGCCAAATCCCTGCCAGGGGCCCCTACGCAAATATGTATCCATCCTCAGAGGATTATTATATTAAGGCTATATATTGGCGTGGTGGCCCCTGGGATTTGGTGGCCCTGTGCAGGTGCACAGCTTGCACATGCCTAAGGCCGCCCCTGATTGTGCACACCAACTACTGTTCTAAACTAACAAGGGAACACAGCTAAGAGGTGCGGCTACTGGAGTCCGCCATTGGTTCTTTGCTATTACAGTGCGGAGCCAGACCGTCTAAGATTGCCTTGCTGCTCCTGTCATGCCTTCTGCTGGCGCTCAAACAGGATGCCTTGTGCAATGCACAGCGTTGTACCTTGGTGCAGAGGTCAGTGTACACTCTCTAGCAAAGGACTTGTTCTTGAATTCATACATTCTCGTACAACTTCCTGAGCCTAGACAAACTCACAACACAAGGAACTCATACACCGGATGCAACAAACATGCAATGTTTTTTTGTTTTTTTTAGAAATAAACAAATGTCTTCTTGTAAGTACCTGCGCCAAGGGAGTGTTAGTTTTTGCCAAAAAGCCCAGTCTATCTCTTAGTAGATTGTGTTTTGCATCAAAATCCAAGGGCATTTGCACCGATCCGCCCCTACAATGCCCCAGTAACTCCCCTTGATGAAATAGTAAATATTCTTGCAAGACTTTGGTCAATGTCAGTGCTTAATTATTAAAATAATAAGTGACTGGGCACAAGCTATTTCTTTGTAGGCCACTACAGCTATGGTCCCTTCCAGAGCTGTAAAATGCTAGTAACAACGACATCTACTTACTGTTACAGTCCTCTAAATGTTAGAATATGGACTATACTAGGTGACCCAAAGTTGTAAGAATGGCCTGAGCACCCTAGGATTATTTGTATACGTATATATTGATTTTTGTATACACTTTGCACATATGCTTTATTCAAAGTAGTCTGACAGCGCTACCATGTGGGGCACTATCATAACTATGAGCCGTGTTACAAAATATGAAAGGTGCCAGCACAGGCAATCACCAGCACAAATTAAACACTTGTGAGTTTCCTTGCGCCAGCACAAAGTGTTAGTAAATGTGGCCCTAGTGCCTTGTATGGAATGCCCACAATGTGTGTTCACCAAAGGGCGACTTCAAGGAATTGCAAAACTTCTTGCTAACCCAACACCTGAAGTTGTCTGCCATTACCTGACTCTCCATTAACCTCATTGAGGATAAACATTTAACAACTAAAGCACTAGAGGAATTCACTCCCACTGTTCCTTTACCTTGAAGCAGAATTCCATGAATTCCAGAAAGGACTGGAAACATACCTCTTCCACCAACCAAGCAAGGTGAG
Organism: Lissotriton vulgaris; assembly: GCF_964263255.1. Lineage (NCBI taxonomy): Eukaryota > Metazoa > Chordata > Amphibia > Caudata > Salamandridae > Lissotriton > Lissotriton vulgaris. Next base: position 95,420,359 of record NC_141700.1, read on the forward strand.
CATCAATCAAAACAGTAATCAAAACTAAACAATAAACATGGATAACCGGATGAGATCGACACATGGCAAATTTCATCTATGGATATTAAAAATATTTGCGAAATGTCTGTCTTCTGCGGTCAAGTAATTGCGTCTAATGTGAAACCTGACTACTGATTTGTTTAGAATCATGGAAGCCAAAAGTGATACTTTACAAACTAGTAGTAAACTTCATCAGGCTTCCAAATGCATGCAGTGATAGGAAGCGGGTCGTAAGGATTTGAAATAACTTTATGTGGTCAAAAGCAGAAGCCAGGATTAGTACCAAAGTGGTCAACACTTTAGCCACTAAACAACATCTCCTTGTGATGTTCTCAGGGACTCTCCATGATGACCTCTTTCTATTCTAAGTGAGGGACGGCTTTTGTACAAAGCCCACCATCCAGGGTAGACTCTTAAAGTAGTTCAGGCTCTTAAGGTGATTTAGGTTCATTTCAGAGGACTGACATGTGTTGCTGAAGTTAAATATGGGTCTTGTTTGCTCTTTTTCTTTTCATAGAAGCCAAGTGCGGAGCATGTGGTCCCGGCTACAAGACTCCACTGGATGCAATGAAAGGTAGTGAAACCATTTATTATCTAGACTTTGTGAACAACTTTTACAGGACAGAATAACATTTCTTACCATCAACATCATAAATTATAATCACATTTGGAAATTTTCAAACCTATAACTTGATTATATTTATTTCCCATCTTTTCTGTGAAAAATGTTGTTTTCTTGGAGGATGATTACTAAGATTATTACTAAGATTGGAAAATCCAAATTTGCTACTAAGTGAACTGTATGAGTTTTGTCCTATAATTCATATTAACATACAAAGGGGTCTTAGGGAATTATAGACCTAGCATGGGTTTAGTCCCCAACCTCAACATATAAACAACCAGAAAAACCCGGGGGTCTACTCACTGACTACCAGTCTACATTGAGTGTGCCCACAAAGATCATGAACCCATATCTACGCCGGACTCTTCTGAAGACCCCCTTCATGATATAATCCATAGCTCAACCCTCTATGATCAAGTGGGTAAGTGGATGGAAGGCTGGAAACCCAGATGATAAGATTGATCAAGGTTACGAGTTTAATGGGAATCCAACCACTCATAAGGGTCTTGTTTCTACTCTATAAATGTTTCGGCGTAGATGTGGGTTCATGATCATTGTGGGCACACTCAATGTAGACTGGTAGTCAGTGAGTAGACCCACAAGTTCTTCTGGTTGTTTCTATAATTAATATTTACATGTTTTAAATAAATTTGCTGCAAGACCATAAAAGGGAATATTTTACTAATCTATTTGTCACAAAAACTTTCTATTGGTGGCAAAATTTGATTAGTCAAATTGGAGACTCGATTGCCAAGTATGATTGCTTTATGAATAAAAATCCAACGAAAGTAATCACTTCTTTAACAAATATTTATTTCTACTAAAATATAAATTATTGTAATGCTTCATTTGTAACAACCAACATTTAAGTAATTCTAAAAAAACAATTTGTTAACAAAAAAGCAGATTCAGAAATGAATGTGATTCTTGAAAATGGCAACTGTATTGTACTCATGGGTGGACAAAGAGGCTGAGTCCCTCCTTGGAGGGGGTGTTGCCAATGGAGCCTTAGTGTGAGTGTGAGTCAAAAATCTCCTCAAATTAGTTGGTCTTCTAAACTCTTTTCAGTGATGCTAATCAAGGCTATGACCTCAGGCATAGATCCCTGACCTCTGATGGGGTTTTTCATTTGGCCAGTTTCTTTTTCCTTTGTTTATGGTGGGTGATCAATCTTGCATTGCTATGATTCCAAATGGGAATTTTATTATAACGATAGGTCTGTGATGATTGTTGTTTTCTCCCTGTAGCTCCCAGGGAGGATATAATCTATGTATCCTGCGTCTATAACAACACCGGCATCAACAAGCCAGACTATCTGTCCACAGTGGATGTGGACCCCAAATCTCCAACCTACAGCCAGGTACAGTGCTAATGTATCCGGGTCTTCCACACAACTGTTAAAGACCTAGGAACAGATAGTCCTCTAAAAGTCCAAGTTCAGCTAGACTTGAAGAACATCTATGACTGTCTAATGCAGATATGACTGTAGATTCCTTTCGCTATTTGCAAAGGAATTCTAAATCTTTCTGATAAACATTACATTTCTCATCCAAAATAATGAAATGTTTTGCCAGACTATTTAAAACAGATGAAGCTGTTTAGAATTTAAAAACAGATCTTGAGTGAAACAGCAGTTAATAAGTAAGTGGGGTTTTAATTTTAATAGAAAGTGATATTGAAATTGCAAGTAATGTTTAAACATGTCATGTTTTTTTAAATTATTAAAATATATTTTAAATATTATTTATAACAATTGTCAAACTTCATAATGAATTTTATAAACATTTTAAAAGAGGGAATTTACTAACATTTCTAAAATCTTTATACTTTTTAAAAGAGGTTGGAATTGTTAGCTTTATGATACTCTTTGTTAACAATATTTAATTTTTCAGGACAAGATCCCACTCATTCTATGGTTTGGTTTTTATATAAATTTTTAGCTGCCTTAGAAATGTTTTCCAAGTGGAGTAAGGCACAGAGAGGTCAGATCTTGTGGAAGCCACTAAGCATATTTTTAATTAATAGGAAAGAATTTATTTAGCAAAAACTAAATTCTGGACATCTTACATTTGCACCCTTCATGACAGTTTTGTCTTTAAAAGCGAAGTGCTCGCCCTAATAATCTCACGCCTACCTACTCTGCTTACAGGCTAGAAGTTGGCTTGTAGGGCAATTGTGGCTTCCCAATAATCTGTGTTGCTTAAAGGCCGCTAGACACTTTTCAGAAAGCTGGACCGATCAGAAATACCTTAAAACTTCCTCTATTCTACTCAGTCTCTGCCACATGCCTAAGGTACCATAACTAGCTCTTGAAGTTCAGTGATTCATCTTTCACCCACAGATCATCCACCGCCTGCCGATGCCCAACATGAATGATGAGCTCCACCATTTTGGTTGGAATGCCTGCAGCAGTTGCTATGGCGACCCCAAAAAGAAACGGGACCGCCTGGTTTTGCTTAGCTTGATCTCGTCACGGATTTACATTGTCGACGTGGGGATGGATCCACGGGCTCCCAAACTGCACAAGGTGCGTATGCTCCACCTGGTAAATGTAACCTTTGTTATTGCAGTAGGTCAGGTCATATAACTCTTTGATATGGCCGGGGCTTTACAGCCGGCCCTGAAATGGAAGATTATTGCTTTCAGTCATTGACCACACAAGCTGAAAGGCTAAAAGAGAGATAGTTGGATGCAAGAGAATAAGATTGTTTACCAAGCCAAAGACTGTATCCCCTTATTGAACAGGCAAACATATAACCACTCACAGTGGTATATGGCGTATAACTAGCTACAATTGCACACACCCAGATCAAGGGAAACACATAAACAATATCGAATGGCATATGCATGTAAATTCAAAGTGTAATGCATCATGCATGATCTATAAAACTACAAGCCTTAATAAAAACAACAGAACAACCAGAGAAGTAGACCCAGCCAATCAGAGTGATCTGACGTCTGCAGCCATCTTTTAATGGAACACAACTTTAATAAAGCAACAGAACAACTCGAACGGCATACAAAGCCACCCCAAGTGGCCGGTGAGGTGCAACCTTTGATAAAGATGTATGCCTTAGCAAAACAATGGAACACTACACACTTCACCTTACATTAGCCACCCCACAGGTGATAATGTGATCCTGCATATCATTGTGTAAGACAGAAACATATCTATATGTAGCCAGCCAGGCAACAGGACAACCTACTACCACCCTCAGAGCTAAGGACCCAGCTGAATTCCACATTAGTCTCCTGCTGAAGAGTGACTAACGTGCTCAATAGCCTGCCAGTGTGTAGATGCTCCCTAGTGGTGCACAAGAAGTCCACAGTCCAAAGCCCTGCAGCATATGCACATCTGCACAAAATAATACTACTCAAAAAGAGCATGCAACAATGCAGGCCTCTGAGACAGTTTTTAGAATGTTTTCTTTTCTTCTTTTGACACCTTCAATGAGATTAACATCAAAAGAAACATACTAAAAACTGCCCAAAGCAGCATAAAAAATTACTGCTTGCAGTCCTTGTACATTTCAGCAGGATGATAACATAAAGAATAACTACTTGCTGGGTTTAGTCTATCATAGCTCCCTGAGCATAGTCCTGCGTCTGTGTCTACATTTATCAATATGGCCGCACACACCTTCCTCTAAGTCCATTACCAAGATTAGGTCCACAATCCACAACTATGCTGAACTGTCCCGCTGCTCATTTAATTTCAAAGTTTTTTTTATTATTTTCCAAGTAGCAGAGCACAAGTACATCTTAATAAATTAGAAATGTGTGATGCATTCATAATAAGTTCATATGAAAGAAAAATCCAAAGAATAAAATCCCATTGAGAAGAATATACTTTACAAGAGCTGTTAACTAGTTCTAGCTGTTAAAACCAGGATACATCTGCAGTATTATGAAGGCAACAAATTAGCTATTTCCCTTTTTTAGGAAAATTGGGAGGGGAAGTGGGAGATATGAACAAAAGGCATGTGGAAAAAAAACAACTTCTGTTGTTGACCACCTTCAAGGTAATGCGTTAGCCGGGGCAAGATAGAAAAACGGTAATGCAGTTTGGGCAGTGACGTACAGAAAATGTGGTGGTAGTCTAGGAGTGCGCAGGTAGATCTTTGAGGATTTAGAGAAAAATATATAAGTAAATAACTGTAGAATGAATGATCCAAGGAAGTTGGTCAACATCTGTAGAATTACAGAGGCTCTAAAACTGGTTCCTTTTTTACTGAACTTTCATCTGGAACCATTCTTCTTCCTGATGGTTTATCTAAAAGTGTTTCTAGAAAATAGCTTGAATCAGAGACGCCACATTGGCGTATTAAAAGATTCTTCTTCACTAGAAACTATCTGCCCCCACTCTGCGGATGAAATTTCTGAAGCTACCCCAGAAGGTTCTAAGACTCCTTGCTCTTGGTGATTTGTCATCCCTTAGTTCTGCTACTCTTTTCCAGGCTGCCAATGTTAAAAAAGATAGAAAATCAGCTGTAATGCAATATTGATTTCAAATTTTTTTACCTCACCAGATATATTTGTGCTGAACTTATTTGCACCAGCTAATTCAAAGAGTTCTGGATTTCTTAAAATGTTGACAGTGGCCATTGGGAGAAGGGGTTATGCTTGGACACTAAAGTCCTTCAGGAATGAGTTTCTGCAATTTTTATCCATAGGCAATCGAACCTACTGAAGTCTACGTCAAGAGTAACCAGGCGTATCTTCATTCTCTACACTGTCTGGGCAGCGGCGAGGTCATGATCAGCTCCGTGGCAGATCCATCCGGCAAACCCAAAGGTACCGACCACCTGCCCTTAGGGTATTAAGACTGTGACCTGTAGCCTATGTCGGCCAGTACACAGTGTTACCCCAAAAACAGAGATCAGAACTTGACCTAGCATCACCAACCCACATCAAATAACTGAGACACTGTTCATTTGGTGATACTTGAAGTAGAAATTGACTGTGTCAGTCTAGAGTATTAACAGTCCAATTAGGTGGCTACATAGGGCAGGATTCTGAGTGTCTCCCTCTATTGCACTTTAGAAAAAGTGATGCCAATTCTTAGCGTCAAACACACAAAAGGTAATGGGAGGAATGTTTGCAGTAGGAATAGTCCAGCCATGGACTGGAATTCAAGCTGGGAGGACCTGGCCTGGAAGTTCGGTCTGGACTGTTCCTATTGGAGCAGGTATCTAGACTAATTTGCATATGTCTGGGTCCAAGCTGATGTGGCATGGTGGGTAAAGGAAGGATGGTTTGGAATGCTACCCCTAGTAATTACTAGTGGTTAGATACATTGCAAACATTACTTTTTGGGTTTGAGCCAATTCTTAGCAAGAATGCCATATTTTTGAAGGGGCGATGCAGCGGTGTCTAACTGAGCTGCAATATCTTCAAGGGGACCATGTGCTGGCTTCACTGTAAGTCTGCTATATTTCTGATTGGTGATCCTGGCATCCCCCCACTCGAGCTTCTATGTGCCTAATGGGATAGTGTCTGCACACCCCGAGGTGCTCTTAGTCTTATCCTTCAAATGGGACAAAATCAGAAATGATCATTGTGTATGATGCACTCCTAATAGAAATGGGCCCACACTTCCCAGTAGGAGCGATTTACCACGGAGGGAGCAGCACCAGCACTACAGGTCTGAGCACAAACACACTTCATATAACAGTGGAGGCACTCTTCATCCCTCATGTTACATTGCTAATGGGGAATTCTAGCACTTCCCAGTAGGGCTCCTGTACAGAAGCAGTGGTAGTTTTTGTACTATACTGAGCCAAAGCTCCAAAGGGGATGCCAGAGTATCATTGTATTCAAGCTAGCCTGGCTGATAACGGGTAAAACCCTGAAACAGGTCCCAGAATGCTTGTTTCCGGTTCAGGGAAGACCTGGCTTGGCAGTTCGGGCTGGACTGGTCCCATGAGGCACAGGGTCAAGACTGATTTGCATATAGCTGGGTCTGAACTGGGGAGGCGAAGTGAGCTAACAAACGATGATGGATTCAACTCAGATCTATGACTGGGGTGAGTGTCTGAAAAGTTTCAGTGCTCCGTCCATCATCTTATTGTGTTTGCTACTCAAAGGTGCATCCCAGGTCCGGAACTTTCAAAATGGGGGTGACATGGAGGACAGCAGTGTAGAGTGGCTGCGGGAAAAGCCTATTAGTGGCTGGGGAACAAGTATTCGCTACAAATCGCACACGGGGAAGGGAACGGTTTGATGCATAATTTTCCAGATTGTTTGGGGGCGTGGATGCTCTCCTCTTTCAATTGTAAAATATGGCCAATTAGTGAAATTAGTGCATACTTTGCATTTACATTTGCTAAAAACAAGGCTTAGCTTCTAAATGGGTACTTATGGAATAGACCAAATTCTCTATGGTCCAAGCAAGCCTTGCCCTCAACAAAGGTGTTTGGGGTTTACTTTTAATGAAAAGCAAGTTTTGAAACAGAGGCAAAATTGTGCATTTTTAGCATTATTTCACAAAAAATTCAGTACAAAGAGATAAATATTAGAAATTCAAAATTCCTAGATAAAAAATTCATGTGGTCTGTTAATTTTCAAAACATACATAGTACCTTTTTTCACTTATCCAATCCACTTCCTATCCAGTGTCGTAGGAAGGGGGGTGCGGTGGGTGCGGGCTGCCCCAGGTGTCATCACTGAGGGGGGGTGACAAAATGACAAAAATATGTGTTTTAAACATATTTTTGCCATTTTGTCAAGCCGGGGGGGATAAGAAATGTTACGCACGGGATACCACCTGACCTTGCTACGCCACTGTTTCCACCTTTTTTCATTCGGCACATTTCGTGGAAATTGTCAATCTTACTACAGGACTGACTGTCTAGTTTAAAGGCCCAGTGTGAAAAATTAGATTACACAGAACTTAATTTGACAGGCTGTAGAAAGAGGAGGGAGACACATCTTCAGGAGTCTTATAGGTGCACTTGCGTTATATATCCTAGAGCTGCAAGCATCAAAAAGCAGTAATATCAAGAAAAGCCTATTCAATATAGATGAAGAAAAGCACCCACCAGTCATGAAATAGGAAGGGACAGCATGAAGGAAAAAAATCTGCCATTAGGTATCTTAAACATAACAGCAAATGCAACTGTTTTGCCCTCAAGCATCATCTTGTCAATTTAAAAACAGAAGCAGTGTCCCCAATTGTCCCAGAAGAGCATGGCATCTTTATGAAAGACTAGTTTGTCCAAGGATACTCGCTTTGTATTTTTTTTCTAGAAGTTTTATCCCTAAATACCGGTGTTTCAGTTGAGGATACATTTTGTTTCACTTGCATATGTATCAACAATATATGAAAGCAATGTAGGTTATAAGGCAAGTGTTTCCACCACCATCATGCCATTTTTACCGATACTATGCCTAGAATTGCCACCACTAAGCAGGAGGAGGTATTATGCCAGGCATGCAATGCCACACATGCGCACAATATTCCAATAATTGTTCCTAGTTTGCAAAGGTTGGCATTAAACGTGTCCAGTGAGTTCTCTACAGATCCCAAGAATTACCACCATTATACCAGAGCCTGTGTGTTTATTAATGCAGTAACAGTACTCTTTATTAGGCTTCTACACCTTTCATTTGTCAAAAGTTACACTTCACCGTAGGAATGCAAGCTGGTCCTTAATTTGGACAGGGGCAGCATTTCTCACTGTTTTCTACACTCTTAATTGAACTGGGCAGACACTGCTAAGCATGGCTGCTAAACCTTTTCTTAAGCAGTACCGGTGCTTCTCGCGAGAAGAGCTTTTATTGTAAATTCTGAAGATTTGGCACTTTTAAGTGTGACCTTTTTAGTTTTACACAGAAACTCAAGGTAGCCTGGCTTAAGGGAACCAACTCTAGAGGCAAATTCTGTGTATTTAATTTATTTAAAGGCAGGGTCTATAGTTTAATGTCAGTGCATAAAGAGAAGGGGGCATAATGAAATGTTAATGAATGCACTGATATACTGATTAACAGCCTTTAATTAGGTTCTGCTATGTCCTAGCAGCATGGCAGGACCACTAGCAGAAAGAGATGCCATGCCAATCAACGGCAAAGATGGACACCATCTTTGATATGTTGATCTCAGCATACAAATGTAGCTAAGTCAATTTATCCAAAGTGTTAAATAAGTTCTAAATCTTGCAGTTTTTATAAAATAAAGAGTTTATCCGCTTGCTTTTCCTGATTCACCATTAAACTGCTGTTTACAGATGGCAACAGTTAACATCTATTGGCAATTGCCAAAGAGATTTAAATATGAATTTAAAGAAAGAGGAATGCTGGGTAGATAGTAATGAAATGGAAGGTTGTTAAAACATGCGAACGGTCAAATCAGTGAATTCTAATTTGAGGAATATTTCTGAAGTCTGGAAATGTGGCATCATCATGTGGTGAGATGTTTTTTCTCAAAAGTGGCCCTCCACTCAGGTACACTGAATTTTCAACCAGAGTTCATGGCCACCGCTGGCCCTCTCTGTTTGTCCTCTACAGGTGGGTTTGTGTTACTAGACGGTGAGACCTTCGAGGTGAAGGGGGCCTGGGAGAAGGAAGGCCACGCTGCGCCCTTCGGCTACGATTTCTGGTACCAGCCCCGCCACAACGTCATGGTCAGCAGCGAATGGGGAATTAGCAAATACATGTTTGATGGCTACAAGGAAGAAGATGTAAAGGAGGGTAAGAGACATCGCTCCCTGGAGCCTATTGAAAATGTGTGCTGTCTGTTGACCGTGTTTACAGTATACAGCACAACCTGATTTGGTCATCACTACCATAATAATAATAGGTTTTACTATTACTCACACCAGTGGTGCTCAATTCATCACCAGATGGACAAAATGTTGAGTCGGTCCACCTGGGATGCGTATCTCTGAACTAAGGGGTACTCACAGATCTCTCCAAAGGTTTATCAACCCTATGATCTAAGTGGAGCATGTAAATTTCACAGAACTTTTCTTTTCCAAGGGTCTATAGCAATAGAAATGTTTTCTATATTAGAGTAAAATGTCCCATTAGACCCACTCACTTGAATGTTTACATAAAACCAGATGCTATTTTGACCCATCACTTAAAGGAGGGATAATGCGTATAATATAAATCTGTTATAGGGACATTTTGAAATACAAAATTTACAGGTAAGTAACTTGTTCCTTTCTGGTTCATTGTTACCGATTATTAAGAGGGTTTCACATCAAACGAAATGTGCACTTAAACTGGATTGGTTACGGGGAAATTGGTTTATGAGATAACTGGATTGGCTTATGGGGTAAATGGGTAAGGTCCTGTCTGGCAGGTCCCGCCTAAAGACCGGTGGGGCTTGAGCAGAGCCAGACACCTCTGTGTCTCACTGTATTATGCCCTTTTCTTCTCTTTCACTCTGGTTGTCTCTCACATCGCTCACACTCTATCTTCCTGCTCCTGCATCCTCATTGGTGCACATAGCTGTAAATTGTAGGTATTAATGGCTTATCGACTCCTTGTGTGTTTTATGTTAGGACAGTGTATCAGGTTCCCCCTTTTCGTGGGAGGTGGTTTGCGAAATGAATTGTGCCCCGGTTGAGAAACGCCTATAGGATTACAAATTAACAACAAGGGTCTCACCCAGTATGCTTCCTTGTCGATGATCCATCCAATAGGAGAACATAGGTATCCCAGCCAAACACCTACGATGACTACAACGCATCCAAAACGCCTCCGCCCGACTGATCATCAACGTCCCCGCCGCAGTCACATCACCCCCTACCTGAGAGACATACACTGGCTCCCCGTCAACAAGAGGATCACCTTCAAGCTCTTCACCCACGCACACAAAGCCCTCCACAACACTGGACCAGCCTACCTGAACAGCAGACTCAGCTTCTACACCCCCACCCGCCAGCTCCGCTCCGCCAGCCTCACCCTTGCTGCAGCCCCCCCCCAACCAACGGATTACCTCCGGTGGCAGATCCTTCTCCTACCTCGCCGCCAAGACCTGGAACAACCTCCCTACCCACCTACGGCAGACCCAAGACCTACTTGACTTCAGAAGACTCCTCAAGACCTGGCTCTTTGAGCAGTAGCGGCACCCCCCTCCCCTCAGCGCCTTGAGACCCTCACAGGTGAGTAGCGCGCTTTACAAGTACTCTAATTGATTGATTGATAGGTGTGCTCATTTTCACATCTGGCTTCCTGCTCGCAGATATTTGGATGGTTGTCATTTCAATTGCCAATCATGAATAGGCACTCGTCAAAAATGTCACTTTGAGATGGTATAATGAAGAAAGCCTTGTCCTTCTAGGGGTGTTTGGTGAAATTCTCTTGTTAGAAAGTTAGAAAATATTGTAATAAAATGGAGCAAATTTCAGCACAGTTTAATAAATTAACAGGCAGTCCAAGAAATATGAATTTGCAGGTTGAGAATATTGCATACCAATAGTTTTAGAGAAATTTTTCTTTAGTGTTATTACCAGTAAACTATCTCTTTGGGTACTCCATGAGTGTTATCAGTAGTTGGAAAGCAACAACATGTATTTACATTTCTTGACTATGCAGTGATGTGGCCACTTGCATTGAATCATGGCAACATGCACACTGGTCTCAGCAACATTCACTCAAACTTTTCTATGCAAATTAATGATGCATACAACAATCTTCAACTTTACCATGTGCTCCCCTAACCTAAATACTCATTTCAGAAAGAAAGACGGGGTGCATAAGCCAGTCACTTTCCTAAAATGTACCAGCAATCAGCATTTGTGAGAGTGCTGTAGTGTGTTGGCCACTTGTTCCCCGCAACAGTAACTAACACTATTGTCTCACCCTAGACAGTTGTCAACTCCATTGACCCATCTACTCTGTTTTCAGAACTTCACAGCGGCTCTTCTTGTTTTGAGGTCCATCTTGAATAGAGACACACCATACAATAGTCATGTTTTATGCATATATCTGGATATTTCACTTAGTTAAACATCCCAGTTCCCTTCTGTAAGCTCAAAAATGCACAGATGTAAGAACAACTAATACATTATGAATTGATTTGAAGGTTGGCTAATAAAGCAGCACTAGTTTTACACTGATATATAAATCTTTCGTCATTCTTGGAAAAAACACCTTCAAATTTTGCACAATTGGGTAGTTAATGTGCCTAGTACTGGATGTGAGAGCACCTTTCCTATACTACCTATTTTCTATCTCATTGACACCGCCAATCCATTTATGGAACCTGCCAAACTAAACCTGAACCCTGGAGAGCCATTTATCAAGATTTCGTTTACATAGTCGATGCAAGAGGTGGGAGGGGTGTTCCTGACACGTTTCGCTTTTCTTAGAGCTCGTCCGAATAGCATACCTTTGACCAGACACATCTCTTTGAACACATAGTATAGCTCCAAACATGTCTTAGCAAGCTTGAAGTTCCCCTCAAAATATGCAAAACATCAGTAGGGAATCATGGGTAGTTTCCAGTCTGTAGGAGGAAAGCTCCTTCTGTATGTGGAAGTCATCTAAAACCCAACTGGCACTCTATATCTGCTGGCCCTAAATGTTGGATGTTTTTACCAACTTTTAAAACATAGGATAATCCCAATGCGATCCACTCCAATCTAGAAAAGTGTCAAAACCTTTTGACTTTTTTTTTAACGGATTAGCAAGTGCTAGCCATCCGGATCTAAAAAATGACAAGCATTGCACCATTCTAGGCACACTATAACAGCTTTGGATTGGTAAAATGCCACTGAAGCCAACCTGGAATACATAAAGACGTTGTCTGGTACTTGTGTTTCACTCTTGTTATCGCTCATACCAAAAGCAAAGTCTTCGGGTAAAATGCATGGAAAAAGTAAGAGGAAGACACAACACTCCTGCCTTTTTACCACATAATAAATACATAGGAACAGCAAATAATGTGCTCTGATGAAGGGCTAAAAACTGTTCGGCACCGATGAAGGACCATCACACAGCTAGAGTGCTCCACTAGTAACCGAGAACTGCCAGAGGAACCGGAATTTGGAATAGGAGAGTGTAGTTATGCTCTTCGTGTGGGCAATGCACTTTGTTGGGTGCTGAGCTTAGAGAAGTGGAGCAGTGACCACTTCAGTTGTCCAAATAATAGGGGGAATCATGATGTGGTCTGGTTGGCTAAGGTAAGCAGCATCTGATCCTGTGATGGGCCAACTGGTCCAAGCGTTGTCCCTGTTTATTCCAGAACCAGATGTGGTACCCTGCCACTAAGGAGAGAATTACCATTGATGCATTTCAATATCATGCAGCAACATACAATTATGGCATAATCAGCATCTCCTGTATGGAGAAGTGTGGCTCAGGGGTTAGAGGCGGCAGACCCGGAAGCTGAGATCAGCCCTGGACCAGGGTTCAATTCCCCGCCTCGGCAGGTCTTGGGCTAAAAATTCCACGGACTCGATAATTCTCGTTCCGGTGCCTTCTCGACTCACGGGTTCACACTCTGCGACTCTGGGCAATAGCTTGCTTAATCTCCACAACAGCCCCTCGCGGCGGGATGTCTGGCTTTCACCTTGTGGATACCCTGCCGGGGTTATCTCACAGGGGAATACCAGGACGGGTTCCCTAAGCAAGCGCCAGGAAACCCACTGCGGGTAGCTGTGCGCTATATAAGCTCAAATACATTTACATTACATTTACATCACTATGAAAGGATCATCATGCTGTTAAGGTTTCACTAGACCTCTCATAAATATTCAATGGGAACCACCGCATAAATAGCACTCAGCTTCTCTAAAGAATACGATCAAAGATAAGGTGACCATCAAACTTGGTGTAACCCACAAAATCGGCTAAGTCTTGAAAACGCCTCACACCAGCGTGCAGAGTACGGGGCAAAACAAGTGTTGGCCGCGAAACTACAGGACTAGAAGCTTTGACAACGGACAAAGACTGTTCTAGCACAAGATTACATGTCCTTAGCTTGGACTGAAAAACCTTTTTTACAAGGAACAGCTATATTCAATTTTGTTGCATGACTCTAAATCTTGCTCTTTGTAACCTGGATCTGGGTGGTGACGATGCTGGGATGGGAGTTTCTGGTCAAGAAGCATTCCTGAGTTGAGAGCACTGACACTGCGGGTTGCTTTGTGTTTAGAGTCATGGTGTGAGATGGTGGGGGAAACAGACTTTACAATGAGGTTTTTACCACGTTGTTCCTGTACTACACATTTTTTACCACATATGTTTTTAAAACGTATATGCTTTTATAACATATGCCTTTACCATGTATTGAAGGTAAGTTTGAGGGTCTGGGGGGTCTCTCCCCACAAATAACATGTTTATATATATAAACATATATATATAAACAATGTGTGTTAAAGGTATACGTTGTAAAATCATATGCGATTTTTAAAAATGCAGGGTAAAAAATGTGTGGTAAAGGCATACAGAGTATTTCACTGCATTGTTCTGTCATGCAACAGATGGTGGTTGTGGTGTGAGAGACTCATCTCCCCTTGTTCCCTCCCCCCTTGAATTCTGTTTCCCTTCTCTATAATGTGTCACTGATTTGCTGTTGTGGACTTGGCTCGTGGACTCGTCTTAAATGTTTTTTTTGTTTTTGGTTGACAATTTGATCCTCCGCACAAGCTCTATACACAATTGAAACTTCAATTTAACAAAAAGTGTAAAAAAAAAACAGAAATGAAGTTAGATATTTTTTGTTCTTTTTTTCTCTGTTAATCCAACACTGCCCAGCCAACACGTGTTTCGTCGCTTGGGGAACACCCCACAACTTCTTCAGGGCTGTAGGGCTCTTTAAATCCTGAATTCAAGTCCTCTCTGCCGGTTATACTTCTGACCTGGCTGGTCAATAAATCCAAACTGAGCTATGATTCCAACTATCAGTAGTATTGATGAGTCCAACCTTATCAGACAACTGGATCGCAAATCACGAGTGCGGTGACTTGTCCAGGTGCTCCGAGTAAGTTGAAGTTTAAAAGTAGCAATCTCATCAGCGAGTAGGCCTTCTTGGAGTAAGTGTTGGCTCTGGAATGTCGTATTTTGAACCGGAATGTTTTTTGGTTGCTTTTAAAACTTCATTCAAAAGAGGTTTTTTTTAAATATAGCATTTAAACATGTGATTTGTTTCTAGTATGTGTAGTAATAACTGTAGTTTGTACAGTTCTCACTAAGCCTCTGGTGGTTGAATCCCATTTATCCAATGCTTTACATTTATTGGCTGTTGAGGGCCTTACCGTGAAAATATGGATATATACCAATTTGAGACCTCCTGCTTTGAAACAGATTAAAGCGATAAAGGGGGAGAGCTGGACTGTACTTGTACGTCTCACTGCTGGAGGAGATTTAATCTAAATCAAATTCTATTAAGTGGGGAGCCGCGCAATCCGTGCATTGCTGGGAGCAGGTCCACCCTCGGAAGGCACCACTGTAATAAACTCCTTCTTTCAGGATACTGTTGAAAGGCTAAGCATAGGGCCAGGACAATGATTGGATGTCTGGTACACTACAGCGTACTGCTGGGGACGAGCACTGCCTGACCGTGCCTGTTTGGGGATGAATTCACAGAGGCATTTTCAGCCAAACATGTCGCCATTTATGCTTGTAGGAACTCACAAAAAGATGCACGACAGTCAAATATGGTTTTACTACTGAGGATTTCTCTGCCATGCACACAAAGAAACCCACTGTAGGAGATCCCACGCAAGGCTTGAAAAGTAGGAAGAACTTAGCTTCGACATATGTGGGTATTCAGAAACTGAAATATGGCGCATTCCCACCCTGCAAATGATCAGAGATGTACACCATGATTTCTAGAATGAAGGGAATGGATAATGGATTAGAAAAGATTGGAAAAAAAAGTTTTGGGGGGTTGTAGATATTTGCCTTTAATTTTATACATTTCTTTGTGATTCAGACCCCGAGTATTGAAAACAGGAAACTCCTTTTAGTGGGTGGGAACCATACAGCAAACTAGTGTCTCCTTTTTGGATGTAAATATTATAAGAGATAAGAAGGTGTAAGTATTTAAGTCAGTGCTATTCCAAAGGTTACGGAAACATCAATGCTCTACATGGGCCAGTGCTAACCAGTTAAATGTATTCCAATCTTCCAAAAAGTGATGCTAACCAGAGGTATCCTATGTAGGTAGGTATGGACACAGCATTCATGTCTGGGATTGGAACAAGCACACCCGGATTCAGACTCTCGACCTGGGCGAAGACGGATCCATCCCAATGGAAGTCAAATTCCTTCATAACCCTGATGCAGCGGAGGGGTTCGTTGGGTGCTCCAGGGGCAGCTCCGTCTTCCGCTTCTACAAGACCCAGGTATGCCGTACAGTTATTAGTCTTTCTTCTATGTCTGTAGTACTGTAAGAGTTAAACGGAAAGTTACAGGATTACTAAGCTTTTCATCTCTGGATTTAAGACCAGCAGGTGCTTTTAATGGAATGGCAGAAAAATATGAGCACTCAACAAAAGGTATCCTTCTAATTATATTGCCACAGATTTGCTTGCTCTGCATGGAAACAGCAACTGTTTTTTTGTTGTTAGACCATCACCCACTCTACTAGTGGCATGCTTCATCATCCCTCCCTTGTAGTGTAGTTCCTATTTTCCCAATAGGCCCTGCTCATTGGAATAACATAAACAGTAGTATCGACGTAGAAGTGCGGATCTTCCAGGCCTCTACTGACTATGCTAAACTTAATTGGGTTTGTTACCAACTAGCTCAGAGGTCACTGGAAACTCTCTTGACTGAATAGGAAGTGATCAGCTTCCCTGGCACAGCCAAGAAGGGATTCAGTTTTCCAACAACCGTGCAACATGACAACTTTGCTCCTCAGATCAAGAGTCAATCTCTAGGGTCGTGTGAAACAATAGACAGTTATTTTACTCAGTCAGTGGTTGTGCAGTTTACTTTCACAATATGTAGAGAATAGAGAGACGGGCGTTTTCAATAAAAGGTAACATTTATTGAACAGTCTTTCTTCTCGTACAAGAGAAATGAATTGCCACAATTGCAAGACTTGTTATTATAAAAAGTACGTACAGTAAGATGAGTATTGCGAAATAATACTGTAAAAGCATTGATATGGTTTCTTAGCCATACAATGGTTTAAAATGAATAAAACATATATACATTCATATATACATTAGGCTAAAATACTCAACTGGTGCTTCTAACTACGCCTACCCCAGTGTACCTGACCTAAGCCTAATACTTGGGAGGGGAGTAAGTAAGTAGCTTTAAGTTAAGTTGGTTTTGCCAAGGTTTGCTTCAGGAATTCTCTCTAAGGGTTTAGTCAACACCATACCTCTGGAATAGAATGATGGAGGTCTGGTATCTCCTTCAGGGGGTCGATATCCCAGTCACCCGCAAGGGTAGACTAGAAACGCCGGAGCTGGATTTCTCTGCAGGAGAAAGGACAGCGTCTCTCTCAGCGCGTCAAGGAGGAGGAGTAGGGGCAGCGTCCGCGGGCAGCTTGCATCTGCTGGGCACTTGCAGGGGGACGGCTGTTCAGCTCCTAAGTTCACCACACCATCGTTCGCTAGTTAGCAGCGATAGCAGTAGCGATAGCAGCTATGGTATCATCAGCATGACAGCTACTTCAGCAGCAGCGAGTCAGCTAGCAGCATCAGCGAAACAGCAGCAACATCAGCGTTTGCTTAAGGCAACGTTGGTAATATTTATACCTGAAAGGTGCCTTGTTTGACGTACGTTTTTGGGCATAAGACGTCAATAAAAATGTCACTAGGAAGTGATCGTCTATCAGTGCTCATTAGAGTTCTATTACTAATCAAAACACAGCAAGCGGGGATTTCCAGGTTGCTGAGTTTTTATCTTGTTGAAGAACTCGGAGTGTTAATCTAGGAATCTCAGATAGTAACTTCTGCTATGTCATTGCACTAATTGGTTGCAAAGGAAGTGGCAGAGAAAGCGATTCTGAAATGTGGCTCTGTTCGTGTGAGGCCAGAGACGAGTTTCTGAATATTGCACTTGAACGGTTATGCCAATATAGGGAATAAATGGATTTATAGCCGAATAGGGGCATACAGTCACAGTATCGATCAGGGTCCTAGTTTAGAACGCGACACCCACTCCACGAATTTATGTCCATCAAATTACTAAAACTAGAGCAATAAGATGCATGTGTAACATTGCCCACCCCAAAATACATATATGCATTTGAAATAGGTGTAGTTGTAATACGTGAAAAATTAGGTACTGTACGTTTTTGAAGCATAGAAATCATTCAAAAATTATAGCATATGAAATCAATGAACGATTATGCAAAAAGAATTACACATGAAATATCTCTGAATACAGAAGAAGGGCGAGACAATTTCATCACATATAAATGTATTGCAGTAAAATGTGCTAGAGGCTGGTGTAAAGTTATTATGTCTCTAGATATATTTAGAAATAGAAGTTGAAGCTTCTGTTCTCTATGAATAGTTTTACTTTAAGCAAAGAATTTTTCGTGCCAAAAAAGGGGTGAATATTAAAAAATGTTCAATTCAAAAGAATTAATGCCTGAACGGGAAAAATAGAGTTCCAACGCTTTTAGCAGTTTTTGTTGTTCAAAACTGAAGGCCGAATTCAGAGTTCATGGGAACGCTGTGTGTCGGAATGCTTCTCTAAAGTTATTGTTTCTGTTCGGGTGAGAACATCATATCAGACAGGCTCTCAAAGAATTGGTCTACAAAATCAGGTGACAGTTCGACCAAATTCGATAGTGCTGTAACTTGGCAGGTGTGAGAATGATTGCTGTCATCAAAGTCGGGATCAGCAATGCTCACAGAGGGTCGTACCTGGGTGATGTTGCTTTTGTCACTTGCTCCACTGTTACCACCTAGTCGTAGCACAGGAGTCTCAACGAATGCCGTCATCAGGATTGGTAGCCGCTGGGGACAACACAATGCGTGAGCCGTTATCGGACTTAGCAAAGTATCGATATCCATTGGTACTGCTGATGGAAGTGAAAGACAGATGTCCAACACGCACTCATTTCCGCATAGCATACATCGTAGTACAGGTAAGATGCAATTTTGCCATATCGGTCTGAATGAAAGGAACCAGGTCATGTTTAGATCTCTCAGCCTGGCCAATCCAAGGACTCTAGTTATTCTGTCCCGGTAGCGCACTGCTAGGATTGTTTCTTCCATTCCCATAGGAGTCATGTCTGAGCTGTGGCTTGCCATAACGAAGCAGGAGGGTCAAAAATAAAATCCCTGCTACAAGTCCCAAAAATAGGGGTATGCCGCCAAAAACAAAGTGGACAAAATTTGGAACGATTCCCAGAATTGCTTGAAATGGTGTTAGCAGTCCCGTAAAAATCGTCTTAAATATGCCTGGGATGCCTGTGGCACTAGACATGTTAAGGAGTTGGCTCAACATTTCTACGAAATGCACGGGGCAATTTGTTGATAAAAGGTCATGAACCTCCGTAGCTGTCCTTGCAACTAGGAGATCATACGTCTCTTTTGATGACGTGATGGGCACTGTTGTCTGCAAAAGCACAGACTTCATTTTGCTTAAAGTATCAATTCGTATAGAATAGAGATTCAGACGAGGCTAGATGGGAGTCTCTATGTCTCCAGGCCCGCTCGGGAACAATGCTTGCATACAGCATTTGACCATGGAAGTTACGCTTACGAGATAACTTTTCCCTGGAACAAGGCCACAACATCTGTGATCCGTTCTTAGAATGTAACTCCCATTCGCGAGTTGCATAAAGAAGGGCTCTATCTGCGTTGCAGGTGTGACAAGCTGGTGGCATGAAAGGTTGTTAGAATTACCTTCACAGGCTCCGTGTAAATTAATACCCTGACACAAAAGTATACCGCTTAGTGAATGTTTACAGTTTTCACCACTAAGAAATACATTTTTGTCGCTGTCACTATAGCATGAATGTGTGTATGGTAATTTCCATGCTGATTTCACATATCCTTTACCCAATCGTTCATACTGGCCAGTAGGTATGTATTCAAGGCACTTTTTAAATCGGAAAGTTGTTATCAGAATAGTGATAATTCCGTGTATTATCCATTCAATGACAGGACTTTCTGACATTGTCAATGGTAATCTCTCAAGTTTTTCGATGCTCAGGATTGTATAGTCTGCTCCTTTCTGTGCCAAGCTGATTTGTAAGGTTAAAAATGGAAAACATTGACGTTGTGTTGATTAAACGCCAAGGCACATAGCCTGAACGAAGATTTTGCAGCGTCCAGCCTAATTGTACAATAGAACGTAATTGCGACTGGCCATGCTGTAACATTAGCAAGTCTCTGTCTATTATGTCAAAAGCAGAGGATACAATATTGTCCAACAAATATATTCTGGAGGACAGAGTCATTAACCCATTGTCCACTACAGAAAGTGATTTTTCCAAATGAATACGATCAATTTCTCGTATTTTTTCTGCTGTTTCAATTTGTGTGACTTTCCAAGCCTCGTTGTACGCAGCATAGATGCTGGCCGCTATGAAACGCTTTTGACGCTGTTTGCTTGGTCCCATAATAAAATCGCGCAAATCAGCACCCTCTTTAAGTAAAGACAAGTGTTGCTTAATTTCAGCCAGTGTGGATGATCCTAGCCATTCTAGGCAGAGTTTCCCTACACTGTATGTTGTTACTATCCCTGGATGTTGTCTCTGGGAGTATCTAGGGTCTTGTCTGGTCATTTTTAACCCCTGTGTTTTATTCAGGAATCTATCTTGACAGTTGTTTGTGTCAGTAGGCCAGATTAACCACTTTTTCCAATCAGGATGTGTTCTGTTAAAATGTAAAATTTTAGTTACGTCTATCTCAATATCTGTCGTTGCATTCTCAGGTATTGGCTTTGGAATAGACGGTTTGTTTAGGTCTTTGATCTTAGCTAGGCCAAGACAGGATGTTTGGTGAATTGTGTCATTTAAAAACATCATTTGTTCTGGTATCATGCAGGTTCTGAATAGTGCTTCTAGGCCTTGCACCTGCCAATCTTTCGTACCCCAAATGGTTTTTGTTTCAATGTTATTTTTCCAATAATCAAAACCAAATGTCATCATTTTTTCATAAAATCCTTCTGAATATATTAATTTAGTGTTTGTCAGCATTGTTTTCATTCCTGTTTTATCTAACAGTTTGTAATAAAACGTTTCTGCATCACTGGTGTTAAACCCTGAGAAGTACTTGAATTTCTCAAAGAATGTTTTAGAACTGCTTTTAGGTGGTGTAGCACAATGTTCCCATTGATTATATTTAAAAACATTTCTAGGCTGTGCAGATTTATGAAAATAATGATCGCCATAATGTGTATAACAGAACAACTGTTCATAACTAGACAAACCTTGTAAATAATCATGTTCTGTGAATCTAGCTGACATTACTAAATCAGACATCATGTTATTAATACTGTCAAAGTCCCAATCATCAGAGAATGTACTAGGTTTTACAAAGTCACTTAAGGAAACCTTCAGTTGATGAGGATACTTCAGGATCTCGACCGGACCATAGATCTCATAGTCAGTTTTCTCCCATACTACCCCACCGGGTATTGGAATGGCTGTGACATTTACTGTTGACAGTTCTCTTTTCTTCACGTGGGATGATCTGTGTGGTTTGAGGACTAGGTTGATGTTCTGACTTGCTGTGTCCATTCAATTGTAATAAACTTTCCTAAAATTAAAACTAAAATTAGGCATAGTAGGAGTATGAGTACCCCTGCAATAATCCAATGTTCAATCAACGGTGTATCCAGATATAATTCTTTGATTAGTTGAAGGAGTTCTGTTGTATTTTCTTTAAAAGTCTTTTTTATTTCTGGCATCACTTCGGGGTTACTTTGATCCTCGGAAAAGTTGTCGAAGTTGATGAAATAACCAGAGGCAGTTCTGTCAATTGTTGGGATTGTTCTTTCAATCTGTCTTTCGGTAGCACTTTCTGATGCCACATTATTGTAGACTGGTGTTTCCCGACGAACTGTTTCCATCTGTGTCTCAAGAGGCACGAGTTCCATGACATTATTGCATAGTCCTTCTCTGTGCACTGCAGGCTGATCGAATGTGATTAGTCTTTCAGTTTGAACCTCTTGGATTGTTGCAAGTTTGGGTATTCTGTTGTTTCTTGGGAGTCCACAGGGCCTACTGTTGATTATAGACCACATGCTTCTGGTTTCACCAGGTCGATAGATACAACTCTGTTCTCCTTTTTACCAGCAAGGGGCGGTAGTACTACTGATCTTGTTCCGGTGACTGCCAAGACAGGTACTGCTTTTCTGTAAGAAGGCCCAAATTCCTTCTTCACTGCGATTTTTTCTCTGACTAGACCCCCACTCTTTGGAATCCAGACAGGCCTTGCTGGGGCTGTTGCTTGTGGTGCCTCGCCAGTGGTATCTGGCTGTTGCTTTAACTTTATGTTGCGTAAGGATTTTCTTGTTTCAGATTCCGAACAATAGTTCGTATGGGCTGAAACCTTTTAGAGAATTTCTTGGCAAATTGTTAAGACTGGTCTGGACACTTATTAGATGTTTGACCCACCCAGCGCCTGAACCTAATACCTTCGCTGTTATAGATCGCTTTGTGTCTCGGTTTTTTCTTTCTACCACACTATTCCCTTCGGGGTGTGACGGACAAGAATACCGCAACCCAATTCCCATGCTGGCCATGGCCTCCTTATAAGCTCGAGAGCTGAAAGCAGGACCCTGGTCAGAATGGAACGTGGCAATTGCGTATGTGCCGATAAAGACTTGCAGATCTTTTATAACCGTTCTGGCGTCAGCCGAGCGCTGGAGGCCACATTTTTTAAGTGTGTTTAGCCTTAATGATTAATAGGATGCAGGATGGGGTGTAGACAGCGTTGCGCTGGTTCTAATTGGTAGCCTGTAGCATAGTTCACTACTGCGATCCCTGTTGCAGTTTTCACAGTTGTTTGCATATATTTGGTGTTGTACACTCATTCCCGGCCACCAGTATACTGATTGTAATTCAGTCAGGGATTCCTTGATCTTTCTGTGCCTAGGACCCAAACCCATGTGTGCGTCTGCTATTAAAAATATTCTCCTGTTCGTGTTTGGAATTACCCTATCCCCACTCCAGGGATTCGAGCAAAAGGAACGGAGTTTGCATCGATTACGTATGCATAATTGAGTGGATAGTTCACGGGTAGTGCTGCACAGTCGCCTTTTACGGTCATTTTTACTGCCAGCATGGTTTCCCGTCTATGTATTTTTCTGTACACTTTTTTGTGGCTACGGAAGCCAGTTTAGTTGCTTCCGCTGTGGCTGTATTAGCCAATGAATTCCCTGCAACTGAACAACATCACGTTGAAGACTCTGTGCGTGTATCACGTGAGTCTTTTGTAGTTCTTTCTGTAAAAGAGCTACCTGTTTCCAAAGCAATTTATGCTTTATTGTGGCACATGTGTCATCTTTGTAATCCTTTTCAATCCAGCTCTGCAGTTTATTATTGTAAGAGTTGACGCATAAATGAGAATCGCACACGATTAGTGTGGGGAATTCACGTTCTGCATTTTCGAGCGCCATCTTTAAACATCTGATTTCAGCTCTCTGAGCCGAACAGTTTCTTACTGATTCAGTTTTTGTTACTTCCGGTCTGAATTTACCCCACAGCCAACGACCTTTAACAATCGCACAGGCTGCATCGTAGGAATTGCTCTCTACGTTGAAATGCTGTACAAATCTATCTGTATAGATTATACAGGCGTACTGTGGGAGAGGCAGAAGTTCGATTGGTAGAGGATATTCTTCTTCATATTCTAAATCATTCAGTTCTTCGAATTGCGGGGCAAAATAGTAATTCACATCTTCCTCTCCTAGAGAATCTATACACTGTATCCATTTCGGATCCAGTGACACTGTAGGCAGGCTTACTGGGCTGAATAGCGCCTCGAAGGCGGATTCCGCTGTGAGGATATTAATCCTTTTACCATGTGCTAATTCTCGTTCATTTGCTAATGCAATTTGTACTACTTTCACATTATTTTCTGTGTGACTGAATGTTTTTTCTACTTGTGTGTACAAGTGAGATTTAATTGAAATTGGTACCTTTTCTCCCTCATTAGAGGTTAGGGACGTGAATCCGCATCTTCCTGGGATGACTCGGATTACAAGATCGCGTGTGTTGTCACGTGTATCTAATTTTGTTTTTGCTAACATGTCTGTTTGCAGTGATCTCAAAATTTCTGTGTGTTTTTGAGTCCAATTGATTTGTTTAAAATCAGGTTTAATTAGTTCGTAGAGAGGTTTAACCCTCTCTGCGTAATTTAGAATGTATGTTCTACCGAAATTCAGGAAACTTAGAATGGATTGTAAATTCTTCAGCGTTTTTGGAGCTTGGAGTACAGCGCACTTCTCTAAGAAGTTGTCCGCTAGGCTTTTTCCTTCACTTGATAATTCGTATCCCAAAAATAATACTGTCAGATGGGCAATTCGAGACTTTTTAAAGTTGAATTTGTAACCCTCTGCTGCGAACCCAAGTATAATGGTGTTCACTCTTTTCAAGTGAGTATCCAAGTCGTCGTCTGTGAGGTAGATATCATCTACGTAAGATAATGCCTCATCATCATATATTTGTAGTAACTCTGTTACTCTAGCTGAGAATAGTCCTGGGCTGTTCTTGAACCCCTGTGGGAGTCGACAGAAATTTTTCTGAGACCCCATTACGGACAAAGCGGTCAAATACCTGCTTTCTGGTGCAATGTTTTGACAAAAGAAACCATTAGATATGTCTAATGTCGTTTTATATTTTTTCCTAACTATGTTGTTCATTAGGGCTGCACTATGCGAGTTTTGTACTGCAAAAGTTTTGCAACATGCATTAAGGTGTCTGTAGTCCAAAACTAGACAATATGAATTGTCTGGCTTGGAGACAGGAAACAAAGGATTGTTCATTTGAGAGGTGCATGTTTCAATCACCCCCTGGTATTCAAGTTGATCTAAAATCTCCCTGACTTGTTTTTTAGCTTCTTGCTTTATGGGATACTGCTGTTGGGCAGTTGGTTCACTTTTTAACTGGATTTTGTGAGGAGGTGAGTCCTCATCCCATCCTACATGATTTTTATATAATGCCGGTGCCTGGGCTACTGCCCATTTCCTTGCATAAGTATATTTTTTGTGAATCGGAATGTGATTTGAGAAGGCAGGCATAATCATTTCTTCGCCACGAGGGCACTCCCTGACAAACTCTGGGGGCCAATCTTTTTCAGCTAACAGAATATCATAGCCTTTTGAGAGTTTATCCCAAAATAGACCCTTTAATTTCCTAGTCTTATCACCCTCTATACGCAATGTTATTTCGTATATTTTATGGGGCTCGCTAAGTCTGGTGTCGGCAGTTTCCACCTGAATGTATTCATTCGTGTCCACTGTCTCCAGATGACTCATCAAGATCTTGCGGGCTATACTGATTTCTGCTGCACTGTCCAACATTGTCTGTGCCCACTCCCCGTTTTTCAACTGTGTCCTCAGTATTCTCGGCATGGTTGATTACTCTAATACTGGCTACCTTCTTTTTTGGAAATTGAGATTTTTTACTCTTTGGACTTGGTGTGCTCTCCTGGGTCTGACCGTCCTCTTCTTTCCGATTTCTGCGAAAAAGATCGAGAGGGACGTGTATCAATACTTTGATATCTATCAGGTTTTTTCAAATTAGCCCTATTTCTAAGGTTATATCTTTTCTCAGAGGGCTCCCTCTGGGGAGACTGGTGTTCTCGAGTCGGAGTTCTTTCCCTCCGTCGAGGAGACCTTCCTCTGGACTGGAAAACTTTTTCCTTGGGAGTGGATTGTTTATTTCCATCCCAGCTCTTTTTAGGAGTGTTTGAATTATTTTTAATAAATAATTTTTCAGGATTTTCGAGCAGTTGGGGCTTTACTGGCTTCCCACCCAAGCTGTCTATACCTAATTCTCCATAGCATTTCTCTATGATTTTGGCAAGTTCAACTGGCTGATCTGTTATATCTGTTTCCTTCAACTTGTGGCGGATCGCCACAGATGCTGCTTCTCCTTTTATGTTGGCTAATAATATAGCCAAGACCTGCTTGAAGTCTTTCAGTAATTTCATACCAAGAGTTAAAGCAGGTTCAGGACCGTATTCATTTTGAATATGTTTTAGCACATCTGGTATTACCGCCATAGACGGAACACCATGTGTTTTTGTGTAAATGGAAGCAAAGACTGTACCCCAAGTGTCACAGTCCTCCACGTGTGGTGCGATTCCCATAGGAAGGCAGATGGTCAAGATTCTGTGTTTCTCAATAGGGGTAGTATCTGGAAACACTGCCTCTATTTGAGTGATTTTTTGTGCTAACCAGAAAGGAATTTGTTCCCGTTTTAGGGGTGTTTTACCAAGACATGACTGTATGTTCTGTGGTGTAATTTTATTAGTGTTCCCCTGATGAGGGGTCAGCTGTGGTACATTAACAGCTGGTTGGACTGTTGCAGTCCGCATTACATATTGGACTAATTGCCTATGTATTTTTATAAGTGTTTTTAGCTGTACTAACACCTCTTCTTTTGACATTTTTGCAATGTCCGGGTGTGGTGTGTAGCTGGCTAGAACCGGCCACGTTGCTCCTGGTCTACCTAGTGGACCGAGCCTGGTAATATGATCATTATGTTTTAGGGCGCCATTAAACCAGAGCAGGTGCTCTTGGAATTTTAGTGGGATTTCAGTCTCCTCGAAAGGAGCGTACTCATCCGGTGGTTTCTCTATTTTGTAATAGTGAAACTCTTTTGTTCAAGCGTTTGCCGCTGGAAAGTTTATCCATGAATAGAATACCTCTGTCTGCCGATATTCGTGTGCCTCTATCACGAAAATTACTCTACCACCCTGTGGTGTTAGTCCCTTTTCTATAATTTTTAACGTTATAGATTTTCGTAAATGTGCCGGGATGATTATTGCATCCGGGTCAGTAGTCCCGTCGGGACCCTGCTGAGTCGCATCTGCTGCGGCCCCAGTGGTTCCGGTTTCTCCTGGCATTGTATAAATGCAAGGCTTGCAGAGTAGGTCTCCAAGGAGACAAAGATTAGGTGCACAATATTTTGGAACACTGTATCCTTCAACGTTGAATAAACCAGAGCTTTACATAGGAATCTCTTCCTACTGAGTTCCGGCGGATTTTAACCTTTCACCCACTCCAGACGTCTATTGGAGTATTTACGGGAGAAAGGGGTCTGTGTGAAAAATGCACGACTGAGTTACTCTAACGTCTTGCGTTAGTTTATCGCCTTACCAAACGTTGGACGCCATGTAGTGTAGTTCCTATTTTCCCAATAGGCCCTGCGCATTGGAATAACATAAACAGTAGTATCGACGTAGAAGTGCGGATCTTCCAGGCCTCCACTGACTATGCTAAACTTAATTGGGTTTGTTACCAGCTAGCTCAGAGGTCACTGGAAACTTTCTTGACTGAATAGGAAGTGATCAGCTTCCCTGGCACAGCCAAGAAGGGATTCAGTTTTCCAACAACCGTGCAACATGACAACTTTGCTCCTCAGATCAAGAGTCAATCTCTAGGGTCGTGTGAAACAATAGACAGTTATTTTACTCAGTCAGTGGTTGTGCAGTTTACTTTCACAATATGTAGAGAATAGAGAGACGGGCGTTTTCAATAAAAGGTAACATTTATTGAACAGTGTTTCTTCTCGTACAAGAGAAATGAATTGCCACAATTGCAAGACTTGTTATAATAAAAAGTACATACAGTAAGATGAGTATTGCGAAATAATACTGTAAAAGCATTGATATGGTTTCTTAGCCATACAATGGTTTAAAATGAATAAAACATATATACATTCATATATACATTAGGCTAAAATACTCAACTGGTGCTTCTAACTACGCCTACCCCAGTGTACCTGACCTAAGCCTAATACTTGGGAGGGGAGTAAGTAAGTAGCTTTAAGTTAAGTTGGTTTTGCCAAGGTTTGCTTCAAGAATTCTCGCTAAGGGTTTAGTCAACACCATACCTCTGGAATAGAATGATGGAGGTCTGGTATCTCCTTCAGGGGGTCGATATCCCAGTCACCCGCAAGGGTAGACTAGAAACACCGGAGCTGGATTTCTCTGCAGGAGAAAGGACAGCGTCTCTCTCAGTGCGTCGAGGAGGAGGAGGAGGGGCAGCGTCCGCGGGCAGCTTGCATCTGCTGGGCTCTTGCAGGGGGACGGCTGTTCAGCTCCTAAGTTCACCACACCATCGTCCGCTAGTTAGCAGCGATGGCAGTAGTGATAGCAGCTATGGTATCATCAGCATGACAGCTACTTCAGCAGCAGCGAGTCAGCTAGCAGCATCAGCGAAACAGCAGCAACATCAGCGTTTGCTTAAGGCAACGTTGGTAATATTTATACCTGAAAGGTGCCTTGTTTGACGTAAGTTTTTGGACATAAGACGTCAATAAAGATGTCACTATCAGTGCTCATTAGAGTTCTATTACTAATCAAAACACAGCAAGCGGGGATTTCCAGGTTGCTGAGTTTTTATCTTGTTGAAGAACTCAGAGTGTTAATCTAGGAATCTCAGATAGTAACTTCTGCTATGTCATTGCACTAATTGGTTGCAAAGGAAGTGGCAGAGAAAGCGATTCTGAAATGTGGCTCTGTTCGTGTGAGGCCAGAGACGAGTTTCTGAATATTGCACTTGAACTGTTATGCCAATATGGGGAATAAATGGATTTATAGCCGAATAGGGGCATAAGGTCACAGTATCGATCAGGGTCCTAGATTAGAACGTGACACCCTCATTGCCTGATCACGTATAATCCCTTGTTGTCTGACCATAGTTTATTTTTGTATATAACTGAGTGGCACAATGCACGACCAAATTCAGGGGAAGGATTATAGCAACTTTCCCTGCCTGGTCTTTGATGGACTTACTATATAGGTAGAAAGAATCAGAGCATATCACCTTCAGGATTAAATAGTGATACAGGATGAGTAAAGTTACACAGAGCCTTTTACCTCTTTGGCAAGATGGACACTAGCAGATTAGTACAGAGATGCATAAAACCATTCACCTCTAGAATTGGGAAAGACTGTGGGTTTGGCCCAATAATACAGAACTTATTACCTCTAGCAATATATAGGCGACTCATCACCCTTTTCCTCTGGCCTCAAGAGCCCGATGGGTCATCACATTGTCACAGGTTTTTAGATTCTGTTGGCACCAATGTTTAGTGCGTTGGCCACAGGATACACAACTCGCTACATTTAGAGCTGGATAGTTGAGAGGATATGAGTTCATAGACTATAACCTCTATAAAGTATAGGCCCAGAGGATAGGCACAGGGTCGCAGGGCATGTCATCTGTGCGGAAGACAGCATCTGAGCGGTCAGAATTTTACATGAAATTTGTAACATCCCTTTCCAGCAGCTGTAAGCTCCTAATGCCAGACTAGCATATATTCTTGGAAGCACAAAGTGAAATCATTTCAAAACACATAGGACAATTACCCCACAGAGTGAAAATTACGAAAGTGCAGAAGTCTTGATTCTTCACCGAGAACTCTCTTCAAACTCAAGACGAATGACTGCTTCACATGCAACAATCACAACATGTCATTTGATGCTGTCCCAAAATGCAGGTTTGAAATCAGCAGTGTTGTCTGCACCCTCTCAGAGATGTGAGATGCCGGCCATGTCTAAAAATAACTAAATTAGTATACATTAACTGTATTTTTGCTAAAGACGTTGTAAAAGACCACTGATGACACATAACTAATCTGTTCTTCACGGAATACATGCACTATTTGAACTGTATATTAAAAAGCACATCATTGATTGTAGACAACCCTCGAAGTGCAAGAAGGCAAGGGCTTAATTCCATGTGCCTTCAGTTTGGTTTATTGAACTTGCACAACCAAATGCACAAAGATCCATTCTCCCTCCCTCTCCAGGGGCACTGTATACAGTCCTCAGTGATTAACCTTTCTTGAGGAACCTCACCTTCACCAGTTCTTCTAACAATACTTCACCCAGCTTAAGGTGCCTCAATATCTCCTGAGCTTCTCCTATTCTTTTCTCAGGTTCAGGAGTCCCCAGCATCAGCTTTTTGTTTAACCTCGCACTGTTGTCCAGATCATCGCCAGGGAAGAGCTGTTCTTACTTTGGTTGGCGAAACAACAGATGATGCAAGTAGTCCCTGTAGCCTTTTCAGATTTTAACTGATTTCCTTTAAAGCGCCTCCTTAGCATTCTTAACTTGAGAAATGTTGTACTGAGTAGCAGCATTTTACGTCACTGCACTGTCAACATTCCTTACTGTCTGTCTCTTTGGGTTTGGCAGAGCTGCAATGTGCCTGTACTGATCCTTCTTGATTTATTTATTTATTTGTTGACATTTCTAAAGCGCAACATTTACCCGTGGGCGTCTTGGCGCTAAACTGCAAATTTTGTCATTGGGATAGCTGGACATCGTTGTGGGAAGGCTACTGCTCAAAGAGCCAAGTCTTTAGTTGTTTGCGAAACTGTATAAGAGAAGGGCTTTGCCTAATATGTCGGGGGAGAGTATTCCACAGTTTCGGGGCAGCCACCAGAAAGCGGCGATCGCCCCAAGAAACTGTTCTGGCCCGTGGAACGGTTAACTGCTGGAGAGTGGCTGATCGGAGCGGTCTACCTGGTTTATAGAGTTGGAGTTGCTCTTTTAGGAAGTATGGACCTTGATCGTTCAGAGCCTTATAAACTATGCATAAGGATTTAAAGTGTATTCTATTCCTGATTGTAAGCCAGTGATATTCCTTTATGACTTTTGATGTGGGCTCAAACTTTGTTTTTCTCGCGAGTAGGCGAGCTGCCGCATTTTGAATGGATTGAAGTTTCCCTATGACTCTTGATTGTGCGTTAAGGAATAATCCGTTACAATAGTCCAAAGTGGACAGGACTAATGAACTAACCAGAGTTTTGATGGCTGTTTCTGGGAGATAAGGACGAATCTTCCTAATCATCTTCAATTTAAAATGGGCTGTGGATGCTGTTTTATTAGCATGGTCCATAAAATTTAGTCCATCATCGAAAATGATGCCCAAATTCCTCACCTTGGCTGTTGGGATTGGGGGAATGCCAAAAGTTTCTGGCCACCAGTTTAATGGCCAACCTGGGAAAAGGGGTCCAAAGATGACCACCTCAGTTTTATCTGAGTTCAGTCTTAAACAATTGCTGGCCATCCATTCTCCTATATCCAACAGTCCTTTATTAAATTGTGTTGCCATTTCAGGTCCATCGCCTTTAATAGCTAGCACCAACTGAGTGTCGTCAGCATAGGAGGTTAGGCTCATCCCGTGTGCTTTGATGACATTAGCAAGGTCCGACACATAGATATTAAAAAGTGTCGGACTGAGGGATGAGCCTTGAGGAACTCCACATGGTAACGATTGTGGTGTCGATTGATAGGGTCCTAAAGTCACTGCTTGGGTTCTATTGGCTAGAAAAGATGCCAGCAGGTCTTTGGCAGAGTGACAAAGGCCGATCTTTTCGACACGGTCGACCAAGATGGCATGGTCGACCGTGTCGAAAGCTGCAGACAAATCCAGCATTACCAGGATCGCTGTACCCCCCTGATCCCTAATTGCCCGTATGTCATCAGCAGCCTTTATCAAGGCTGTTTCTGTCCCATGGTGCTTCCGAAAACCGATTTGTGTGTCATCCAGTATATGATGTTTTTCAATGTGTTCGGATAGCTGGGCATTCATGGCTTTTTCTACTACTTTGGCCACAAAAGGGAGACTCGCAATGGGTCTGTAGTTTTTTAACTCTTGTTTATCAAGGGAGGTTTTTTTTAGTAGGGGTCTCAATAAAGTGTTTTTCAGCGAGTCTGGATAAGTGCCTGAAAGCATAATTGAGTTACAGACTTGGGTAAGTGCTGGAATAATGGACTCCATTACAGGCGGTAGAATTGAAAAAGGGCAGGGATCTAAGGCCGAGCCTTATGTACTTACTTGCTCACTCAGTTACTTTTAAGTCTTCCATTAGGGAAGTAAACAGCATTTAGGATAATACATTTTTTAAAACTGTTACCATGTTACAAACATACACACACAGGTATAAGTGCATAATTTGTCAGTTGTTTTGAACTATTTATAGTCTTAGTGCTACTCGGTTGACCAAAGGATTCTCTCCGGTCTCGTTACCTGAATTTGTAGACAAGGCACTGGAACATTCAATGTAATGGTGTCACAGACACACTATATAGTTGATGAAAATTCCTGCCATCCTTTTAACTATTTTCTGAATTGTTAGCGAAACCCCATAATTTTATTTAAACATTGCGTTTTACATCCTTAGAATCGAAAAAGTGCAGCCAGAAACTAGTTACGGAAACAAATAGTTGTGCCATACGGGGAAATAAATGATTCCATATTAATTATGGGCTCATTGTTTTAATTTTAGGAGGGGTTTTGCTTAGCACAGAACGGCAAAGTAAATTACTTCCAGGCTGTTTTTAGATGAATGAGTAAATGTTAATTATTCTACCTTGAACCCAGCGTATTAAACTGGCTTTGATGTCTTATGATAAAGTGTGACTTCCATGTAATGATGGAATGCATTACTTGGCTTACACACTCTTGCACAATTGATTGAGGAATCTATATGGCTGATTTGGACTTAAATTCCTGTTTAAATCCTTGCGCGAAATATGAGTGTAATAAAATAGAAATACATATATAAATAGGTACTTTCTGCTCCCTGATCCCACAAAAAATAGGGCCAGTTTATTCTGTATCTTAAAGAAGGCAAAAGATGCGATGAAGGAGACAGACAGAAGACTTTCATGCACCTTGAAGAGGAGTTGGTCACTTATTATAACCTTGTGCAAGGTTAAGATGGAAGTAATCTTTTTTTGCTATTATCAGGCAGTGCTAAACTACACATAGGACTTATAAAAAAATTGGTTTACTGATTAATAACAAGTGGATCTTTTTAAAAAAAAGTATTGTTATTGAATATGAACAGTAACAAATCATGTATATATTCAATAGATACTTGGCATATTTCATCATGCGTCACAGTACAATTATGCAATACATTTAGCGCAATTAGAGTGCAACTTACCATCTCCGGTTTGTCCGGTGCATTTCCAATTCTGTTGTTGGGGATACACACAAATCTCCTTGATATACATTCCATTTGCCTCACTTTCTATCCCATTTTCTGGGGCACCCTCTGATTTTGAACACCTCTTTTTCCGCAATCATACATATGGCTGAGATACCCGCCACCCCCTCTCAACACAATCCCCAAGAATTGGGAAACCGGAAACAGTTCTTGAACTTTTGGAAGGCGGGAAGGGAGTTACCCTTCCCGGCCGTATTTATTAAAATATGAAACAAAATAAAACATTAAAATAACAGTTTCATATTATGTACAATTTCATTTCCACATTACGATGTTTGGCTAACCTTAACAGATCTCTAATACAAAGGTTCTCCTAGCCGAACTAACATCCTACAAAACATTTGACTTGAAATTGTACATCCTAACGTTAAGGGCCAACGGCAAGGTCGTAACCGGTGTCAGATCCCTAAACCAGAAATACCCCCCTCACTTGTGAGAGGAGCGACCGCACAGAGGCGTACCTCAAGTGCATCTACCAATTTCCCTTTGTACTTGACGGGGGCCCCAATAAACTCGACGCCATTTAACGGTCGTTCGAGGACTCGTGTGAGGTGTCTAAAAGGTAGCGTAAACCCCCTCCCGCACCCCACACAACTTACCCATCTGCCGTCGCAGATGTCCTGGCCCCGGGAAATTCCCCAGGAGGGGCCGTAGCCCCTCCTATCCAGGAAGGGGCCTTGACCACCTTTCCTTTCCTTCCGGCGGCCTCTCCTTAGACAGGACCGCCTCCCCGTTGAGGGGCCAAGTGGCCACCTCCCCCGAGCGCTCCCATCCGTAATGGGTGACGCCCCCTCATAGGGATCTTCGAATTACTGCTCACCGATCATGACCTTACCGCCCGACCAAAATAAATACGACAATTCTACCTAAGTTACTAAGATTACACAGCAAACATCACTTATTACCAAGCGTAAATACTGATCAATCCTTGTTCCAAATTACTTTATTTGCAAAACATACTGAAAATAACCAATCTTTATTGCATCTTAAGAAATTTCACGACAATCATCACAACCTGTAAGAAAACAGAGAAAACAAAAAAGATACTATATCAACTGTATTCACAACGAATCGCTGTCCTCAGGGGCTGGTGGGTGGGTCAAAATTGGCTCTTCGTTCCGTCTCGAGCTCACGTGCAGCGGGGAGGTGCAGCTTCAGAGCACAGGAACAAGAGGATGCTTTCTTGGCTTCCGCTCCTTTTATCCATCTTCAGGGCGGGCGTAAACCCGCCCCCGCCTGCCTCCGAGGGCGTGGCCGGCCGCGTCGGTGTCTAGGCCAGCCCACTCTAGGGCGGGAAAAAGGCGCGCCCCGGCTACACCAGCCGAGACTCGCCTCCCGCCCAAGATGGCTTCCCGGGGGGATCGTGGTACTCCACCATACGTTCGGGGGGACCGAATGGTCACCCCTTTCCATATGGCTGAGATACCCGCCACCCCCTCTCAACACAATCCCCAAGAATTGGGAAACCGGAAACAGTTCTTGAACTTTTGGAAGGCGGGAAGGGAGTTACCCTTCCCGGCCGTATTTATTAAAATATGAAACAAAATAAAACATTAAAATAACAGTTTCATATTATGTACAATTTCATTTCCACATTACGATGTTTGGCTAACCTTAACAGATCTCTAATACAAAGGTTCTCCTAGCCGAACTAACATCCTACAAAACATTTGACTTGAAATTGTACATCCTAACGTTAAGGGCCAACGGCAAGGTCGTAACCGGTGTCAGATCCCTAAACCAGAAATACCCCCCTCACTTGTGAGAGGAGCGACCGCACAGAGGCGTACCTCAAGTGCATCTACCAATTTCCCTTTGTACTTGACGGGGGCCCCAATAAACTCGACGCCATTTAACGGTCGTTCGAGGACTCGTGTGAGGTGTCTAAAAGGTAGCGTAAACCCCCTCCCGCACCCCACACAACTTACCCATCTGCCGTCGCAGATGTCCTGGCCCCGGGAAATTCCCCAGGAGGGGCCGTAGCCCCTCCTATCCAGGAAGGGGCCTTGACCACCTTTCCTTTCCTTCCGGCGGCCTCTCCAAAGACAGGACCGCCTCCCCGTTGAGGGGCCAATTGGCCACCTCCCCCGAGCGCTCCCATCCGTAATGGGTGACGCCCCCTCATAGGGATCTTCGAATTACTGCTCACCGATCATGACCTTACCGCCACAGGCCGGATAGTTGACCGGCTATCCGGACCCCCCACAAAACACTCCTACCTAAAGGTCATGCTGTAAACTCCTTAACCAGGCTATGAAGTCTCCTATGAGTAACTCGTTCCCCACCCGGGACAAATGAACACCGTCCCCCAAATACATACTGTCCCCTTTGATACAACCATGCGAAACAGAATGCAGTGTATTTGAACGAAACAATCTACTCACTTTGTTATTTATCTTCCTCACTGAATGATTCAATGCAGTAACCGAAATAGCCCCCCGCCACACTTTCCGTGGGATCATATGGGACCATGCAATTGTGCACCCTGGAACTCTTCTTACCAACCAACTTACTGTGGAAAACATTGCCTCGAGAAGAAGTCGTCTACCAGTGGCCACCAGATCGTTACCCCCAAGATGGACTATGATTATAGACGGCGGTGACCTCGTCCGCTCTAACAAACCCTCAAAAAAGAATTGAAACTGGTCAATACAGAGCCCGCCCTTTCCGTAGAAGGACACCCTGTACCCGTATTCCCCAGCCACGTGACTCATATCACCTGCTTTGAATACGTCCGCGGCACGCCTCACATATGAGTGGCCCACGACCCACACCTCCTTATTCGCAGACGGTGATTTCTGACCGCTGGTCCCCAGGAGTCGGGTCGACTGTACAGTCCGCCCCGCTTCGTAAGCTTGCGTAACTGAAAATCAAACAGAGACAAGAAGCGTGAGTATATCATTACAGCTTCACAACATGTGCAACCGCACATACCTTTTATAACAGTTAGAGGACCAATGCCCCACACGTTTTACTTGCTCCACACTCAGACCCCTGGCTGTAGCCTCAGTAGCAGCCCCTATCCGAAAGGAATGGGTCCCGAACTCGCCGGGGTTCAAGCCCGCGGCCGAAATAGACATCGCAAGCACCCTCTGGAACTGAAACCTCGTCAGTGGGGTGGCGTCAGCGTGTCTCAAGAAGGTCCCCCCCCATGCTGCCACCCTCTGCGCTAAATATTGCTCTACGCACACCACAGGGCACATGGAAGAACCGGGGATCCTCTGAATGATTACGCAGTCCCCGATTGCACCCTGATCGGATTTGGACCTAACAAACGAGACCGTCATCGTCTCCCCCCTGACCTGAATGTGCTCCCGGCACAGTCCCCCCATCGTATCCCGCTTGTTCTTCGCCACCAATTCGCTTACCCGCATAGCCCCATGGAATGCTAGTGCAAATGCGGCTCGGAACAACACTGCTTCATACTGGGATGAACACGTTGCCGGGAGTACGGACCATAACAGGGTCAGCCTATCCAGACCTATCGGGTGCCTCTCATCTACTCTGCGACCCTCAAGGCGTTGCCACCCACGTAGCGCTTTCTGCACAATGAAAGACGCTGTCGGGTCCTGGATCCCATGAGCCTTTGCCATAAAGGAAATGGCGGCCCGATGCCTCTGGGCCGTAGCTACTGATTTGCCTGCCTGATGTAAAGAGAGCAGGAATTTCACTACAAACTCTTCCTGACCCCAAAGCTCCCCCCTAGCAGTACCCAAAAAGGCCCAATAGGAACGGAACGCCCCTTCATATGCCTTCCTCGTCCTGGGTGCTAAACTCTCTCCCACGAGGTTTTGTAGTTCGGGGCACCGAGAGACCAGAGAGCTTCGGGAAAGGGTGCCGCCACCGGGTCCGCTGTGGGCAGAAAACCCCAGAAGGCCTGCATACGGAAACGAGAAAGCGCATCAGCCGCTTGGTTCATCACCCCCGGCACATGTCTTGCCCTAAACATTACATTCAGTTGCATGCATAACAACACAATTTCCTTGAGCAGTCTCAGAATCAATTTGCATCGTGCTGCCTGACTATTGATACACTCCACCACGGTCATGTTATCAGACCAGAACACCACAGAGTGATCACGGAAACCCCCAGGCCACGTTTTCAGGGCCACCAAAATAGGAAAAAGTTCGAGAAAAGCAATGTTACTCGTCAACCCGCACTCATGCCACCATGACGGCCATTTTTGAGCCGACCATTGTGTACCAAATATGGCGCCAAAACCCATACTCCCCGCTGAATCTGTCCAAAGCCCCAGCTCCTCGGAGGACACCGCTGGTTTGTTCCAGACAATTCGACCATTGAAATCCGCCAGAAATGCCAACCAAATGCGCATGTCCTGGCGAACCTCTGCCGAGAGTCTCGTGCGGTGATGTCCTTCCTTCAGGCCGACCATGGATTGTGCAATCGAGCGGGAAAAGGGGCGCGCCATCGGTATCACTCTTAGGGCAAAATTCAACCGACCCACCACCTGTTGCAATTGATGCAGGTTTACTTTGTTGCACGAATACATGTCTCAAGGGATAATCTGAATTTCAACACTTTTTCCTTGGGTAATCGAAAACAACCTTCCACCGAGTCGAGCTCGATCCCCAGAAACTCGATCAAGGTCGAGGGACCCACAGTCTTACCTGGCGCCAATGGCACACCAAATCCATTCATTAAGACACAAAATTCATGTAAAGCCTGTCCACACTCAGGATCCCCGGCTGCCCCCAAAAACAGAAAGTCATCGAGATAGTGCATAACATGTTGAAAACCTGTCTTCTTTGTGAACACCCACTGCAGAAAACAACTGAACTTCTCGAAATAGGCACATGAAATCGAGCACCCCATTGGCATACATCTATCCATGTAATAGCGACCCTGAAACATGAAACCAAGAAGACGCTGATCGTCTGGATGTACCGGGAGCAACCGGAACGCTGACTCGATGTCTGATTTTGCCATCAGCGCCCCGGGCCCCAGGCGATTCAACATGGCTACGGCCTCATCGAAAGATGCGTACCGCACCGAACACACTTCCGGGTCTATCGCGTCATTCACGGAAAGACCACGTGGGGCTGACAAGTTATGTATCAGCCGAAACTCACCCGGGTCCTTCTTGGGGACCACCCCTAGAGGAGAACAAACAAAGTTAGCAACCGGTGGTAAATCGAATGGACCGGCGACACGACCTCGAGTCACCTCTTTCCCAATCTTTACCTGCACCACCGCCGTGTGCTGCAAGACCGACAGTTGATTCTTACAGTTTGCTACACCCTGAAAATCCCCCACTGGGATGCGGAAACCATATGAGAACCCATTTCGCAACACCCCAGCGGAAGCATGATCCGGGTATTCGTTGAGCCAAGGAATCATTGCCATGGTATCAATCGGGGTAGGTAAAGGCGCCCCTCGGACTATATCAGACCTGTTTGGCGCCTCCCTTACCACCGTTATCACCCGTTTTGGCTCTGCACAAGGACTCAGGATGGGATGGCTGCCCACACCCCCCACACTCATGTCTGAATTTGCATGACCCCTGGGGCCTCGTACATTTCCCTCTGTTAAAATTCCAACAGATCTCCCTTTTTCCTGTGTTGCCACTCGGCTTCGAGTGGTACTCATTACCTGCACCCGTCCGAAAGGGCGTCCCAGAGTTTTGGCGGGAAGATTCTCCTCCGTTACTCCCTACCAATGGTACCTTCAACATTCCTGTACTCTCCATTTTTTGCCATGACACGGAGTCGTAACAATCCCAAGTCAACAATGGGTTGTGTTCCTTAGCTTTTCTAAAAAGATTGTCATAGCAGAACCACTGATTGCCCCCATATGCCACAAAATACTCCATAATACGGGACTGATAAATGGGTAACTCGGTCAACAACTCGGGCCTGCGCTCGCCCATGATGGAGGTAAATATGCCCCACGCTCTGCCCCAAGTACCAATGTTCTCGTCTACCTTAAAGGCGGCCATTTTTGCGCGCCAAACACTCGGATGCATGAGCTCCTTTTGGCTCTTCACATGCTCTATCTCGTAATGGTCGGTAAGCAATGAAAACATGTTTACATACTTATCCGCCCAAATCAATTCCTTTATTTCTAGTGGGACATGCTGGGCAATCTTCTCCCTTCGAGAAGGTACAGACCCCTCCCCCGCAATCGGCAATGGCCGCTTACCTGAAGTAGACCCCGCGCTTGTCGCCGAACTTGGGCCTGCTGTACTTCCAGCCGCCGTAACCTGTGGGGGAACAGAAGATGTTGCCTTCGCAGCCTCCCTAGATTCCCGCAGTTGCCTCATTACTGCCCGGGCGTCGTCAGCCGTGGCGCCCTCGCTATCTTTTCCCAACCACGCTGCCAATTGTGCCGCTAACTCGGGGGGCATATCCTTCCTGTTCACGGGGGTGACCACCACAGGGATTGGATTCCCCTCTTTCGGCACCGGGATTGGCTCCTCACGTGGGGTATCGGGAACCGGGGTGTCTCCCCCAAGTGCTCCCCTTCTGGGCCTCTTGCTTTTTCCACCGGGGACTGCTCCCTGCAAAGGCCGTTTCGGTCCTCCCTCCCCGTCCTTAGCCTCCACCTTTTTCTTCAGATCGGCTATCTCCTTCATGAGCATGCGGAGCATCTGCTCGGTATCGACCCGCTTTCCGACTTTCTTGGGCATTCTCAGACGGGATATCTGTAAGACAAAAGAAAGATTACAACGCTCAAAATTGGCTCTTCGTTCCGTCTCGAGCTCACGTGCAGCGGGGAGGTGCAGCTTCAGAGCACAGGAACAAGAGGATGCTTTCTTGGCTTCCGCTCCTTTTATCCGTCTTCAGGGCGGGCGTAAACCCGCCCCCGCCTGCCTCCGAGGGCGTGGCCGGCCGCGTCGGTGTCTAGGCCAGCCCACTCTAGGGCGGGAAAAAGGCGCGCCCCGGCTACGCCGCTTCGGGCATACCAGCCGAGACTCGCCTCCCGCCCAAGATGGCTTCCCGGGGGGATCGTGGTACTCCACCATACGTTCGGGGGGACCGAATGGTCGCCCCTTTCCACTTATCCAGTTCCCTGGTCCATAGCCAAAGGGAGGGATTATACAAGTGGAGCTTTGACAGAATACAATTTAATGTCAATACAACTATTTAAACATTTGACATTTAGACGCATTTTGGGCTTTACAATATGGTCATGTGGTATCCCTGTCAATAACTGGTTCCAATATACACTATTGGTATTATAGGGAACCAGCCAACACATTTTCTTTGATTAGAGGACGTTGGTTATCTGCTTCTACATCATAATAAAAAACAGGGACATCTTCATGTGGGTAATATTGAATTAGTTTAGATGTCTCTGTTGACAATAGCTTGTTTCTATAATTGTTGAGCCAGATGTAGGCGGGATTAGGGGATGTAGGTGCTAAAGTCTCTTGTGCTAGATGAATTCAGTTATCATCTTGCATATCATAAATGATGGATTAGGAACCACCTCTTAATGGGTGACATTTAACTCTTGCTGTGTTGACTAATCCATTACTAGGTTTCTCATTGTTGAAATGTTTGTCCTGTCGTTTACTGTTCATCATCTCCCTGGGACCATGATGACTTGTTGTGTCTTGTTATTCTCCCCAAACAGAAGGGAGACTGGGCCGCCGAGAGGGTGATCAAAGTTCCCAACAAGAAGGTGGAAGGATGGGCGATGCCGGAAATGCCAAGTGGGTATTGATCGTCCTCGTTAAATTGGCTTCAAAGAGCGACAGAAGCTAAATGTATTTTGGGCTTGATGTTGTCACCAATTGAGTCACTAGACCTTTAAATGTACCTTCTAAAAGCACTTCAGCCACATATTAACATAATTGTTTTCTGGAAGGTGGAACTTTTGTTGTAAAACTACAGATCACATATGCAGATAAAATAGCTGACCCTGCTTACTGGGAGCTCATCACAGCCAATTGCGGGGGTTTGGTTCCTTGTATGGTTCCTATGCAGGTTGATCAAACTGATAGACGGCATTGGGTAATCTTCTAACTAGCTGGAGTGGGTTATTAGCTAGCTGTGGGGGGCACAGCTTGGGATGGAGCAATATTTTATAGATCCTCATTTAGAGGGCAGCACTAATGGGACATCAATCAAAAAAAGGAGGATGCCTTGTCCGCCTTTCTCTCTTATTCTCCAACTTATTGAGAGTGCAGAAGAATGCAGAGATCTAGACAGAGGAATTGCTGCTGGCTCCACCTGTCAGGAGCTAGCCCAACAATGGTGAAAATGGTATCAGAGGCATGTCCCCCAACACCAATTCCGCTTGTGTTTTTCTTCTCGAGAACAGTGAGGTAAATCAGGAAAAATCCTTAAAATGTCTACTAAGCATTGGGAATAAATTCACAGCACATTGGAGTCATTAGCTATGTATTCCTGAAGAGTGATTCCCTCTTTTAGGATCTATTGTCAGGAATATCATAATTGATTGGTGCCACAAGTTTTCTCCCTGAAGCAGCTCGCCCTGTGTATGCAGAATGTGCTTTATTATTTCCTGTGTATGAGTGTGAGTGAGAAGAATTACATGGATAGGTCTCTCCTTGATTACTAAAGAGGAGGAGGGTGGCTTCATCTCGTTGTCTTGTTAATTGGAGGGTAATATGGTTGCCCGAATCTTCCTTAGTTGAGGAGAGTATTATGGCTTCAGTTAGTTTCTCCTGTTTGGGGGAGAGGAGGATGGCTTGAATGGGAGACAGCGTTTACAACACTGGTAATAGCACGCATATTGATAACAACGTGGACGTTACATCGTTCGCGTTGTTACCACCCATGGCATTACATCGCAACACCAGGGAATGTGTTGGATGTGGGAGAGTAGGATGGCTTTTAGTCTCACTTTCATGAGCTAGAGTAAATGGTTAGTATTTGTAGCTTCTCGGTAAGGGAGAGTGGGATGGCTTGAAAAGATTCCTCCTGGGCGTTGGAAAACTAGCTAGCTTACATTCGTCTTGCTTACTTGGAGGGGAGTATCATGGCTGGAATTACGCTGTTCCAGGTGGGCGGAGAGGATTATTGCTTTCCCAAGTCTCAACTTCAAGCTGTGTTTCTTTCCTGCATGAAGGAGACTCTCCTGAGAGGGTGGGGAGTAGAATGGTTTTAACTAGTCTATTCAGGGAGTGAGTAGGACAGCTTGATCTAATCTCTCTTGGGTGCTGGACAGTAGAATGGCATCCACTAGTGACACTTATCCAACATTGAGTATAATGAGCTAACCTACACAGGTGGTAAGACTAGGATGGATTGAACTGGATCCACCAAGGTGAAGGGTAAGATGGCTTGAACTAGACTTTTCTAGGAATGGACAGTATGCCGTTCTGCAGTGGTAATTCCTGGGTGAGGGTGTGGGTTAGTTTATCCTGTGTAGGAAAGAGTAGGAAGACTTGTCCTAGCCTGTATGGGTGGGGTCTGAGAATACATAGCTCACCCAAGGTTCAAATGTGTGGAAGAGAAGGACACCTCATAGTAGTCTCTGATGGGACAGTAAAGTGACTTCAGCTATTCTCTCTTAGGCAGGAGGGCATGGTGCTTTCAACTAGCCCTTCATGGGAATGGGTAGTAGGATGGCTTCAACTGATTCTTCCTGGGTATTAGAGAGTTATATTGCTTGCACTAGTCTTTTTACTCTTTTTTGTTGGGAAGAGGATGGTGGCTGGAATAAGTCTCTTTTAGGAGAAGGAGAAGAGGATGTATTTACTATTATTATTCTTGTTGGGGAAGAGTACAGTTGAACTAGAGTACCCTTGGTGGGGGTAGTAGGATAGCTTTAACTAGTCCGGCCTGGAGGAGAGCGTATGATAGTTTTGAACTAAGGTGTTGAAAAGCAGGAAGGTTTAAACTAATCTTTCCTGGACATAGGAGATTAGGTCTTTATCCTAGCTTGTCCTGGCTGGGGCACAGGAGGATAGCATCTTCTAGTCTGTGCTGTATGTGAAATAATATGCTCGCTTTTCTTAGTCTCGCCTAGGTGGGATGACAGTAGGACACCAAAGGGGCTCGCACCAATGTAGGAGAGAAGATACTGTTCCAGCAATAGAATCTCGACTGCACTGGCACCCTACTTCCAGACCGGGCTAGTGGTAAATAACAGGACTCATGCAGGATTCTGCCAGTAATCATGGAAAACCCCAACTCCCTAAGAAAGGGTCTCACAGATGCGCTGCACAAGTCTCTTCTGGATGAGTAGAGGAGGATGACCTGAAATAGTATCCCTGGAGTGGGGTAGTGAAGGATGGCTCGCCATGGTTTCTCCTTTTTGTTGAGGAGTAGAATAGCTTGCCATAGTCTCTCCTAGGTGAGAGAGGGTGGGGTTTCCTGAATAAATTGCTCATATGTGGGAGAGAATAGTGTGGCATGCACTCATCTCTTCAAGATGGGTACAGTGGAATGGCTTGAAAACATTGCTCATCTATAGGGGAAAGAAGAAAGGTTTAGACAAGTTTCTGCTGGGTGGCACAAAGAAGTATGAACGGAATATGTTGCTTTTCGGGGGAGTCGGATAGGGTAGCTTGGGTAGTCTTGTGAGAGGGCTTTTGTAAAAGAACTTTACCTCAATGGTGTCCTTTATTAGGTATGGGCCTCTGTGCCACTTAGGAATATGCATCCTTTTCACGCATGCCGTCACCCCGCATGTAATTACAACGCGGTCATTACAACGACCGCGTTGTAAAAATGCATACCATTACCCACAAGTCGGAACTACGACTTGCGAAGGGGGGCGCTGGATGTTGGAATAGTATAATTTACTATTCTAAGAGCTAGGGTTTTAGTGTAGAGGAATTGGTGGAGCTCTGCAAAGTCTACGGAGTTCAATTGGACATAGATCTATTTATAATGGTGCTGACAGGAAAGAGGCAACCCTACTAACCCCTTACTTTGTGGTGGAAAACCAGCCACGTATAACAATTGCAACAGTCCTGTGCACACATAAAAATCAAAATTGAACAGTATATGTTCGTATTCAACACAACAAGACAATATTC
The DNA here is from genome assembly GCF_964263255.1 of Lissotriton vulgaris. Lineage (NCBI taxonomy): Eukaryota > Metazoa > Chordata > Amphibia > Caudata > Salamandridae > Lissotriton > Lissotriton vulgaris. The sequence goes on from NC_141700.1 coordinate 95,464,054, forward strand.
GCTGTCGTTTTCTTGGTTCCTTTAATGTGTGTTGGCACAGAGAACAGCCAGCCGACACGTGTTTCGTCAGAGAAACAGTGGTCTCCGATTTTTCAGGGCCAAAGTCTCGGTAGACGGTATGTATAATCCCTGCACCGGTGATAATTCCAACCCGGTCAGGTTTCAAAGAGAATACCGCAGTAGTCAGGTATAATTATTCAGGCATGTATTCAAAAACTGTATGTAGATGCTACAGAAGTTATGTGGTTTCAGGATGGCGGTAAAAGTTGCAAACCGGCATCCACAACGGCAAGGTATAGTGGGAAGGATAATGTTTACTTAAGTGTACAAAGTGAAGATCAAATGCCAATACGGGGTCAAGAGGAAGGGATAGTTCCAATCAAGGGCAACGTATAGGGCCGAAGGGAATCCAAAGTCGGTCCTTAATGACACGTGTAAGCGTCTATCAATTCATTAATCCGGCGTGGACCCCGTGTCTTAGCGGTACCGACTCATGTCATGTCATTGTCATGGAGGTCCATTGTTTAAAGTCATGACAGAAGTGACGTATTCTAATATGGACGTCCCTCTGCAGAATTATGGTGGCAATGTTATTGCATTTTAATTGAAGAACAGGATACATTCTTAATCAAAATGTTTCCATCAAAAGACATATAGCTGTGTCTGAACTGGGTGGTGAAGTGAGCTGAAGAACGATGATGGATTCAACCCAGATTTGTGACTGACTGGGAATGAGTGTTTGAAAAGTTTCAGCGCTCCGTCCACCATCTCCGTGCGTTTACTCCATCAAAAGACATTCAAACAATTTTCTCTCATAACCCTCTACTGAGGCCCATAGATAGTGAAGGAAAAATGAACAGCGAGGAGTTTAGAGAATGGAAAGAGACAATGTGAGTACTGGAGCACATCGATCGACTGTGAGCGGTTGTAAGCCACAATATCGAAGTCAATAATATTAACTAAATATGTACTGACTATCACTATATCCTCAGGCTAAGCATATATTCAGAAGTATAGGTTTAATATTCTGACTCAACATTTACTTTACTTTATCGAGGTGGTCAATTTTGAGGAGGCAATATGTTGATGTTCTACATTTTGACCACAATATTGTGACTCCCCAACCTCTGAGGACTTGGGGCTGATAGACTGGCAATCCGGGGAGTGAGCAGTGCGTGGATGCTGAGCAACTGCTTGCACTTTGTAAGAAGCTCCTGCCACACTGATTATGTAAGGAGACTGGCGCACATGCATAGACAGTATGTGGTGATCACCATGCTGTGGATTGGTTTAGTCCCTGGCATCTCCAATTCTTCATCTGACGACACTATGTCCAAAATGATATTCACCTTGCAAGAAAAATATGGTGAAATTTGTGGTATCTGCACTTTATAGCATGGGTATCCTAGCAGGTGGCAATGCTGATGTATAATAAATAGAAGAAATACCACAGTGTGCTATGAAGCATATACTCCATTGCGGTATGCACTTTATCATTTGAGGTTCTCAGTGCTGTTTTTGCTTCATTAGGCCTCATCACCAGCATCGTGATCTCTATGGACGATCGATACCTATTCTTCAGCAACTGGCTGCACGGGGATGTGCGTCAATACGATATAACCAACACCAGCAAACCCAAGCTGGTGGGACAGGTGAGCATTCCCTGGGGTTTCATTGCTGGTTATTAACTTTCAGATGATTGTTTCAGGCTTTCTTGGGCTGAAAAGAGTAAGTTATGGGGCAGTTGAGACTTTATTGTAAAGTTCCTTGCTTTCCAAATACCCATTAATTGTGTATTCACAAATTCTTTAATTGTTACCATTGGACCAAATAATTCCATGTATGCTATGCGGTGAAGCTCCTGTTGCAACCTTTCTGGACTTACCAGGTCTACAAAAATTCAGCTTCAAATCAGATTTATATATTTTAAATAAAACAGTTATTTTGCAATTTTGTTGTGAATATATATTTTCTTTAATTGTATGTACATTTTCTGATATTAAATAATTTTGGTCATATTTTTTTGGCTTATTAAATCCAATCATTACACTTAATGCCAAAATTGATTCTCTCCAAATGTTTCGAGCACACATTTGTCCTTCATCAAGGGGCTGGGTATGTATAGTCTCTTCAGTTAATCTGAATTCAGCAGAGGAACAAGATTATCTATAGAATCTCATATCCCATTCTTGAATGATCGACAGTCAAAATGAGTCAAATTCATGCAACCATTCCACTAAATATGTAAGAGTCCCTCTATTTGGGGTAATACTCATCCTCATACCTTTACTGGCCATGTTTTTTGTCCTGTGAAAACATCAGTCAAGGAAATGAGACCATGCGTATCATGCTCCCTTTTCGATTAATTGTTAAATGTATTTTTACAAATTAATTTTCATAAAGTCACAAGGAGTAACATTGTTCAGGCATGCTTGAATCTCCACAATGTAACGGATTGCAATGTCTGGTGCTCACTGTTTCAAAGAATTACCTCTGTTGCATTTTGTTATCTCCATTTTACTCTTTTTACTGTTTTCACATTCCAGTGTTCAAATTCTCCACAGGTGGATTTTCACATGAAAATGGGAGCTCTCGCGCCCTTTTGTTGTGAAAATAAAGAAGATTGGCAAAATGATCAATTTTCAAAGTCGTGATGAAAAAGGTTTTTAGGATGAATCATGTGAAACCATCAAATCCACTTTCTACTATAATTAACACAAACAAATAAATATTGCCACATTGTTGGAAAATCCTACACCTTGGCCTGAACATAGGAAAAGCACCAAGCTATGGAAAGCTGTGGTTGCCTTAATCTTCTACTTGAAACTGCATAACAAAGATTTGTCAGTCTCTGCTATGAACACACAATATTCTCTTGAACCCTGCATTGTGGGCTATAAATGTTACAAGATGGCAAAGCATTAACATGTATAAAACAGGTTCAGTGCACCACCCATACACTGATGTGTAGCTATATTTTGCACCCATAGTGATTTATGAGGGAGACACAAAATATCATATAAAGTGCACATTCTCAACGCATTATTTTTATATCAATGCTGTAGGTATTCCCTCGTGGTAGTGAAGACAGAACTGAACCAAAAATTAAAAAATAAGTAATCAACTGTTAAAATATCTATCCGGCTTTTGACACTGGAAAGCCACAATGCCTGTCCCTTAGGATTACCCAAGAAGTCACAACTACCAGCATGACTCCACATGCAAATACATTTTTAGAATGTGCATGGAAAAAAGGCCCTTTAATCACCTTTCAAGTGGTGTCACCGAAAGACGGTTACATCAGGTCACCTTGTTTTGGAAACCATTGTGTAAAAAACGCAGGCTGTGTTACTTTGTCCATGCCACCTATCACATCTTAGAGATGTAATTAAAGCAAACCACGTTTCTTATGAGTCTGAAATGATTTGCTGCTAGATGTATTGGCTTGATACTGAGACTAGAGCTATTAACCATTTACCTGACATGCTCAGCAACATGAAATCTCTAGCTTCTTAAATAATGAATTGCTTACAAGTCACAGTTTCAATGTCTTTGTCATGTTTCAAAAGATCATGTCGCATTTTAAAAATGCATATAGTTTTAGACAAGTAATGACAAAGAATAGCAAAAGATTCAAGTTAACATAATACATTCATCATTTTAAACTAATGTTTCAGTTAAATTGGTTTGAGATACCTTCTTATAAGATAGTCTAAGATCTACTTTCTTCTAAGATAAGATCTTAATTTTGGACTAATAACACCATAGCAGTTATTAGCTGTCAGCAAGATGACTCATTGTGGTGAACACGTGCTGCTAACACCTGCAAGTCATCGGTTTGAATCCCCAGCAAGAACAACGCAGGCTTCTGAGATTGGCAACTTGAACACCATTAAAGCAGGTGATGGTAATACCTGTTATTTAGATTGTTTTGAAGGGCAAACACGGCTTATAAAGTTCTATAAATAACATTGTTCTTCAAAAATCGCAGTGGGCACACTCGATCTAAATAAAGTAAAGAAAGCCATGCACTACCCTATGCCAAAATTATCAAACTCAATCTAGGATGGATTAGTAGAATTCTTTAGATATCTTTCATAAGCATGATCCAAAATTGACTGCTGGGTGAAATGTGTTCCTTACTTATTGTTGTATTTCTTTTTTACGCTGAAACATATTTATTATTTGGCTATGAGCTTGATGTATTTGTCAGCCGACAAATGTTTCGCTCCGGCTGCACGAGTCAACGATCTTCCCAACGCATTACCAATAGTCACAGTAGAATTGAGTGATAAGTAGTTGCCTCACCAAAATCTGTGAATAAGCACCATACCCACTTTGAACAGAAGTTTTAATCTGTGTCAAGCCTGTCTTATAACAACAAATTGGGATTGATACAAATCTCGCCTGTGTGGCCAGGGTGAAACACGGCATTACCCACAATGAACCAGACAAATGCTACTCATTTTAACTATGGGGGAAGGTTAGATCACCTTCTCAGGTATTCAAATCTGTGGCTTGCTAGGTAGCAAATTCTATATTAAGGAACGCTCAAGCTACTAAAGCTAATCATGATGGCTTAAGCAGCATAGTGGACTACAGGAACTGGCACAGAAGCCAAGTTGGGAGGTAGAGAGGAGAGGGTATCTAACCGTGATTGTATCATGTGTTGCAGGTGTGGATCGGCGCCGGCATTGCAAAAGGAGGACCGGTAACTGTGGTGCATGATGAGGAACTTAAGTGCCAGCCAGAGCTGCTCCTCTTGAAGGTAAGCATCAACAATTCACCTTAGTGGTTTCTCCTCATTGTTGGGCATTTTACCCTCCGTCCTTCACAGCAGTTCCCTAATGTGGACTTCCAGCATCGGTTGACCTCTGAAATTGAATAAACATGGCTGCTGCACTGAAGTTTTGATCTTCTCCTATCATCCATTTAAAGTCTAAAGATGAGTTACCTCGCAAAAGATCTGTCACTGAGCATCAGCTTACATATGTATTCCTCACTTGATACTGGCAATAGGTTCTGTGGTTTCTGCCTTCTAGAAGATCTCCTCATCAACTCCAAATATGGGCCAAACAGTTCACAGACTAAATGGCACACATTAAATCTCTGAGTAGAGAGATGCTGGGGTGGTTTTTGTAGCCCAACAGATTAGGTTAAGTGGGAAGACCAAACGTGCTCCTGTAGCAACCTTTAAAAGAAACATCTAAGAGTTTACACCTCTTGTCACTCCAGTGCAGTAAATTGTCACAAGAATCCTTCTCATGGTAAAGAGATTGATTCTTCTGCTCTCTCCTTAAATAATGTTTTGTTTAAAAATAAAAGTTTCAATGTGACTGACTAACTTAGAAAAGCTACAAAGCCTTTGCTGTTTTCTAATTAATCATAGCTGCCTTATATTGCTGCAACCATGGCGCCAATACACTGTAGGGGCTCTATTGGGGCCTACGGCATATTTGTGCCTAGAGAAATCTTTATTTGAGTCAAAAGCTTGCCTGCTTCAAAGAGACCTACAACATGTTTGGAGAGCCCCCTCCCACCCTTTCATGGACTCTGCTCATCCTTAGGGTCATTTTTAGTAATTAAAGAGCGGACCATCGTAGATGGTTTTAGTGTCTCTCTTGGTACCCTGGTGTCCTGCTCAATCGTAATGAGGGCTGTGGAATATGGCTGTTGTTTACCCTTCCAAAGAGGGGACAGAATAAGTATAACCACCTGTGCAGCTTTATATTAATAAACAGAGGATGAGAGGGTGATGAGTAGTGAATGTGATGTCCCATATCCCATACCTTATAACCCCCCTGCTTGCACCTGTATTATGGGAAGTCCAGGACCTGCATCTCCGTCCCAAAAATTCAGAAAGCCACATGAACTTAGTACTGATCCATCACTCTCCTTTATTGTGGGTACACGTATACAGATAGACCCTGCGATTACTTCCGAACAAATATAGGAATATTTTTGTGTGGGATACGGCCCACCTAGACCTTTCATAGTCAGTCTTGCGCATTCACATAGTTAATCTCACATTTGTGAACACACCCACACTTACACACCCATACTTACATACACCCACACACACTTACACATCCACACAAACACAATCATGTGAATATTGTAACTTAAGCTCCCATTTGCATTCCTGTATACTTTCCAAGCCATAAACTTAGTCTTCTCGGCCCCCAAGGATATAATGTACTTGTAATAAGGTGGACAGAAATAACCTGGTAATCCATTGCGTTTGTGATGGAGTATCTGTCTGGCAGATGTCTATAATATCTTGACTCTTGGAACAGGCTGTACTTGGGAGCACATCAATTTTGTATAAAAAAATGCAGTTTGTTCAGAATGCGATGGTGAGCTTTTGCAAACTTGACGACATTTCAATACCACTTCATGATTCATGCTGGCTACCAGTGGTGCAGCTCATGCAGTAGACTTGATAGAAAATCTGCACTTCTTCACTCCATAATTTCTTGATAGTATGAACATTTTCTCCTCTTTGTCCATCTAGAGCTATCTGACATTAAGGATATTGTCCACTGCAGAACACCCACCTTACAAAGGCCACAAAAGCCTTGCTATAGTAATCACAGCTGACACACATTGCCGGTGCCATGACACCCAAAATGTGTAAGTGCTCTGTTGGGACCTACAGCATACTTGAGTCTACAGAAATCTTTATTAGACATAAGGGGAACCACACGTGTTTTAATTTGAAGAACGCTCTGTCTAACATCATCTGGGTCGGACTAAGTGGTCGACATGTAAAAACTTCATTACGTTGACCTCTGCACTTGAATTACCCTGACTTAGACTAACCCTTTTTTGGGTCATGGTCATTACGGAGACTATAGCCATTAGTTCTACGTCCTCCAGCATAGGCTGGGTAGATTGAGGAGAGTACCTCCAATCCTTTCAACTCCAGCACAAAGCTATGTCAAAGTCGATATAATGTCCCCGGGTGATTGAACAATGAGTAGAAATAATGATAGACAAAGTAACCGTCACGGAAAATAATCTTCAGTAGAAGGGTAGTCGTGCTAACAGGGGTGCACCGCTGAACACATATACTAAAGTCCTGAAATGTCAATCGAGAACTTCAGGTTAAGTAAATCAGAAGCAGAGAACGGTGATAGGTCAAAGACACTTCTATAGGCTAGAGAGCCATCTGCAGAATTGATTTTTTAATCTAAAGGCTTCCCTTTTCACCCATTTTTAAAGACACTCGGAGAAATCTGAGATGTTAAAATATTGTTAAAAACTTAAAACACGGCTCAGGACGGGGTGGTTTGAATCTTTTAACCTGCCTATATGGAATTAACCATTTATTCGGAATGTTCTGCCCATCAAGAACTATTCATCAGTGCCAATTGGAAAAGCAGTCTATATTATATGATAGCCTTTTCTTAACTTAGGCCATGGGTATAAACCTCCGGTGATATAGTTAAGAGTATTACATCTTTCAAAGTATGCAGGCAAACCCATCGTTTTTTACAGGTAAATATGGGACAATGTTCATGAAGTAACCTAGAACTTCAGTGTTTTTCATGGTACCTAGAAATCATTTATCCTCTGTAGCAACAAAAATATTCATAAAACTCCATTGGAAAGGTCTGTAATTAGTTTAAACTCTGAGTGCACAGGGGACTAGCATTTATGTCATAGAAAAGAATATTGCCCATATAGTGCAATGCACCACCGTAAAAAGGCTTGTCACACATTTTAGAGCAGACAAGATAATTCAAATGTTATGTTCTGATTGCCCATCATATCCCTGTACCAGTGAACATCCCTTCAGAATGTTTAAGCCAAAAAATAAAATATTAGATTTCTTACCTTTATGTGCTTCTGTGAGTGTGAGACATTGTGTGAGAAGGCGTTGGTCCTATATGTAGGCCGGGGCTGCTAAAACTTTGCAGCCTGCTTTTAGCACTATTAGGGTACCGCCCAATTATGCCTGCTGAGAAGCTCAGTTATGCGAATTGTGTCCCTCAGTTATGAAGATGGTTAAAGTGCAGATATGGCTATTGTGTAGCTCAGTTACTCAACTCTGGCGATGTGGTGTTTAATTTGGCCTATTGTGTTGCGGAGTTGCATCTGTTGTACTGTTCACTTATACCAATTGTACGGCTCACTTATGCCAGTGGTGCTGCTCAGTTACGCATGCTGTCAGACTGGCTGTGCATCCCACTCATGCTTGTGGTGCTTTCCAGCTACTTCTGGTGGGCTCTTGAACTGCACCTGATGTTCTTCTCACACCATGTTCCTCACAAATATCACAATGGTTCTGCACAGTTCTTCCTCGCCGCCTTCCTTGAATCCAACAACTCCCTCGACCCCTCACAGTCCGGCTTCCGAGCCAAACACAGCACCGAAACTGCCCTCATCGCTCCTACAGCCGACATCCGAACGCTACTGGACAACAGAGAAACAGTTGCCCTCATCCTACTTGACCTCTCCGCCGCCTTCGACACAGTCTGTCATAGCACCCTCATACAACGCCTCAGCAACGTCGGAATACAAGGAAAAGCTTTGGACTGGATCATCTCGTTCTTCGCAGGAAGAACCCAGAGAGTCCGCCTCCCCCCAGTCAAATCAGAGGCCACCGAAGTCATCTGCGGCGTACCACAAGGATCATCACTCAGTCCCACCCTCTTCAACGTTTACATGAGTCCCCTCGCATCCATCGCGCGACAACACAACCTCAACATCACCTCCTACGCAGACGACACCCAGCTGATCCTCTCCCTCACCAAAGACCCAAACACCGCCAAAACCAATCTACACGAAGGAATGAAAGAAGTAGCCGAATGGATGAAGAACAGCCGTTTAAAACTAAACTCGGACAAAACGGAAGTCCTCATCTTAGGATCATCCCCCTCTGCCTGGGACGACTCATGGTGGCCCCCGGCCCTGGGTACAGCACCCATACCTACAGATCACGCACGTAACCTGGGCTTCATCCTAGACTCCTCCCTCTCGATGACCAGACAAGTCAACGCCGTCTCATCTTCATGCTTCAACATCCTTTGCATGCTCCCCACCGAAACAAGAAAGACAGTCACCCACGCACTGATCACTAGCCGACTGGATTATGGAAATACCCTTTACGCCTGAACCACAGCCAAACTACAGAAAAAACTCCAACGCATCCAAAATGCCTCAGCCAGACTCGTACTGGACATCCCCCGTCAAGCTCACATTTCCGGTCACCTGAAAGACCTCCACTGGCTTCTCGTCAACAAGAGAATAACATTCCGTCTCCTCACCTGCGCACACAAGGCCCTCTACGACCTAGGACCCGAATGCCTCAACACACGACTGTCCTTCTACACACCCACCCGCCAACTACGATCATCCAATCAAGCCCTCGCCGCAATTCCGCGCATCCATAGATCCACCATGGAAGGAAGATCCTTCTCCTACTTAGCGGCCAAAACCTGGAATTCTCTCCCCACTCATCTCCGCCTTACACAGAACCACCTCTCCTTCAGAAAGCAGCTTAAAACCTGGCTTTTCGATAAGTAATGCACCCATCCTCCCTCAAGCGCCTTGAGACCCTCTGGGTGAGTAGTGCGCTATACAAATTCCTGAACTTGAACTTGAACTACACAATTTTACTTATGCTCATTAATTTCCATGGGTCTCTTCAATTGTCCATGAATTCGATTTTTATTATGCTCTTGTTCTACTTAATTATGCTTGTGGACCACCTGAGTTAGGTCCGCTCTGCTCAAATATCCATGCTGCTCTGTGGAAATTGCTGCGTCTCTACTGGTCTTTTTAAAGCACTGGTCCGCCACTTCTTGCTGGACATAGGATTGACCCAGTTTATACCCTGTAATTTTTTTCTTCAAACAAGCTTTATTGAAAGTTTTGCAATAACCTCAGTGAAACAGACACGACAGCCAGGGTTGCATTGCCAGGATGTTAGGGTCCATAGCGATAGGTTACTCCGTCCAATGTCCCCGATCCAGGGGTGCAGTCTGGTTCTGAACTTTTGGCGTGGATGTAACCATAAGAAGGTGAGGGTGGGGGGGGGGGGCGAGACGGTGTAGTTAGTAGCTGATACAAGTAGAAAGGAGTGGAAGCTATACTGCAGGGTGGAGCGGTCTATCTCAGGCCCGAGCGAGTGGGATGAAGAAGCAAGAGGGGGTGACTCGCAGTTGGGGCGGTAGGTGGGGGGAAGTGGGAAGGAGCGCCAATCAGTGGGGCGTAGCTTCAGCAATGATTGATTTTGCTTCCTCTAAGACTGCATCCCAAGCAGAGGTGATGGGCCAGTTTTTACCCTGTCATTTAATGAATACCTATTTATTTTCTTGTTTCAGGGTAAGAAGATTCAGGGGGGACCTCAGATGATCCAGCTCAGCTTTGATGGAAAGAGGCTGTATTGCACCACCTCCCTGATCAGCATCTGGGACAAGCAGTTCTACCCAGACCTGGTGAAGTAAGAGATGCCGCCTCTGCTGTACTCTAGGATCATAACTTGAAATAGGGAATTGCAAGAGAGAGAGAGAAATTTTAAGAAATATCAATTATATCCATAGAAAAACCATAAGAAGAAATCTATCGCATATCTCAAAATTTTTGTTTACACTCAAATTAATATTGAGAAACCTACCATGAGGGCCTTTGTGCCCATAGGTTTCCACTGTCAACACAAGACCAGACCTATTGGCTTTGTCGATGCTAGTTTTCATAGTGGAGGTTTGTGATGTCTTATTTCACTTTGTAGGCCCTGGATGAACACCTAGAAGTCCTTTGTTTCAGCAAACTCCTGTTTTAATGTATGAATGGTGGAATATATAAGCCTGCAAAGGGAAAGTCCTATTGGAAGCAAGACTCACTAATTTTCCCTTTTTCCGCTCTTTTTCAGAGAGGGGGCAGCGATGCTTCAGATCGACGTGGACATGGTGAAGGGTGGCCTGACCATTAACAAAGATTTTCTCATCGATTTCGGGAAGGAGCCATGTGGGCCGTCCCTCGCCCATGACATGCGCCTCGCTGGAGGGGACTGCTCTTCTGACATCTGGATCTAGTGGGCAGAAGTCTTGGTGGGCGGGAGAGTTATGGGTGCTAAGGGATGCTGGTCACACACAACTAATGTGTCCTTTTTAATAAAAATGCATTAGGCCCTTTTCTATCTCCCACTGTCATTTTCTTCACTTCCACGCTTCTGCTTTATTGACGTGTGCATAAGATATCACTCTACATATACAAAAAAAGTCTGCATCACTCTCAGTTGTTTAAAGAATCCCTCTCTCAGTGGCAGGCCAGCTTTTACTTCACAACTGACGTATTATGCAGATATTTTGAGCTGTTTACCCTAAATCCAACATATGTACATAAGAAAACACATGGGACTTCCTTTGAGGTTGCGATAAGTGCATCCGATGCTTTCATGCAGCCATCCATATTGCCTCATTTGTATTGACCCATCTCCGCATCTCTATATTCAATGTGCCAAAGATAGCCAAACCTTGGTCTTTTTTGTTTAAGAGGCATTGTCAACCTTGGTTATAAACTTTAGTCTAGCCGAAAGCCTGAAACCGGTCCCAGGATGCTTGTTTACGGTCAAGGCAGGACCTGGCTTGGCAGTTTGGTCTGGACTGTTCCCATGGGGCCCAGGGTCAAGACTGATTTGCATATGGCTGGATTTAAACTGGGGTGGCATGGTGAGCAAAAGAACAATGGATTTAACCCAGATCTCTCGACTGTGGGTAAATGTATGATTTATTCAGCATTCCGTCCATTATTTGTCTGCGAAACACTCTAATGGAATATGGCACCTCACGAGGGACACAGAAAAGGTCCAGGATTTGGATGAGTGCGAACTACTGCAGATATCGGAGTCCACAACAACTTCTGGTGGTTGGCAACTCTGCACTGTTCATGCTCTCCTTACGCTGCCCTTGAAGTAACTCCCTCGCGCTGATGTTTCTTATTGCTGTATGGCACCAACGTACACCTCAAACTCCATGAGTTTGCCATCCACATGCGCCTGCATAAGGTTGTTTGCCCTACGTGTTTCGCTCCTTGTCTCCGTCAGACCTGACAGTCTGGTGGGGACTCACCACTTCCACTTTCTTCTACTGCTCTCTGGAAAGGATATCACCCTTCGGAAGGCAAAGAAGGCGATACTGGCTTTCAGGTGTGCTTTTAATTTTTTTTATTTGTACTCCCTAGAGAACGATACAGAGGTGACCAGCCCATTTGAGCTTTTCTCCATTATTTTTATTTTTACAATAATAGTTGTTCATATAATGTGCACTGGAACCGCTGTTTAGTATTTAATAAAGCCTTTTAAAAAATACATAATGTGGATTTCTTGTGTGTGACCATCTTTTGGGAAGTGGGTCCAGAACTCACGGTTAATATAGTGCCGGCAGTGTCTGGCCGTAATGATCGTTATTCAATATTCATTACCTCCAGGTGAGTGATGAGAGATACATGGGTTACAGCCTGTCTGCCTTTCCTGCCCATACTGGTAAGTTAGTTCACACCTGTGCTTGCCAAGGGACTGCGAAAGTCTATCTGGGCCGACTTAGAAGGTGACTTGTAAAACCGTATTACCGGTATAAGGGCTGGCCTAAGCGAGGTATTCACAGATTGAATGAGTGAGCCTGAATTATATTCATTGAATGGAGACCAGACTTTGAGCTCTGATCCGATTCTCAAATCAAATAATCCAGTTGCCCCACTCTGAGGCACCAGAAAGGGATCAGTAGCTCCCTGAAGGCTGCTAACTTCTACGAGGGAACACTTCCTGTCCTCCTTAGTGATTAGTTGTCTAGTAAGGTGCATGGGAGTAGGGGATGAAAATAAAGAAACAAAATGAGAGGGGCTATGTTTTATGTGGTGGGGATCTTCAAAGAGGATATGAATACTGCAGAGTGTATTCCCGCAAACTTGGGTTCCTCTTGACCTGCTGCCATCTATCTGAACAGCGGCTATTGAAAGTCAACACTGTCTTAGCATGCACAGGGCTATCTGCCTCAACAAATTTCTCGGGGAGGGCCTTTAACAAGGGAGCGGGCCTTTAATGGCTGGTAAGCCCGCTACAGAGGGCTCTTAGGTTATTAGAACATTCCGCCCCTAGAGGGCAGAATGTTTTAATTTCTAAAACAAAGGCCTCACGGAGTCCGAGGGGGTTGAAATCCCCTCGGGCTCGTGAGGCCTTTGTTCACTGCTACAGCTGTGAACAAACATTGGAATGTTGATGCTCGGGGCTTCTACCAGCCAGTAGAAGCCCGGAGCACACCATTGTCTTCAGTGGAGCGCTCCAATGTTCTAATCAGTTTTGGTGCCTGATATCGTCTTCTGCCTCTGCGCTGAAACGTGTTTGCTGTTGCAGAACTCTGTAGCCAGTAAACCCCCACCTCAGTGGATGCATTGCATCCACATCATCTATTTTTTTTAAAACAGATTTTATTCGTCTGCACAAATACAAATGCATAGCCCCGAGCTCCGGAGACTATTGCACACAGCAGTGAAGCAAGTATAACATTGTCAGACGTTTTCATAAAATGCAAACACCCCCTCCCACCCAATCCCCCCCCCCCAGGTTTCGCTGCTACCGTACACTAGATTACAAAGAAAAAGTAGTATAAACAGTGACGACACGCCAGTTCCATCAGAGCACCACAGATGTACCCCAGCAACCCCCATCAGTTAAGTTGTCGGAAGGGTATCACTCTCCGGTGGGGGAACCAAGTCCAACCCCCTGTAATCGGCCCACTTTTTCCAAATCCGGAAGTCCTTGCGGGGGTATCCCCTGGCCAGAAAGATGAGCTGCTCCAGCCCCATGCAAAAGTCCATGCCGTTCTTTCAAGCAGTCAGGAGTGGGGCCAGAAGTGCCTTCCAAGCCCTAGCAATGTCCCGTTTAGCCAAGGTTAGACCAAGCAACAATAGATGACGTTTGTAGCGGTTGCCCCCCACCCCCTCCATAACATGTAATAAGGCCAATTTCGGATCTCTAGGCAGCTCCCAGGCCAGTACCTCAGATTAGCATCGAAAGACCCCAGTTCAGAACCTATGCAGCGCCAAGCACCCCCATGTGGTGTGTAGGAGTGTGCCTACCTCCGACCCGCACCGTAAGCAAACAGAAAAACCTATCATTCCCGCCCTCCATAGACGCTCCCTGGTGAAGTAGTTGCGGTGTAGGTATTTGAATTGTATGAGCCTCAGGCGTGTGGAGACGCCACTCCCCTAGGACTCACTAGGGCCTCCATCCAGTCTTCCTCTTCTAGCTCCCCCACATCCCCCAACCACGCTGCCCGTAGTCTCTGTAGGTCAGGGGAACAATGTCGCAACAGGGACTGGTATATACGGGAAAGTTTTTTGTCCGGCAGTTCCCCCATAAACCGTCTGGCCTCGAGTGGGCTACAGTCTGGAAGAAGGTCAATGTCAGTCAGATATGGTGTCAGCGCATGTCGGAATTGAAGGTACTGAAAGAATTGGGAGCGGGGCATCCCAAATTCATCCTGCAGGTCTTGAAAAGACTTCAGGGTATCGCCCAACATCACATCTCCCAAGGAGGAGACGCCTATGGCGTCCCACCCCCCCAAAACCCCTAAGGGTCTCCAAGTGGGGCAAGAAGCCATTGTGCCAAAGAGGGGTTTCCCGAGTGAGTAAATTCCACCATCCCATCCTACGCAGCGCCTGCCGCCAGACAGAGAAGACCACTTGCGTGGCGGATGGAAGACCGCTCCGAAGCGGCGCTGAGTAGAGTAAAGCATGAATGGACGACAAGCCCATCAGGTGGCGCTCCACCGCATAGGCTGGATCGCCTCTGTCCCCATACCACCAATCATTGAGGACCAACAGATGTGCTGCCTGGTAATACGAAAGTATATCCGATGTGGCAAGACCCCTGCGTAAGTGGACAGGAAGCACGTCCGTAGTGCAACTCGTACAGTCCCCCCCTCCCACAGGCACCCGCACAGTGATGAGTTGACTTGCTGAAACCAGCGAGGCGGAATAGGGTATGGATGGTTCTGTAAATGGTGCACGAGCCGTGGGAGCGCCACCATTTTGAATATGGCCGACCTTCCATAGATGGACAGTGGCATACGGGACCACACCTTCAGATCCTCCTGTGTGCGATCCCAAACCGGAGTAATGTTACGATCTCGGGAAACGCCCGCACTCTCCGATAAGTAGACTCCCAGGTACTTCATCCCCCCACAGGCCAATTGCAGGTCCGCCGCCCACTCACCGACTGGCAGCCCCTCGCCCAGTACCCACAAGGTGGATTTACCTGGGTTCACATACAGGCCAGAGGATTCACCGAAAATCTGCAAGATGCGCAGCAGCTGCGGCCCCGACCGATCGAGGTCCTTGAGGAAGAACAGCAAATCATCCGCGTATAACGCTATTTTGTCAGTGAGAACCAGGGACCACCGAAAGCCCTTGAGCTGGGCAACTATGCGCACCCACGCAGCTAAAGGCTCCATAGCAAGCGCGAATAGGTATGGGGAGAGGGGACACCCCTGTCGCGTACCCCTCCGAACCGAAAAGGACCGAGAGACCGCCCCCCCCCCAACACGCACGGAGGCAGTGAGATCGGTGTATAACAGCTGTACGTAGGCCAAAAAGCAAGGACCCAAGTTGAGGCGCAGTAGCAGGGCAAACAAGTACGTCCAACTTAATGAGTCAAAGGCACAATCCATATCCGCCAAGAATAATGCAGCCTGCTCACCCAGACTCCTGCAGGCAGAGATCGCCACCTGGGCGCGCCTGATGTTGTGCCGGGTCGCCCTCCATTGCATTAAGCCCGCCTGGTCCGGATGAACCAGATCAGCAATATAGGGCATAAGCCTGTTAGCCAGGGCTTTGGCCAAAACCTTGGCCTCCATTTTAGTAGCAATATTGGGCGGTAGTATGCGTGGCTCTCCGCCGGATGGCCCGGCTTCAGAAACACCACCACCTCGGCATGTCTCCAGTCTGTGGGAGCACCCCACCCTCCCGCGCCTCCTCGATCGCCGGACGCAGGCGGGGACCTAGCTGCACATGAAATCTCTTGAAGAATTCACAGGGGAACCCGTTGGGGCCCGGCGCCTTACCGGGGCTAAGCTCACTAAGGGCCACGCCCAGCTCCTCATCCGTGAAAGGCTTGTCCAGTAGGTCCCGCGCCTCGTCAGGGACCGACCGCGGGGGGAGGTCATCTATGAACTGCTGAACGACTTCGGCCCACAAGCACTCCTGAGGTGCATATAGCCCCTCGTAGTAAGCGGCAAAGCTCTCCGCGATGGCAGGGGGCTCCGAGACCGGTGATCCCGCCGAGTCCAACAACTGGGGCAGCGGCTGGGCATGAAGAGCACCCTGACACAGGCGGTGTAGCATCTTACAGGATTTGTCTCCCCATTGGTACACCCGACTACTGGGAGCCAGCCAGGCCTGTCGTGCCTCATCAAGCAGGACAGCTGCGTACTGCTGCTGGGCAAGGACGAGTTGCCGCCCAATAGATCTACCACCCTCCTCCCTGCTCCTGCGTTCCAAAACCTCCAACTCTGCCTCCCGCCACACCAGGTCCCGCCGCCTCTCCACCCGGGCTGCCGCGCACCAGGAGATATCCACCCCACGCAAGGTAGGTTTAAGGGCCTCCCAAAGGGTCGTCGGGGAGTCAACAGAGTCGTGATTGGTAGTCAGGTAAAGGTCAATTTCCCGAGTCATATGTTCCCTATACTCAGTTTGTAGCAAATGCCATCCAGACATGCGCCATCGGAACAGGTGCCTGGCTGGACCTACACGAAAAGGGAAGGCCACCGGTGAGTGATCGGACAGAGCCCTCGGCAAGATGTCCGATGACACTATCCTCTGGGCCAGTCCCCTGGGTACAAACAAGTAGTCCAGCCTGGAGAACGAGCCATGCACCGAGGAGAAATAGGTGTACTCTCGGCGTGCGCCGTGTCTATATCTCCAGACATCTGTCCAGTCAAGTCTTGTGGCTAGGGCACGAAGCCTTGTGGGGGGTCCCTCCCCGTCAACACTCGCGTCAGTCGCTCCCCTCCACCACCGATCAATGCGTAAGTCCATCACGTCATTCCAATCCCCCCCAACTATGGTATGGGTGTCCGGCATTACACTCCAGAGAGACATGACCTTCTCCACCAGGGGCCACTGCATCGGCTGCGGGGTGTATATACTACCAAGTGTCACCCTGTCGCCCCCAACCCACCCCTGGACAAAGATGTACCTGCCCTGAGGGTCGGACCAACTCTGTTCATGTGTGAAAGAATCCCTACGATGTATGAGGACGGCAACCCCCCGGGAGCCCCTCGTGAACCCCGCATGATAAACATAGGTATACCCAAAGCGTTGGAGGCAGAGCGCTTTTGTGCCTAGTAGGTGGGTCTCCTGAAGCAGCTGAGCATCTACCCCGGCCCTCTTGGCATACCGGAGAACCGCCCCCATTTCACTTTGTCTAGTACTCCCGCACATTCCAACTCAGGATACGTAGTGTGCCTGGAGCTACCCGCCGCCGTCATTAACAGTTGACATTTGAAGAAAGTACTGTATGGGCTACAGATGGCCCGATGGTCAGCATGCAAACATTTCAGTATACTGACAGCAGCAAAATAAGCGCAACCACAATCCCCCCCCACCTCAACCCAACCACCAACACCAACCCAACTCCCCCCACCACGCACCTCCTAACATGGAAACACCTGTTGCGGTCAGATCGCGGCCTAGCCCCCAACGGGGGACCGAGAGCCACCCCCTCCAATGGATCCCCTGAACATACCCCATAACTAGGGAGTCACCACCCCTACCCACCCACTCTTACAGGGCAGGTGTCTAGCCCAATACAGTGCACCTGAGCATCCCAAGAGCAAACATAGTGTTCAGTGTGAGAGTCGCAGTCCTCATTTCACCACACTTGGCAGCCCCTGCTCCAGACCAGGCCGTGGAGATGCAGATCCCGCACGAGATGCATGGCCAGACCTCGATCTTCTGCGACACCTCCGTTGACTTCTCAGTCCCTCACGGACTACTCCACTCGAGGAAGAGTCGGATTCACCACCCGAGGGTGCATTAACCCTGATTTTCACTGTATCGTCTGTCCATTGAAACACTTCCTCCAGGGAGTCAAAGAACAGCGTGCAGGACTTGTCTTGGCCTTGGCTGCTAGGGATGATTGCCTCTGTTGCTGGACTATCCTTGTATAGTCTGGGAAAATGAGGATAGTAGCATTGCCAAGCATGAGAGGGGCCTTCACTCTCGCCTGTCTCAGGATAGCGTCCCGGTCGGAGTAATTTAAGAACTTGGTGATTATCGGCCTCGGACGCGAACCAACAGGGGGCTTCTGCATAAGGGCCCAATGGGCCCCCTCCACAACGAAGCAGTGGGAGAGAGCGTCCGGGGGAGCCAGCCCTCCAGCCACTGGGCCAAGAAGCGTTCCACATTGTCCCCCTCGCAAGCCTCCGGAAACACCACAAAGCGTAGGTTGTTCCGCTGTGCCCGCCCTTCAGTATCTTCCACCCGCATGGCCAGGCCCTTCTGTAGTTTCTCCATCGCCGTCATCTTTTTCTTTAGAACGGATACATCGTCCTCCACTTCGTACATGCGGGTCTACGCACTGGTGATCCTTTCAACTGCGTTCTGCAGATCTTGGCGGAACAGCGTGACATCCACCCCAACTGCCCCGATTTTAGCATCCAACATGTTTCTGGACTATGTAATCGCAGCCAACAGCGCGGCATTGTCTGGGGCCGGAGCCTGTGAACCCGCAGTGCCAGTCGCCGAGCCGGCTTCAGTGAATTTGTCTAGTGTCCCCTGCTTGGAGTGGCCACCACTCGCGTGACCCTGCGTCATGGCGGCCGCAGCAGGCGAGACCAGGAGCAGGCCCCTCTGCACCAGGGACAGGCACTATCCGGGATCTGCAGATCAGCAGAGGTCCAGGCGGGCCGACCGATCCACCCCACCCGCCCACTGGCCAACTCAGCACGACTCCTCAGCGGGTAAAGGCAGGATAAGAGTTGCTGGGCGAGGCACCAGGACCCACCGTACCAGCTCAGGAAGGTGAATTCCCAGGCACCGCTCGAGCCCCGTGCACCGCCGACCACCTCCGGGGTCATACCTGACCCCGAGCCTCACAACCAGGGAGCAGAGAGTATAATCCAAGCTAGGGAAGGCGGAAGTGGGGGGGAGAGACCCCGGTGCCCCCAATCCCACCGCTCACCACACGTGGTCAATCACGTGCAAGTCTGCCGGCTGTCAGCGTCCACACAGCCGATCCACGGGGCCCCCAAACCAGGTCACAGCCAAATAGAGTCACTGCTGGCTTAAAAGTAGCACCAGGGGGGTCCCCAGCATGGACGCCTCTCCACTGACCCCCACCGGGGCTCGATCTAGCCCCCGAACTCCCCCACCTCTGGGGGTCCTCAGCCCAGCAGGACCACGCCGGCCATAACGGAAAAAAGGGGGGCCCGATGCGCCCCCCGACTTCCTCCAGGCACACTCCACTCACCGCAGGGTTTATGGTACAGCCAGGCACTCCTGATCACTCCTGCCAAGCCGGGCCACTTGCATCTGGGCCCCAACACCCTCCACTTCCACGGGGTGCCCTCCTCTGATCTGTAGAGCCACCCGGGTGCCGCTGCTCTGCAGTCCCACACAAGGGCATAAGGAGGTCCCAAAATGGCGGCTTCTCCCGCCGGCCGCCCCGAGATCCGGCCTCTCTGCTGCCCCGCCGGGCGCCGCAGCTTCTGTTCCTGCTCCCCAGGGGCGATCGCGGGCCCGCCAGCCCCGGAGTTCAAGCGCGCTCAGCTCTGCTTCTCTTCGAGCAAGCCGCGCTCCGCCCACAGCCGCCTCTCCAACTTGCGGCCGCTGCTGGCTGAGTGCGCCCGGCCCTCGCCAAAATCGAGGCCCCGGGCGCAAGCCCAGCCGGACCCCGCTGGCCCCTCCGACTCGCTGAGCTGCCGCACGCCCCACGGAGCCGCCACTGGACCACAGCCGCCGCCGAATGATACCCCCGGAGCAGGGTAGTGCACTGCAACGTTGGGCGCCCTCGGCGATGCACAGGGCCAGGATAGACGAGCAGGATAGTTGCAGGCTGGTCGGAGCTCACGCTCTACACGACCGTCATGATCGCTGGCTAAGCCACGCCCCCACATCATCTATTTGACCACCTCATCACATGTTAAGTATGTCTAAGTTCAAGATGAACAGAGTAGCTAATAAGGTTAGGCACATCAAATGGAGGTAGAAATAATTATCTACTTCACCATGGTGATCTACTGGCAACATACTGGTTGCAATATCATAGTAGATCAGTTTGATGGACCACGATATAATGCCACTCAACCCTCCAGCCTGCTGGCAGCAACTACCCAAAGAGAACTGGAACTAATTTGTTGCCCTTTCCAGACCCATGCTAGGAGGCCCGCTTGGTTGTGGTGAATCTCAGGACTAAACTTTCAATCAGGGGTTTGGCATCTGCCTCAGCTTGAGCCAAACTTGGAGCATTTTCCAAAATAAACTGTTGACTGTTGAACTGACATGATATCAAGTCCTGCTCTTTCCAAAGCTTACTGCGACTCAGTACTAATGTAAAGCAATTATTATTTCTGTATTCTTCCTACATTGTTTTGGTTCAATGCTGAAATATGGAAGTGCAACTTCAGACCTGAAGGCCCAGTAAAGTACATGGAGCGGCATTGGACGACTGGGCGTATTAGACAGATCTTACGCAACCATGCTGTTTAAAACAGCTAGTTAAAACCTAGGTGGACTAATAAATTGGGGATTTGTGATGAAATGTGATTGGGGCTCCTTTAACATGTGCTGTAATTTGGGTATTTATGCCTGAGATGTTTATACTGTAAATCTTTTGAATAGATAAGTCTTGTAGATGAATAGTGTATAATAATGAATCATATATCATGAAATACCACAATTTAGGGATTTCTAGCTGGGCAATCAGCAGATGAGAGATTCTTTGACTGACTCCCACCTCTCCCACATAATACTGTGGGTGAAGAGTGAGAGACACCTGCTAGTACTGCTCTTTACCCTCCTAAATGGTCATGATTACCTTATGGAGATTTGTGTGTGACTCCAATAATTTGAGGGTAAAACAGCATGGGGGTTCGGATGCCACTGCTCCTGTGGATTGAAGGTCACCAGTCTTCGCAGACCAGACACCCTGCAGATTACACTAAAATGGCCTTTGAGAGCAAAGGTTGGCGATGGCCTTCCCATGCAGCCCATGTGCCTTGTGCAAGTACCAGAAAGAAGTGGTGGACTCCTTAGAAGGCTGAGGCCTGTGGAAACCATATTTTATGTTTTAATATTCAGATTTCGGACCAGTGTAATACTTACTCTTGTAACTCTGAATCTGGTGGTGGGTTGATTGTTAGGTATGGCATATTCATACCTTCTAATTTCGGTCCTGTATTATTTACTTTACAGACCCCTGACGAAGGGTCGCTTTTGTTGGACCCGAAATGCATTGGGTATTTGAAAGACTGTGATAAACTGTGGATTTGCTTCATAAGAATATCATTATGAACTAATCAAATATTTGAATAAACAACGATGAAATGACTTTTGGAATGTTGGATTGATGTTACATTAATAAATTGAATATTGTGAAAAAACTTTGGAGTTTCATTGAAAATTGAGCGTGCATCTTTGTGGATAGGTGATCCCTTCCACACCAAGTTGATTTGCGTCTTGAAAGGCACGGCCAGACTCCGTGTGTCAGATGTGGCGCCAACCGAAATTTTAATAAATCTTGGTTTAACTGGTTTACTTGAGTGCACTGGGATAACACTGTGTTATATTTATACCTTTTGCCAGCTTCATGTAATAAAAGAAATCCAAAATAAAAAATATATGCAACTATCTATGCATAGGGAGGCTTTGGGGCAGCCCTTTGTGTTCGTTTGTCTGTCAGGCTGTCATTCACATTTGGCTTATGCCCATCACAGCACACAGCAGGGGAGAGTGGGTCAGCCCACTTTAGCTATTGGCTCTGTTGCATTGTGAGTGATGGCATTTTCATATTAACACATGCTCATAAAAAAGAAGTGACCTCATTGCCAGGTCGTGTTGGCCGACACATTACTTGGCCAGTACTGTTCTTTCCATTATACTTGTTTTCATTTTTTAGACATTGTATTGTATCGTTAATAAAAAAACCTTTCCAAAATATAAAAGGAAAGTGAACAACATGCAGACAAAATCAAAATTAGATATCACAAGTGCCTAAGGCCTTAGTTCTTGTAGGTCGTGCTGCTTCTGGAGCAATACAAAGTTCATCAATGAACAGAAGAGGAGGCCTCGGACCTGTTGCAGGACAGGGCATAAAAAGTGACTCAGGAGGGTTAGCATAATTCTTTAAATAATTAAAAGCAATAGGCAAAGTTCTTTAAAATTAGTTAGGGCAGCAGACAAGGCACCACGGAGGACCGGTTGTTTGACAAAGATGCCGAAAGCAAAGTGCAAATGTCGCATAACACAGTCCTTAAAGTGCGATAATCGGCTGAACCGTGGTGGACAGCAGGCGGGTTCTCTTGCTCAAGGTAGCCTTGTGCAGTCCAAGGGGGTAAGATGTGATGCATTTCAAAAATGTGGCAAGGTCAGCCTGCCTCTCCTGTACATATGGTAGTGGCGGCCGGAGCAGGGGGCGAAGTTTTTGGTGTTTGAGAGGAAGCTACTTCAGTGCAGTTGGCTGAGTCCAGTTTACTTGCTGCCGTTCACAGAAATTTGGCAGTTTTAATGTTTAGTGGTATATTTGCTAGGTTAAGGCTGGTGATCACTGCTTGCCGGCATGTACGCACCCCTAGCTGGATAAAGTCAACTCGGAGAAGAGTTCTTCTTTGGTCCATGAGTTGAGGAGGGGTGCCCAAGATGTGGCTTAGGGTTTCTTTACCTTGTTTGTCTACATAAATGGCAGCTGGTGTCATAGGTAGCCAGGGGGTGCCAGGGTGGGAAGTGGGCACGGAGGTTTCACTCGCTCATTCCTAATGCCACAAGCCGCAGTTTGATCCACATAGGGTAGGTACAGGTGATGTAGCACTGCTGCTAGCGCCAAGACGCCCACGGGCATAGGTATGCGCTTTATAAATCTCAATAATAAATAAATAAATAAATAAATATTGGGTTGGGAATATGAGTTTATGACTGCCCACGCGTGAGCGAGCTTGCACAAAGCTGTCATGTGTTCTAATTTTGACTGTTTTTGGCTGTCTTGAAGACCTGTTGTGAGGGGTGTTTGTTCCAGACTTTGGCTAGAGAGAATTTAGACAGTTTGGCCTCAAGGCGTTGTTTGTTTGAAGATCATCTTGAGTCACAATGCTCAAGTTCACGCCCAATTGGTCCATGCATGGTGTTGGGCGGTACCTGTCTGAGCCTGTGGCAGAAGTTGCGGAAGCAGCTGCCTTTGGCCCAGTGCTGTCTTGTGATGATTTTTTTAGTCATTCTTTCATGTATAAACTACATCTTCAGATTACAAGAATTCAAAACCATTAATACTTTTTCTTTTGACATTTAGATAATATTTTCCTGTTTTAGGTTTTAAAACTGAGTCAAGTTTCCCTACCTGTTCTAAGCAAGTCTTTCCTCTTAGGAAGCACTCTTAACCCTTCTCTTAAAATTGTGTGTGATGGTTATTTGTTTTAATTAAAAAAAGTTTATAGCATGCATTTGGTCTTCACGTTTACGTGGTAGCAGATTTCATTTTATTTTTGTGGCATACGCTTGCAATAAAAATGTTTTAAAATATGTACTGGATTGACCAAAGCGTATCCTTATATTTTTTACACCTTCGCTTTACTTGAAAAGTGCTTTGGCAATGCGATAGGCTGAGGCACATTACAGTGTGAACTAAATACCCACCAGCCACTTTTGCTTGAAGATTATGCAACACAGGCAGTCCACGCCAAACCCAAAGTAAAAGCTGCCTTGTTTGAAAATGTTAATTACCGTTTTGTTTGTTAATATATTAAAGTTGCCACCAATTTCTGACATGCCGAACCCAGGGCGGTCAAGCTACACTCCCTGCCCTCTGATGCCTTCTCTTCTCCAAAAAGGTGGATAGACTGCAGGAGAAGATCTTGATGCAGCGCAGAAAGGACCTTAGAGACCAGCATTCTGAGCCTCTTGAACACATACAGAAGATGAAACCACAAGCCCTTGAGAAGACCTTGATAAAAACCCTCAGAGAAGATAAGAGCCGGAGTTCGTCCTAGGAGGACGTCTGCAACAATGGCCAGAAGGGACCTTCATTGGCTCCCAATTCCATCTAGGATCTCCTTCAAAATTCTCTGTCTAGCCCATGGTGCTATCCATGGCTCAGGATCTGAAAGCATTAGATCTCTTCTGTGTGCCTACACCCCCACTAGAACGCTTTGTTCATCTTCAAAGAATAGGCTGGTAGTCCCTAGGTTTGCTAAGGTTAGATGGGGAGGTACAGCCTTTTCCACCTTGGCTCCCAAACTGTGGAACTCCCTTCTTCTTGAGCTTACCAGTCAATCCTCCTTGACAATTTTCAAAAAACTTCTCAAAACCTGGCCTTTTTCTCAAGCATATTAGATTCTTGCTCTCCCAATGGCCTTTGGTCTAGTGATCTGGAGCCTGGACTTTCCATGTCTGTTCGTATTGCACCTTGATGCCCCTTGGGGCTAAGTTTTGCGCTGTATAAAAACGCCATTCATTCATTCATTCTTTCATTCATTCATTCAGTTCTGGAGCTGGCGAGATCTGGTGATGTCCAAAGATGGAGTTTGAGCTCTGGAGAATATCAGGACTCGTACATGTAGACAAGCCAAGTGGTTTAGATCTAGGGAAGGTCAGAGCTCTGATAACAATCAAAGCTTAAGTTCTAGAAAAGAACTGAGCCTAGTCCCATGGAAGACTGGAGGTTTAGCCCTTGGGATGAATGGCACTTAGTTGTGGAGAAGACCAGGACTTAAGCTGAATGAGAAGGCAAGCATTTGAGATCTGGAGAAGATCAGATCCTGGTATTTGGAAGTCTAGGGCTTGCTTGAGCTTTTATGAAGGTTGAGGGATAAACCCACAGCTAAGCACCTGAGCGCATGGGGATAATCCAGGGAAGCTATCATAGAAAAAATTACAGTCTGAAATCTGCATAAAATGAAAGTCTGAACTCTGGAAAAGATCAGTGCCTGCCTCTGGGGAAGATTGGAGCTTGAGCTATGGAAACAGCCAGGCTTTGAATCCGCAGAGACGAGTTGTCATTCAGCTGCAGTCAGATCAGGAGACTGACCTCCAGATGAAATCAAGAACCCAAGTACAAATGGAGCCTTCTGTCTTCCTCCCATTAACCACACACTTTTATACTTTTTCCATTTTTTTCAGGGGTATATTTTTCCCACCTCTATTTTAATTCCTCTGTTTGCCCTTGCGTAATATCCTCCTTCTGTTTCTTCCTCATCCCCCTCTACTCAGGCACCTCCCACCACCCGACCGTGCTGTGGTGATCTCTTGTTCTGGTGTTAGCCCAACACCTTTCAATTTTACTAAAGTTATATGTATAATATATTTGTTTATATGGGCTTCATCCATCTGTTACGGTTTAATTCACATTTTAATTCTGTACACTAGACCATACAGCACGGGCCAATGGGTCAGTCCAGTTCAGCCACTGGTTAACTTCACCATGATGGATGGCATTCGCCCCTTTCACAAGCAGCTCATACATACACAAAGTTGTTCCTTTATGTGCAAGGGACTACTACTATGCCAATGTATGCTTTTTTGAGACAACCAAATGTTTTTAATTTTTAGCAATGTTTTTTTTTTTGACTGCAGAGGGTCGGCAGCTTCCCCAACAAAATAGTATTGAAGAAATCATGACAAAACAAAAGAAGCATTGACAAAGGCAAAAAGCTGGCGGCCAATGCCATATCTATTGGATTTGCCCCTACTTGCTTTTATTTATCCCCTCCAAGCCCTCCCAACCTAGCTCCTTCTCCCTAAATACCCTTTTCTCCTCTACCTCCTCATTGTTCCCTGTGGCATGATCCTCTTATCATGATGACCTAGTTCAAAACTCTTTTGTGGGAGTTTCGATCTCAGGGTTAGCTTAAGGCCCAAGTAGAGAGGGACTTATTTAGAGTTTGATGGACGGGATACTCTGTCACAAATGTGGAGGATGTTCCCTCTGCCATAATATTAGTGTATTGTAGCCAGGGTCATTGGCATTCTGCAGCACAGGAGTACTACATTATGCAGAAGGGCCGGCTAAATGAAGCGGCAAAAGCAAATTATGCAGTGTAAAGTGTCACATTTTATGTAAGTATTACCTATTTTGGCATTTTTACAAATTGTAATCCCATCTGGGCAAAGGTGTCACCTCATTAGTACCACTTTGACTACCAAATACATAATAGGCAGAAAAAAGGTGGTCAGTCAATCTTTTGTGAAGAACCATCCTCTGTGCTTCAACACGTTGCTGCATTTTAAATAACTTCAGATCCGTTTGAGCTAGAAACAAGTTATGTTTTTACTGAAATATGAAGATCATGCAGCAGAAGATGGATTATAAGTAAGGCTCCCTGCTTTCTGTTTTTACTGATTTTTACAGATAAATACAGACAGAAAACAATGTTTTTCTGTTTGCATTTATTTTTAAAAGTGAATAAATTCAGAAAATTGTGCTGCTTCTAAGTGACTCCCTGTGCTGTCTTTCATAAATGTAAGCCCAACAGCTGAGCAGATGGACAGCATAGGAAATTAAAAAACGGGATGTCATTTCTTTAAATAACTGCATGTGTCAATATACATTTGTGGTATAATGCTAGAATTTACCAGTGGATGTATTGTTATGTAATATTTAGCAGTAAAAATAGCTAAAACATGACCAACATCAAAGAATGAATGGCATTCTATCAGTTAAATAAATATGGAAATTTACAGTTTTACAACTTCATTTATACGCAAAACACAAAATAAATATGGATAAATACAGACAGAAATGTTAAAAAAATAAATACCACAAAACTGGGAGCCCTAATTTTAAGGCAAATACATAACTATGCAGAAAATAGCACTCAATTCCAGAGGCCCAACTGCAGCTTATGGCACTCGTAATAAGACCTGACGGGCTAGCCATCACGTTTTGAGGGAGTATCCCAACCGCCAAAGTCTACATAAGGCCAAGAGTGTCCACAGTCAATTCACACTCTACATTCAAATTGTCAACCAAATACGGGGATTTTATCAATCTTAGAGCTTCAAGCTTGTTTCCCTACATAGTAATCCTTTTATCGATTTTGGGAGAGTGGATCTACCCGATGGCAAGAAGTGCTCACGGTGCGATGAATGAAGGGCTATTTTACATCTCAAAAGTATACTCAATTACCACTGTTTATCACATTGAATTATTTATTCCTATAAGTACTGCAGATAGAAAGCACTACCCTTTTACTACATTTTCCTAGCGGTGGCAAAGTCAATAGGGCTGGGTTTAATATGTTAAATGGTATTTGTGTATGCAAAGCATATATACATCTCATGTGAACACTTGTGTTCATATGTGTCGGCACATTACAAGGCCTATTGGTTTTTCCAATGCTTATTAAAAGTGGATTTTCATTGCCAGTGACTGTTTCCCATTCTTCAAATCTGGAATGAGATACTTTGTTAGACCTGTCCATGAAGGCAGGTTCTGAAATGGCATCGGATTATGCCAGTCTAGAGCGAGATGGGTGAACAACCTTTACAACGAAAATTTTACAACGCACTACCATTACAACGCGGTCATTACAACGCAAACCATTACAACGCATTGCGCTGGGGGGCGCTCTAGGATAGGGAATAAGTTTAATTTTCTATCCAACACCTTCCCTAGTGACCACGGGGACTGGAGTTGGAATAGAAAATTAAACTTTTCACTATCCAGCACCCCTAAGCGCTATGCGTTGTAAAGGTATGCGATGTAAAAACCGCGATGTAAAGGCAGGCGTTGTAATAGCCTGCGTTGTAACGTCATACATCCGCGAGATGCATTGGTGGAGCACTTCATAGGCACAAATCCTGGAATGCCATCGGATTTTATGAGCCTAAAGTGAGTTTGACTGGTACAGTTGTCCATGGGCACAAGGCCTGGAATAAGCTCAGTTGAGTCTGCAGTGCGATGCACTGGAAGAGGTGGGCTATTAAGATAATGCTGGAATCCCATGAGATTCTGGTAGTCTGGGTGAGATACAGTGGTAAAGCTGTACATGGACGTTAGTGCTGGAATACCAGGGATTAAGGGAGTCTGGAGTGAGATGCATTGG
Source organism: Lissotriton vulgaris (assembly GCF_964263255.1). Taxonomy (NCBI): domain Eukaryota; kingdom Metazoa; phylum Chordata; class Amphibia; order Caudata; family Salamandridae; genus Lissotriton; species Lissotriton vulgaris. The sequence goes on from NC_141700.1 coordinate 95,492,307, forward strand.
CAAGCTGTATCAATCAATCAATCAGTGACACTTATAAAGCGCGCTACATACCCGTAGGGTCTCAAGGCGCTGGGGGGGGGGGGGGGTGCTGCTACTGCTCGAACAGCCAGGTCTTCAGCTTCTTCCTGAAGGAGAGGTGGTCTTGGGTCAGGCGCAGATCGGACGGGAGGGAGTTCCAGGTCTTGGCGGCCAGGTAGGAGAAGGACCTTCCTCCTGTGGTTGCTCTTCGGATGCGGGGGACGGCGGCGAGGGCGTGGTTGGCTGATCGGAGGTGGCGTTTGGGAGCGTAGAAGTTGACTCGGCTGTTGAGGTAGCTCGGGCCTTGGTCGTGTAGGGCTTTGTGTGCGTGGGTGAGGAGGCGGAAGGTGATTCTCTTGTTGATGGGGAGCCAGTGAAGGTCTCTCAGATGTCCGGAGATGTGGCTGGATCGTGGGATGTCGAGGATGAGTCTGGCTGAGGCGTTTTGGATCCGCTGGAGTCTCTTCTGGAGCTTGGCGGTGGTCCCGGCGTAGAGGGCGTTGCCGTAGTCCAGTCGGCTGGTGACGAGGGCCTGGGTGACGGTCTTCCTGGTCTCTGTGGGGATCCACCAGAAGATCTTCCGTAGCATGCGTAGGATGTTGAAGCACGCCGAGGAGACGCTGTTGACTTGCCTGGTCATGGAGAGGGAGGAGTCCAGGATGAAGCCCAGGTTACACGCATGGTCTGTCGGTTTGGGTGCGGTGCCCAGGGCGGGAGGCCACCAGGAGTCGTCCCAGGCGGAGGGAGAGGAGCCCAGGATGAGGACCTCCGTCTTGTCCGAGTTCAGTTTCAGGCGGCTGGTCGTCATCCATTCGGCTACCTCTTTCATCCCTTCATGTAGGTTGGCTCTGGCGGCGGCGGGGTTGTTGGTCAGGGAGAGGATCAGCTGGGTGTCGTCGGCGTAGGAGATGATGCTGAGGTGGTGTTTGCGTACGATGGCCGCGAGGGGGCTCATGTAGACGTTGAAGAGGGTGGGGCTCAGGGATGATCCTTGGGGGACGCCGCAGATGACTTCGGAGGCCTCTGACTTGTACGGTGGTAGGCGGACTCGCTGTGTTCTTCCGTCGAGGAAGGAGATGATCCATTCCAGCGCCTTGTCCTGGATGCCGATGTTGCTGAGGCGCTGTATTAGGGTGCGGTGGCAGACCGTGTCGAATGCCGCGGAGAGGTCTAGGAGGATGAGGGCCGCTGTTTCTCCATTGTCCATCAGGGCTCGGATGTCATCGGTGGCGGCGATGAGGGCGGTCTCGGTGCTGTGGTTGGCTCGGAAGCCGGACTGTGAGGGGTCGAGGGATCCGTTCGTCTCGAGGAAGGCGGCCATCTGCTTGTTGACGGTCTTCTCGATGACTTTGGCTGGAAACGGGAGAAGCGAGATGGGGCGGTAATTCTTGAGGTCGGTGGGGTCCGCTGTTGGTTTCTTGAGTAGAGCGCTGAGTTCGGCGTGTTTCCAGCTCTCGGGGAAGATGGCGGTGTCGAAGGATGTGTTGATGATGTCTCGCAGGTGGGGTGCGATGACAGCGTCGGCCTTGTTGAAGATGTGGTGGGGGCAGGGGTCGGTCGGTGATCCGGAGTGGATTGAGTTCATCGTGCGGATGGTGTCTTCTGTGCTGATCGGGGTCCAGGCGTGGAGGGTGGTGGTGGGGGGGGGTGGCTGGTCGGTCGTGGTGTGCGTTGGTTGGTTGTTGAAACTGCTGTGTATGTCTGTGATCTTGTTGTGGAAGTAGGAGGCGAGGGAGTTGCAGAGGTCTTGCGATGGGGTGATGTCGTTGTTTCCTGCGTTGGGGTTGGAAAGCTCTTTCACGATGTTGAAGAGTTCCTTGCTGTTGTGTGCGTTGTTGTCCAGCCGGTCCTTGAATGCTGTTCTCTTGGCGGCGCGGATCAGCTGGTGGTGTTTCCGGGTGGCAAGTTTGTAGGAGGTCCTGTTGTCAGGTGTCGGATCCCTTTTCCAGGCTTTCTCGAGGGCTCGGCAGTTCTTCTTGGAGCTCTTGAGTTCATCGGTGAACCATGGGGCCTTCTTGCTGCCGGGTCTGCTAGGCGGGGTCCTCAGCGGGGCGAGTTCGTCCGCGCAGTTGCTGATCCACTTCGTGATGTTATCGGCGGCCTGGCTGGGGTTCGCTGAGCTGGCAGGAGGGTGTTGGCTCAGGGAGGTGGCGAGCTGGTCTGCTGTGATCTTGTTCCAGCTTCTGCGGGCGGTGTGTTGCTGGTGTTGGTGGGTCGTTGTTCTCTTGAAGGTGAAGTGGACGCAGCTGTGGTCCGTCCATTGAAGCTCTGTGGTGTGGCTGAAGTCGATGTCTGTGCTGGATGAGAAGACGGCGTCGAGTGTGTGTCCGGCGAGGTGGGTGGGGGTGGACACCAGTTGCTTGAGTCCCAGGTTGGCGAGGTTGTCGAGCAGGGTGCTGGTGTTGCGGTCGTTGTTGTTCTCCAGATGGAAGTTGAGGTCTCCCAGGAGGATGTAGTCAGCGGAGGGGAGGGCATGCGGGCTGACGAAGTCGGCGATGTCCTCGCTGAATTGCGTGCGTGGTCCCGGGGGTCGGTAGATCAGGGTGCCTCTGAGGGTGGTGTTCGGGTTGGTGTGGATCAGGAAATGCAGGTGTTCGGCGCTGGTCAGGGTGTTGTCGGTGCTGGTCGTGAGGCGGATGGTGTTCCTGTGGATGATGGCGATGCCTCCTCCCAACTGGTTGGCGTTTCGGTCCCTCCGGACGATCTTGTAGCCCTCTGGGATAGCGATGGCGATGTCGGGAGCTGAAGAGGTGTTCATCCAGGTCTCCGTGAGGAAGGCAACGTCAGGGGCTGTGGCGTCTAGGAGGTTCCAGAGTTCGATGGCGTGTCTGTGGACGGAGCGGGTGTTGAGCAGGATGCACTTGAGGTGGGTGCTGCTGGAGTTCGACTTGGCGGGTGCTGGTGCGGGGCTGGTCCGGCTGCAGGAGAACTTGCAGGCGTGGCAGCTGAACGGTCCGTGGGTGCGTCTTGGAGTGGCTTGGTGGCATTCTGGGAGTCGGCCGGTGTTGAGAGCGATGAGGGTGGCGGCTGAGTACGTCAGGCGGGTCGGTCGGGCTCTTCGAGGTCCAGGGGTCCTGGCGCTGGGCGCGGTCCAGTCGCGGACGGGCGCAGACGGGCTTACCTTTGGCGCGCCTTCGGCGCACAATCGGCGCGCCCGCTGCGCGTGACCGCTGCGCGTTCGCACGGTCGCCATTTAAGGCGAAGTGCGCGGGTGGGCGGGGCAGCTGGGAGGCGGGAGCGGGGAGGGTTACAGAAGAAAAAGGGGCGGGGACAAGCGGCGGTGGCGGGAAGGGGGGCGGGGGGCGGCGCGGTAGGCGGACAACAAGGAAGGAGAGTACACACGTTTACTAATCAAACAGGCACAAAAATGCGACAAAAACGGGTGAAAAACAGGAGAAACACAGATCGGCAATACAGGCACAAATTCCAGACAAAACAAAACAAAACAGGGGAAAAAGCGCTCGTAGCGGCGGCAGCCGGCGAGCGAGGCAAAACTAGGCAGCAGCGAGGCAAGGGGCACACGCAGCAGCTGGTGGCCGTGCGGCGCGGGGGTGTCCCACAAGTGGGTCACACTCACCTGCGTCGCACGGTCGCCATTTAAGGCCAAGTGCGCGGGTGGGCGGGGCAGCTGGGAGGCGGGAGCGGGGAGGGTTACAGAAGAAAAAGGGGCGGGGACAAGCGGCGGTGGCGGGAAGGGGGGCGGGGGGCGGCGCGGTAGGCGGACAACAAGGAAGGAGAGTACACACGTTTACTAATCAAACAGGCACAAAAATGCGACAAAAACGGGTGAAAAACAGGAGAAACACAGATCGGCAATACAGGCACAAATTCCAGACAAAACAAAACAAAACAGGGGAAAAAGCGCTCGTAGCGGCGGCAGCCGGCGAGCGAGGCAAAACTAGGCAGCAGCGAGGCAAGGGGCACACGCAGCAGCTGGTGGCCGTGCGGCGCGGGGGTGTCCCACAAGCTGTACATGGACGTTAGTGCTAGAATACCACAATATTATGGTAGTTTGGAGGGAGATACAGTGGTAAATCTGTACAAGGACGCTAGTGCGGAAATACCACGGATTCTGGAGTGAGATACAGTGGTAAAGCTGAACATGGGCGTTAGTGTTGGAATACCAGAGATTCTGGTCGTCTGGAGTGAGATACAGTGGTAAAGCTGTACATGGATGCCAGTGCTGGAGTACCACGACATTGTGGTAGTCTAGAGTGAGATACAGGGGTAAATCTATAAATGGACGTTAGTGCTGAAATACCACAGATTCTGATAGTCAGGAATGATATGCAGTGGTAAAGCTGCACATAGATGCTAGTGCTGGAATACCAGATATTCTGGTAGTCTGGAGTGAGATACAGTGGTAAATCTGTACATGGACGTTAGTGCTAGAATTCCAGAGATTCTGGTAGTCCGGAGTGAGATACAGTGGTAGTGCTGTACATGGACGTTAGTGCTAGAATTCCAGAGATTCTGGTAGTCTGGAGTGAGATACAGTGGTAAAGCTGTACATGGACGTTAGTGCTAGAATTCCAGAGATTCTGGTAGTCTGGAGTGAGATACAGTGGTAAAGCTGTACATGGACTCTAGTCAGGGCGGAGAAAGACCCCCCAGCCAGCCGCAACAAATAAAACGATAATAAAATGGGTTTCCAACCATTTTAAAAAATCTTTTTCAAGCCCCCCTGGCCCTGCCCATAGGACTTTGATGAGTCTAGGGAGCGAGTTCAGGGGGGATAACACTGTGGTGGGGGAGTGTTCTACGAATGAGTTGTTTGGCTGGCCGTTTCAGGCTGGCCAAACACCTCATGCGCAGTGTAGCTTTCTCCAGTTCCAGCTGCGTTGCTGGTGTTGGAGAAAGCAGGCACAGGCAACCAGTCTGCCTGGGAGCGCAAAGTGGAAGCGCTCAGACCAATCATGACACTGCTTTCCTGCAGCGTCATGATTGGACCAGTGCAATCTGGGAGCCTGTCCCAGAATCAGGAAGAGCACGACAGCGCGGACTGCAGAGGCGGCGATCAGGTAAGTTTGTTTCCTTTAATATTATTATGTTTGTTCCCCACTAGTCCACCTCATGCCCCAGCCCACCCTTGGTCACTCCTCGGGCACGCCCTGCCTCTTTGGCAGGGGACGGGCCGCGACTGGCTCTAGTGCTGGAATACCACAAGATCCTGGTAGTCTGGAGTGAGAATCAGTGGTAAAGCTGTACATGGATGCCAGTACTGGAATGCCATGAGATTCTGGGAATCTGAGTAGAGATGCATTTTATTTTTATTTATTTATTTAGAGAGTTTTATATAGCGCGAACGTGACCCTTGGGTATCAGAGCGCTTCACAATGACATATACATGAGGTATATAATTCGAAAAAGACATACACATTGTTCTATCGCGAGAGAGGTAGGTAAATATGGAGCTATATGGTAAACATATCCCACTGAAATGAGGTAGATAGGTGACGGTCATATCAGAGTTCAATAAAGTACACATTTACATTGCTGTGAGGTAGGATCTGTATAGTTCTATCAGGGACATATCATAGCATATTAGTAATGGGTTTGTACGCATAGTCTAGTATTTGACATCAGTTTACACATTATAAGTACTTTCAGCCAGCATCTGCGGCTCTTCGATTATATTTGACCATTGTATTCCTGTGGGAATAGTTCAGGCATTGTCTTTGTTTGTGTATTCTTCTTCTCGGTTTTGGGTCCATAAGGCACTTAAGGCTATCTCCCATCTAGTTAGCGACTCTCATTTTCTTCTTCTCTAAGACCGAGGAGAGAAGTTTAGCACGCAATGTCGTTGAGGTCATTTCCTGGCTATGTAAGGAACTTACTCATTAAGAAGATCTTAGTTTCCTTTTTGAATGCTGTTGTGTTAGTAATTTTCCTGATATTTGGAGGGAGTGAGTTCCATATTCTGGGTGCTGCCCCTGAGAAGGCTCTATCGTATGTTTTCTTTTTTCGGAAGATGGGTGGTTTCAATATCAGCGCATTGGCGCTCCTGGCTGGTCTGACTCCTCCCGAAAGTTCAATCTTCTGGGCCAGATATCTTGGTGTTTTGTAGTGTAGTGCTTTGTGGGTGACACATGCCATCTTGAATTGGATTCTGGCTTCGTATGGTAGCCAGTTTAACGCTTTTAGATGTGGGGAGATATGGTCAAATATCCTCGATCCGGTAATGAGCCTTGCTGCTGCATTGAGGCATGCTTTCAGAGGTGCATTGGAAATTTTCGGTAGACCTGCTAAGGTTGTACATCCGCATTCAATTCTTGAGATAACTAGTGATTGAATTGCCAGTTTGAGATCTGCTGACGAGATGAAAGGTTTCATCTTCCTTAAGTAATTCAAGTGAAAGCGGGCATTTTTTGCCATTGCATTGATGTGTGCTTTCATGTCTAGATTTTTATCTAATGTGATTCCCAATGATTTCGCTGATTCCACTAGCGTAGGAGAATAGTTTAAAGCTGTGATCAGTCTGGTCCATTCTTCTACCTCTGAGTGGCTCTTCGGAGGAGAGATCAAAAGGAATTCCGTTTTTTGTGCATTGAGCTTCAGGTGGTTGCTGGTTAGCCATCGTAGTGTCATTTTCAGTGCCTCATTCAGTAGCTTGATGTCCTCCAGGGATTCGACCTTGATATACACTTGTGTGTCGTCCGCATACATATGATAGGATATGTTTGCGTCTCGTAGGATTTCAGTCAGAGGTTCGACGTAAAGGTTAAAAAGTGATGGAGATAGTGTCGATCCTTGAGGAACTCCGATCGAGTTTGACTTGATGTGGATAGTGCCTGGTTGACCCAGAGTTTTTGTGTTCTGTTCTGAAGAAAGGATTCAAACCATTTTAGCACATTTCCCGACATTCTCATCCTGTTGTGTAGTCTGTCTAGTAGTTTTTCATGATTTACAGTGTCAAATGCAGATGATAAGTCAAGAAGGACTAGAAGACATGTCTTATTGCGGTCCAGGGCCTGTACTGCGTCATCAACTATATGTAGGATTGCTGTTTCCGTGCTGTGACCTGTTCTGAATCCAGATTGGCAGTCGTCCAATAGCATGAAATTAGCGATGTGTTGGCTCAGTTGGTTTTGTACGCATTTCTCGATTAGTTTGGCCAGTAGTGGAATATTGGTGACTGGGCGGAAGTTATTGGGGTCTGCCGGGTCTGCTGTTAATTTCTTGATGATCGGGACCACTTGGCCTGTTTTTAGGCAGTCTGGCAAGATCCCTTGAGATAGGGAGGTGTTTATTATTCTGTCCATATTGGGATGATGATGTGGTTTATTTTTTGTATACATTTGGCAGGGAGTGGATCATTATAGTGGTTATTCGGTTTGATATCCGCTAGTGTCCTGGCGATGGTATTCTGATCATATATCTTGAAGGTGTCCCAATGCGCTTTGTTTTTTGCTTCCACGTGGTCGACTGTCAGTGTGGTCTTGCTCAGCTTGTGTGGTTGTTCATGAGTAGAAGTCTGCTTGGAGCCAGTCCTGGAATGACATCTCACTCAGGCTTGCCAGATCTCCCATACTTTGCTCTTGGCTGGCCTAAGAACCACCGCCTTTTGTTCATTTAAGTAAGTGTATAGAAGAGAGAAAGTGAGGGAGCAGAGAGAAGAAGGGAGAAGAGAAAATTACGCCACAGAAGGAGGTGGAGAAAGCAGACTTGACAAGGAGGTTGGAGAGGAAAAGAAGATGCGCGAAAAGATGAAAGGTGTGACAAAAATAAAAAGAAGCAGGAGAGGAGGGGGTGAAAAGAGGAGGTGGAGGGACGAGGGGAAATGGAAGCACTGACGAGGTGGGGCAGTGAAAGAAGAGAGGCAAGAGAGGTGGTTAAATGCAGTGCTTAGTAAAATCTGAAAAAGTAATGTCAATGTGGAGAAGTGTGGCTCACTGGTTAGAGCGGCAGACTCTGAAGCAGAGATCAGGCAGGCCAGGGACCAGGGTTCAAGTCCCGACCTGGCAGGGTCTTGGGCTCAATGTCCGCGGACTCGATAATTCTCGCCTCAGCGCCTACTCTAATCATGGGTCCCACGCTGCAACTCTGGGCAATAGCTTGCTTAATCTCCACAACGGCCCCAACAACACTGGGATGCCTGGCTTCACCTTGGGGTGCCCAGGAGGGGCATCTCACAGGGAGAGCCAGGAAGGGTTCCACAGCGGTATACAGCGCCGGGACTCCCCGTTGCTGGGGCAGCTGTGCACTTTACAAGTATACTACATTTACATTTAACTCTAGCTGGTGGTACAGGCCCTTCATTTCTAAAACGTATTCTGCACACCTATTGCCTATGACAGATTTCTAGACCTACTTTGTGGCCTTCATAGGAACACGCCGAACGTTTTGGCAATTAAACGTTATTACTGTCATAAAAATTGCTTTTGCTTGTGTAAGGCCAGTTTAAACTTAAAATTAGATACTAACAGTCTGGCATCCCTTTACTTTGCACTAACGTCCTTCGAGCTTTTCAGGCGATAATATGTAAACTTCTCGAAAGAACTCGTTGGGGCTAGATTTCCCAGCAGCCCTTGCGTTCTGCTCGGCCTACTTCCCTCCACCACCCCAGGCCTTTTGTTGCCATCTGATGTCTGTGACGAAGCACCTGCAGGTTGGATCTTGTTCATTCTGGGCGCGGATTTAGCTGCCCTTTGCCAAGTCTAATGTGGCCGATCCTTTTAAATACATCTTCCACGGTTCTGCAGAGGTGGAGAACTCGCACAGAGAAAACTAAAATGCAGGTCCAAAACTAGAAATGTCAGGGGTAAAGTATTTGGAATTCAATAGGAATGCCTTTGTGTTTTAGTGAAAATGTATAGTGTTGAGCAGAAGCGTGCACTTTATTTGTGTAAAAATGCTATTGAGGAAAGTAGATTTTCCGATGAGTAAAGTTTGTGGGTTACTTGCAGCTGCATAAAGACTGCAATAAGATGAACAGAAAATCAAATCGGGTGAAATCAGCCTCTTTATAGGTCTCATCTATACCGACCTTAGGAAGCTCACCCCCACCCCCCATAAACGAGTCTCTTCAGGGTGATCTGTATATTGGTCACAGGCCAATGTAAAGTGACTTTCTTATTTGTTATTCACACACCATCCTTGGTGAGGTGTCGGTCTACCTTGTTTCTGGGAGTCTTCCACTCCAGCGTCACAGAGCTTTCCCGAAAACGAAAAAATGTGCCAGGGCAAGTAGAAATATTTGTAGTCGTTTTGAAACCTTTTATTGAATCCAGTATTTTATGAGTCTGAGACTCTTTACTCTTCAGAGTCATTCAAAGCAAAATACAAATGGAAGGCAAGAGCTTTGTAACACAGCCGCCAACACGTGTTTCGCCCCCAGAGTTGGCTTTTTAGCCTGGGGCTTCCTCAGGGCTGTTACACCAATTGTCATCAGCAAGATTCACATGCATGGGTAAGATACAGGTATACAAAATAAAATAAAAGCAAAAGTCCTTTCGTACAAATCAAAAAGTTTGGCCATCAAGAGCAAATTGTAACACAAAAGTGAGATCAAATCAAAAGAAAGGTGGGGAGAAGAAAAGAGTAAAAGGATAAGATATATACATCCTAATAGATAATTATAAATATAAAATCTGCTGTTACTTTCGCTAAAAGAATCCGTCTCCTCTAGCTTTTGGAATCATCAACCCTCTTAACCTTCAGAATGCAAGTGGGCAAGCTTCATGGCGTGTGCTGGGATAACAGTTTTTTTAAATACACAGCTTTGTTGGCATCTCTGGATATAAAAAAAAATAATAGTTAAGGCGGTACATGGTCATTAGGACATGAAAGTGTACAATCATATGATTACGCAAGGAAAGTAAAATACAAAAATTTAAAAAGGTAGGAGATTATACAATTAGACCATTGGCAGCAAGTCTAGAAGGTGTGTCTCCAACCACAAGAAAGACTGGAAGATAAACTCTTCAGTGTTATTCAAGTCAAGTCAAGTCAAGTCAAATGATTTATATAGCGCGCTACATACCCAGAGGGTCTCAAGGCGCTTGAAGAAGGGTGGGGGATTACTTGTCGAATATCCAGATTTTAAGTTGCTTTCTGAATGCTAGGTGGTTCTGAGTGAGGCGAAGGTGAGTGGGAAGTGAGTTCCAGGTTTTAGCTGCCAGGTAGGAGAAGGATCTTCCTCCCATGGTGGTTTTGTTGATGCGAGGTACAGTGGCAAGGGCTTGGTTGGAGGATCGTAGCTGGCGGGAGGGGGTGTAGAAGGAAAGTCTTGTGTTGAGGCATTCGGGTCCAAGTTCGTAAAGTGCTTTGTGTGCGTGGGTTAGGAGGCGGAAAGTAATCCTCTTATTAACTGGGAGCCAGTGGAGGTTTTTCAGGTGACTAGAGATGTGGTCTTTACGCGGGATGTCTAGTATGAGTCTGGCTGCAGCGTTCTGGATGCGTTGGAGTTTTTTCTGGAGTTTTGCGGTGGTACCGGCGTATAGGGTGTTTCCGTAGTCCAGGTGGCTCGTGACCAGTGCGTGGGTGACCGTTTTTCTAGTTTCGGTGGGGATCCAACGAAATGTTTTTTTGAGCATGCGAAGAATTTTGAAGCAAGATGATGAAACAGCGTTGACTTGTCTGTTCATAGAGAGTGAGGAGTCCAGGATGACGCCCAGGTTCCGTGCGTCGTCCGTCGGGATGGGTGCTTTTCCAAGGGCCTCTGGCCACCAAGAGTCATCCCAGGTGGAGGGGGAGGTACCTAAGATAAGGACTTCTGTTTTGTCTGAGTTCAGTTTCAGACGGCTGTGCTTCATCCACACGGCTACTTCTTTCATTCCTTCATGTAGGTTGGTTTTGGCAGTGTTAGGGTCTTTGGTGAGTGATAGGATCAGTTGAGTGTCATCAGCGTAGGAGATGATGTTGAGGTTGTGTTGGCGTGCAATGGCGGCGAGGGGGCTCATGTATACGTTGAAGAGGGTGGGGCTGATTGAAGATCCTTGTGGCACGCCGCAGATGACTTCAGTGGCCTCTGACTTGAATGGTGGGAGGCGGACTCTCTGGGTTCTTCCGGTGAGGAACGAGGTGATCCATTCCAGTGCTTTTCCTTGGATTCCGATGTTTCTGAGGCGCTGTAATAGAGTGCTATGACAGACTGTGTCGAAGGCTGCGGAGAGGTCGAGGAGGATGAGGGCGACTGTGTCTCCATTGTCTAGAAGAGTTCGAATGTCGTCTGTTGCTGCGATGAGGGCGGTCTCAGTGCTGTGTTTGGCTCGGAAGCCGGACTGTGAGGAGTCGAGGGATTTGTTGGTTTCGAGGAAGGCGGCGAGCTGGTTGTTGACAGCTTTCTCGATGACTTTGGCCGGGAATGGAAGGAGCGAGATGGGGCGGTAGTTTTTGAGTTCGGTGGGGTCAGCTGTGGGTTTTTTCAGAAGGGCGCTGAGTTCTGCGTGTTTCCAGCTTTCCGGGAAGGTGGCGGAGTTGAGGTAGCAGTTGATGACGTCTCGGAGGTGTGGTGCTATGATGGAGTCTGCTTTGTTGAAGATGTGGTGAGGGCATGGGTCTGTGGGGGATCCTGAGTGGATGGAGTTCATCAGGCGGATGGTGTCCTCAGTGGAGATTGGGTTCCAGTCATTAAGGATGTTCAAGGGGGGTGAAGGTCCTGTAGAAGGTTGGTTGGGTTGGTCTCCGGGTCGGTTGTCGAAGCTGTTGTGGATGTCTGCGATTTTGTTGTGGAAGAATGAGGCTAGGGAGTCGCAAAGGGCTTGAGAGGGAGTGATGTCATTGGAGTTGGCTGAGGGGTTGGTAAATTCTTTGACGATGTTGAATAGTTCCTTGCTGTTGTGGGCGTTGTTATCTAGTCGGTCTTTGAATGCGGCTTTCTTGGCAGTCCGGATTAGTTGGTGATGTATGCGGGTGGCGTTTTTGAAGGCGTCCCTGGTGCTGGTGTTTGGGTCTTTTTTCCAGGCCTTCTCGAGGGAGCGACAGAGTTTCTTAGATTTCTTAAGATCATCGTTGAACCAGGAGGCGTTTTTGCTGCCTAGTTTGATTTGACGTTTTTTCAAAGGTGCTAGGTTGTCGGCGCTGTTTGTTAGCCATTGGGTGAGGTTAATGGCTGCTTGGTCGGGGTTTGAGGAGTGGGCAGGGGGGTTTTGAAGAAGCGATGAGGAGATCTGGTCGATGGTGAGTTTGTTCCAGTTTCTTCACAGAGTAGGTTGAGGATGGTTGTGGGTTGTGATCTTTTTGTAGGTAAAGTGAACGCAGCTGTGGTCCGTCCAATGGAGAGCTGTGGTGTGACTGAAGGAGATATGTTTGCTGGAGGTGAAGATAGGGTCAAGTGTGTGACCTGCAATGTGGGTGGGGGTGTTGACAAGTTGTTTGAGTCCGAGGTTGGCGAGATTGTCCAGAAGGGTGGTGGTGTTGTTGTCGTTGCTCTTGTCCAGGTGAAAATTGAGGTCTCCCAATAGAATGAATTCCTCGGAGGGGAGGGCGTGTGGGGTGATAAAGTCAGTGATGTCGTCACTGAATTGTGCACGGGGTCCTGGAGGCCGGTAGAGGAGGGTGCCTCTTAGTGTGGTCTTGGGGTCGGTGTGGATCTGGAAGTGAAGGTGTTCGGCGCTGGTAAGGTTGGCGTCTGAGCTGGTTGAGATGCGGATGGAGGTTTTATGGACGATAGCGATTCCTCCTCCTGTTTGTTTGATGCGGTCCTTACGGATGATCTTGTAGCCTTTCGGGATGGCAATGGTGATGTCTGGGGCTGATGAGGTGTTCATCCATGTTTCTGTTAGGAAGGTGACGTCCGGGGAGATGGTGTCTAGTAGATTCCAAAGGTCGATGGCGTGTCTGTGGATCGAGCGGGTGTTGAGCAGGATGCATTGTAGGTGGTTGGTGTCAGTTATCTGTTTTGTATTCGTGGAAGAGGAGTTGTTCTTTGTGGCGTCGAACTTGCAGGATTTGCAGGAGAAGGGTCCATGGGTGTGTCCAGGAGCGGCTTGGGCGCAGTTGGGGAGACGGCCGGGGTTTAGGGCTAAGAGGGTGGTGGCATCGTATGTGATGCGGGAGGGGCGGGAGGTACGAGATCCAGGGGGTCTGGCGCTGGGCGTGGGCTTGGTGCGGACGGGCGTAGACGAGCTTACCTTTGGCGCACCTTCGGCGCGCATGGGGCACAATCGCTGCGCGTGAGCGCTGCGCGCAAATGCATCTGTCATATATGGATAGTGGAGGGGGAGGGGCGAGGGCGGCTCAGCTGGGAGGCGGGGCGGGCTCAAGAGGACGGGTTTCTACAGAGAGAACAACAAAAACATAAACAAAATGGCAGCGGAGGGGAGAGCAGAGCGCTGGGGGTTATCGCTCTTTAAATTTGAAAGTGACTGTGGCAATTTAAGTGCAAACAAAGCGAAGCAGCAATTCAAACATATGCAACAACAACTCGAGCCCTGTATGTAGTCCGCGGGCACTCGACACTTTGCAAGGTTTCTGTGGTCCATGTGCACTTGAAACTTTGTAAGGTTTCTGTGGTCCGCATGCACTCGACACTTTTTGTAAGGTTTCTGTGGTCCGAGTGTACTTGACACTTTGTAAGGCTTCTGTGGTCACCTCCTCTCCCGGTAAACCCGTAGCTCCAAGACCATGAAGTGATATAAACCTCTAGCCTAGTACTTCTGGTAAGGGAGGCCTCCTGCAAGCCATTTCTTTTGATGTCTCCAATGGCACAAGGCAACCACATTGTAGATTTGTCAGATATTTGTGCCTCTGGATCCGTCTGGGATGTCTTAATTTCAATCGGATTGTTTGGGATTAAAACGTATTTTGCTCTGGATACTGAGATTTCAGGGAGCCCACCACGCAGACTATGCTGCTAAATCATTTAGGCAGGACTTTTTTGTTGTGCAATGCTTGTATCACTGAAGTTACCTCTGGGTCAATTTCAGCTTGCAGCCTGGCTGCAATTTTGCATTGCAAACAATGTACATCGCAGCTTGATCTGCAAACAAATTACTTTTGCTCTTTGAGGATGCGCTAGTGGAAAACTTTGTTGCAGGGGGGGCGATACTGCAGCTATGTGGCAAAACTGCCCCTGGTAACAAAAACGGCCCCCCAGGGGTCTAAAACCAGCCCCCACCCTGGCGGTCCACCGGAGAAACACCCAATGCCCGCTACAGCCAGTCCGGCCCTGGCAACCAGACACTGATCCCAGAGCCCACCCTGGCAACCTTTACTAGATGAACTAAGAAATATCGATTGAGGTGGAGGAACTATAACATGGATTGAAATTAAAACCAGCTAGAGTAGTTTTGCATCTATTACATTGTGTTGTATCTCATAGCCTCGTGTGTTCTATCATGTTCTTGCAGGGGCTGTATTGGGGGTTATCTTTGGGTGACTGTCCATGTTTCGCGTGGTAGAAGGGTAATGTGTTGTGGTCTTTTATTTTTCTTCTGCTTCAGAGTCCCATCGCCATCAGAATTCCAACGGACATGGCTAAAGCTGTAAAGGAATTGCTGTTGGATGGAGGATCTGCCTGCTCGTTGGTGGCGTCGATTGAGCTTATTAAAGTTCATCTGCATTATTTCTACAGTTGCGTTTCCATCTTTTTTGGATAAAAACTTCCTAGCCTTTAACAGTTCAACTTCAGACAGATGCATATGACGTCTCCAATGCAGACTCATGTAGCAGGTCTAACCTCTGAGTCAATCTATGAGGGGAACAAGATCCACTTGGTGAGTTATTACTATTGTAAGGCATTTGTCAAACAGCTTATAGTTTTTGTCAACGATTACAATTTTAACAAGCACAATGCCACCAAAGCTTTCAAATGTCAAATAAAGACAGACTGCAAGTCCTTAACATTAAGGGAGGAGGAGTAGAAGACCCAGGGAACTGAAGGGTAGTCTGGTCATCGCATAAGCTGTGCTCTGTAGACATCCATTGGGGAGAGCATGTGGCCTAACGGCTAGGGCGGTCGACCTAGGAGCTGGAGAACCGGGTTCAAGTCTCGGCGGGGACACTCAACTTTCTGTGATTCTGGGCAAATCACTTAATCTCCCCGTGCCTAACAAAAATGAATGTGTCCGTCTGTTACGTAACTGCTGCTCATATAAAGCGCTCTGATACCTTCGGGTCTAGTTTG
Organism: Lissotriton vulgaris; assembly: GCF_964263255.1. Classification (NCBI taxonomy): domain Eukaryota; kingdom Metazoa; phylum Chordata; class Amphibia; order Caudata; family Salamandridae; genus Lissotriton; species Lissotriton vulgaris. Next base: position 95,507,392 of record NC_141700.1, read on the forward strand.
CGCTGTATAAAACTCCACAAAAAATAAAATCCAGGAGGTCATCGTGATCTGTCGCAAAGACTCTGGTTCATCTCATATTGCAGTAGTAGGTTGCATTAAAGGTGCAGGCTCCTCTCTGTAAGCCACGAGGACAGAATGCAGCTGCTATGGTTATCAACTCCCACATGCTGGTGACTGTCCTAAGCCAGAATTGCCGCAATACAAGCCTTAAGAGGGGCCATTTGTAAACTGTGCAAATCTACAAAGTCTATAAAGTCTTGCTTGTCTCCTTCGGACATCCATAGTGTCCAAGAAACATTCCATGGTACCCAAGAAAATCACCTGCTCGTTGTGACAGAAAGCCCACCGAAAAGTAGTTTAAGGAAAACCCTCAAGTGATTCTTCATTGTTGAGTGCACACACAACTCTCAGGACGTCAGTGTACCCCATCCACAATGTCATGATGAAGATGATGTCAAAGAACTTGTCTTGGACACTGATTTTCATGACAGTAGTGGATGCTGATTTCATCAACCTGCCACAAAACATTTCTCTGGGGGCTCTTAATGTTACTATCTATGACTCACAGAAACCCATTTTACTTATGGTGCTTGTACAAATAACTTTGGGGTGACTGGCAGAGTCCCAATGTGGTGAGTTTTTTTCTGCAGTGGTTCCAGGAAGTGGGCAAACTAAAAATAAACTACCATACCGTCACATTGATGATGAACCCTACTGCAAAGCACCTCACTGGCTTCTCTTTTAACATAAAGAACCAAGTGGAGGCGTAAATTCAGATTCTTCTAAAACATGACATTGAGTATGTCATGGGATCCACACTATGGCTCTCTCCAGTTGTCTCAGTCCCCAAGAACTGCATCTGTGTGACCAAGCTGAGACTCAGTCTGTTCATACAAAAGAAAGGCAACCAGCACCAAGAATTTAAGAAGGGATGCACCTGTTGATGACGTACATGTGTTTTAAAAACGTGGCAGACAGCGGCTATCATCAGCTGGAGCTTTAGTCCTTTTGACACATTACCAGATTTGCACTCACAAGATATTGTTTTCTGTAAGCATTGGGATTTGGGAGAGCATCAATGGCAGAGGGCTTCCAAAAGAAAAGTAATCCAGCGAGTTTCAGAGTACTCAAACAATAGTAACAACGATGTGGTTTTCAGTAAGTCCCCGCATGAACAAGATAAAGTGCTTTCACAAATCTGCCAGGACTTGATGAGATCAACCAGACTCCACCAAACAGACACACTTGGGAATATTGACAGATGGTTTGGAATAATGTGGACACAGTTTATCCTAGGAATTCATCAGACATAATCCAAAAAGATAGCTCCAACTTCTGTATGACTTCCAAGTATCAAGCTTGTATTCAGTGGCGGCTGGCTTGTACTGAGGATGGTAGGGCGGGCGTGACAAAAAAGAAATCACTTACCTTCATAGCGCGACGTCCTCCTCCCTCGGGTGTCTTCCAGGAAGCTCCTGATGTAGGAAACTGCACTACCCAATCCTGCCACTGCTTTCACAGCATGAAAGCAGCGCCGGGATTGGTTAGAGCGGCCTCTCTCATCGCTCCAAGGACCACTGGAGGCCTGAGCTTTCTCTAACCCAGATGTCTAAGACAGGTAGGTTAGAGAACTTTGAAATGCGCATCTCTGGCTGGCAGCCCCAAGACGGCCGGCCAAAGAGAAATGCGCATTTTAAAGCGCACATCTCCCTGCCGCTGCCACTTTGCAGCGCTGGCCCCACTCCATCGTGACACTCAGTTCAGGATGGGTAGCTGATAAATAAAACGGTAATACATCTACTTTATCACCGTTTTATTTTTCAGCTATGGGGCTTGTAAGGCGACGCTCCTCCGCTCAAATGGAGGAACCACCCCTGCCTGTACCACAAGTGACAAGTCCTGTGCATGGGGCCCTGGGGAGTTTATTGGCATTTTTAGCTTGTCCCAAAAATCCTGCTAAAATCATAGCATATAGGAGACACAGCCAGACAAACCCCAACTCTGCTTACTTGCAAGACTACGGGAGAGTCTCCTATGAGAAATATTCAAAGCTGTCACTGATCATCAAGTTCTCATCTGCATATTTTGTAACCCCAAGACAAAGATGCAGCTGAGATCGAAATACAGGTGTTACACCTACAGAACTATTGCTTTAGAATAACTCAAGCCAGGAAAATGGCAGAAACTCAAACTGCCCAGGCAACCAGTCCTAGCTGCTCTCTGATGAGGAATCTGTGTCCTTAATTCACTGGAGCTTAGAGAAATCTGGTGGCTATTGATCAAAGCACAGTCACACAAAATGCTTGGTAGATGTATCTGTACTAGCCCCTCATCCCGTTTCCCAGCCATCACAGGAAGAGCTAGTGTGGCCTCCAAATCACTTACTAGGACACCTATATTCCAAACCAGAGATTTCCTTTAACAAATCAGTACATTCTGGGAATTGTGGTCCTTGTACAGTTAACACTTGAAAACAAATTGCCAGAGGAAAGTTCAAGACTAGGAAGCTTGTGTGCCTGTGGCACGCGTCACATGGTACCCCTACAACCGGCTATAAGAATCCTTAAAAGCCTGACTGTAACTCCCCACCCCACTAAATAACCCATCCTGAAAGCCAAGCCAAACAAAAGTCTTGGTTTAGGTAACTTGTAACCGCAAAGTGCGGTTCGAAGGAAATAATAAATAGAATATCCTACGTCTTCCTTAAACGCTACATAAGATGCCACGTATCATTAGAGAATTGGGCAGAAGCCCCACCCAAAAGGGGAATAGAGGGGCCGGCGCATTAAGCCGTGCAAAGGCCAGGGAATGTGGCGGGTCCCAAGAGGGACTGCGACTGCCAGCAAAGGAAGGGGCGGGGCTGTAGCAAAGTGTGGTAGATGGAGGGACGCACTACGAGGCACCGGGAACGGCTGTTTGGCACACACTCATTTTACGATGAGCGGAGTTGGCCCATAGTACATGCGACCCGCTTGGCGAGAGTCACAAACCAGAACAGCCCTGCACACAGGGAACAGGGAGTTAGCAGAGCGCTGGTCACAACACAAGCGGCTCGAAAGCTCTGTGTTTTTAAAAAAAAAAGCAACAACAAACAAGCATTTGCAATGCAATAGGTCTCGCCATAGAAAAGTTTGAGCTTTTGGTGTGTAAAATGTAAAAAAAATATATATTGTTTATGTTTTTCAAAATATAAAAGTAATAATTTTGTTATTAGAAATGCCAATAGTTATAAAGTTAGCAAATGTTACATCTATAGCATTAGTAAAGGTACATGTTTAGTTTTCCCCTGTCTTACATGTGTTGATCTGACAAATCACAATGTTTTAACAAGAACAGAAGTGAAAACATTTAACATCTTTTTATGACATTTGTAATAAAGCTTGAAACATTGACAGAAAATATTTGAACCAGTTGTTGTTGAATGGTTTCACAGATTGATGCTGTTGTAGCGCATAGTGATGTTGTGGTGCCCCTGAGTGATGCTGTAGTGGTGCTGTGGTGGTGCTGAGTGGTGCTGTGGTGGACGTGTGCACTTCCGGCTGGTGGTGTGTGTGCCTGGTGAAAGCGTGCACTGCCGGCTGGTGGTGTGTGTGCCTGGTGAAAGCGTGCACTGACGCTGGTGGTGTGTGCTTGGTGAAAGCGTGCACCGACGGCTGGTGGTGTGTGTGTGACTGGTGAAAGCGTGCACTGATGTGGTTGTGCGTGTGGTTGTATGTGTGGTAGTATGTTGTATGGCGGGCGTGAAACTTCAAGTGTGGCCGGCCGGACGTAAAAAAATAATTAGGGGAGGAGAAGTCCTTTGATGTGGTGTCACGGCCAAATAATGTAAAAAGGGACAGAACCGGTGAGACACGTGAGACAGGGAATGGCATGTGAGAAAGTAAAAGGAGATCAGCGAGAAAGACGGGAGCTGACATAAAGGAGGAGAAGAGGGTTAAAGAATACCGCAAGAGATGACAGATACTCCAGCACAAGACCAAATGTTATGCAGGCAAGGGGGGCCTGGGGAGAGCGCAACGGGGTGGGCATGAGAAGCAGATGCGAGTCACGGCCTGCGGCCGTGATGGAGAGGGAGGGGGTGGTGATTAGGGGGGAGGAGAAGGGAGGCCTGCCGAGCGCACGCTGGGGAAGCCTGTGGGAGGGATGGTTTGATGAACATCGATAAAATTCCTACAAGCAGCCACGAGGAAGCAGCACAAGTTTTAACGGGCACCCATGATTTAATAATAACTGTGTGTGTGTGTGTAGGGAGGGGAGGGGGGTGGGAGGGGGTCTAGGGGCAGATGCAAAGATCAGTGCTGTGTTAGGAGTGAAGTGCAGGACCTGGGGCCTGTGGATTAATCCCTCCACGCCAGTAATCTGTGATCGCCCTCGTGATCGCAGGTTCAAGTCATGGTGGTGCCACTCAGCCTTTCATCATTCCGAGGTCGATGAAATGAGTGCCATTGACAACAATAAACATCTGTAATTCAGCTCCAATGTATATTTGCTTTATAAATGCAAGTTGTGCACAATAGCAGCACGTTGTGTGTACTGAGTGCCGATGTGAGTGTGGTGCGTCAGCGGAGTTTTGCCTAATGTTCCTCAGGATTAAAGTACATCGTAGACATTTATGTGAGCGTTGGTCCTGGGTCCTGCTGCTTCTGACTCTTGCATGGCAGCGTGGGTGGGGTACAGCATCGGTCCCGTGTTTGTTCTGTGTCTCTCAGGAAGGAGGTTCCTCGTCAGAGCCGTTTGTAGATCAGGAGTGAGGTGCCCTGGCAGAGTTCGAGTTCCTGAAGAGTGACCGCTGTAGAGGCAGCGCTTTCCCAGGACTCTGCGTTGTCCCAGTTTTTAACTATAAAAAGGTCTGTTGCGGTTAGGGACTGGGTGTATTGGCTGCGCTGTTTGGGCAGCGGATGTGAAACAGCACTGGTTTTTGTAAGTGAGGGTGGAGGTGTAGTGACCCAGCTACGGGTGGGGTCTGATACTCAATTCGTGGATTGTTGCCTGAAGACCATCCTGGAAAACCCTGGGCAGAACTGGAAGTGGTCCACAGTACTGGAATAATTGGCGATACAGACATTAAGGGCTGATTTACATTGGTAGAGCTTTATGGGTATTGTAGTACTGGAACATACATACATAGCATGTGCATTCCTAAAACACACGTTCACTCAGAAGGGTATCTTCACGCTGAATTTCAGATGCTTATTGTTAACCAACTCAGTGGTACTTATTTTATCGACCTCAGAAGGATGAAAGGCTGAGTGGACCCACCAATATTTGAACCTGTGACCATGATGTGAACACAGGCCGCTACAGTGGTTGCATTAGTCCACTGAACCACAAGACTCGGCAAAGCAGGGTCGAAAACCAGGTTATGGTGTAGCAGGGCAAAGCATGTGAAAAGGGACAGAAGTGGTGAGAAACGTGAGACAGGGGATGGCATGTGAGAAAGTACAAGGAGATCAGCGAGAAAGACGGGAGCTGAGATAAAGGAGGAGAAGAGGGTTAAAGAATACCGCAAGAGATGACAGATACTCCAGCATTTTGTGACATTTGTAATAAAGCTTGAAACATTGAGAGAACATATTTGTACCAGTGATGCTGTGGTGGTGCTGAGTTATGCTGTGGTTGCACTGAGTGATGCTGTGGTTGCACTGAGTGATGCTGTGGTTGCACTGAGTGATGCTGTGGTTGCGCTGAGTGATGCTGTGGTGCGCTGAGTGATGCTGTGGTGGTGCTGAGTGGTGCTGTGGTGGTGCTGAGTGGTGCTGTGGTGGTGCTGAGTGGTGCTCTGGTGGTGCTGAGTGATGCTGTGGTGTTGCTGGGTGGTGCTGTGGTGGTGCTGAGTGATGCTGTGGTGGTGCTGTTGAGTGGTGCTGTGGTGGTGCTGAGTGGTGCTGTGGTGGTGCTGAGTGATGCTGTGGTGTTGCTGGGTGGTGCTGTGGTGGTGCTGAGTGATGCTGTGGTGGTGCTGTTGAGTGGTGCTGTGGTGGTGCTGAGTGGTGCTGTGGTGGTGCTGAGTGGTGCTCTGGTGGTGCTGAGTGATGCTGTGGTGTTGCTGGGTGGTGCTGTGGTGGTGCTGAGTGATGCTGTGGTGGTGCTGTTGAGTGGTGCTGTGGTGGTGCTGAGTGATGCTGTGGTGGTGCTGTTGAGTGGTGCTGTGGTGGTGCTGAGTGGTGCTGTGGTGGTGCTGAGTGGTGCTGTGGTGGTGCTGAGTGATGCTGTGGTGGTGCTGAGTGATGCTGTGGTAGCGCATAGTGATGTTGTGTTGCCCCTGAGTGATGCTGTGGTGCTGCGATAGATAGAGTGAGGGCGATTGATAGCTCGAGGGAGGGCGATAGGTAGATAGAGGGAGGGCGATAGATAGATAGAGGGAGGGCGATAGATAGAAGGAGGGCGGTAGAGTGAGTGAGGGCGGTAGAGTGAGTGAGGGCGGTAGAGTGAGTGAGGGGGTGTGAGGGTGAGGGGGTGTGAGGGGGTGTGAGGGTATGTGAGGGTGAGGAGGTGTGAGGTTGAGGGGGTGTGAGGGTGAGGGTGTGAGGGTTAGGGTGTGTGGGTGAGTGAGGGTGTGTGGGTGAGTGAGGGTGTGTGAGGGTGTGTGAGGGTGAGGGGGTGAGGGTGAGTGAGGGTCAGTGAGGGTGTGTGAAAGTGAGAGGGCGTGTAAGGATGAGAGGGTGTGTGAGGGTGAGAAGGTGTGTGAGGGTGAGGTGGTACGTGAGGGTGAGGGGGTGGGTGAGGGTCAGGGGTGTGAGGTGGTGTGAGGGTGTGTGAGGGTGAGGGGTTGTGAGGGAGTGTGAGGGGATGTGAGGGTGAGGGGATGTGAGGGTGAGAGGGGGTGTGAGGATGAGGGGGTGTGAGGGTGAGGGGGTGTGAGAGTTAGGGGATGTGAGGGTGAGGAGGTGTCTGGGGTGAGGGGGTGTGTGAGGGTGAAGGGGTGGGTGTGAGGGTGAGATAGAAAAAATCTGGGTGGTAGATACCATGCGTAGCAAATGGTGAATGTAGCGAGACTTATCTACGATATGGGGAATAACCGTGAGTTCTAAGCAACCTGCTCTGAAAGCTGTCACTCGTAAGGGATGTCTCAAAATGTGAAATCTGAACAGACACTCCGTATTGAAAGATTAGCTGTACGGCATGGAAAAGCGGTGCCTGCAGTAATGTGTAAATAAACATAATATTCTAAAAACAACGGAAAAAGTGTGACCACTGGTTACGTGGGTGTGGCATCCGGGGCAGTAGGAAAGGCTTTAGTGCATTGTCATCCTGATACAGTTGATGGATGCATCAGAAAGAATGGGCAAATGGCATAACAATGTGAAGTCTAAACTAGGAGACCACGGCGCTGATGGTCCCCCCTTTCGTCATTTTCAGCGGCTATGGAAGACCTCAGTGCTCTGCCTGTTCATCCTGCTAAGGTTTCCCACGTGCTACTATCTTTCGGGGTCCCCAGGGCGGCTGTGGAAGAGGTGTGGTGGCACTTGCACGTCGCATCAGTCCTGGTAGGGGCGGGCAAGTTAGAGCAGCAGGGAGGCGCCTGGCAGAGAAATGGCAGCAGAAGCGCTCACCAGGGCGCTTGCAATACTGAAGGCTACCAAATTGCCTATTCTCCGGGGGAGTGCGCTAAATAACATTAAATACCTTTACATGTTGACATTTCCTTTACATGGCGACATTTCCTTTTGATGTTCCCCACTAAACTAATTAACAGAAGTACTGTAAAGGGTTTGTGGGTGTGACGCAATGGCAACTCTTATCAGCCACATCTCTGCAGCTTTAGAATGTCTTGAAGACCACCTCTGCCCAGCTGCCGCTTGTGCGTTAATTAAACTCGTGAGTGGCGAAAGCAGCTTTCTAAAACAAAGCATCCTTTCTAATTCTGCCCACGTTTAAAACAAGGAAAACTCGACCTTACACATTTGCAAATCCGTATTTTTCGGATATTAAGCCATTCATTTATTATTCCAGCGCAAACAACATGGAACTTTGTGAACAATACTTCCACTGCAACGCTAGTAAAGATTATTTAAAGCAAAACATAGAAACCTGATGAATATGCCGAAGAGCGCCTAGAGGTGGATGGGCTATAAAATGTGCACTACTATTAATCTGAACTAACATAAAAATCAATTTACAAAACATCAGGGGCTATATTATCAAAACCTGCACCAGTGCACGAGTTTGTGGTGTAGTACCTGTGGTCGTTTTTGTGCCTGTGCCCATGATGTTTTGGGATCTGTTTTAAAAAAAATTTTATTTAGATATATTTTATTTTTTCGCTTTGGACACATGGTCACAATTAAGTTTGGGAAAACACGTTTTTAGCAGGTATTTCAAGCGGTCTAATAATGCGCACATCGTACAAGAGGCCCTTGAAGAAACACGCAGCTTGCATGCGCGCATGCGCCATTGATACACAATGAATGACCATTTCTCAATGCGAGTTCCACATTTGTTGACAACAATGTGGAAAATTAGCAGCACCAGTCACACAATGTATGCGATGAACTACGTAGATTGCACTTGTACCATAGCAGTTTGTAGCAACATTTTCAGAATCAGATGAGAAAGGCAAACATTTTTTGTATCATTGTTAACACACTTTACGAATTGAATAAACATTAAGCACAGCAGTGGGAAAGCGTCCAGACATACTGATAAAGCAAATCTACCCCGCTGCGGCAAGCAGTAATGGCCAGAGCGAAAGCAGATGGAAAGGGAGACAAGGTGAAGAGAAGACAAGCATGAAAAAAACAAGCATGAAAAAATAATGGCCAGAGCGAAAGCAGGGGGAAAGGGAGACAAGGTGAAGACAAGCATGAAAACAAGAATATTGAGAAAAGGAGAGGGGGGGAACACGGCCTGGGGGAAGCTGGCTGGGGAGGGGGAGGAGAAATCCGAGTAAGGCTGTGTGCCGGGAGAGAGAGGGGAGGTGCTGGAGTTGGGGAACAGATGGCCGTGAAGCAGGGGGCGGGGCAGCGGAACCCTTTGATGTGGCCTGGCGGCCGTGAAAGGAGAAATGCTGCTGCCAGGGGGAAGGCTCGTGCATGAGAGCAGGTCACGTGATTGTGATTCACGTGAACTGTCCAAAATCCGCTAGAGGAGAGCCCTTGGCCTGAAGTAGTGGTTCAGCGGCATTAGACTCGCAATTCATTCCTTGCGGAATAGAATAGGCGAGACCTAACAATTCATTCCTTGTGGAATAGAATAGGCGAGACCTAAAAAAGGGAAACAGCCAGCACAGCGCACAAACAATGCAAACAACTTGGAGGCCCCACATCTAAGCAGACCAGAACATCCTCTACAAACAAAAGACAGAAGGGCTCGGCACTGACCTGGGAAAAACTAATTTGGGACATTTGTCCGCACAGAAGCACTGAAAGAAATCAAGGGGTATACTCGTTTTACAATAAGACTTGGGCCTGAAAGAGCTCACAGGGACAGCCAATACAGGGGTGACACGACCCTCAGCGAAAAGGAGCAGTGAAAGGATTCAAGGACATACTCACTGCACAATAGGCCAAGGATTGAAGGAGCATGTGGGGACAGCCCATAGGGGTGACGCGACCCACAGTGCAAAGGCAGAAAGCGGGGCAAGAGGCAAACTAGCAGCAGGGGATAACCCCACCTGGGGTGACACAAACCGGTTCCCATCAGAAACCCTGAAACAAGTTTTCAGTTTTTTGCTAGTATTATTTGAAATGCAAATCTTAAAAAAAAAAGGAAGCATATTTTTCTTTTACACAGGGCATTTTAATTAAAATAATTTTGGGTAGGGCAGGTGGGAGAGGAGCACATCATGGCAGTATGTCTGGGACATCGTGGGCTGTGGAAATGCGGAAAGGACGTAAGGCGGTCTGGTCTGAATAACAGCGTTTTTCAGTACAGAACCTTGCAATTGTCAAACACCTTCAACCTAAGTCCCTGCTGCAAAAGCCAGTCCTTCCTCAAGAACAAAACAATACATACTGCAAAACAGGTGTTCACCCCTTTTCAATCCATGTCATTTAAGTGAGGTCAATGTCGATTATGTCAACCATTCTAACCTGCCACTTTGGTGAATCCACCTTCATGGAAACGTGTTCAGGTGGTTCGGCGGGAGTTGGAGGTATCAGGGCACACAAGGTGGATTGCAGTTTAAGGTTCTCTTCCCCATCTTCATTTCCCTGCCCCATCTTCCCTGCCTCATCTTCATTTCCCTGCCACATCTTCTTTTCACTGCCCCATCTTTATTTCACTGCCCCATCTTCACTTCCATTCCGTTTTCACCTCTCTTTCCATCCCTCCCCAGTCACCTCCCCTCCCTTTCCATCGCCTCTCTTTCTCTCCCCCCCCTTGTCTCCCATTCACTTTCTATTTGCTTCTCGGACCCCTGTTCAGCGTGCTTCATTGCTGTGCCGGCACAAATTAAGCATGTTTGCTTTGTCCCCCGAGCTCCGGTGTAGCCCACGCCCACCCGCCAGTAGCTAACCTGCAGGCCACAGGACAAAGGATCCTCCAAAACGCACGTCTCCCCCCAGAGCCCCTCTAACATGCACACGCCACTTTTCTGTTGTAACACACTGTTTGCTACCTCTCACATTTTGTTTGATTTCCATACTTGCACAAGTGTCACCATTGCCTACGTAACGTTTGTTCTTTGTTTTTGTGTTGGAGTGTCCTCCATTTATTGCAGTATTATACCATGACGTGTACTTTGTACGCTTTTGTAACCTTCACACATGTCACTTTTCCCTCCTATATTGCACTGTTTCCTACCTCTTGTATTTTGTTTCCTCACGATTGTCACTTTTGCCTCCTGTATTGTAACGTTTGCTTTTGTAATTTGTTCACACGTAATTGTTCTCATTTATCAGCTCTGTTGGTATTGTGAGGCCACTGACACCTTCGGGTAAAGTCCGTGCGAGAGAACAATGCATAAATAAATACCTATCGAGGCAGAAGACTTTACGGCGGTAGTGAAGATGTCGGTGACTGGGGGCAGCGAGGACTTCAGTGAAGATTCTCCCCGGCTGCTCCAATGCGAGGAAGATTCTCCGGGGCTGCTGCAGAGAGGGCCGTCGACGTCACCACGGACACAGGAAGCTCTTTAACAGGCCCTTTAAAAGTCAGCTGTAACCGCGCTAGTTACAGCTGACTTTTAAAGGGCCTGTGCTTCGCGCCGGGTGCCGGGGGTGACGTCACAGGGGCGCAGTCCAATCAAAGGCAAACAAAAGCAAAGAAGATGGCCGCAGGAGCAAACGTTGTGAATACGTATTTACAACGTATGCGCCTGCGGCCATCTTCTCTGTTTAACGTTCATCTTTATCAATGAAGGACATGCACAGGGTCCGCGGGCCGCCAATTAAGGCCAGGCGGGCCGCCAGCGGCCCGCGGGCCGTACTATGAGTACCCCTGCTCTAGACCTTCATGTAATGAAGAAAAATTACTACTTGAGTCCCCCACCTTCAAAAGGGAAAGATTGATGGCTCAATCCATCTCAGGCAATGCGGTCAGATTCTGAAACTTGCTTCCACTACCTCTACTCGGACTTTCAAAACTGACCTCAAATCTCTTCTCTTCCAAAGATACTTCCAGAATTAATACATCCCTTTTCATGCCCCTCAAGGAAGTTCTTACAATGTTGTAAATATGTAATCTATGACTGTACGATCTGAATCCTATTGTGTTTTTGAATTTTTGTGTGACTGCTATCTATTGTTTTAGTTTACTTTTTCATCTATCTTGTTTGTTTCTGTAACGTGTGAGTTCTATTGTGAAGCGCTCTGGCACCTTTGGGTAAAGTCTGTGCTATATAAAGTTGAATTAAATAAATAAAAGGCAACACAGCACTATAGGCAGGAGTTGCACTGCCAGACCCGAGCCCCAGAGTGAACAAAATGGACTGTCATCCAGACCACAATGACCTGGGTCCGACAGTCACAAGCAGTGCTCGAGTCGGGGGTACAGGCAGGTGCAAGGCGTCCCCTCAATCTTTTCACAGGGTGGACGGCATTCCCCCCTGCCAAGAAGTTGGGCCCCACTGAAATATGCTGAACTTGTACCGGTGTAATTTTCACACAACGGGACACGTTCAGCAGCACCTTCACGAATAGTGCGCAGAGTTTTAAGATTTACATTTAGCACTATTTTATTTCTTTTATAGCGCTACGTCGTGACGTCATGGGGTCATTTGCATATTGTCTTACTTGCTCAGTCACACCACTTCTTTTTAGGTCTCGCCTAAGCTATCCCGTTAGGGATGCTGGGCGAGATTATAGTAAGGCTTTCAACAGTGTAACCAAACTGCGGATCGGGTACAGTGCATGTGAGCACAACCACGCGCATTGTAAACAGCTGCCATTTGCTCCCAGACACTACGTGCGCGCGCCCCTCGCACCGCCTCTGCTGCCACTTCAGCTCACCAGGCTGCAGACCCCCTCACCCCATACTCGCCAATGTCCCTCCCACCCTTCCTTTGATGTCCGCTGCGAGTTCTCACAGGCTCCACTCTGTCCCCTTCCTTTAATGGCCCTCCCCCAGCACAGAGCGCGCATCGCTTGTTGCATGCATGTTTCGAACGCAGACCCTGACATTTGGAACCCTTGTTGCTTTCACACTCCAGAAAACCCCGAAATAAAACTTTCTGTTGTGAGGTGTGTGTGCATTGAGTTAGTAAAACAACAATACAGATGCAGTTCACTTTAATGTACAAAATGCCCTTAGATGAGCAGTGATCTATGGACACTTACATGTTGGGCCCCCTTGGGTGGTGCGACCTTGTCCGGCTCCCCTCAGACGGTCCTGGCGGCGCTGCGGTCCGCGTCGCCGGGCCTACCCTTCTCGGCCGCTTGGGCCTCCACCTCGGTTGGGAGCTTGACATCCCCCACACCCAGCACGTCGTGCTTGTACTTGCTCACAAACTGCTCCTTCTGCTTCACCTCGCCGGGGGATAACTCGTGGCATTTCGAGGGGTCCTGGTCGTGAGCTGGCAGCTGCTTCACCAACTGCTTCTTTCTGTACTGCGCGCCCTCCGAGCCGGCTACCGGCAAGAGGATGAGCAGCAGTCAGAGAGTGCGTGCCATGTCACTTACAACACTTCAGAGCAGAAACATTTACAGTGCGGATCAGATGACGTGCCAGGCCGCTCCCATCAGCAGCAAACACACCCATGTTAGCATTAATGGAGACAAGTTCAAACAATCAAAATGGGTTTTTATACAGACTTTACTAACTCACTTTTAATCATCTGCAAAGTGGAAAGTGCTCACAAGACAGCGATGTGAAATGAATTACATCAATTGTATTACATTAGTGCAGTATAGTGCTTTCCAATCCTTTGAACGCCCAAACCGTGTAATAAGCCAGCAGACTGCAACAAAGTGTGTTCTAGTACAAAAGAACAAACAGTCACTGAAATTCGAGAGGTCTTGGACTTGAGAGTGTTTCTATTAACGGAAATACAGAAATGTCATTCCCACACCCCAAACACAGAAAGAGTACACCAGAGTGACCTAACCGCACCTCAACATTAAAAACACAAATGCTGAGCGGCTGTTGAGGGCTCGGATTAGTAACACACGCACTGCTGAGGTCTAACTGACACAGCGGGCCACACACAACCCTTCTGAGGGCGTTAATCTTTCGACAATACTGCACTGAAAGAAAAGATTTCTATTTAAATCATGAGCTCTGGTTCATCCGGCACAAGTACAAGCTGCAGTGCGGTTTTAATTTTTGACTCTTAACATAGTCAATAGGCTGTTACCATATACAGTAACAGAAGCTTGGGAATATCTGACGGCTTCCTGCAGCAGACAAGACAAGACAAATGATAATGTCTAGTGCAAGGGCCTCGGCGAACCTGCTAAGTGCACTCCAGAATGTAGCCTTGCTGCTACACAACGCTGCTGTGCGGGTCCGACGTACAGCACTGGTAAGAGATACAACTCAGGTAATAAATAGCCTGTCGGCCAACATGGACGCTACAGTTCTAGCCTCACCCAAGGGTTTAAGTAGGCAGGGTCGCTCCTGGTCTCAGAGCCATTAGTAATTAAAAACGGGCATTGAAACGGGTCCATATCTTCATGTCCTTAACTTTATTGACAAATAACACTGATCGATTACTGAACATTGATTGTAAAAACCATCATGGTAGTTCATACCAGCTATGTAGTTCCTGTTATATTTCACATGATTTACATCAAAATAAAAGTTGGGTTGCACACTTTAGAGATCACAGTAATGTAGTGTGCATGTTGAAGCCACACCCTTAATTACGTAGGCCATGCACCTATAGAGAGAGGGGGTCTCTCTCTCTCTCTCTCTTCTCTCTCTCTCTCTTCTCTCTATCTCTCGCCCCACCTAATACTTCGGGGACAACTCTGTCATCCTGGGCTAACAGTTAATCTCCTTAAGGTTAAATTTGCTCTGTAGACTATGAGAGCTTAGAAACAGGACACATCTCAGTATTTAGAAGGCTGCTCATTTTAACCCAGCATTTAAGGTGTATTCAGAGCTTGGGAAAAAATTCAAAGCTCAAACCTGGTGTTGTACAACGAGACAGCCAATCTCAAATAAAGAATACTTTTATGCCACGACATATCTTGTCCATAAAACATGTAAACACTAAAAAGACGTGTTTAAATTGGAAATGATATTGTGGGATATAAAAAGAAATCTTCACACAAAAATTGGCTAGAAAAAGATCAGGAGGTTAATAGATAAGAAAGATAAGGGTTAGGTGTATAATAAAGAAAACAGCATTAAAGTAGAATAAAAATGTTAAAAGAAATGTGTAATGGGCAAATCCCCCATAAACGTAACCAGCATTGGCATAGCCAATAGGTCTCGCCTTTGTGACCTTATAAGTGTTTGGCCATGCAACAGTTAATGTTGTTGCAGTAAGGATATTGTGCTGCATAACTAAATACTTATGAGGTCCCAAAGGCGAGACCTATTGGCTATGCCATTGTTTGTTTAATTTCACGGCCACAGCTGCCTCTGTAACGGCTCATTAATTTAATTGCTGTGACTCATGCTGGTTTGCTTGCACTCGCCCATCCCTGTCCTCCGCCCCTCCCCCGCAGCTACTGCTGGGCGCTACACCTTTCAACCTCCAGATTTCTTTGAAAGAGCTGCTGCCCCGGCCCAACTTTCCCCATACCCAGTCCATGACCGTCAAAGTTATTTACATACCAAGTCTGACACTGCCTCGGCTGTAACATTTGCTGGGTTGTCCACCTCTGTCCATATCTAAGGATAGCTGCATTTTTATCAATATTCCTTTCAATGAAGATCAGATGGGAGTACACATAGGGCAGCTCTCCGGGCCCAATCTGATCACAAGCACTAACCAAGCAAACAATGTGTCTGAGACGTCCGCCTCAAAGCAGCGCTACACCCGCCTTTTCTTGACTTCAGATTTTCCCAAACCCATATTTTGTTTCTTGAATGTGTAACATTTTTAAATAAAGAAATGTTTGCAACTTTTTTGCATGTAATGGCCCCATTGTTATTTCACTATGTTTCTCTCTCTCAGCCTTCTTTGCACTCACGTTTGAGAAAGGCTCCGCCGAGACCCCTAAGCGCATGCATAGATCTATAAAAGGAGCATGTAACTCCAGGTGGTGCAGTGAAATGTTTCAACAACTCCACGGGGAAGAACACGTTGCGTTCTTGGCTTAATGCCGGGAATGGCTAAAGGGGTCGAGCATGGCACAGGGTCACTGGGAGCCTGCATAGAAGATACAGCAGTGATGTTACCACGTTCTTCCAACACATTCAGCAAAAATCACTTCAAATTGAGCTCTGCAAATTTAACAACCAACTGGGCACGTCACCAGAAACACCCGCAAAAGTACCGCTTCTTTAAATAAACAAAAATGCAAGCATTTGGAAATGTTGAGCTACTTTTAGCTGTTGCTTAACAAAACCAGGACTGATGGGACCACCTGATGTCATAGGCCCTTTGGGGACCCTGCAGTTTAAACATTCAACTGCATACCCCCCATCAGTTACCTGCTGCGGATTTAGTGCTCATTAAAGATGCAGGATGTCGAACAATAGCAAGTAAAGTCTTCCAGGACAGTGCAAGCCTCCTCACACTGCCCAGCAGCGCATATCACCCCTTTTTCAGTCAGATGGGAATGTGCTAATTCAGTTTTTGGCCTCTCTTGCAAGTGTAAGTTTTGTGTCTCTTGTGAGAGTGAGTCTGGCAGGGAGAGGTAGTCCCAGCAATAACTGGTGTCTGTAGATTAGCAGATTCACAAGTTGTAGTAACTAATCACCTTCTTTTTATTGTTCTCTCCCCCTCCGTTACACTGTCATTTATTTTTCATTGCTGTATTCTTTATCCTTGGTTTGCTTACTTACAGACAGCCTTCTATGTAATGTAATTGTCCTTTTTTTTCAATGTGTATGTAAAGCGCTCTGATAACAATGTAAACAACAAGGACCCCCTGTTAAAAAACTGAATTTGTAATACAGGGAAATAAACAGTGTGAGAAAAATAGACAATTGATGATACAACCGGGGAGGAAAAGTATGAAAAGCACAACAACCAATTAAAAAACACAAGATTGCATTTATTTCTAAGTGTACATATTCATATTAAAAACATTTAATGCGAAAACATAAAAAACAAATAATTATAGAAACAATCAATCACATACAAATAATGTATTTATAACACAATTGCACAAAAAATAGTAAAACAGTGGCGAGCAATATTAGTCATCAACGCGCGTTTCGGCGTTATCACGAGAACGCCTTCATCAGGAGCCACAATAAAATCAAAAGAGAACACGGGATGAGTGTTCACTGTTTGTTCCTTATATGTGTATCAAGACCTATCGCCTGGGTGGAATCACACCTCACGCGACGGAACTTGTAATCGAGTATGTTAAAAGACGGAAAATTACGTCAGGGTACACGAAGAAGCCAACCGTCAATCTTTGGTACAAATATGATTAAAGATGAACAGTGGCATAAACAAAGGGGAGCCGCGTTCAGGATATCTGCTGGCGTCCCGCAACAATATCTTCGGTACGAATATGATAAAAAATGTACGGTAACATAAACACGAGGGAGCCGCACTCAGGATGTCTGCTGGCGTCCCGCAAATGTATCTTCGGTGCGAATATGATAAGAGACGAACAGTAACGTCAACCTGCGGGAGCCACGTTCAGGATATCTGTTGGCGTCCCGCAGCCGTTGGAAATGTATCTTCGGTACGAATATGATAGGAGATGAACAGTATCATCAACCTGCGGGCGCCACGTTCAGGATATCTGTTGGCGTCCTGCAGCCGTTGGAAATGGCGCTCTGATAACTACGGATCTAGCTGGCGCTATATAAAACTTTTATAATAAATAAAAATAAAACCATGATAACTACATTAATGTCTGCTGCCCAGTGATGCAACGGGTAGATCTCGCGGTCCGCGCACTATTCCGGATCGCCTGGAAGCGGCCCACGGGGTTCTGACGGTGGGAAAGTACATCTACTTGCACCGGAATGTGCGGGGCATCGTTGGGACTCATCTAACTGCTTTTGTCGCCAACCTAACAACGCAAGCGCACCGGAGTTGCACAGGTCCGCTAACGGAAAAAATGGTGCCCATTGCCTGACGGGCGCCGACATGGACCCTGAAGCAATGCGGCGTATGACGAATTAAGGCTGCAGTTCCGATTTACTCACCGAAATCGATTAGACAACCTACGGATTCCCCTGCCATTGAGCTCTCCGTAGGGGCAGGAGCTGTAGTGGTGCGGCCACTACGGAGACCCGAGCCTGCACCAGGTGCGTGATTCACAATCCGGGCGGCGGGGGTCCTCTAGTGACCAGGGGGCTGCTTTGGGTGGATCTGGCCCTGATGTTAAGAGAAGACTGCAAAGCGAATAAAGACCGGGGCAAACAGCGGGACTGTGCTTCTCCACGCTGCCGCCTGACCTTAAAATGGCGGCCAATTTGTGACTCCGGGCATTGTGTACCAGCCGATCCTGAGATCCCTGCTTTCACCCACCTCCATGTGAGACCTGGAACTGTTGAATCTCCTGCATACATGGAGGCTCTCATCTTATTCTGGCGGCGAACCATGGTCCTTTCGAGAGGGGCGATGCCACATCCTACGGTCGCACTGAGGGAATGAACCAACCTCCATCTTAGGGGTCTTTCAAGCTACTCTCCCCAACCGCTCCTGATTAATTCACTTGTTTAAACACCTTATGAGCTCGACCTTCCCTTCCTACACGACATCAGCGGAATCACACAGAAGGGTCTCAGAGTGAGGTCGGCTCAACCTGGGTGCCAAACTGTCTCTGTCCTCTGCAAGCTTTCTGTGCTTCGTCCTTGCCTGGCAGTGACTATGGCACCCTCCTGCTCGTAACACAGTCCTGCCTCACCTCTGTTGAAACCAAAATGGACGCCAGGAACACGTGCATCGATACCCTGGCGCACAAAAGCGACCAACATGCGGCGAGGTTAAAAGAAGCATGGCCAAGCCCAAAAAAACAGAGGTATGCAGTGAGTTTTCAAGGCCTACAGGGACACGAGAGACAACAAAGCTGCGATGTAGTCACCCCACACTGTGATTGCTCCTGAAATACTGCCTGTACCTGCCTAAAATGACGACCGCAAAAAAAAAACCTCCTGCGTCTCTCCTGACCTTATCTCCCTCCTCCCCCTACTCCTCTCCGCTCTACTCCACTTTCCTGCTACTGACCTTTGCCCTCACCTTTCCTGGCCCTTAGTCCCCACCCTGTTTATCTGTGATTTTTCCCCGCGTCAATTGAGATCTAGCTATTTTGTCTGATGCCCGATGGAGCTACCTGGTTTAGCTATAGGGAAGAAAGGCCGGGGAGTCCCTCCTTGGACGTCACCTACCCAGTCGGTCTTTGATAGACTTCCTTTCATCTCTCCTGTCGTCTCTTCCCGCATCCTCCCTCTATTTATGTCTCTCCTCCTCTCCTCTCTCAATGTATTGAGACTGAACTATTTTGTCTGATGCCCGATGGAGCTACCTGGCTTAGCTATAGGGGAGATGGACCGTGGATTCCCGCCTTGGTTGTCACCTACCCAGTCGGTCTTTAGACAAACTTCCTTTTAGTCTCTCCTTGTTGTCTCTTCCCTTACCCTCCCTTTCTCACCTCCCCTGCTCCCTCCACTACTTTTCTCTCTCCTTTCTCTCCTCTCCTAATTGTATTGACTATTTTTTGATGAATTGTGTAATTGTTGATCTTTTTCTGTAACATTGTTAATTCTCATGTAAAGCGCTCTGATACCTTCGGGTCTAGCCAGCGCTATATAAAACTCTTAAATAAAGATTCTCGACTAACAATACCATCTCTGTAGACACGTTGCTTTGCTCGTGTGCCATACCTCTATGGGCACTGTTGCTCGAACTACTGAGCAGTGTGCCGCTCATCCTCTATTCTGCTCTCTATGATGACAGCTACACTCTCCATCTAAGCTGCTCTCTATGGTCCTGCCTCTTCTGATCCTATGCCGGTTCCGCCAATGCTTGTTTTAACTTTCAGAGTGCCACTCGAGAGACGCCTCTGTACTGGCTGTGTCTGGTTTGTAATGTGCGTGTGCATGGGTTGCGCCTATAGACCGCGAGAATCCCCCTGTAGCGCCCATGCTGGCTCGGGTATGCTTTGCATGAAGCGCTCCATGAAGCAGCCACACCTGCAGGCTCGGAGGTAACCTTCCTTCGCCTCGGAGACCACCTCAACACTGCCTCGGTGGGCTTCGAGGCACCTCAGGCACCTCTTCCCAGACCTCGTCTTGCAGTTGTCACACTTGCCCCTGCAGGCTATGATGTAGCCTTCCTTAACCTCTTAGACCGCCTGGACACCGCCTCGGGGAACTACGAGGCGACTCTAGCACTGCCTCACGGACCCTATATGCCGCTGACACACCTGCCCCTGCACCGCCGTCTCAACACTGCCCCGTGGCAACTCTCGTACCAGTTGCCAGGCTGCTTCACCCAGCCGCCCACACCTGCCACTTCACCCCCCCTCCATCTTCTGGGGTAGCTTTCTTCAGCAACTGAGACTGCCAAACTACTGCCTCTGGGAGTTTTGAGGAGCTAACAAAGCAGTTTATAGCGCCTCTCTGGCATTGTGTGACACCAAGAGCTGTCCACCTGTGTCATAGTACTCTATCATTAATACTGCAGGTGCAGTGGCACAGTGGTACATGAGTGTGAGGAGCATGTAAAGTTGCCCTAGGCCCACATGCTGAGATACAGGGCGGCCCGGATGCTGGTTACAAGGCGCATATCTGGCCCAGGGCACGTGCTCCCAGAACCCTTTAGTGGTAAGGTCACCTGACTGGTGAATCTGTAAAAACAGAGTGGTACCCCACAATTCAAAGGCACAGGGTACCACAATTAGACTATCCAGTTATATAAACAGCTCCCTCTGGGTATGTGTCAATCGTTCTCACAACCAAATCATACTTTACTTATAGTTGCACTCATCATACCATATGTTTCCCTGGAGACATCAGGGTAGGACCCCGTGACTTTAAAATTCTTTTTTTATTTTTAAAAGACAGGATCTATACCTTTTTGTACACCAAGTATAAAACCCATAAAAAAACACAGACTGTCATAGTTGGGAATGTCATTCACACGTAGTTAAACAAGCATTTGCATAGCCAATAGGTCTCGCCTTTTGGACCTTATAAGTGTTTAGCCATGCAACACTTGTTCCTTATGGCTCTCAGTGCTTCACCTAGGGGTCTTTATGCCTTCGTGCTACTCTCTGTACCCCCTTGATGCTTTGTGGCTCTCTGATTTGTTTCCTCATGGCTCGCTGTACCTCTTTGAGGGTCTGTGTGCTTCACCTAGGGGTCTTTATGCCTGCGCGCTACTCTCTGTACCTCCTTGATGCTTTGTGGCTCTCTGATTTTCCTCATGGCTCGCTGTACCTCCTTAAGGGTCTGTGTCTTGTTGTGGCTCTCTGTACTCCCTTCTAACTCTTTGAGCCCTCTTAAAGCTTTCTCTGACTCTTTGGATAATGTGCCTCCTTCCGGTTCTACATACTTTCGTACATCTTCCGGTCTTTTTGTTCCACCCTCTACCTCTCTCTTCCTCACACAAACGGCCACCAGAGCCCCCTTTCGATTTGTGCCTATTTTAGCCTCATTGTGGGATGGTTCTGCCTCATTATGTCACGTTTTGCTAAATGTGTAATCCTTCTACCTCATTAATGATGTACCTCGTTGTGGATTCCGCCGTAATTATGAGTCTTTTCCTAGAATGGCTTCTAAATCGTTATAGACTATTTTTCATCCTTTTGCCCCTCCTTGTTCTAAAGTTTGGACCCTGTTTCTTGACTCCTTCTCACTCGGCTGTTCCGAAATGTCCTTTTCGCTGTCCTAACAGTTTTATTCTATTCTCTCTTATTCTTATCTCAGTTCTTTCCCCTAAATCTTGCCTCTTTCCTACTCCCTCCTGTGCCCACCAGACTGTCTCATTAGTTCGCCTCACTGTTCCCTGCTTCTGGCCCTCTTTACATCACCCCTCATTATAATATCATACCTCCCAGGTGCCCTTCCCACCTCCACCTTACATCCCTTTTTGTAGCACTACTTATTGAGATTAGGCACATGCACTCAATGAGTAGGGTATCAAAGCGCTTTCTTCTCTTTGGCACCCTTTTGCCACGTTGCCCTTTTCTTCTGATTCAGCATTTCTGTTCAACCACACACAACACCACACACACACATACACATACACAACCACAGACACACACCACCAGCCGGTAGTGCACACTTTCACCAGGCACAGACTTCATCAGTCGTCAGTGTACGCTTTCACCGGGCACAAACACTACCAGCCATCAGTGCACGCTTCCACCAGGCACACACCACCAGACGTCAGTGCACGCTTTCACCAGGCACACACACGCCACCAGCCATCAGTGCATACTTTCACCAGGCACCCACACACCACCAGCCGGCAATGCACACTTCCACCAAGCACACACACACACACACACCACCAGCCAGCAGTGCACAATTTCTACAGGCACACACTCCACCAGCCATCAGTGCACACATCAATTGTTAACGCATCCACAATTAACTATTGTAGCAAACGCAGTATGGCGCACTTTACTTTTAAACATATTCATCTAAAGCGCAGCATGACACCATTGCTACAAAAATAAATACACATTTTTTGGCCTACAATTATAGACTTTTGTTGCAATTGGTGTTGCAATATTTAGCAATGCCAATAGCTCAAACGTAATTAATGCGAGACCTGTTGCATTGCAAAAGCTTGGAATAGGACTTGTGCCCTGGTCACAAGCCTTCACCAGAATGGATCAGCCTCGTTGCAAATTACCACGCTGCCGCTGCACAACCCCATTCTCCCCCCAATCACAGGCAGAACCAACAGGCCCTGGCTGTCTGCTTAGAGACAGATATTGCTACTCGGAACAGGCTTCCCGCCGCTTCCATCAGTGCCTCGCCTCAGAAGATCCCGCCCAGAAATACCATTCCACCCCAAGCTGTGTATGACATCACTGCCGAGTAGTAAAGGGCGGCTCCGACAGTGTTTATACACAGCAAAGGCACGTGCGGACTCCGCAGCCAATCAGCGCTCCGGACGTCTGGGCAGTGCACAAGGATTGGTTGGGCTACCGAAAGTGCTCCAATCTTAGGCCGCCTTACACATTACTAGGGCCTCTCTCTCTCAGACCATGTCCAGCCATGGTATTGGCTTTCCGGCGACCCGGAAGTAATGTATTTTACGGACAAATGTCATCCGTTATAACATCAATAAAGGACCTCAGACTTTAAGCTGATTTTACGGACGGTCCGTGTAAGTAACGGACAGGTGGTCATTTCATGCCCACCTGAAAAATGAATTATATTGAACTGAGGCTGAACATTAAACTGCTTATACCCGTGAATTATGCAACTATCGAACTGGCTGGCGTCTTTTCATGTCCCTCTGACTCATGGACGTCAGACAGTCCATTCTCCTG
This sequence comes from Lissotriton vulgaris, assembly GCF_964263255.1. Taxonomy (NCBI): domain Eukaryota; kingdom Metazoa; phylum Chordata; class Amphibia; order Caudata; family Salamandridae; genus Lissotriton; species Lissotriton vulgaris. The sequence continues at coordinate 95,530,362 of NC_141700.1, forward strand.
TTTGTTCCGCTGTCAGTCTCAGTCTGATTGTTGTTTGTATATCGGGGCGCTGCCGGTTCAGTTTCTGTTGCGTATGTAAGGTTGTTTAGTTGGCCTGCGTCCACCGATGTCTAAGATGCGCTTGGGTGTATGTTTATTTTTTTATGCAGATTTATATAGCGGGAATTCAACCCGAAGGTAATGGAGCGCTTTACACGAGCACCCGTTACGTTCACGTTCACACGGGGAGATTAAGTGATTTGCAGAATCACAGTATGTCGACGCGACCCCAAGGCTCGAACTTTGGCTTCCCGCATCAAAGTCGGCAGCTCTAGCCGTCAGACCACATCCTGTCCCCAATGTTGGTATGGATGAATGAATCGTGCTTAGTGTGGACTCTAGACATAGATGTCAGTATATCTTTATGCACGTGAGGTTGTATTTCTGTTGGTGTCGGTGAGGGTGTGCTATGTTTGTTGACCTGCATGTATAGGCGACGAAATGTGTGTTGGTCTGGGCGCAAGGACGCCTGTATATCACTATTTGTGCTCGTGTGTGCGATCTTATTTGCTACCACATTTCCTTGTCCATACGTGACTATATTCTCCAGTTAAGGTTCTTTCCTTGTATCCTGGGACTTGTAGTCCTGGTTTTATAATGTAATAAAAAAAGACATAAAGTACCAGAATGCAAGAAAAAACAGGGTTGGAGTACCTGAAGTCACTGGAAAGTTGCACTGCGGATACCTATCATCCACCTACATATTTTATGCTACTCCGAGGGCCAATTAGCTCTTGTATTTGCTGAGGAATTCGGGTACTTTTAATTCAAAGCTGCAATTGGGCCAAGTAAAATCAGGCATTTCAAGTAATGTGGTCGTTGCAGTGAGGGTCACATTACCTGTTGGCTTGTTTGAAAACTAGACCTTGTTCCATTAATAGTGGGGAACATGTACTTTGATGTGGTTTTATGGGGTTTTACCCGAAAAATCCATTACTGATTGATTGAACAGTTGGAAGAGAATACATTGTTAGCTCTTTGGCAGCTGAGAAATATCGTAGATGAGGGAGTCGCAGCGTGTGTCATTGTGTTGCACATATCTTCCTTGTTTAACACTGTATCATGCTGTTCTCATGACTGGGCTCAGAGAGGTGTGGATCACAGGGATAGTGGTTACTCTTTTCTCCTCATTTTTGGCAGACTAGTCTCAGTTTGGGATTTTGTCACTGTGCGCTCAAGCAGTTATGTGGTATAGAATGGGTTTCCACAAGGGCTCTGTCTGTGTGCCTCTGTGCATCTTGCTATTTTATAATATGTTTAACTTTTGGCTCAGTTATTAAGATCACATGGATGTTCTTCCTAGTCATACTTCATACCATGTGCAGTGTATCATATGCCTAGATCAGAACTCCTTAGCTTCTCTCACTAATCTTGAGGACAGCATCTGCCTGCCAACAGAGAATGATCAACAAACTCCATTAATTAAACGAATGGCTGACTTGATTTTCATCGTTAAAAACGAACAGTGTGGGCAGGAAACAAAAATTACACCAGAATTGATTTGAGGCCTAAAGACAAAATAATTGGGCACGAAAAAGTTTTCTATTCAGATCTTTTATTTTTATTTTGGACATAAACCTGGCCAACACGTCGCTTCCTCGGGTCCAATACTTTAACCATTGCTATCATAGCAAAAAAAATTGACACTTCATTTCCTTTGTCTATGCTCAAGTGGATACTTCATTACACAGTCACAATAATATCTTAAGTTCTTAGCAGCATGATAACCGACGTTACTGCATGTGAATATCTCTCAGTGCTATAGTCAGTTATCATGCTGCTACGAACTTAAGGAGAGCGAATAATTTAAAAGAAGATTATATAAACCTTTGAACACCATAGGAAATTGAATAAGAGATATAATTGTGACTATGTAATGATGTATCCACTTGAGCATAGACAAAGGAAATGCAAAGTCAATCGTTCTGAAGTTGTTTTGCTATTATAGCAACGGTTGACGTATTGGCCCTAAGGAAGCAACCTTGATGTTGTGTAACAAATGTTGGCCAGGTTTTTGTACAAAATAAGAATAAAAGATTTGAATAGAAGACTTTTTCGTGTACGATCACTTTGTCTATGGACCTTAAATCAAGTCTGGAGTTCTATTTTAGATTTACGGTGGCAAAGGGAAAGGCCCGCTCACTTTGAGGTTGTTTTGTCCGATCACAAGAGCCTCCGTGTTCCCCTTTCTGTTAAGAAGCAAACATTGTTGACCTCTTTACTAGATACCTCTGATCGCTGGCAGTTAAAGCAAAATCCCTGTTCAATTAATATGTTAGTTTCAAGTTACAGGTTAATGCTATATCGTCCTCGTATTTTTACACTCTGTGCCTTTTGGGGGGCATCTTCCCTTTCCTTCCCAAGTTCTCTCATGCTAGGATCATGTATGCTTGTGTCTTATCCCGACAAGATTATTGCAACAGACTGTTGTATAAACTGCAGACTTTTTAAGATTTTGCAGCCAGAAAGGTAGTGGAGCTGAGAAAGTTAGCTCGGGTCTATGCAATTCGATGGAAGCTTCACTGCTATGTGTAAAGTTAAGACTCTAATGCCTTAAACACATATAGTCTAGGCCACTGACATTTCCTCAGACATTTTCCAAACCGACCTGTGTCAGACTCCTTCATTTAAATGTCCATTGTTAATCCCCACTAAGGTTGGGCACTCTTGTGGGGCAGACCTTTTAGATGCTTTGAAACAATAACTATGGAATTTGCTGCCTATATTCCTATCCTGACTACAACTACCTCTGTTTTAGTTAAGCTGTTGTAACTATGCTTTTCTGCAAACTTCCCTGTTTTGGCCTAATTGACATTAGACCACATTTTCTGAGGGCTGCATTTCTCAGCACCAAGATGCGCCAAGACTGAACATGCGCTTTACAATCAATAAAAAGAATTCCAAACTTTCCTTTTCTCGAAGTAGCCCTAATATTGAGTCATCATCTTCCATATGGTCAGATGTGATAATTTAATTTGTGCTCATACTTGTATGTAATGGAAGCTGATGAAAAGTGCAGGTATTAACAATGGTGAATTAACTCTTCTTGCAGTGAAGCAGTGATCCTGTGAGCTGATGTCATGGCGGACGATGATCCATATCTGAGCCTTTCGCGGATGGGCCCTGCAGAGGACGCTTATGAGTCAGATATTCTGCTGCAGTCACTGAAACCGAAAATACAGTGAGACACATTTTATTTCTCAAATTTTTCAGTCACAAAGAATCTTTCCCCCTTTTGACATCATGAGAAGGAAGGCTGAACCCTAACTTGACCCATCTAATTTGTCTGTGCCGTCCTTGGAAAATGTGAATAAGCCCCTACATACTTATTTTCTGTTGGTTGCTGCACAAATCCTAACACTCAGTGTTTGATATGTTATATCGTCTTCATGGGTAATAGTCGCTTACGTTTTGTTCAAGTTTCACAACTGACTTCTTTTGTGTTTTTGATTCCACAGCAGTTGTGTGCAGAGCAAAGTGGACAGCATCCTGGTGAGTTCAGTCGTGTCAGATGAAGGGTTTCTGTATACAGGAAGGTGGCAAATGAGATGTGGCGCGTGGAATACTCCTAATAATGCATACATAGGATGTGTGTCTGCCACATTCTCACTGATGGTTTTCGCCATCCCGGGTTTGTTCCAGTACTGTGTTTAAAGATTGTCTCAGTTGAGGTAGAAAAAGCCTTGTTCTCCCTGGTTACTCTTGGGGAACACTGATTTTGGTGCCAAATCTTGTCTTTGGATAACCTTGTTCTTAAATCATTGCATTGTGTAACCTTATTCCTAAGTCCTTACACTGTGTTTGTGATACGCGCACTACACAAATCCTCATAAGATTACTTAATATAATATAACTTGCCCAAGCTACTTACAGTCTTCCCTATTGGCCACACCCAACCAATTCCATAGCATTATCTTGAAACATGAGTTTATGCACATGTTGGCAAAGTGTGTCTTCATGATGCTAGGGCAATAAAGCCACACTGCAACAACATCTTTTTAGGGCATTCAGTGTCCTTATATCATGGTAGGTGATTCCATCATACAGTGTTCCTATATGAGTTTGTGTATCACATGACGTAGTGACCCAGCATTATCATGGGGCATACACTCCATCAGCCCTGGACATGTTTACGTCGCACTTTTACACAATACTCTTTAATGTTCTTGGGGCTCACTGTGCTACTATCCCTAGCATGATCTCTGGGAACACTGTGACAATGCCTGGGTCTCTTTGAGGTCACACCTTTACCTAATGCAAAAGTATGAAATTAGGTTGCAATGCAGTTCCCCAGTGTTGTTGTAAGGCGCCCCTCAACAAAGTACCTGTGCATGTATTTGGGCACACTTATAAAGAGAATCCTGGTTTTGTCCTAAGTGACACTCCAATTCATTTCCAGCAATTGTAAGTACACCTTAACCCTGTGCCCTGACAATTTATGGCACACCTGGCTACTGCCTTAGGATGCTAAGATACACCGATGCACAACGCCACAATACGATTGATTTTCAGGACACAGTCAGGTCCCCTTTATTATGTTGGGAAATAACTTGACATAACACCCCTGTATAATTGCAGGGCACAGCTTCATGTATTTCAGCATGATCTCGGGGCACAGCCTGACACAATGTCCTGCATGAATTGGTGGACAAATCTTGACACTTTGGTCCCCAGCACAGTTTTATGGCATGCCTTTACGTAATGGTCCAGCGTGATCTCCAGGCACATCTTTGCACAAATCCCCAGTAGAAATTCAGGGGACAACTTGATAGAACGCCTTGATGTGATTTTTGAGCCCAAATTTGACACAGCTCTTATGTGATTTCCTGACAAAACTCTTTACGGATGCTCTACCATTGAAGTCTCTATTTGCCTTAAATCCCCATCATGAAGTTCAGAGCCGCTACTGTTCTGGCGGAAACTGTTATACAAAGAACTGAACTGACCTATTAAACATCAAAAAGTTGTTGTTTGTCCTGGTCCTAAAACGGTTCATAGCGTGCCTAGGTTTTGGCAGAACGTTCATAAGGAAAGAAATGTAATCTTAAGCTTGAGTTTACCTTTTTCATAACATTTAAACAGAGTTTGTTTTAGATCCAGAGTTAGGGCATCTTGGATTGGGTATCCGATTTCACACATCTTCTTTCTCAACAGCAAGAAGTGCAGAAGTTTTCCGACAACGACAAACTCTACCTTTACCTACAGCTACCGCCGGGCCCAAGTGCATCGGAGAAGAGGTGAGCGGGCACGCGCCTTACTGAGGTGACTGAAATGGAAGAGGAGGGCATTGTCCCATACGAGTGTCTCTGGTTATGGGTCGAGAACACTTAAGGGTGGCACTGATTTGATTGTTATAGAATTGCATATCTTATCTTCTCTCCAGCAGAGCTGCATCCTTGTTCAGTCGAGACCTCTATTCAAAAATTAAATGGATTCTGTCTGCTGGTTGTTTGTACGGCGTCCTCGCTCTCCACTAGGTCTCTCCCAAAAATGAAACATGATCACAGCTCACAAGTCCTGTTCTTATTAGTAACACATTGCACTTTCAGTCAACGCGACATGCACACGTGGCTCATGAAACATCTCCCTCCTCCGACCACTGGTCTCAAGAACTACACTTTTTGGAGAAAATTGTGCTCCCTTATTGGTGGCGTATGTCATATTGTAGAACTTTATAAAACATGATAAAGTTGGACATGTCACAGGTTGGAGCTAGCTCAAGAATTTAGTATGCACATGCCTGCAATATTATCAGCTTTATATTTCTTAACTCTTTAGTTGATGTGCACAAGGATGTTAATTAAATAGTTTAATAATGTTTACCGGCGTTGAAAATCATGCTCTCTGGAACGTAGCTACCCCGTTTCGCCACCCCGAAATACTCCCTCTGTGCCATTGAACGTGCACATGTTAGAGGCAAGATCAAATGTGAGATCATAATATAAATATAACCAAAAAGCAATCAGGCCAGGCCCCCTTTCATTAAAAGTACAATTTAATTCAATATAGGTAAAAATGGTGGGCGTTTTTAGCAGAATTGACATGAGCTAAGTGAAATAACCTGCAACATCGGTTTTTTTCCTGTGCAGATTTTGCTGGGAACAACCTGGTGAATTGCACTGAGGGTGTGGGTGGAAATTCTTGGATTTACAATGTAGCGGAGTATCAGTATTTACAAATGAAGAATTGATTAATGGGGTTTAAGCGCACTGCTTGTGATGATATTTAGGAAAACGTGTTACATAGCAAGTTGCACCCTTAGTTCTAGGAATATTCTATACCTAATTACCTTTGACCCAAGATCGGAGTAGGACAGAAAATAGGCCGGGCACCAAAATAAAAGTGGCCCTCGTTAGATAAAATTTGTAAATCAGGGCAGTTCTGAACTTTTACAGATAATCTGTATAGGTATCACGCAAGATATGGGAGACTGCGTGCATTTGTGTTTGCTGCAGGCAATGTTTGTGGTAATATTAGAGAAATCTACAGTAAAAATCGGCTCATCAGACCATAAAGCAGGCCCACAAACAGGCAATAAACTGGCCCACACCCTACCTTGTCAGGCCAGCTGTTCTGGCACTGCCAAATTGCCCTATAGATCAGTACCACTATGCTGAGACCATAATGAATGTAAGCTGATAAATTCCTGATTACTAGCGACTAAGGGATTGAGACTTATGAGTCTTCAAACTGGTGGCTGAAAACCATGCACAGGTCGGGGACCAGGAACGGTACTTGGGTCGCGCCTCTCGTCACCTTTGGATATCCTCTGTACACTGACAAACACTAAGACAATTCACTCCTTCTCTCCTGCAGCTTAGATGTCAACTCTTTGAGTACGGCAGAACACAAGCGCGCCTGCAACTGGATTCGCAACCACCTGGAAGAGCACACAGACACCTGTCTGCCGAAGCAGGATGTGTACGAATCGTACAAGTGAGTCTTACAAACGCACCACTTCCTTTGAGGGTAGGCTGAAACACCAGACAGTTGGAGATATTTTATGCATTTGGTGGAAGCCTATAGCTCTTTGGTTTATGAGCAAGTGTGTTTGGATTAGAACTGGTGGGCCATGTCGGCAAACCATTTCAGAAAGGATGTTACAGACCAAGATTAAGAAATATTTTGATCCCCTTGGGGGGAAACCTCATTCAGCAATAGTGGAGGATGGACAGCTAGTGACCAAAATGAATATAACGCCTGCAGTGGCCCCCTATAGGCTCTGTTCTCAGTCCTACAACATTGAGGGGATTGGCGTCCTTGATAGGAAAGATAATATTTCTGTGTCTTAGAATAATGTAGATAAAAGGCTCTCCTGTTGACATACCTTTATAACCTGGTGCTGACTCACTTCTTTCATCCAGTAACATAAAGGAGTATTTGACACCCTGGAAAGTGGCTTGGACTATTATTAGCATGTGCAAAATGTGAATTCTTAAACAAAATGGGGGCCCTTTAATGAAACTGGAACTGGAGTATAGAGTGTAAATGATACTGTGTACATCAGTATAGCATATGGTAACATACTTGGCACCAATTGATTCTGCTGTGTTGAATGTCTCTGCTCTCCCACTGTATGTTCTCCCTTCAGGCGATACTGTGATAAACTTTGTTGTAACCCTCTGAGCGCAGCTAATTTTGGGAAGATCATCCGGGAGATTTTTCCAAACATCAAAGCCCGACGATTGGGAGGCAGAGGACAATCTAAATATCCTTTTATGTGTGTTTTCAGCTCATTTGAGTCTTTCAGTTGCTTTTGGAAACAATGACTGCAGAAAAACAAAACATTTGTCAAAATAACCTTTGGTGACGTGCACAACCACACTAATGATCACACTTAACCCCTATTAACCTAATCTAGCACAAAGAAACTGAAAGAAAAGCATGGAACAGTTTCCTGGGAGCACAAGACTAATCACAACAACTAACAATAAATAACAACTATTGAATTACCCACTAACATTGGGTTCTGGAGTAGTGTGCTACCTTCCACAAAGCGCTTCAGAGCCTTGTTGGGGGTAGTAAGTCTGTATCATTGCAATTACATTAGAAAACAGCTATTTTGTTCGCCAACAAAATCCAAAGTGCAGTCTGCCAGTTTGCCAGCATTGTTCGCTGCACTTAACTCTCCAGATCAGTCTTTCAATGCAGGCTGTGACTACAACCCTGTGGCTGGTCAGGGTGTGCTCAGTACATTTTTGCCAGTGGAAAATGATGTGCGTCACTGTTTTGGTCACTGAGTTTTAGAGCTACACTTAGATTTGGGAGAACCAGCTCTTTAAATTCATTTTTGGTTTGCCTTTACCGCTCTGTATACGCTAAACCAAAACAATTTTGGCAGATTGGAAATTCAAGTCCCGGAGAGGCAAAGCATAAATGCTTCACTGTCAGTAATAAAGCAACTCATCATGTCCATGATTTTGGAGGTCCCCGGAGAGTTCCTGTGAATTACAACACTCCTTAGCACACGTAAGTCACAGTAATGTCATATATACAAGTGTTTCCACATTTCTTCTGATACAATCACGAGGAGTAGTTATTTTTGGTACATCAGATTCGTGTTTATTCCCGTTCACTGGAAACTTTCCATACAGCCGACACGTGTTTCGTCGTAATTGGGAATGTAACCCACAACTTTTTGAAGACTATTTCCAGATCTGTACTCTTTCCATCAGTATGCGGTGATAATTCCAACCCGCATGGGGGTTCTACGGGGGTCTTGTGTTGTATATTATTCAGCATGCGTTGTCCGATCAGTTCCAGGTGTCTGTTTCTGCTGGAAGGCTTTCGCCCGTTCTTTCCTTCTCCGAGAAGTGTTCCCCGTTCACAATCAGCGTGTCATCGAGCGGACACGCTGATTGTGAACGGGGAACACTTCTCGGAGAAGGACAGAACGGGCGAAAGCCTTCCGGCAGAAACAGACACCTGGAACTGATCGGACAACGCACCCAGAATAATATACAACAAAAGACCCCCGTAGAACCCCCATGCGGGTTGGAATTATCACCGCATACTGATGGAAAGAGTACAGATCTGGAGATAGCCTTGAAAAAGTCATGGGTTACATTCCCAATTACGACAAAACACGTATCGGCTGTATGGAAAGTTTCCAGTGAACGGGAATAAACACGAATTTGATGTACCAAAAATAACTACTCCTCGTGATTGTATCAGAAGAAATGTGGAAACACTTGTATATATGTCATTACTGTGACTTAAGTGTGCTAAGGAGTGTTGTAGCTTTTGTAGGGCTTGTGCCGCGTTTGGAAGGATTAAAGTGGTTCCTTCTACCTTTTAGCACCGTCAGATATAGCCTCTAAAGTCAAATCAATTGTGAGATTTTCTAAGTGGCGCCAGCTAACCTATACCAAACCACTGCTTGTGTTTTGTTCCTGTGAATTAGGCTGAGATTTATCAGACCAATGATTGCTCAATAAAGATTTGGGGCTAGCTGTAGTTAACAGTTTTATGGTTGAATACGCTCCGATTCAGTGTTTGCGACCGTAAAAATGCTTTTTCAAATGTACTGATCCAATTTCAGGAGTCGGAACAACTCTTAAAATGGGATTGTGAATGAATACCTATTTGGTGTCTGGAAAAGGGGATGTATGACGTTCCAACGCATACATTTACATAGCGGTACATTACATCGCGTTTTTTACAACACAAGTCGTTACAACGACTTGTGTTGGAGGGCGCTGGACTTAAGAGTAGTATAATTTACTATTCTAACTCCAGTATACGTACAGTAGGAAAGGTGTTGGATAATACATTATACTATTCCTTGTCCTAGAGCGCCATCCAGCGCAAGTTGTTGTAACGACTTGCGTTGTAAAAACCGCAATGTAATGGCATCGCGAAGTAATCCCCGCATTGTAAATGATGTTTCCCGGAAGAGGTGTCTTGTAGGCAAATCTTCCAAATACTGAATGGGTATGCTTTGTATCAATATTTTCAGACCAACCTCAAGTTGCAAACCATTGAAAAGTTATTGAGCCGTCAAGCAAGGTGGTCACCCGTTTCTAAAATGAAAGGGATCCCCTAGGTGGGACAATCTTCCTTTTGTAAATTAAAAAAATGTAATAAAGAAAAGTTTTTGGGCAAATAGGCAGCAATCCATGGAATAACTGCCCAAAAAAAGTTTTTCTTTTTAAAATTAGCTAATTTTCCTCTAAGGAAAACGTTGTGCATTTAGAAAAAAAGTTTACTTTATTTAATACTAATCACAGACTTTGTGGTCTGCTGATCCTAGAAGGCCCCCATCCCGTGATGGCCTCCAATCGTACCTCATTGCTATTCTTGAGATAGTTCTGATTGAGGCCCACAACTATTCAGATTTTTTCACTTTATCAAATTTTGCAACCAGTTATTTCTATATCTGGCCCTTTATGCTTTCATTATTCAGCTTGTGAGATTTAGCACCAGCTGACTAAAGCTGGCATTATTTGCTTAGATTGAATTTGCCTTGTTTTTGCATATTGCCACCTGCAGGTGACTGAGACATCTCTAGTCCAGCTGTCTCCAACTGGTCGATACTGAGCTACCAGTAGTTTGCATACACCTTCAAAGTAATTTGCAACCTTGAGTACATTTAAAAAAAAGTACATGGCTACATTTTCTTTTTTAAATTAAGGGAAAGCTGTGTTTATCTTCAATATTATCATCAGACTGCAGATAGTAGGGCCTGATAATGAGCAGTGCTCGAGTCAGATTTATTACCCAGGGTGGGACACAGACGTGAGGCACTGAGGTATTTTGCTCTTAAATAAAAGTCCATGTCAGCTCAGTATTGGAGCGTGAGAACAAATTGATGTTTGTGAATGCTTTTAAATGGGAGAAAATTAAAATGAAGAGTTAACTTAATCATTATGTTAACTCTTGATTTTAATTGTCTCCCATTTCTAAGTGTTGCATTTACAAACAACAGGCCTCTTGCTCGCAATTGCTAATATACACTGTGACATATTTATAGTTTAAAAATACAGTCCTTTTTTTAGGTCTTGTGTGGCGTTGCATGCGCACGTGCACACTCGAGCTCGCTAGATTTAATGACTTGAAGTAGCGAGGTTAAGCCCCGCCCCTCTTCTCAATTGGCTGGCCTCCTAAACGGCGGCCAGCTATTGGAGAAGAGGTCCCAGCGACATCATTGTTTGGATTTAAGCCCCGTCCTTTTCGGATTGGGGGGCGTGTTTTTGACATTCTTTCTACCTAGTGTCGTTCTCAGTCAAAAACACACCCCCAACACGCCTCCCGGTCTGAAAAGGACGGGGCTTAGATAGAAAGAAGAACCATTTGTCTGAAAGCCCCGTCCTTTTCAGACTGGGGGGTCTTTTTGACTGTTTTTACAGCCTAGAAAGAAAGTCAAAAACACGCCCCCCCAATCTAAAAAAGAACGTGCTTAGAGACAAATGGCGAGTGCTTGTTTACATCAAACGTTGTGCTTTGCCTTTATTTCTTGGCGCACGAGGTTAGAGAGTGGGTGGCAAGCCTAAGCTACCTAGTAGCTCGGCTCAAGGATCAAGAAGACCACACGGGCTGAGCCAGACATGTGGCTCGAGTTTTCAATTGCCTGTTCCATGCTACCGTTTTAAAGAAGTGATTGAAATTGAAGTGCTGCAGCTGTGCGCCCCAGGCCGGTTGAAATGTGCCCCTAAGTTTCTTGCGGAGGGTGCTGGGTTCATGATGTCTGGTGGGGGGGGGTGAGTGGTAGTACAAACGTGTACTTTGTATTGCTTTGTTGAATCCTGACACAATTACTGTAATGGGAAGTCACATTTTGATTTCCCCTCATCTAGCAGATGGGCTACATGCCGATGTTATACAGTACAATTATAAATGCACATTTCACAAGGAAGCCACAAGTATCTGTCCATGACGGGGCCACCCTCTACCCCAGCAGCAACAGCTTATCCCGACTTCAGCTGACCTGCACACAACAACCGATTCTGGCCAAAACGCACACAGGACGGTCACTGCCGCCGGATCCACCCCACTTCCTCCTTTGAAGGACTAAAAGCAACACAAAGTTCCATTCTACATTTGCTTCCAGGTGTGAATTAAACGCAGCAACCCGGGCCGGTGTGCGCTCACAAAATGTCCCTCCCACTGCAAAGTACGACGAGGAGCCGTAAACTATCAAATTTCAAAGGCCCTGGCCATAGTGGAGGAGGGGGAGGATGAAAAGTACAGCTCAGGAGGGGGGCTGACACCTTTGCCTGCCGGCCGTGTTCCTCGCGCCTCTGAGCCGTACATTTCTTCACACGTGACAACGGGTTCATGACACCCTGGTCATTTGCCCCACTGCTGCACCTGCTGGGAGAGGTGTACTGAGGGCCCAGATATTTACACTGTGAGCTCACTGGGGTTTTTAGCCGCTGTGTTTACTTGTGAACTACACAAACCAAGCGCGGGAAACAACAGACAGAGGCCCCTGTGAGCAGCTAGTCAAGCAATGCTTCAAATGTGAGAAGGGGACACAGCAGGCTCTGAGGGACCAGAGGAGCACAGATCTACCAGAAGAGCGCCCCCTGCGGCCAGGCACATCTCCACTCACCACCCAGAACACTGCTCCCTGTGGACCAGACACACCTTCACTAACCTCCCAGAAGAGCGGCCCCTGGTGGCCAGGTACACCTCCCCTAACCACCCAGAACAATGCCTACTGCAAACCAGACACGCCTTCCCTAACCACCCAGAACTCCGCCCCCCTGCTGACCAGGCACAGCTCCTATGACCTCCAAGAACAGCACCCACATGCAACAGAGAGTCCCCTGCAGGTCCCCGTCTCTCCCCAGGGCTGAAACTGAAAGCTGTTTAGGAGATCTACTTGTATACAGGTAAGGATTGTATAGCCCCCTCCCTCATTATATTTTACAAAGGATATCTTCCTTTGGGTGCCTTTTTTCGAACTGCGGGGTCCTATCTCAACAGTACTCAATCATCTTTTCATTAGCAGGTAAAGCGAATATTCTATTGATGTAAAACACCCTCCTAGCTGAAGAGTTACGTCACATCTTGGAGCCATCTCTGGCATTTTTTCATTAATTCAATTAATTTACAGGGCCTCACAGGATGTCACCTTTTATAGAATGCTGGAATACCAGTAATTATCCACAGTTTATTGAGCCCAATCTGGGCTTATTTCACCCCTAATATGGCGGCCAATTCAAGCTGCTCGGAAGGAAGTCGTGCTCATCATTGTAGGCCTGCTATATTTCAGGCCTTCCCCTTGGAGTCCCTTATATGGAAGAAGCTGAGCTGCCTTACACTTTTCAGCACGTTGGAGGGCAGCCCCACAGCTGCGGCTGATATCGTCGTTATAGAGGACAACACTGGATCCTCTTTGCAACTTTGAGATTTTTTTCCTCCTCATTTAATACTTAAGTAGCAGTTGTCCAGTGACTTGCTTTTTGACACGATCTGAAACGCTGTTTCTTTTTGTTAGGTTCCGGCATTGGCAGATCGTCTGCCCAAACTTTATGATAGAAAGTGGCCGTGGGCCATGACTGGTTGGAGTAGGCTGAGCGTATTAAATCATTGGGGGAGGTGGCACGTAAGCAAATGAGCTGTCAGCGCCTCCACGGTGCCCCGGATGCTTCTTCACAAGTTATTTTTTAACTACATTGGCTCTTGGAATTAGGCTCTGTGTGTGTGTGTGTGTGTGTGTGACTCTGTGTGTGTGTGTGGCTCTGTGTGTGTGGCTCGGTGTGTGTGTCTCTGTGTATGTGTGTGTAGCTCTGTGTGTGTGTGTGTGTGGCTCTGTGTGTGTCTCTCTGTTTCTGTGTGGCTCTGTGTGTTTGGGTCTGTGTGTGTGTGGCTCTGTGTGTGTGTGTAGCTCTGTGTGTGTGTGGCTGTGTGTGTGTGTGTGTGTGTGTGTGTGGCTCTGTGTGTGTGTGGGTCTGTGTGTGTGTGTGTGGGGCTCTGTGTGGGTCTGTGTGTTTGTGTGTGGCATTTGCGAGTGATTACGCTATTGGCAATGTAAATGACAATGCCATTTTTTTATCTGTTTTCAAAACCAACACATAAATAAAAATGTTGTCATTTACAATTCCAATAGCTCTAACTTTTGCAAAGGCGAGACCGTTGCATTGTAAATGCTTGTTTATAGGAGAAATTTAAAGTGACGAAAAATATTTCTATGAAACAGTGTCTTAATGTTTTTCTCCCCTTTCAATTGTGCCAATTATGACTTAGTATTTTATGAAGAATGTTTCTTTACTTTTAATTGATCCCATTTAAACAAATGGCTATATTGTTTAGTTACTAATATGGCACTGTGTCTACAGGCCAGTGGGTGCAAGATGCCTATTGTTTGTAAATGTGACACTTTGAAATGGGAGAAAGTTTAAATGATGAGTTTTATTAAATCCATATAAACATAAAGTTAACTCTTCAGTTTAATTTTCTCCCATTCTAAAGTGTTGCATTTACATACAGCTTGAATCTTGCCCCCAATGGCTGGTAGATACTGTGTCAATATTTATAACTGAAAAAGGCAGCCATTTTTTTTGGTTCATTATATTTTATTGAATCATCTTGATTCATTACACGCACAATAAGGTACACTGCACATAACAGGAAGTGTAGTAAGAAACTTTAGTCCGACAGACCAATATAACAAGTCATTTAGTTCTTTAATGAAAAAGAAACACACCCTCAACCTCAATCCTAGCCCACCTAATAAATCTACTTATTCCCAATAAGCACCCCCAACATAGCAATCTCAGGGTGTGAATACCCTATCCCACACCTCACCAATGAATCAGTATTCTATTATCGTCTTGCCTCCAATACTATCAAACACCTCCTTCTAAACTGATAGCCTAAGGGCTCGTATCAACATGGAGCAAAGTCAACCAGGGACTGCCATCGAGCATCAAATGTGTGTGCCATGTTGCAAAGCCCCCAAGCCAGTTTCTCCATTGTAATCAGTGCCCATAATTTACTTGCCCATTCATATTTTCTAAAAATTGTGGGTGATTTCCATTTCTAAGCTAATAGCTGTTTCGCTGAAATTATCATTTTAAAGATTAATCTACAATTGCCCCATGTCGTACGTTCATATCCCACAAGGTAAAGGCCCAGGATTGTAGGTCCTGGGTCTGAATGAAAAGAATAGCCTGTTACTCCCCTAATATGGCTAAGGACCTCTTTCCACAGCCAATTTTTTAAGCGGGAGAAATTTAAAGTGCAGACAAATGTTCCATATTATGAACAATTTTGCAGCACATTTTTCTACACATTAAATTTCTTCCATTTAAAAAAAAAATTTGTGAAAGGTATGTCCGGTGCCACATGCACATAAAACCCAGGGTGTCATTCACCCATACATATCTCATTCATGTGAACACATGTTCATGCATCCCCAAAGACCACGCTCTCACTGGTGCACACTGGTGCACATGGCTGCACTGCCATAGTGCCCCTAGTCAAAATATTTTGTTCAAACCATAATATATGGCTTTATGGACATTAGACTGAAATTCAATGAAGCTGGGTGCAAGGGTGTCTAGTAACACTATGTGTGTGGCCACGACCTTCAGTAGCTCACAATAATTTTCACTGATCAGAAGTACCTCTCACTACAGAAAAGGTTGGAGGTCCCTGCTGTAGTCAAGGTAACAATTCCAAGGGAATGGGTATGTGACTTCAGAATTAACACTACAGTTTATAAGCAGTTTGTATAGGACCAAACAGAAGGCACATCCTTGGGCCAGAAACAAAGTACTTTGTGGGTGCTGTAGCACGTAATTCGCTACGGGCAAGATTCACAACGTTTTTTCTGAGTAGTCTAGTCTTATAACTGACTCAGGTTTCACTTAATCCTACATTTTCATGAACAAGACACTTATTCATGGAAAAAAAGATTTGTGAATGATATCCTAAGATATGAATGATGCAACTTATATAATATAAGTTAGGCTAAGGGCTGCTTGGGTTGAAAAATAAAGATGATCACACAATGTAGCACATTTAATGAACTGAAAAATCTCTGAATGCTGATAGCAGATATTCAAGACCGTTAATCTGCGCTAATGTTAATGAAGAGTGACCCTCTGAATCTGGCTTGTCAGGATACATACCTGCGAACTACACTTAACACCTGATCTCCTGTGATCTCCTGTGGGGTTGGGGGATATATGGATTTTGATCCTTTGAGCTGAAATTACTGCCAATGAACGTCACTGAAAAAAAGTAAAAATAGAGAACTGCAGTTTTGTAGAATTCCACTAGGTGGCGGCCGCTGCCATTAAATGTTATTTCTTTACGATTTACCTGGATATTTATGCAATGAATGTAACACCTGGTTAAGTACTGATTTACCTGGATATTTATGCAATGAATGTAACACCTGGTTAAGTACTGATACAAAAAGGTGCGGTTTTTACCGGGTGCACATCCGGTTCCGCACATCAGAATGGGGGATTTTGAGGGAAGCGTGCATGTTTTACCTCTTTTTGAGTTGTTAAATCTGCAATGCTTGGTATTTTCCCTGCACAGATCCTGTAATTTATTGAAATAAGAACAATGGTCTAGCAAGCTTTCAGACTATTTTGTGAGCTTTGGCATTTGGTCTTTCCAGAGTGAATCCAATGGGAAGGCTTCCTTGGGCACAGCTGGTCTCTAAAAAAAACAAGCATTGGAAATGCAATAGGTCTCGCAGCATTAGAGTTAGTGCTTTTAGAATTGTTTATGGGTTTTTTTGTAAATCTTTAGCATTTTTGTTTCCTGTAGCCAATGCTAAAGAATAAAAAAAAAAAGCCATAAACATTTCTAAAAGCTCTAACTCAAATGCTCCGAGACCTATTGCACTGTGTGAGGGTGAGGGGTTGAGGGCGGGGGTGTGGGAGGAGTGCGGGAACAGACGGGAGGGGAGGAGAGTAGGAGGAGGAGTAGGGGAGGCACGGGCAGAGAGGAGGGGGCTTTCCCGGCACGATAGCCCACCGTGGGAGAAACAACAGGACCGGGGCTCTATGCTGCTTTGGGCGTGATCTTCCCTACGGAAGACACAAAAAACTAAATTAATTTTCTAATGCAATAAAAAGCTATCGATTTCAAAAGATGCAGCTGATACTCCCAGTCGAGTGGCTGATGAGCTGTTCATTGAAAATACTAGACCCGGAGGAAAACAAAAGGGTGTCCGCGTGCGGTGTTCTTTGCTTTTATGAGAATGATTCTCCTGGGCTCCCCATGGCTTCTCTTGTGTCTGTGAGACATGGATCAGCTGTCTGTGAGAGTGATCCCATCGGCTTCACTGTGTGAGAAGGAGACGGATTGTGGGTGCGTGTCCGTGCTGTTTGTGGCAATGATACTCCCGCGGGCTCTCTGTGTACATATCTGTGAGAATGATACACCCGAGCGTCAGAATCAGAACGATGCACTCTCCGGCCCCTTGTATACATCTAACATGATTAGGAGAGCGCGGCTTTAACCCCGCGTTCGTCTTCCCGGTGTGTGAGAACGCGAGACTCGTGTTCCCGGTGTGCCACGATGCGAATGCGACGCTCGGGTGTCCCGCGCGTCTTTAGATTGAGAGAATGAGTTCCCGGGGTTCCCTGCATGCGTCTGGTCTGCAGAGCCCGAGCTCGATCAAGCGCCTGACTTGCCTGCGAGGAGAGAATGAGACGCCCGGTCCTGCGCGAGCCCACCTCTTTATTTCCATACAACTAGCGATTGGTTAGGTTTCACAGTAGGGGCGAGCGGGCGGGCAGAGAGAGTGAGGGGGCGGAGCGGGGGTGTGGGAGGAGTGCGGGAACAGACGGGAGGGGAGGAGAGTAGGAGGAGGAGTAGGGGAGGCACGGCCTAGCGGCCGTGCAATCAAGAAGTGAGGGGGCGGGAGAGTAGGCAAGGCAGGCGGCTGGGGCCATGTGCA
Source organism: Lissotriton vulgaris (assembly GCF_964263255.1). NCBI lineage: Eukaryota > Metazoa > Chordata > Amphibia > Caudata > Salamandridae > Lissotriton > Lissotriton vulgaris. Next base: position 95,548,273 of record NC_141700.1, read on the forward strand.
CGCGCTTTTAAGCTCAATGCGCATGCGCATTGAGCTTAAAAGTCACGGGCACTGCAAGGAATCGCCACGATTCCTTGCAAGTTGGATAAAGAGTCGATGAGCCCCCATAGTCTCGCTTGCTCGATGCGCATGCGCATCGACAGGCGAGACCTAAAAAATGGACGGTAATTTACTAGGGCGAGTTATGTGATGAACAAGAGACCAAGATACTACAGTTCCTCTTTATTAGATTACGGATTTTATATAGCATTTCCCCTCTCGAATCGTAAAGGAAAGACAATATGCACCACTGCATTGGGAGATTTTAAAAGCCTTGAGACTGAATGGCTCAAAACTAAAATGCTAGGTTTTTGGAAGTTTAAACTTTCACTCCAGCCGCATAAAAACAAGCAGGCTAAAAAACATTTTACTAGGGTCGAAGCCTCAACAGCCGTAGTGCAGGCAGACCTTGACGACTATCCCAAAGACTTTATATTTGACCCACAACGTGCTTAATTACAAAGCTCAACACATCCAGAAAGATGCTCCCAAACAAGTTGTTAGTCTGAATAACTGTGACCAGTACTTAATTTGAGCAAGTGGTTTCCTGTGTTCAGCACTTAATCATCAACACCGGCGCTTTTCATGAACACCAGTTAAGGACACATTCATTTACATGGACATTAAGTGATTTGCCCAGAATCACAGGATGGTCAGCTGACACCAGCTCCGAAGTCGGCAGCTCCGGCCATTACACCCAACCCTCTCCCCACTTTTATGGTTCGTAGTTCTACTTTAGGTGGCGATAATAGGAGAAATGGACTGGTTCTAGCTGCCTCTTAATGAGAGCCCCAGCACTTTTTTTTATTTTTTACAAATTAACCACTAACTGTGACCATGTCTCCTCTCCCATCTAAGTCGTGCATTTGGTATATCTTCCAAAGTTCTTTGTATCACCAACATGACAATTCAGGTCACTGATTGATTTTTATTCAATTGGATATCGTGAGCCTATGTTGGACTACAGACCATTGGCTTAGATGAATTCAAGCTGTCACCTTTTCGCGTTCTTCAGTTTGACTCCCTAAATGCAACAGGAATTCAAGGATGTGGATCCTGTGCTCACTGTGCCACTGGAAACAAGATGAAAATCGGACCGCTTGCTCATCCTTATCAAGCATTTGGAATACTATATAAATCATAGATATAGAGGAGCTTTCATAATCGATAATCCTCCTTCAGCCTCGCAAGAGATATACAAAGCACTAAATACCAATCTACAATTCAGACAATAAAGAATCCTTCGTGCATTGTCCTCAACCTATCACCTCAAGCTGAGCCTTCCAATCTTTTTTATGAAAAGTACGGCTGCTTTAGATTTCCATAATTTAATCTCTCAAAAACTATATGCAATGTTGAAGTTCTATATCAGCTAGATTGCTCCACTAATTCTTCCAAGAAGTTAGAGGGAGACTAGAACCATCATTTTATATGACAAAATTATACCCACCTCTGTTTAATACGATGTGTTTTAGTCAATAGAAAAATAAGGCAGTTTATTCCAATCTGTGTCGCAAGATTCATCAACCAGACACAAAGCACAGATAGTTTCTGGAGGTCTGAAGAAATCAGTTTAATATCCCTTGTTAAAGATAGCTTCAAGGGATCCTGAAGACTTAAAATTACTATTCCTACTGCGGAGTCATTTTGAGGAACTTAACCGGTTAAATAGCTATGGATATGGAGTGGAAATCACATTAGTGGCACTTTTGGATGACGTCCTGATGGCCTGAGTCAAAGATCTGTTTCTTATTATCCTCTTAAATCTGTTGGACAATCTGTTGGCCACATTAAACATTTGATGCCACTATCTTGTACTTTCTCACATGTCCACAGAAACATTTGTGTTGTATCCAGCAGCAAGTTGGGGATCTAATGCTCAGTGGAGTTAATGGTGAACTTTGGAGTCCCTCAAGGATGCACAATGTCAGATTTTAACATTTTTACATCATGGCTCATCAGAAGCCTTAATGAAAAAAATTACAGCACCATTCCTATGCCAATGGCACGCATATTCATGTGCGTGTCAGAAGACCGCAAGATGAATTCTGAAGTCCTGAAATCAGTGGAAGCATTGATGAGGTACAGTGGGCTGAAGCTCAAGGGAACCTAGACGGAGATACTCCGTAACCTGGTTAAGGGCAGTAAATCAACACAAGTATCGAGAAGAAGCTGCCACAGCCCCTGCTTTAGTCTTCGTACATAACTTGCCAACCATAGTAAGAACATGGGTGTTATTTGAGATGCACAATTAAATTTAAATACAATTATTGGGGCCACAGATACATCCAGCTGCTTCTGCTTTGGACTTCTCAAACAGTCGATTCCTTTTATTGATAAAAAAATCACTCTCTGATTGTAAAAGTAATCATAAATTACAAATCGGATTACAGTAATACCATTGTGCGTTTTTCTCATTACCAAATTGCAGGGTGCACAAAATGAAGCCTCCAAGCAGATTCTCAATGTCAAGAAGGCAGAGCGTTGCGCGAGGAATCCAATCCCTTCACTGGCTACAAGGGCAGAAAACAATTGTAGTTAAGATTCTATGCCTACTCAACAAATCTGTCAAATCCCAGCCTAACTTTATTTCCTGGAACAAATGAGGAAAGACTGCTCTTTGATATTGTCGGAATTTACACTGCTTGTCATTCGTAAGACTTGCCTGTGCAGAAAGGGGGACTGTGAGTTTTCGCTTGCAGGCACAAAACAACGGACCACATTCCCAATAAATGTTAAAAACAGATCCACCCTCCTACGTTATAGTAAGGACCTTAAGACCAAGGTTTTTGCTTAGTAGGGCAGGTTCGTGGTCACCTAATTCTCTGATCCTTTTTTTTTATTAGTTGGCTTCTGGCAGACAATGAAGGTAATTTATTTTGTAGAGTACACCATGTAGATAGTAAAAAGATAAAGAAAATCCTACAGGTTTTACCAAGGGTAATTTGCTCAGCGCTCATTTATAATGTCAATGCTTCCAGTTTGCACCCCAATTGGGATTAAGAGTATTCGTGAATTGGAGGCCCTAAAGTGTTAAAAATTCTCACAAACCCTGATCTGAGTTACCAGCATGTTTTCATACCGGATAACATAGATTTTAGAATGTGATCGTGGTGCACAAACGTAGGATATTCACTGGAAAATTATAAATATTCAATCAGCTGAACCTGGCCTGAAACAAGAAACAATTATTGGTAATGTCAAAATGGAGTATGAAGCCCCCTTGGCTTGAGCTAACCCTATCTCCTTTCGCCTAGAAAGGGCACGTTTTTTAAGTTTCATTTTTGTGCTGTTACCAAATTCCTTGCCTTCTCAGCTCAGTCTGTACATACTTTAATTTCTATACCTTTTTGGTCTTTCTTAGTTTGTTCTTGTGATGGCCTGATGTTGCTTGCTCGTTTATGACCCAACTCCCAAGAAATTTGCAGATGAGTTTGTGTTATTCCAGAGAGGAGGGTGGTGGCAATGGAAATGGCAATGTCACTCCCCTAGAGCAGGATAAAGCGAGATTTCCTTAACACATTTTAACATATTGCTACAGTGGCATCCGGCGAAGGACTGTGGTGAAAATGCCATCGCTCCCCAGCTTAGATCTGAAGACTGCAGACACCGTAAGTTTATTTAATATCCATTATTTCAAGTGGAAACTGGCAAGAGGAACTGGAGAACAGCTTGAGACTTTGGATATTCATTAGAGAGGGTATTATTCATCATTGTGGGCGACAAAATAGGACATGAGGTCTAAAAAGGGTAAGTTTCCATTTTAATTCCCAGAGGAATCTTTGCTCTCTAATACACAAAAAAACCTAAACAAATACACCAAACTAGGCATTTTGGCAAGACACTACTTAATGAAGTTTTTTTTGCTTAATTTGGTGTAGATCTTTACATTAGTTTTCAAGAAATTGGCATTTCACATTTTTTTGGTATGGCCATAAAGAGGTTAAATTATAGAGATATTTGGGCTGTTAATTCGTGAAGGCCGGCAAACCTAGATTCACAGTCTTACGTGACGTGGTACTCAAATGTGGTTTGGTGAAGGATATTTTTTTGTGTCGTCCATCTTGGGCTTGTGAACCCAAACTAGGGTCCATTAACCCAAAACACGCTGTTTGGCTGGCTGCAACTTCAGGAAAAAGTTTGTGGCCACGAATACAGGAGTCCCCAATTCTAGAAAAATAAATATTAAAAGGCACCATGAGGGGCATGGAAAGTATCCCATGATCCCTGACTAAAGTACCGCATTCCTAGTTCTACAGCCTACCCTCCATCTTTTGGTTTAAATGGTGCCAGTTTAAGGACTAGGAATCTGCTACCTTATCAAAATGATTTGAACTTCAAATGTTCATTGTTGGGCAAGAGAACTGCTTGCCTTTAAAGAAGCAGTGTTGTGTTTCAATGCATTAGAGCTGCTGTCTACCCAGATCAGTTCCTTTGAATCCCTTCACATTTGTCTATTAAAGAGGAATTGGGTCTTTTTGTGTTTATGGTTAGTTTTGTGCTTAGGGGCACAAATGCAGTGTCAGTGGTTGTGCTCAGTGAGTATGGCTATGAACTTGTATTAACTAAAATTCCATTATTGAAAGCAGGCTCACTTCACAGGTCTGAAATTCTGATTTTGCCGTTTACAGCTTTAGGATTTGCCGATAAGAATCGAAGCTTGAAACGTGCAAAACGATCTAACATAAAGTAAAATACATTTCTCGTGGGATGTAGGCTGAGGCCCATTTCCAGTGGTCACTTCCTTTATAATGTGCTTTGTTCTCGTTTTAACCAGTCGGAGTTGACAGATGTGGTGCATTCCTACAGCACCGATGTTGTGGAGGCCTCCTGCGCACTCATCTGTAATTGGGCCGAGAAGATCCTGCAGCGTTCCTTCGACAATGTTGTGGAGATGGCACAGTACCTCATACAGCAGCATATCATCAGTCCACGCTGCCCCAGCGCCAAGCTTGTCATGTCCATGGTGGTGTCAGGTTAGTCTTCCTTGTGCCTTCAGTAATGGGTCAATGCATTGTTGTGGTTCCTTTTCTGTGCCTCCTTTTATCCACTGTTACAATCCTTGTCATGTTCATTGTGCTGTAAAGTCAGTCTCCCAAGTCCCTAATTGGATGTGGCACACTTACCCTATTTTTGTTGGGGTTAAGTCAGTATTAGCCGTGTCTACGTTATTGCACAAGTGTCTTGTTTGTCATACGCGTGGTGGTTTAAGATCAATTTTTCCTGTGTGTTCTCTGATGTGCCCCTGCCAAACCCTTTCATATCAACAGCGTCTTCCAAGCAGTTTCCCAGTGTACCTACTCTGATGAAACAACTTCATTCTGGACATGTTTGCTTGATCCTATAAAGTTGGTATGAAATGGCATGCACCTAGAATGCTGAGCTAAGATCATTAGTTCTATAGTGTTTGACTGAAATGGTTGACTCACATAATTGTGTGCTGAATTTAGAGGCTTCTGGAATGCTCGTTTGAGATTTTAAGTGCGTTGAATGCACAATGCTGGATTCTTGTCGTTAATAAACTGATTCACACACCGAAGAAATTTGTAATTGCTTTTATATCGCATTGCACAAGCACAGGCGCAAAAGATATATCTAAATGGTACAAAACACAAAGTCCGATACTTTAAATGGGTTTCAAAATTGGACAGTTTGAAGTTCAGGCACACAACAGTAATATTTTCTATGTTAGCCTTATGGGATAATTTTAGGCTGGCTATAAAAGTCATGGTTTATTAGGCCTATCTAATATATGAGTCTAGTGATGCATAGGCATCAAAGGCAATGAGGAGGGTTTTCCGGTATGCACTGTGAAGTGGATCTTTTTGTGGAAGTGGATTATTAATAACCCACTGGTGCAGGATCACCCTTTAGTCCACAGGTTCTTAACAAGTAAGGAGGAATCAACACTGGAGTGAAAATACAAACCAAGGATCATTTATTTAGCGTTCATGAATGGGGGCCCATCCCACAAGCACAATAGAGATACCCTTTGAGAAGCACACTGAACAATGGGTTACATGGGTTTTTATAGCAAAAGATCACAAACAAGGGACGCCCAGAGGTAAATAGAGCCTTGGGAAAAACACACAAATGAGATAACAGCAAGAATCGACAGCCTTGGTGTCTTGTGCAATTGCTAAGTCCTAAGGCTGTACAAAAGCGGATGATGGACGAAGCGTTTGAGCAAATCAAACCCTCACCCCCAGTCAACTGATCTGGGTTTAATCCATCACCATTCTTTAGCTCACTCAGCCACCCCAGTTTAGGCATGGCCATATGCAAATCAGTCTGACCCTGTGCCTCATGGTCCCAGGATGCTTGTTTCCGGTCCAGGGAAGACATGGCTTGGCAGTTCGGGCTGGACTGTTCCCATGAGGCACAGGGTCAGACTGATTTGCATATGGCCATGTCTGAACTGGGGTGGCTGAGTGAGCTAAAGAATGGTGATGGATTAAACCCAAATCAGTTGACTGGGGGTGAGTATTTGATTTGCTCAAACGCTCCGTCCATCATCCCCTTTTGTATCTCTAAGTCCTAAGGCTGAACAACAAGATATGCTATCTGAGTAAACTTTACTTGAGGATTACCATTGTCTGAAAACCCTCGAGCAGACACCAGCTGTTCTTTTGCGCTGACTCTGCATGTATACACAGCCTACAATGCCCCACTCTAGATTCTTTACTCATGTTTATACAGATGCGGTGTCAACGAGAGGTCCGGGCTGGAAGCAGGGCAGGGGTGAAAAGTGGATGAGGCATAGCTTAATCAAAATAATGAGAAAATCGGATTTTACATTTTAACATGTTGTCAGTCACACCATCTGGCAAAACCTCTGTTGCTTCTCGTTTGCTGGCATCTTTACCAGAGGGTTGCCTCAGGTGGACTTGGGCATAATTTCTGCAGAGCGAGAATGCTTCATAAGTAGGCATCAGGGCCAGAATAGGAAAAAGGGTTCTAGGGACGATATTGGAGATGGCCATTAAGTTTGGGGTTATAAAAAGGACACTAAAGCTCGGCTTGGATATGAGGCCATTGGTCACAGTTGGAAATATGCTCTAAACCCATATTTTAAAGTCGGATGCTATGGCCAGAGTTTGGGATGTGGCATTAAGGACTTAATTGGATGACAGGGACAGGGTGATATAAATACATTTGGGAGTAAATAACATGTTTTGGAGCTACAAAAAAAATCATTTAAGGGAAGCATACTCACTCAGGAATGGGGAAAAAACATACTGGTACAGAAATGAGCAAGAAGCACACTAAATCAGTGCTAGACAGGAAACATAGATTCGGATGGAGGGTGAACACACTAGCTCAGGAATGGGTAGAAAAGGCATTAGCTTAATGATTTGTGCATGGTGAAAATTAGACAGAACTAGGTAGAGGAGAGAGCAGCATGTGTCTAAAATGCTAATGTGGGCCTGGCTGAGGGCCATGCTCCAAAGCGGTCAGGTGACTGTCGGGAAATAGGAATGTAAACAAAACGCTCAAAACAGTGCAATAGGAATACATGTTTTTATCCATAGTTTTTTCTTGTGAAAAAAATGATCACAGTAACTTGGAAGGTTGAAAGTTTTCAAGTATGTTGGAGTTATACTGACTGCATTGGATTCAGTGTGAGAAAACCACGATTAACCACGTCAGATAAAAGTCTTTATACATCTATATTTGCTATGTTTGTAGAAGTGGGCCATTACGACCATGGGAATATGGTTTTTCATACCTACAAGGGCCAGCAAAGACCTAACTTGAACCACCATTGTATCAGCCATGTGTTAGGGAGCACCAAGCCTCAGTTTCCTGTTGCACTGGAGGAAGAGCCACCACCTCTTGCCAATCCACTGTGCACCCTTTCTGTTCTCTTATAGTCAGTGTCCTGGCACCATTGGTAAGACAGAAATTGAGTGTCGGCCACCCTAAGATCAGCAAAACTGCTGATTGACGTTTCCTGCCACTTTGATAGCAAACTATGCACAAAAGGAGGTGTAGGGTCCTACCACTAATCAGCCTGGACCTCAATAATCAAAAAACAGAGCAAATTGGCTCATCAGGATTGTTGAAAACAAAGTATAGAACAACACAGCCAAACCGTACTGTGTAGCCAAGAGGTTGTATATTTCCAAACAAGTTTATTATATTCTAGGAATGAATTTGTATTATTTCATCAAAACCCATGACATCAAAGAGACATTCCATCAGAACAGTTAGTGTAAAAACATGAAAGAATATATACAATATATACAAAAATACTACAATTAAGGAAACATACACTTAAGGGAAACACTCAGGATTTTTGGTGACACCAACTAATATGCTTCAAAAACAAATTACATAGCACGATAGTTGCAATGTGTACAGTTTTTACAATTTATGAGTGTAAAGAACCAGTCATTTGCTAAAAAACCAGTGAGACAGGTGGATCTAGAATGGATTTGCCTGCTTTATGGCCGAGATACCCGCCACCCCCTCTCAACACAATCCCCAAAAGGAGGGAAACCGGAAACAGTTCTTGAAGTTTTTGGAAGTGGGATGGAGTGACCATCCCGGCCGTATTTATTAAAACAAAATTAAAACATTAAACGTTTCATGTTATGTACAATTTCATTACCATATTGCGATGTTTGGCTAACCTTAACAGATTCTCTAATACAGAGGTTCTCCTAGCCGAACTAGCATCCTACAAAACATTTCTTGACATATTGAAATTGTACATCCTAACGTTTAAGGGCCAACGGCAAGGTCATAACCGGTGTCAAGATCCCTAACCAGACTTACCCCTCCCACTTGGGATGGGCGACAGCACGGAGGCGTACCTCAAGTGCAACTACTACCAATTTCCCTTGACTTGACGGGGGCACCTAAAGACTCGACGCCAGTTAAAGGTCGTTCGAATACTCGTGTGAGGTATCTAGAAGGTATCGTAGACCTTATCCCAACCCCACACAACTTACCGCATCTGCCGTCGCAGATGTCACTGGCCCCGGGAAATTCCCCAGGAGGGGGCTGTAACCCCTCCTACAAAGGAAGGGGCCTTGACCGCCTTTCCTTTACTTCCGGCGACCCATCCTTAGAAGGGACCGCCTCCCCATTGAGGGGCCAATGGCCACCTCTCCCGAGCGCTCCCATCCGTGTTGGGTGACGCCCACTCATAGGGATCTACTAATTAGTGCTCACCGATCATGACCTTACCGCCTACCAAAATAAATACGACAGTGCTAACTAAACCTGAGAAACATTGGCCACTATGACCGAAAGAGCATGCATAAAATTCAACACTAAATCTGAATCTCTTTAATGGCAAAACGTACTCAAACCGACCATTCTTTATTAAACTCAACATCAACATGACACTACAACCTGTAAACGAAAACAGAAGCAAAAATTAATCAACTTTATTACAAACAACTGGCTGTCTTCAGGGGCTGGTGGGTGGGTCAAAATTGGCTCTTCGTTCTGTCCCGAGCTCACGTGCAGCGAGGAGGTGCAGCTTCAGAGCACAAGAACAAGAGGATGTCTTCTGGTCTGGCGTCCCTTTTTATCCGTCTTCAGGGCGGGCGTATACCCGCCCCTGCCTGCCCCGAGGGCGTGGCTGGCTGCGTCAGTGTCTAGGCCAGCCCACTCTAGGGCGGGAACGGGCGCGCCCCAGCTACGCCGCTTCGGGCATACCAGCCGAGACGCGCCTCCCGCCCAAAAATGGCTTCCCGGGGGGATCGAGGCACTCTGCCATACGTTCGGGGGGACCGAGTTGGTCGCCCCTTTCCATATGGCCGAGATACCCGCCACCCCCTCTCAACACAATCCCCAAAAGGAGGGAAACCGGAAACAGTTCTTGAAGTTTTTGGAAGTGGGATGGAGTGACCATCCCGGCCGTATTTATTAAAACAAAATTAAAACATTAAACGTTTCATGTTATGTACAATTTCATTACCATATTGCGATGTTTGGCTAACCTTAACAGATTCTCTAATACAGAGGTTCTCCTAGCCGAACTAGCATCCTACAAAACATTTCTTGACATATTGAAATTGTACATCCTAACGTTTAAGGGCCAACGGCAAGGTCATAACCGGTGTCAAGATCCCTAACCAGACTTACCCCTCCCACTTGGGATGGGCGACAGCACGGAGGCGTACCTCAAGTGCAACTACTACCAATTTCCCTTGACTTGACGGGGGCACCTAAAGACTCGACGCCAGTTAAAGGTCGTTCGAATACTCGTGTGAGGTATCTAGAAGGTATCGTAGACCTTATCCCAACCCCACACAACTTACCGCATCTGCCGTCGCAGATGTCACTGGCCCCGGGAAATTCCCCAGGAGGGGGCTGTAACCCCTCCTACAAAGGAAGGGGCCTTGACCGCCTTTCCTTTACTTCCGGCGACCCATCCTTAGAAGGGACCGCCTCCCCATTGAGGGGCCAATGGCCACCTCTCCCGAGCGCTCCCATCCGTGTTGGGTGACGCCCACTCATAGGGATCTACTAATTAGTGCTCACCGATCATGACCTTACCGCCACAGGCCCGGATAGTTGACCGGCTATCCGGGCCCCCCACAAAAGTCCTACCTAAAGGTCATGCTTCAACGTTTTTTAACCATGCTAAGAAGTCTCCTATGAGTAACTCATTCCCCACCCGAGACAAATGCACACCATCCCCCAAATACATACTGTCATCATTGATACAACCATGCGAGATAGAATGCAATGTCTTGGAACGGAACAACCTACTCACTTTGTTATTAAGTTTTCTAACAGAATGGTTCAAAGCAGGAATCGAGATAGCCCCCCGCCACACTTTTCGTGGGATCATATGAGACCACGCGATTATGCACCCCGGAACTTTCCTCGCCAACCAACTTACAGTGGAAAGCATTGCCTCTAGGAGAAGTCGTCTACCGGTGGTGACCAAATCATTGCCCCCCAAATGTACTATGACTATAGACGGCGGTGACCTCGTCCGCGCTAACAAACCCTCAAAGAATGCTTGAAACTGGTCAATACAGAGACCGCCCCTTCCGTAGAAGGACACCCTGTACCCGTATTCCCAGGCTACGTGAATCATGTCACCTGCTTCGAATACGTCCGCGGCACGCCTCACGTATGAGTGGCCCACGACCCACACCTCCTTTTTCACAGCCGGTGATGTCTGACCGCTGGCCCGGTGTTGGGTCGACTGCATAGTCCGCCCTGCCTCGTAGGCTTGCGCAACTGAAAACCAAACAAAAACAAGAGGCGTGAGTACATCGTTACAGCTTTACAACATGTGCAACCGTACATACCTCTTATAGCAATTGGAGGACCAACGTCCCACTCGTTTTACTTGCTCAACATTAAGACCCCTGGCTGTAGCTTCAGTGGCAGCCCCTATCCGGAAGGAATGGGTCCCGAACTCGCCCGGGTCCAAGCCCGCTGCGGTAATTGACATAGCAAGCACCCGCTGAAACTGAAACTTCGTCAGTGGGGTGGCGTCCGCGTGTCTCAACAAAGTCCCCGCCCATGATGCCACCCTTCGTGCTAGGTAATCTTCTAAACACTTTACCGGACACATGGAGGACCCAGGAATCCTGCGAATGATTATGCAGTCACCCATCCCATCTTGATCGGTCTTGGACCTGACAAAGGAGACAGTCATTGTCTCGCCCCTGATCTGAACGTGTTCTTGACACAACCCCCCCACCACATCCTGTTTGTTCCTCGCTACTAATTCACTTATCCTCATTGCCCCGTGAAATGCAAGCGTAAACGCAGCTCGGAATAAAAACGTCTCAAACTGAGACGAGCATGTGGCAGGGAGTGCGTCCAGCAACTGGGACAACCTATCCAGACCTATCGGGCGCCTCTCATCTACTCTGCGACCCTCAAGGCGTTGCCACCCACGCAGCGCTTTTTGTACCACGAAAGACGCTGTCGGGTCCTGGATATTGTGTGCCCTGGCAACAAAGGAAATGGCAGCACGATGCCTCTGGGCCGTAGCCACTGACTTCCCAGCCCTACGCAAGAACATCAGAAAATGTACTACCCATTCCTCATAGCCCCAAAGCCCCTCTCTCTCAGTCCCTAAAAAGGCTAAATAAGCCCTAAACGCCCCTTCATATGCCTTCCTCGTCCTTGGTGCTAGACTTTCTCCCACGAGGTGACGAAGTTCGGGGCACCGAGAGACCAAAGAGCTTCGGGAAAAGGTGCCGGTTCTGGGTCCGCTGAGGGAAGGAAACCCGAGAAAGCCTGCATTTGAAAACGAGACAGTGCATCAGCTGCCTGATTCAACACCCCTGGGACATGTTTTGCTCTGAATATCACGTTCAGTTGCATACACAGTAAGACAATTTCTTTGAGCAGCCTTAACATCATTTTACAACGTGCTGCCTGACTGTTGATGCATTCTACAACGGTCATATTGTCTGACCAAAATATGACAGAATGATCTTTGAACCCTTCGGGCCAGGTTCTGAGGGCCACCAAAATGGGAAACAGTTCAAGGAAAGCAATATTACTCGTCAGCCCCTCTTCATGCCACCATGTCGGCCATCTTTGTGCCGACCATTTTGTGCCGAAAATGGCGCCGAAGCCCATGCTTCCTGCTGAATCTGTCCATAGACCAAGCTAATCAGAGGACACGGCTGGTTTGTTCCAGACGACTCGACCATTGAAGTCCGCCAGAAATGCTAACCAAATACGCATGTCCTGGCGGACCTCAGCCGATAGTCTCGTGCGATGATGACCCTCCTTAAGGCCGACCATCGCTTGAGCAATTGAGCGGGAAAAGGGGCGGGCCATTGGGATCACCCTCAGGGCAAAATTCAACTTCCCCACCAGTTGCTGCAATTGATGCAGCGTAACTTTAGATGCATTCATACATACTTGCAGGGCTGCCCTGAATTTCAACACTTTGGCAGCTGGTAAACGAAAACAACCCTCACTAGAGTCCAACTCAATCCCCAGAAACTCGAGGCAAGTCGTGGGACCCACAGTTTTACCTGGTGCCAATGGCACTCCAAATTGACCCATTAACACACAAAAGTCAGCCAAGGCCTGGCCGCATTCGTCATCCCCGGCGGCCCCAAGGAACAAAAAGTCATCAAGGTAATGCATTACATGCCTGAAACCCGTTTTCTTCGTGAAGACCCATTGCAGAAAACTACTGAAAGTCTCGAAATATGCACACGATATAGAGCACCCCATCGGCATACACTTATCCATGTAATATGAACCTTGAAACATGAATCCCAGAAGACACTGGTCGTCTGGGTGTACCGGGAGCAATCGGAACGCTGACTCGATATCTGATTTCGCCATCAGCGTCCCGGGCCCCAGGCGATTCAAAATGGCTACGGCCTCATCGAATGATGCGTACCGCACCGAACATACCTCTGGATCAATTGCATCGTTTACAGAAAGACCATGAGGAGCTGATAAATTATGAATCAATCGAAACTCACCTGGGTCCTTCTTGGGGACCACCCCTAAAGGAGAACAGACAAAATTCTGTACCGGGGGTACACTAAACGGGCCGGCGACCCGACCTCGGGCCACCTCTTTCTGGATCTTATCTTGCACTACAGTCGTATGTTGCAAGACGGAAAGTTGATTTTTGCACGTCCCGACACCCTGAAAGTCCCCTACCGGGATGCGGAAACCATATGAAAAACCGTTCCGCAGCACCCCAGCAGAAGTACGATCCGGGTATTCACTGAGCCAGGGAATCATCGCCAAGGTATCAATCGGGGTTGGTAAAGGCGCCCCTCGGACTACATTAGACCTGTTTGGCGCCTCCTCTACCCCCATTCTCACCCGTTCTGGCTCTGCACGAGGACTCAGGATGGGGCGACCCGCAACCACTACATTCATGCTTGAACTTGCACGATCCCTGAGGCCTAGTACATTTACCTTTGTTAAAATTGAAACAGAAACCCCTTTTCCCTGTATTGCCGGCAGGTCTCGAGTAATCATCGGTACCCGCCCCTGACCGAAAGGGCGTCCCTGCATAATGGCGGGAGGACTCGCCAACATTACCCCCCACTAACGGTATTTTCAACATTCCTGATTCCTTCATCTTATCCCATGTTAAAGAATCATAACAGTCCCACGTTAAACTTTTGTTATGCTCCATCGCTTTCCTGAAAAGGTTATCATAACAGAACCACTGGTTACCTTGGTGTGATGTCGAGTACCCCATAATCCGTGACTGATAAACAGGAAACTCGGGAAGCAATTCAGGCCTACGTTCCCCCAAAATCGACGTAAAAATTGCCCATGCATTGCCCCAGTTGCCAATATTCTCATTCACTTTAAAGGCGGCCATTTTTGCGCGCCAAACACTCGGATGCATTAGATCCTTTTGACCCTTAACAGTTTCCACCTCATAATGATCGACAAGCAGGGAGAAAATATTCACATATTCCCCCGCCCAAATCTTTTCCTTTATTGTCAAAGGAACATGTTGCCCCAATTTTTCTCTACGGGAGGGTGCTGACTCATCCCTCGCGATCGGCAATGGCCGCTTACCTGCACCGGACGCTGCTTCCGCCACTCGTGGCTTGTCTATCCCCCCAGCCGGCGCGGGCACCTTGGCTGCATCTCGTTTCTCGCGTAACTGTTTCATCAGCGCTTGTGCCTCGGCAGCCGTGGCGCCCTCGCTACTGTCGCCCAACCACGCTGCTAGCTGTGCCGCCAACTCGGGAGGCATATCCTCGGTGGATGTCGGAATCGGATTCCCCTCCCCCGGTACCGGGGCTGGCGCCTCGAGCGGGGCACTGGGAACCGGGACGTCTCCCCCGGCTGGTCCCCTTTTTGGCCTCTTGGGCTTCCCTCCAGGAACTGCCCCAGCCGATGGACGCCCCGATCCCTCCTCCCCGTCTCGCTCCGCCAACCGCTTCTTTATTTCGGACATCTCTTTTACGAGGACCCGAACCATCTGGTCAGTCGTCATTCTCTTTGAGCCTTTCTTGGCCATCTCTCCGACAAAGTATCTGGAAGACAAAAAGAAAGATCAAAACGCTCAAAATTGGCTCTTCGTTCTGTCCCGAGCTCACGTGCAGCGAGGAGGTGCAGCTTCAGAGCACAAGAACAAGAGGATGTCTTCTGGTCTGGCGTCCCTTTTTATCCGTCTTCAGGGCGGGCGTATACCCGCCCCTGCCTGCCCCGAGGGCGTGGCTGGCTGCGTCAGTGTCTAGGCCAGCCCACTCTAGGGCGGGAACGGGCGCGCCCCAGCTACGCCGCTTCGGGCATACCAGCCGAGACGCGCCTCCCGCCCAAAAATGGCTTCCCGGGGGGATCGAGGCACTCTGCCATACGTTCGGGGGGACCGAGTTGGTCGCCCCTTTCCAGTCTCACAACACCTGTGGGTAGAGATTTTTGGAATTGACAGGAAGGGCCCACATGAGTGGTCTAAATTGGTCCCTAGCTGCACCCTTTGTTCTTGACACAGGCTGGGAGTCAACGCGTTTCGAACCTTAGTGAGTCTAGGTTCTCCTCAGGACGAGGACTGGGTAAAAGTATACCTTCTCGGCCGACACAAGGGCTGCGTGGGGAGAAGAGTATAAAGCCACCGGAAAGTGTTCTGGATGCAGTGTGAATGATGCCAGGATCCGAGGCGCCCAAGGCGAGGTGTGTGATTCATTGGAGACTCACATTCTCTTTTTTTATGATTGAGGAAGGCTGCACCAAAAGTGTGCTCGTTAGGAGACGACCGAGCCGTGGGGGTTTCTGAGCGGCGTGGCGGGAGTCAATCTACCGCAAACAGTTCAAACCTTCAAGAGCGGGGTCTAAAGTTGTTCGTACCTGGGAAACTAATCACCGAGTGATAGCACAGACATTTTCCGTGCTGGAATTCTGGGTCCTGGTTATATAAGTAGTGACCAACAACATTAGAATTCTGCTTTGTGTCTGTAATCAGTGAATAGAAGAAGAATTTCTCTGTCTTCTCCAAGGAGCCATAGACCAAATTCAACCTCTTAATTTTTCTGGTGATCAATAGCCAGACAGATGAACATATTGCAGGCAAGCTCTGATCCAAAGGAAGTGAATGGAAAAACTAGTTAATGGGCACTTCCTTCAAATTGCGAAAAATATATGAACCCTGAAAGTGACCAGGAGAATTGGAGGCACATTCTAAATTGCATGAATTGATCTAACAAAAAAAAATGTAGTCCAATCCCTCCTAAGGAGGGTAAAGCATAATGTTTAAAAAAAAAAGACTGAAAAACAGCAAGGTAATTTTCCCAGCTAAAATCTCTGCTTAGGGAGGTCACAAATTAAGCAGTAAGCAGCAGTAAAAGAAAGTGGGAGTTAATGCCCCTGTTACTTACTACCAGTAATCTTCGTTACTCTGAGTCCTGGTCTTCTTTGATGCACTGTAGAAAGCTGGCTCTTTATGTCATATATCAATACGTTGATATACTGTGTAGAGAGTCCAGGGGTTCCCTTATAAGTGGACAGGGGCTTGCTATGCAATCCCTAATTGCTCTATTAAAGGGGTAGTATTGTTGAGCAGCCTTAGGCTTAACACAGAGGAGTGCAAGACACTTGCAAATACACACAGTGATTAAAGAATGACGCACAAGACTCAAGGAGATCCACACCAATTTATAAAAAATACCAAGTCCCCTTGTATATGATTTGGCATCAGAGAAAAATCGTTCAGGTAAGTAAATTTTTAAATATAAATTCTTTTTAGTTTAAAAAGTGGACACAGTGCAATTTCTGAGTTCTACAATGTTATCCTATGGAAGGAAGAACAAGTTCTGCAATCAGTTAAAGTACATCAACGTACAGGACCAATCTCCAGTAGTTAATGTGCATGGTGGGCAAGGTCCAAGGCAGCACAAACAGTCAACCACCAGCGACATGAGGGCAGCCAGGTGTAAATCAGCTCCAGGAGCCCAATGCGTTTCAGTGGGGATAGGTCACTGTAAAAAAAGGCTGCAGGCTCTGGCTAGAAAACCAGTCGGGCTGAACCTGCAAGTGGGCTCAGACCTTGTGAAGCTCGGGACGGGGACACCGTTGGTCCTCTTCTCTGAAGCCCAGGGGTGATGGAAGAATGTACAGTAACATTTATGATGTGCTAGAAAGTTCAGTTGAGCAATTCAATAAGCTCTGCTGATATGTAATATCCCCTGCTGGTTGTACAAGAACTCCCAGGAGTTGTGAGGTAACCAGTTGCAATCTTTTCGTGAAGAGTACACCATTCTGACTCGAGATGTAAACGAAGTGCCATTTTTGGAACAGACATTAATTGTGGATTAGCTAATTCAAACAAAGGGAAGAGGGCGTACTGTAATACAACACAAAGTCGCAACATGTACAGGAGAGAAATTAAAACAATCAAATGAAAAACAAGAATTCCTGGCTCTGGCAAATCGAAAAAATGAGTAGAGCATCAAGAAGAAGCTGTTGTAAGTATATGTGGAGGTACCCCACTTAATCGAAAATTGTACATGTCTCTTTATAAAATATTAGAATTAGCAGCATAATCAGAAATATTGCATCTCTTATCTCTTGTTGCCCTCCAAGGTAGACAAGAAGACCAGTACTCTATTGGTGTTGGAGTAGGATCTTTGAGGATATGGATAATAATAAAACTCAAGTTAAATTATATTGAGATCCACAGATGCAACTGACATTCTCATTCCCCTTCACCCTCAATTCTTCCTGTAAGAAAGGGTAATAACTCGCACTCTGTAAATCTGAGAGAATGTCTTATATTACTGTGTTCTCTGCTGTGTTCAATGATCTGTTTCATACAGTGACATATAAAGACAAAAGTGTTGCTTGGATTAACCACAGGGCCCACCACACAAATAATATTGCCCATGGTTATACGATTCAGGTCTTCAGTGAAAAAAAGTTCTCCAAGGAGGGGGGCTATTTAACCTGACATCATACTGGCATTTTCTTGCAAACCTTACTTTGACCTTGGTGGTCATTTCCCTCAGCATTATCTGTCTCAATGAATTGAGTATAAATACGAACTACAAAGAAGGCCTGGCTTTCAATGTCGTGACGTATAGCTCTGAGTTCCCATGCTTTTGATCTGTTTTTCCAGTGGTCTTGGATTTTTTTTGTGTGTAAACGTTGTACAAACTAGTGTCCCTTATAAAGTAAAATATGCATTTCTTTTTTGACAGATGGCACTGAAAATGCCCAGCGAAGCCAGAAGCAGCCTGCACCCACTTCCCGGAATGACAAAGTTGAAGGTTCTGAGAGTGTCGCAGATTCGGAGGTGAGAATCAGTCCTTGTCTTAGACTGTTTTTTCAGATACAAAATTGCCTGCAGTCTTTGAAGCAGTCTGTGGGTTAACAATTCTGTGCTCTCCTTGCTACTGTATTAGAGAGATTACTACTTATGGAAGCAGTGAACTATTTTTTTTTTTTTAAACTATTTTTATTGCAGAACCAAAATATATATAGCATACATTTACATTCATTTGGCACTGTCACCGCTAGTGCATATGACTTGTTCGGTTGTTTCTCATACATGGCCCATAAGCCCACAACCCTGAGGTCGGGCGTCGTCAAACATTGGACTATTATTATAGCAACCTCCGAACTTTGGTATTTTTCCCCCAAGGAAAGGATATCTTCAGTCTGCTTTTTGTTCCCCCCCCCTCCTCCCCTTTCATAAATCTCTCCTATTCCCTCCCCCCCCAACTTGGTAGCTCTCAAACTCCCTCCCCCACCCGCCTCCCAATGCCCTCACCTACGCCTGAGCGCCCTGCTAGTGTGTATTCATGAGTACTGTCAGAAGTAATTGCTTAACTATGGAGTAAGTGCACCTGGTGTGTTTGTGGGGACGTCAACATCTGGGTTGGAAGTTCCTTCGCCTTCATCTAACGTGCTATCTCGCAAGGCTTGCACCAGTATCTCCCATGCCGTTGCCGCTTCCAGTGCTTTATCATCGGACTTACGGCGAGCCAACTGGAATCTGAGTGTGCTCTCACTTCCCGCCCATTTGAGGAACTCATTAACCCACTTCCTGTGCGTTGGACCTTTTTTCGATTTCCAATTCCTCGTTATTTCCCTCTTGGCCAGGATCAAACCCATGTCAATAAATTTGCTTGTTATCCTATTCTTGGGTGTGTGCGGAAACCAATGCAATACGCTAACAGCTTTGTTATATTGTAATTCCCTTTCCATGGCTTCGTTTAATGTCTCACCGATCTCCCGCCAATAATCCTGCAGTTGTGGGCAGTCCCATAGCATATGACCCAGGTCCTCCTCTGATGTATTATATCTGGGGCACGCCGCGTTCTCTGCTCTAAAATACTTCCCCAACTACCCTGGTGTGAGGTAGGCTCTGTGGAGGACATAAAAATGTATCAGCTAGAAACATGCGTTCCTTGTGCTCTTCCTTGCACGTCTCACTATTTGTGCCCAAGTGGTGTCAGGGATCTCTGTTTGGAGGTCTAACTCCCATTTAGCCTTTTATGGGGTTGCAGAGTTTCACGCAGCATCCTAGAGTAAAGGCACGTTACTGCTTTATATGTGCCAGCTGCCATCATAGTGTATTGACAAGCCATAGATGTGGCAGGCTCCAGAAGCCCTTCCTTCCAGTGAGTTTGCATGGCTCTGGTCACAGCCGCGTGCATCAGGTAATCTCCCCTCGGGAGGTCGAACCTATCTTGCAATGTTTGGTAAGGGATTAGCTCCCCATCTTCGTAAAGGTCCCCTCGCATTTGTAGTCCTACGTCCTCCCACCCTTGTAAGCGCGACCAATCGCCACCGTGAGGTAGTGCTGTCACCATTCCCAGCGGTATCTCGGGTGCGTGCATATGCCGCACCCCCGCTCGCCGTCTAGCTCGATTGCAGCAGAGCCGAAACGTCTGCTCTTCCTGTTATAGATTCCTAATAGTAAGCCGTTGCTGTAAGGTGATGTATGCTAACACGTGGCTTGGGATGCCTCCCTCCCTCTCGTTCTCCGGACCTCGGTATACCCTGGCCACTTCCTGTGTGAAAATTTGCAATTGTGCCGCTAAATAATAGAGCTCAAAGTCCGGGACCGCTAATCCTCCCTCGTCCTTCGTCCGGAGCAGCGTGGCCAGCGCTATTCTGCGCCTACCTGTGCCCCAGAGAAACGATATCAGTATTGACCTCAGTTGTCGAAAGGTAGAACCGGGTATCCACACCGGCAATGTGCGGAAATAGTAAAGAAGACGTGGCAAAGCTATCATCTTCACCAGCGAAATGCGTCCCGTCACCGACAGTGGGAGGGTGGCCCAAAAGGACATACTGCCCCTCAGCGCCCAAATACAGCGGCCCACATTGCCCTCCAGCATATCTGCCGCCTTATGATACTCATATACCCCTAAATATTTCAAACAGTTAGGTTCCCAATTGAGCTGCAGGCGGGTGGTAGGTCGAATCCCCCCCTGGCGCAGTGGGAACAGACAGGATTTAGCCCAATTGACTTTCAGGCCCGATAGCTTGCCAAAGAGCACAAGGAGTCTTTCAGCGCCCGTCAGTGCCTCGCTTGCGTCCTCCAGAAATAATAGAAGGTCATCTGCGTAAAGCTAGATAGTTTGCGGGCGTCCTTTGTAAACTAAGCCCCTGTAAAAATTTCCCCTCCTGGCTTCCGCCACGAACGGCTCTATGGCCAAAGCAAATAACAGGGGGGATAGCGAGCATCCCTGCCTAGTGCCGCGGCATACCCGATATTGATGCGAAATAAGGGAACCTACTCGTACTCTCGCCACCGCAGATGCATATAACACTCTTGTCCACCTTATGTACTCGTCCCCAAGGCCAAAGTGCTTCATGACCTTGTACAGATATTCCCACTCCAAACTATCAAACGCCTTCTCGATGTCGATTGATAATACCAGGGGCGTTCTCGCGTTCGGCAGTGGGTCATCCATCATACGTATCAGCCTACGTATATTGATAGTAGTGTTTTGCGTGGGGATGAAGCCGGATTGGTCGTCATGGATCAACCCCTTCATGTGCTGCAGCAATCTGGTCGCCAGTATGGTACTCAGGATTTTGTAGTCCGTTGTAAGCATGGACAACGGTCGGTAGGACGCTGGATTGGTGCTTTCCCTCCCCGGCTTCAGCAGCGGTACCATCAAAGCCTCACACATGGATTGAGGTAGTCTGCCTCTAACCTTGGCTTCGTTGTAAACTAGTTGGAGCCGCGGAGCAAGTTGCTCCAGGTATTTGCTGTAGAATTCAATGGGCAACCCGTCCAATCCCGGGGTTTTGTTTCGGGCCATCTTCTTCTCAGCAGTACCGATTTCCCCTAGTGTGATGTCCCTGCCCAGGGCTTCTGCTTGCTCTTGGTCTAGCTGCGGCAATTGCAATCCTTCCAGGAAGGCATCAATTTCACATTCTTGTCCTTCCAATGCGCTTTCATAAAGCGTACTATAGTAAGATTGAAAGTTGTCCAATATTCCCAGTTGGGAGTGGCACATGTCACCCTCTTCCCCCTCGATGGCCAAGATCGGGTTACTACGTCTCGTAGGGTTAGCCAACCAAGCGAGCAGCGTGCCGGCCTTATCCCCCTCAGCGTGCGCCCTCATTAAATAGTTTTTGTGGTCATAACTACGAAGCCGTTCCATTTCAACCGCCACTGCTTCCTTGGCCTCACATACAGTATCCTGTAGCTCGGGATGATTAGGTTGCGCCAGTTCAGCCTTCCTTAGCACCCCTTCTGCCTTACTCAGACCTTCCAATAGGGTCTTGCGCATTCCTGCGCACTTCCCTATGCAGTGCCCTCTGATAACAACTTTAAAGGCATTCCACTCCATCGCACTGGATGCTGTGGTACCCTCGTTTTCCTCAAAATAATGTGTAATTCTCTCTTCTAGCGCCTCCTTGAACAGTGGATCATCCAGTGTGTCTGGTCGCAGTTGCCACGTTGGGACTCGCGTGACCTCAGTCGCCCAGTTCAGCGTTAGTAGTAGAGGGTTATGATCGGACAGTGTACGAGCTAAGTACTCAGTGTTCGCTACAGCAGTGATCACCAGTGGGGAGCACAAAAAAGTTTCAAGGCGAACATGGAGGTCGTGCAGGCTAGAATAATATGAATAATATCTCATAGATGGGTGTTGTGCTCTCCATGCGTCTCCTAACTCCCATCTCTCCTGCCATTCAAGCCTTCGCTTCGCCAATCGATGAACTGGGGACGCTGCTAGTGGTGGGTGGGATCTGTCTAGTGTCGTGTCTGTTACTGAGTTAAAATCCCCTCCCATGAGTATGGGGCCCGCAAAATAACCAGCTAGCGCTCCGGAAAGTTTCGTTACGAAAGCTGATTGGTCGACATTGGGCGCATAGACGCTACACAACACTAAATCTCAGCCTTTCAGTTTCCCCTCTACAGCCACAAATCTCCCCTCTGGGTCTACCACATGTCTAAAGCAGTGAACTATTATAGGCTTTCTTACTGTAGTATTACGAGTATGGGGCTCCTTTATGGCTCCAGCTACTTACATGCCATTTATTTCTGTTTAAAAGCAACATTCCTTTCTATTACCATCAGTCCTGACAAGTACCACGCATCAGGCGTTAGACTGAAGCATTTCGGTGTGGTGGTCCACATCACTGCACTGAATTTGAAAGTCATGCATAATAGGCATAGTGCCCCCTTGGCTGTCAAGCCGCGTATTAGCACTGCTAACCATGCAGCACCGAAATGCTAAATTAAGGCTGTAGTGGTAGTGCGTGGTGGCGCTGCTCTCAGCAGGCTTGGGGGCTTCTGCTACAACAATCTAACAACCATTCTATTCCGAACACCGTGCAGCGGCACAAGACGTGACGTCCTGCTGCCTCCCGTTGCGGTGTCAGCGGGTTGTGCAGTTCCTAAGAATAAATTGTGGGGGGCTGCAGTGGCAATGAGCGCTGCTTGCACTGCAGGAATTATTTGAAAAAAATGTTATCCCTGCCACTGGACCCAACTGACCCAAACCCTTGGACCGCAGCGGCCTCTGGAGCTCAGAGCACACCGTTGTGTAGCTTTGCTGCTGAGCTGTGTCGGATTGATCATGTCCAGGTGGCTTGGTTTGCCCCTGGAGTCATTGCGGCCATGAGGCAGCCGAGCCGTTCCGAATAGTCACACGGCTCGAGTAAGTGCCTGGAGTGAGGTAATGGTATGTCTCTCACTCTGCTAGTTTCTAATAAAACGAAATATGTGCTTTTAAATTATAACAGTACTTAATAGCGCCTAGCGTGCAGTCATGATCTTCAGCAGCCTGCCCTATTGAAGCTGTAGTTTTACGGTCACTCACAGCCATATTCTGTTAGGTGAGTCACTGTAGTTTTCACTGAGCCGCGCCGCATACAGCCACATAAACTGGTGTGTTGGGCTGGTCGGTGTGACTGAGCTACAATGTGACTGACTGTGTCACTGAAGTCAACAGAGCCTGGTGAAGCTTTGATAGCTTGTGGGGGGTCATGGTGTGATCTGTGCTGCTGGCTGGGCAGATAGAGGCGCGCCAAACGGGGCGGCCCTCTCGGGGTTAATGATTTTTATTAGGGTTTGAGCAGTGAGTTCGTTTTTAGGTCGAGGACCGAAGGCTGCGCTTGCGCAGTCTCCGGTGGGAGATTTAATGATTTGTAGTATGGAGGCTTAAACCCGCCTCTCTCTTTCATTGGCTGGCTCCCTAAACGGAGGCCAGCCATTGGATGAGAGGGGCATCACTCAGTTCAAACCCAGTCTCTTTCGGATTCGTGGGTGTGTTTTTTTGCGTTCTTTCGACTTGTGACGTCATCTGTCACTCAGAATGCAAAAAACACGCCCCCGATTCCGAAATTTTCGCGGTTGCAGCCGCCATTTTGCTGCTCAGTGCTAGGAGGGTTATTTATTGATCGATCGCGTTACGGACATGATGAAGTCACCCGAAAACTCTTCAATATCACTGTATCAGCGCGGACTGTCCAGTGATCGGCGGTTAAAGGGGCACCGTCGGCGTTTAATTGTATTATTGTGCATTGTGGATGGAATTGCTGTTGTTCGTAGAAGCAGAAAGATTGTAAATATTGTCCCTGTTACTGTCCGCGATCCGTGCGCCTCTATCCTTCAGCCCTTTTACCCCAGGATTCGTGGACCGGCTCCACGGCTCTAATCTCGGCACCCCAAGCCCTTCAGAGCACTCTCCGTATATTTCTTCAAGGCGCTACACTGTCCAGTGATCGGCGGTTAAAGGGGCGCCGTCGGCGTTTAATTGTATTATTGTGCATTGTGGGTGGAAATGCTGTTGTTCGTAGAAGCAGAAAGATTGTAATTATTGTCCCTGTTACTGTCCGCGATGCGTGCGCCTCTATCCTTCAGCCCTTTCACCCCAGGATCCGTGGACCGGCTCCAGGGCTCTAATCTCGGCAACCCCAAGCCCTTCAGAGCACTCTCCGTATATTCTTCAAGGCGCTACACTTTTAAAGCGCTCCGAGGAGCAGGTACAGCGCTGCGAGCAGCGGCAGGAGCTCCCTGCGCGTGGCTGGATGCGGCTTTGAGTAACTGCTGCCCCATTACCCAGTGATACTTACGGCCCATGGATGGATACTGTGAGCTTATTTACAAGCCCCCAGCGCCGCCGGCGCCTCACTATGAATCACATAAAACAGACGCACCGGCGGCGCCTGAGGCTTATAAAAAAGCCCCCGCGTTTTTAAAGCACAGCATTACATGCAAGTGTTTTGTTTCTTTTATTATGTTTCACTTTCCTTCTGTGGCTGCATGCTATTTTCCTACATATATTACAGTTTTTTAAAACGAAAAAAGTGACAATTAAACGTTTACAAGGACACAAAGTAACTCATTAGGGAAACACAATATTTTTTTTATGCCTGTTCTTTTTTGTATCATAAGTCTTTATTAAACGTTTTTCAAAATTGTATACCAATATCACGGGTTCATACATTGATAATGGAGTGATTTAAAAAAATATTGTACACAAGAAGTGAAGAAATATATGCATTCAAAAACAAAATCCCTCGTGTAAACACATTGAGCATAAATGGATAAAAAAATCCAAATCCCCACAAACCTCTGACAGCCCCGTGCATGGGGAAAACGAACCGCAGTGTCAGTCAGTTTATCGATCATTTACTCAAAGTGAGCGCAGCGAACACACCCTGAAGCCACGAGTCGGAATGGCATTGGCCCTCCAAAAACATATAAATGTCATTTCTTTCTGCCTACTGTGAATTAAATGTGTAAAATAAAACCGTGAGGAAGTGTAGGCGCGGCTCCTGCGCTGCGTGGGAGTGAGGGAACTAAAATGAAACATCACTTTGCGAGGGCGCTTTAGAACTTTTTGGGTGGACTCTGCGCTTGTATGTTTTTATCCAATGTCTTTCTGCCTTTTTTGCTGAAACGTGCTTGTCGCCCCGGTTTCCATCATGAAAGGGGTGCCTTAAACAGAAACCGGGGTGACAAGCACATTCCAGTCCTGATAAAGCCCTCTGCCCCTCAGCCCCTTAAAGACAGCCGCCCCCCAGCTGGAAGAGCAGTCAGAAGAGAGGCAGCCCCCCCAAACCCCCCCCATCGGTGGAGGATGAGAGACCACATGTTACGGACAAGGGCGGAGCCTGCCTCCTGGGGCATCTAGACACCCGCCCATGCCTTGGTAACATCTGTGGGCATGGGTGGGGCTAGAAGGCACTGCCATAGGCTCGATAGTGTATTGTTGTTAAATTTATTTAGCGCTTAACACAGCGGCCGCAACTGTTAATACCCCTGACGAGGTGTCGAAGCGCTTTTAGGTGAGCAGCAGCTACTCCGGAACCAATAAAGGATTAGTGGTGAATTAATTTAGGGATTCATGTTTCCTTCACATCAGTCAAGCGTTCCTGGCCATTATCGGCAGGCCTGAAGGGAATGGGCTTGCATTTGTAATTGTGTTGTGCAAAGTTGTAAAGTTCTAGACCTCAGAAAGTCACACATTTTTAAGAAAAAAAAACTGTGAAATCTCCAGTTCATAGTTTCACATTCCGGAATGGATTTTTCAGCCGTGAAACCTTTGAAGGACTATAAAATTAGCACCGGTGGGTTAAGTTATTAGGATATCTATTGGTTAAGCACACAAACTGTAATTTCAAATTATAATGGTTATGTGTTATCATATGCAATGATATCCTAATAAGTGGATAATACGGTGTGGCTTGTGGACATGGTCACTCACTCTTAAAACCACCTCATGCCTCTTTCATCGACTACCAGGCACATCCTGCCCAACTCACTCAGGCAGGCTTCCTCCATCTTTACAACTTATGTAGTCCTCTCTCATGGTCTCAGGAAATGTACGATGGGAAAAGCAAGTGCCTGTCCCCAAAATAAGTGCTGGTGACACCTACCAGGACCACCCTCAAATTAAGTATTGA
Organism: Lissotriton vulgaris; assembly: GCF_964263255.1. Lineage (NCBI taxonomy): Eukaryota > Metazoa > Chordata > Amphibia > Caudata > Salamandridae > Lissotriton > Lissotriton vulgaris. Next base: position 95,574,619 of record NC_141700.1, read on the forward strand.
ATAAACATTTATTGTAGTCAATAATGACTTTCTCGCTATGGCCCTGCCCATTAGAGTGTAGTAAAAAGAAGCTTGTTTGGAATGCTTAGACCTTTGGCCTGGTTAAAAAAAACACACTGTACGTTTTGTGTGTATGGGGCTCAGTGTGTGTGTGGGGGGTGGGGCTCTGTGTGTGTGTGTGGGGGGCTCTGTGTGTGTGTGGGGGGGCTCTGTGTGTGGGGGGGGGGGCTCTGTGTGGGGGGGGCTCTGTGTGTGTGGGGCTCTGTGTGTGTGTGGGGGGGGGCTCTGTGTGTGTGTGTGTGGGGCGTGTGTGTGTGTGTGGGGGGCTCTGTGTGTGTGTGTGGGGCTCTGTGTGTGTGTGGGGCTCTGTGTGTGTGTGGGGCTCTGTGTGTGTGGGTGGCTCTGTGTGTGTGTGTCTCTGTGTGTGTGTGTGTGTGTGGGGGGGGCTCTGTTTGTGTGGGTGGCTCTATGTGTGTGTGGGTGGCTTTGTGTGTGTGGCTCTGTGTGGGTGTAAATGCAATAGGTCATGCATTTGCGAGCAATTAACCTATTGGCATTGTAAATGACAATGCTATTTATTTGACGATTAAGCTATTGGCAATGTAAATGACAATGCCATTTATTTAAGATGTAAAAAAAAAATGTCATGAGCAATGCCAATAGCTCTACCTTTAATAATGCAGAGACCATTGCATTGTAAATGCTTGTTGAAATAATGCAGCTTTGTATCCATTGTGTTAAGTCTTTTTGTTTATTCAGCTGCATGTTTCCCTTGTCTTCATTGCTTGATTTTGTTCTCGTGAAATTGTCTCTCATTGTTGTTGAAATACCACTCATAATTTCGTTGAAAGTATGAAATTTCACACATAGCAATCTGAAACCTTGGCAGCTATCTACCATGAGCCTTCTGACTGTGACAAACGGGCAGTGTTTGAAGCCTAGTGAGGAGTTTCACATATCTACCTGAGAGTAACACAGTAAATAAAATTAATTAGGTTGGTTAGATACATTTTAAAAAATGGCAACATTGCAAAACAATTCCAAAAAGAAAACGGTGATTCCCAAATATGGCATTCGGTGGTAAGCAGTTTTAGGGAAAACATTTGTTAAAATTTTCCATTGAGGAGTACTCATTCTAAAGTTTCATTTAAACTTAGTTTATTGGCTTACCTTCCTGCATTCCTATGCACTTCTCAAAAGAAAATGTACCTCAGGCGTGTTCACTAATATAACTTAAAGGATAGAAAACTGTGGCCATATTTAGGGCATTTATGGCTATTTCTAAGGGTTTCAGGGCAGTCAGATATTACTTGCCATTAAGTGCCCCAATCTATGTATTTACCTTGAGTGTTCTGGCGTCGCAGTCCTTTTACAGTCTGTGTGGTCAGGTACCGGCGTATCGAGGTCAAGTGGCCGGCACTCATTCAATGAGGTGGTATGAGATTAGATGCTCAGAAAGAGTTAATATGCCATACAAAAGACAATCATTTCAGTGTACAGACAGATCTTTAGAAAGAAAAATTTTCAGGATTAACAATCAAGAAATGCATAGAAAATGAGAAGTGCCCAGCACCTTCTGGCTAGAGTTAGGAAGCCTTTATTAGTTTTAAGCACTAGGTGCTGTAGTTCAGTTTACAAGTAGACCTAAGGCCTAAAGGCCCATATTATTCAACAAGGGAACTGATGGTGTTGCCCTAAAACCATGCAGTACCCTACTGGCCAAAACGGAAGTCTTGTAACTTCAAGGACTTTGTTGAAGTTATCTTAAAGGCTGAAGTAGCAGGTCATAGGGTTTCAGTAGGCACTGATTTCGTTTGGGTAATACATAGGAATGTGCCCAGAAACGCACCCTTTACACTTTCTGTAAAACCATTTAAGATATTCAAAAGATGTCCACAGGACCCACCAACCAAGTAACAGAAAACCCACCCTTCCTGGTAAGTAATCCCACTTATTTACGGTTTCCCGGAGGAAGTCCTCCTCTTCTTCTGCTTCTTTCTCCCCCTCTCCATCTTTCTGTTCTTCCTTCTCTTATTCTTGCTCTTCTTTTTGTTCTTCCTCTCCCGTTTACCCCTAGGGAGCCTCAAGGTAGTTTCTCCACTGAGGTACAGGTAAAAATGCATCTCTATAGTTTATGTTGCCATCATGATCAGTCCACACATACTCTGTTAGAGGGGACAGTAGTTAACCTCGCAGAAGGGGATGCATTTTGGGCTCCACATCATCATCAGAGCACTGGTCTGATGTCTCAGAACTGGAAAACCAGTGTACCTCCAGAGAACTTACATGAATGGGGAGTTACCTAGGAGAAAAACACAGGTCTGCCATAATAAAAGCACAAGAGAAGGAGAGCACAGCTTCAGAAAGCACAAATGATTTTACTCACACAGGTTTTACTTGGATATTATTTTTGAAGTCTAGTGAGTCGAGCACAGGGCTCGAGTCAGGGTACCACGCGGGTGGACGGCGTCCCCCCACTTATTTTACCTGATGGACGCCGTCCCCCCTGCCAAACAGCTGGACTTCACTCTTTGGCCTCTCTGTGGCGAGATCGGAGCTCACAGCACGCTGCTCACACGCTGGCTTCTCAGAAGCAATCCCATCTAAGGGGTGAACAAGGGGAAGCAATGAGCCCGATGGTGCAAGCCACCTTTCGTGGTGTCACTTCCGGTGACAGCGTCCCCCCACTTCTTTTTTTGGGACTTGTGCCCTGGTCCAGCACTTTGGAAATACATAGAAACACCACTCATTATGAACACAGGAGGTATCTCATAGAATCTAATGATGGTTAAATTACATTGTTCGAACAGTTATCCCACTCATAATCCAGTAATACAATATATTGCATAAAATATGCTGCTTCCTCAGAAATGCACATAAACTCCAGGGGTTATAGCTCCAGGGACTCTCATGCATTCACCAACTTCTCCTAATACAAACAACTGCCAACAATTGCAGGCCCGCATTACTCATGGTATTGGTAAAGTCCAGCAATGATAAGTGAATCCCACTCCACAGTTTTTTTTATATAAGTGATCTGTATTTAGGGTAGCCCTAATCCTCATTTCCTTCAATCCTGCACATGGGATATCATGTGAGGTTGGTGGTGATACTCCTCTCCTCCATATATCCTTTGGAGCGGGCCACTGAAGGTAGGTGAATGAGGACAAGTCCCTGTATGGACGTAGCCTTCCTGGGGGAATTTCCTCCTCCTCCCTGCGTTTTTTAATTGCAAAATGAAAGATGTCGGATGGCACTTTGGGGCCTTTGAATATGGCATGGCATTGGGGCTCAAACATTGCTTGCCCCTTTCAGTTTAGAAATTTCCAGGCAAATAGAGCTTGGACCACGGCCTCGTGTGAGGTGCAGAAATCTTGGGAGCAACCACGGACAGCAACAAGAAGATAGTCTGTTGCAGAAGATAAAGAGAATCCTTAGCATCCGCAATCAAGGAGTAGTTGCTCACTTACAATATCTCATTTCTATGTCAGTCCAGCTCTCTAAGGCACTCAGGTTCCCATAGCAGAAGAATCCTGAGGTGGCCCCTATACTGAGAAACTCTTGTACTGCAAAGCAGTCTTTTAGTCCCAGAAGGAACACTGCTTCTGAAAGAGGTTCATCATCCAAGTCTTACTGGGGCACCCACCCACCAGTGTCACCCTTGAGTTTCCTCTATCCACAGCATTCCTACACTTTGAAGGATGTTTTTGTTAAAGGAGCAGAGATATTGAACATTCCACCGCCTCAAACAAGAACTTTCATCGTATTTGAGACACCACAAAATTGTGCATCGTAGAAAGAACTGCTTCCTCTTGTGTTGCAACCTATAGAGGCTTAAATTGAGATATTATTGATTCCAGCTACAACTATGTTAGCAATACCATGTCTTGTAAAGGAATATCGCCCTCCAGAACAAGCTCCACTTTTCTCTAAGGATCAAGTCTCAACCAGAAGGAGTTGTCTTTTTAACCGTAAGAAAAAGGCATCCTTCTGCTCTCTCTGTGATAAAGAAGAAGGTTTTGCCATAAAAGACGGGCAGTAAAGTAGGGTACATTTGCGGACTTCTGCCAAAATACTGTTGCTAGCAAGCACCTCTACATTATTATGTCATTGCAGTAGAGCCCTGTAGAAGGACTTACAGTGGATTTCAGATGATCCTCCCATGGAAACAGTGTGTATCTGCCTGTGTTTGTATGTGGGCAGTGCTTAATTTAAGCTGGTGGTTGCCATCTGGGGTGGCATCAGCAATTTATATTTGGACACCAGCACTTATTTCCCGCATTATGCATTTACTGAGTGCAAGAGAGGGAAACACACACAGATCGGAAAGATGGTGGAAGAGAAAGATGGCAAAACCATAACAAAGAAAGAAATTGGAAACTTGCAAGAATGAGAAAAGGGGACAGGGAGTGTCTTGAAGTGGATTAAAAACTACCATCCTTGGTATTTGGCGCCCTGACATTTAATTGCACTTGCCACCTGTTTCTGAGCTGAGCTTCGGGCACTGGCACGCTTTCTTAAAAAAACTAGGCACTGTATGTATGTTTGTCATGACAGCATAGTGCTAACCACCGCAACCACTGCACTACCTGTAAGTGGTGCTGCTTGCTGTATCCACCTCATACAGATCTATACAGGCTTACTCGTCCTTCATTTTCATGTCTGATATTTCCTGGTGTCCCAGACAATGCACGGACTGCTGGACATCCAATAAATGTTCAGCAAAAAGTAGGGGGTGGTGCCACTGGAATGCCCAGATTGCATGGGGAACTGATGGTGCCCCTTGACTATTTATTTCAGCAGCATTGTCCCTGGGCCTTCTGAAGAATTCCATACTTGAAAGTTCAAGGGAGATTGGGGTTAACCAATGGATTTGAAAGAAGTGGAAAGGAACCTGCCCACTAAGAAGACTTGTATCTTCTATCTGAGATGTTCACAAGGGTATTTGGGCCATTGATAGTGAGAAACCGCTTATACAAAGCGACAAGGATAAGAAGCCTGAGGCACTTCCTCTTTTTCCAAGTTTCAAATACTCAGAGGCATTAAAGTCATATTATCCTCTCCCCAACAAAAGTAATACTTTAGAAGAGGAGACATCCCTAGCATTGGTGGAAACTCCTGAAGCCATCAGTGTCCTTATTAGAAACAAGGATCAAGACCTGAGGGGCTTGGTACCATGAGCAGTTCATCAGCAGAAAGAGAATGGGGATGTTAGAAATCAGTAAATCCGGAAATACATTGTAGGAAGCTGGCTTTTTATGGAGTACACTAAAACGAGGTATACTATGTATAAAGTCCATACAGGCCTTATTGGTTTACAGTCCTTAAATTAATAATCCCAAATGCTCTCTTTTATGGTAGTGTGGGCGAGCAGTTTTAGGGTTATCAGAGGGTAGTGTTCATGCGCTTGTTGAACACACAGAGTCAATAAATGAGACACACACTCAAGAAGAAACTTGAGACCAATTTAGAAAAATAACAGATATTTTTATATTTATTTTAACACCAAGAACTTTGTAATGGGGTAAGTACTTTTCAGTTTATCAGTTTTTGCAGGTCAGTAAAAATGTCGCGCAAATGCGTTTTTACGCCGTAATACTTTCCAATGGGTAAAGAAACATATACTGCATACAGGTATTTGCAAACGATTCTCAGGTGTCCCCTTTAGGACTTAAAGTGCTACGGGCCAAGGTCCAAAGTATCAGCATCAGTTCAAGTTTACCTGCCCCGGACTGTCTGGATAAAGAGGTGATGGCGGGTTGGTAGCCTTGTGCGCTGCACCGTAGGAAAGGAGGGGGGCACCTAGAAGTAGGCTGCGGAGGGGGACTTGGGGACGAGTCCAGAAGCTCCCTAAGGGGGGCTCGATTTGTGGGGTCCTAGGAGTACCGTTGGCTGTCTTGGACCTGCAAAGGGGGTCAAAATAGAACAGCTGAGCCACTCTCAGTGCTAGCCTCTGCGATGCTGACGTCCCTCATCGGCTGCTCTGTCTTTGCGCCATTGTAGTCCGGATTGGATTCATGCATGCTTTGGTTGCTGCAAGGGGTTCGGTACCCCGAGTATTGGTGCAGAGAGGCTCCAGTTGATCCTGGCATCTTCTCACTTAGTGGGGAGCCATATTTGAGCTCTGGGAGCACTTTGACCTTGGTCCTGGGTGCCTGCTGCGTCGGTGGACCAGGTAGACAGCAGAACAGTGATTCTGACGTTGCGGTTGGTGGCTGCAGGAAAGTGGCTCCTCCACTTCAGAGAGATGCTGATGGCTTGGCAAAGTGCTAGAGGCCCTCTGATGCTTTTGGAGGATGCACAGCTGAAGGACGAGTCAGGTTGGCACATTTGTTGGGACTGAAGCTGGTAGGCAGTCAGGGCCTGGAGTCAAAGTCTACCAGCAATCCTCAGTTCTTGCTTCTTCGGCTCTTCTTTGTCCTCTTTTTTCTTCAGTTAGACAAATATAAGATCCTGGTGTCAGGGGGCCACTTAAAATTTCTATTTAGGGCTGTTTGAGGGGCATGTAAGGTACTAGCCAATGGGCTACCTACCCCTTGGGTGACTACACCCCCTGTATGACCACTTCCTGAGGGAAGTGGGCATAACCTTCACCCAGAGTTCCTAATTCCACTAAATTCCAAATAGGGAAACCCTTCTTTCATGGAGTGCATCAGGTAGCCCACCTTAGGAGTGTGACTGGCCTAGTAGTGCACCACACACATTACATAGCTAATTTCCCACCTGTCCTGGTGCCAAATGGGCCTCAGGGCAGAGGGTGGCATTTCCCAGGTCTGTGGAAAGCTGGGGTTGCATATCGAAGGCAGCAGAGGCTTTGAAGCCTAGGTCTTGGTATGCAGATTCACTAGCCATCCTGCTGAAGGAGGTGATAACACCTCCTGCCAGAGCAGGCATTGTTCCTGGTCTCCTGAGAGTGTTGGCTCTCACCTGCAGGGAGTCAGAAACGCTCTGTGGTGGCAGGCTGGAAGGATCCAGTCAGCCAGCACACTAGAAGACTATTAAAGTTTCAGGGGGCATCTCTAAGGTGCCTTCTGGTACATGTCATAATAAATCTTGTACAGCCATCAGTACAGATTTATTAAGACAGGGTGTTTGATACCAAACACAAGTATGTTCAGCTAAGCCATTATGTAGCTGGGGAACTTGTAATGACCAGTACCCAGTACATATACTTAAGGCCTGTTAACTTGCAATACCTAGTAATAGAACTACCCATCACAGGGGCATATCTGCTCATGCAGAAATACCCTCAATCTGACACACAGCCTAATTATCCTAAGTAGTCTGCAACCTAACATTTACACTAAAACCAAAGTGTCCTCTTGATGTAAACACTGATAGAGTGGATGTCCAACAACCAAGAATGCCATAGTGGAACATTTTCAAATCACTATAAGGAACACAGAAATTATGAGAACGGACACAATAAAACCTGAATTAATGCAGTCCACCTCTAGTAAAGGGGGTTCCCAATTTGGATTATTGCCACCTGGCCATTGAAGTTTGTATGAGGTTGGCATCTGTCTCTAGATCTGTTAACCATTAGTCTATAAGCCAGTGCCACCAACATATAGGTGAGATGTACAAATGTCTGTAGTCAGTCCGACATTGCCCGATACGTCTTCCCTCCCATTTAAGAGAAGTTGCATCAGATTCAGCCAGAGGCTCTAATGATAAACATTTCTAAAGAAAACGGGAAATGTGACGGCAGCAAACAACAGAAATAGAATTGGATAGGTTGGATCAGAGTCCAGGTCTGGGGTAACTTGGACTGATGAAGACCCACCAAATATGCGCTGAAGGATAAATAGACGCAATCCATGCCGACTCCTGATTTTGAACAATGGGGTAAGGTGGTTAAGTCTGGGAATACAAAGGGGAAATCGCTCTAAACCTAGCATGAGTTTCCTTCTCTGTTAAACAAGAAAACTCCTTTCTCTCATACTACCCATTACCCAGTGAGAAGTGTAAGAATAGAACACTATACAAACCTTTGGTAAACATCATGAAATTCAAACATCAGCTGCCCACCACAAAATACATAAATGTTGGAAAAGTGACTCCCGACAATCCAGCATAACGATATTGAGAAACACATAAGGATTAAGCCTAGAGAAACTCTGAGTAATAAAGCATGGAGAGAAAACATGGAGAGAAAAGGTCGGCCAGAGGCTGTTGATGCCTCAATATGTCTTTGAGTGTAAAGCAGAGGATGCAGATCATAAATGGTGGACAAAAATAATGTAATTAGTGGGATGTGGCAGGTCAAACCTCCCAATTTTCTTAGGCTTTAGGGCAGCAAATCATATTGTACATCCTCTCCATTTACTTTTCCCTTTTTTAAAAATTTTAATGTGAACATTAAATTGCATGTGATACAACTAAGGCTCTTGCCAGGACCCTTCCGTTTTGAGGAAGTCACGGACTGTTAGCGGCCGAGACTGGTGTGGGGTACCTTGTGGCTGAAGAGAGGTAAACTTGATTCCAAAACCAGATGAAGATGGTGAACTAATAGCCCTCATTTTGGCACGAAACTCATGGCCAGTATAATCATCTGAACAGTTGTATTAGTATTGCAGAGTGACTTATATGTTATTTGGTCCTGAAGAATGCCCATGAACTCAGGCTGGAGTCAAGTGAGGGCAGAAACATGTTGACCTTTTAATAGGGGTATATTTGTTTTCAACCCCTAGTCCTCTTTATTTTGAATCCAGTCCCTGGATGCCATTGAATACATTTATTAGGTCCCTCGAGACAGTTTTAACCACTTTCTCCTTTTGCACTCTGCCCCTGACTCACCTAGTTCATCAGCTTCCCCCATTTAAAACACCTCAGCTCCTCTCCACTAATTTTCTTTCAGTGGAGAGTTGTAGCCCACACCAAGGACCTTGCGGTCCCGGTGTGAGGAGGGAGCCCCATGATGAAGCATGTCACCTTCTGGTGAGTGAGGGTTCCCGTCCTAAAATAAAAATATTTTTTACAACCCCCCCCGCCCCGTGATAGTTGAGAACGTATCCTATAGTGAGCTTAAGATATTGATAGGGAGTGATACACTCTGTTCTAGGTTCTCTCCCTTTGATCCTTAGGGTGAATTTGATATAACTAAGCCACCATGTGTTACTGAAAACCATTTATTTTTGTCTGTATTTATTTTTAAATGTGGATAAAACCAGATATTTTCTAAATGCAGTCAGTCAAGTTTTCATATATGTGCATTGATTTATCATCTGGGGGTGTTCATATTATTGACACCTATTGGCCATTCAAGCATGAATGCACATAGATTGGGTACATTAATGTGGACATATACTAGTTTCAAATTCATTTTTTCACAAAACCCAAAATTAATATGGATAAATACAGATAATATTAGCAAAAAATAAATATGGATAAATACAGACACAAATGTGAAAAACATAAATACCATAAAAACGGGAGCCCTAGGTATAACCTTAGAGGTTTGGCCATACAAAGCTTACAACATGTGTTAATGTCTCCATTGGCATGAGGTAGAATATTTATAAGATGATTATTGAGGCTATGTTGGGCGCAAACTAAATGTTCAATGTTTCACCGTTCCTTGGCGGATATGTGTTTGGATGTGTGGTTTGGTACAGTGTTCTACTCAAGTCATTTGAAATCTGCAGTGATGTCCTGGAACTGTGATTCCAACATCATTCTTAACCCCAAGTAGGGCACATGCCTGAGTTCATGCCCTGTCCCTGGTTATCCTAGAAGTGATGTAATATGAAGAATTGTTTGTTGTGTGAATCATTTCCTGCCTGGCCGCTTTGTTACACACAGGACAGGTATCCTACTACAAGATGTGGGGGGCCAGATCAATCTCACCAACACCCCATGTTTTCCATTATCTGAGCGATTTTCTGAACATTCAGAAATTAAAAGCTTCTTTCAGAGTAGAGGTACACACCAAACTAATAGACAATTTTAGCATTAAACAATTTGCCGAAATTCCTGATTTGGTTCCACTCCAGGTACTATACTATGTTTGACTGTCCAAACCGGTATATTTGATCTTCTACAGAACACTTCTGCCACCACTCGCTGGATTTTCTGTCACTGGACAATTATTTTTTGCATACATGTCTGTCTTTAAGGTTCATGTATACTGATTATTAATTCGATTTACTCTTCTAAATTGGATCTTCATATCATAACCTCCTAAAGTGAGAAATTGCAGTTCCTAGTGGCCAACATATCCTTTTCTGGGCAACACGTACGACCTGTTTAAGCGGTGCAAACGGGAAATCGCCCGTTTGCGACCGCTAAATAGGTCTGTGGCATGTACAAACTCTATTTTGTGAGTCGGTAACCCATTCCAGACTTAAAAAATAGGGTTTGCAACTCGCTATTATTGGCTTGCCAATGGCGTCCCTTCTAAATGGCGACTCGCAGAGCCATGTACGAATGTTTTGCAACCAAAATGCGGTCGCAAAACATTCACATTTTACCGCCAATGGAAAGTTGGTGGTAGACCAGTCACAAATGAGAAGGGGTCCTCGGTGACCCCTTCCCCTTTGCGAATGTGGGTACAAATATTTTTTAAGAGCAAGCAGTGGTCCCACGGACCATTGCCTTCTCTTAAAAAATGAAACTGAAAAGATTCATTTTTCTTTTTGAAAAGCAACCCATTTTCGTTTAAGGAAAATGGGCTGCATTTCTAAAGAAAAAACTGCTTTATTGAAAAAGCAGTCTCAGACATGGTGGTCTGCTGATCTGAGCAGGCCACCATTCCTGTGAGTGCCAACCATTCCCAATGGGTTGCGAATTGCCTAATGAATATTAAAGAGGCAGGTCCCTTGTGACCCGTTTGTGAATCACAAACCGTGGCTCAGACACTGTTATACATTCCATTTTGCGAGTCGCAAAACGTCGCAATTTGCAACTCGCAAAATGGAATGGTCGTACATCTGGCCCTCTGTGTTGTGCAGATCAACTGTTATAGTCAACACTAGTATACAAGGATGTTTTTCTTTTGAACTTGATATAAAGAGGGGATGTTAAAATGAACAAAAGCTTTTTTGTTTATCTGCATTAGTAACTGTATGGAATACGCATATGCTCATGTTGTAAATTTAAACTCTCCATTTCCTTTCATGAAGTGCAGTTGTAATGACTACTGTTAGATATAGACAGAGAAATCTGCTTACTTCAAAATCTTATAGAGTCATATCCCATTATATGAGGAATGCAAACATATTTAGTCTGCCAGTTGTATTGCCTTACGTCTGTGCTATAGATACACTTTTCTTTGCATTACTTTCTTCTTCCTGGACACTCTGTGAGCCAGCATACACTGAAAGTAAATCTCAAAACAAGAGGATTGGTCTTTTATTTGAGGTGCTTTATTCTGTTTTGTAGCCCCTTCAACGATTCCTGAATTAAACTGGAAGGTAAATAGCACAGTGAATCCCAGCATAGTTCATAACTTCCTATTATTTTGGCGATTGTTTTAGTACAAAAAGAAAAATTATTAGAAAAAAATGAAAATCCTTGTAACCTGTTATGTTTTAATTTCAGAAAACAGAAGAAAAGGTATTGAAACCACTGACAAATCCGCAGACTGCTGATAAGAAAACGACCGCTGACGGTGAGAAGTCCGCATCCAGTCCTCAAGTGGATGCACTTGTGGCTCGTCTACCTCCACTACGGCCTCGGATGATCACTGGGGAACAAACTGTGGGACGCTGTGCACAGTTTCAAACTCCTGCCCCTGTGTTTGGGCAGAAGATCACAGTACCTGCAATCAGTAACTCTATCCAGATCTCGTCAATACCTTCTTCTGCTCTTCCCCTCACCATGTCAGCTGGACTAAATGGGGCAGGACTGGTGAGCTTGCAGAAAGCTGTACCCATGATCAATGTGATTTTGCCACGAATGCCTGTGGGTGTTTCAGAAATACAAATCCACCCCACTGTTGCAAATAATGAAAAGGGCGTGGTAGGACAGAGTAGCGAAATTCGGGCAAATGACGCACCAGACATCCAAAAGAGCACCACAGCAAAGCGGCCTTTGGAACAAGCCCTTGTTACTGATGCAGCACACGAAGCTGCCTCTAAGAAGAGGCGCGGACGCCCCTGCAAGGTGGTTGGCGAACCTACATTGGATGCTACATCATCCCTTTCGGATTCCGAGATAAGTAGTGGAGTTTCTCCGGGGGCACTTCTAGGATGTAGTACTGTCTGTGGGGACGATCAATTCTTGGATCACTCTGCAGAGGGGGTAGAACATCAAGAAGTGCGCACTGTTTTGCAAATGGGTCTTCGCAGGGTGAGTACATCCTGCGATATCTCACCAGCCCAACCGTCTATGGTGGAGGACAGCTTTGGGGGGTTGAAAGAGAGTGATTCCATAAAGAATGCTGCAGCCAGAAATGAGGCAGTGAAGGTGGACAATAGAACAAGTCCTAATAGAGATGAGTTCCAGGAAAAACCTTCCTATGAAAATGTACCTTCAGGGACTTGTCCGACCATTCAGCATTCTCTTTCAAAAGATGAACAGACAATCTGTATAACAAGTCATTCTAGGCACAATACTGAATCCAATGTAATTACTACAGATATACAACAAACTCGTCAAATTATTATGTCATCAGATGGGATTGGGGGAGGTTTGGCCTCAGTTGCCACTCCTTTGGTCAGTACCAAAGAAGATTTGGTGTCAACCTCTCAAGTTAGTGTGATCCAAGATGGCAGGTACAGCATGCATAAGTACAATTTGGGTCTTGCCCAGGAACAGGGACGAGGAAAAATCCTACAGGCTCAGGAAGCTGTAAAACACATACCATTGCCAGTTGACAGGGTCCTTGCAAAAGGAGGGGCTTTTCAAGACTCTGTGAAGGAACCTTCACAAGCAGACCCTCCAGCGATGGATCTTGGAGCAGCAGCAACATCAACCACTGGTCTATCCTGGAGTGTGATCTCTTCAAGAGCACATGCGGACACTAATAGTGGGTTCCTCTCTAAACCAAGGACAGGGCACTGAGGGCATTAAAGTCCTAAAACCCCAGCCAAGATTATTGAATTGTAACCGTTTGCTCCAAAGAACCAGGTCTGAACAAGTACATGCTCTTGAGGGACCGACGAGTTAAAGAACATGGCATCATTGCATGCACACAGAATTCTGGTTCCTTTTACACTCAAAAGTTATGATTGTGCTGAACTGTGGGGACATTGGTACTAAAACGTTTTGAAGTCAGCCCCTCCAATTTACATATTTGGCCTGATTATAAGATTCATATCAATGGCAATCTAATGTTTAATTACTGAAAATCCTATGACTGTAGCAGTTTAGGCTTCCTCATTGGAATCTTTCAGTGAGCAACTGACACCAAAACGTTATGTATGTATGTATATGGTATTTCTATAGCGTGAATCTAGCCAAAAGGCAGCGTAGCGCTGTACTTGGTCAAAGACAAGCATAAAGTCAACATGTAATAGCATGGGAAACTGTGGACAGATAGTGCATTGTGATGAAGTGTTCTTCCCTAAATTGGAGGCATGCTGGGGCAGTCCTGATGGATATGGGGATGATGTTCTAGATCCTGTTTCACACTTCTTAGTCTGCAGTCTGATGGTGTTCTGACCGTGGTTGTGCTGAGAACACTAGAGGTGGTGAGCTTGCTAGCAAGATAAGCGAGGGTGCTGGTCGTGGGGACTTTGCAAATGAGTTTGCTGGTTGTAAAGATAGTATGTGCTGGCAAGGGAAGTCAGTTGAGTTCCATCCGTATGGGGGAGATGTGATCATATTTCTTCAGGTACGGGATGGGTCATGCTGCGGTGCGCACAATGCTCTTAAAGAGGTGACAGTGTGGATTTACTGATGGCCTGACGTTTTATCTGTGTGAATCCGTCAGCCTTCAATTAGTTAAGCAGATAACTTAGCCTCCGTCTTGCAGGGCTGCAGTTCTTCCACAAAATCTATTTTAATGTCCTGGGGGCACCAAGTGGATTAGGGCAACAACTCCTAGTCCTTTTCCTTGTTAAACAAATATTTTGTCTTACTGTCCATTGAGTAATGTGTCAGCACCATTTATCTAAGAATATTCTTGCATGACTTTAATTCCTGCAGTTGTAGCAGGTCAGGGGCCCCTTTCTGATGTTCATTTAAAACTGTCTTTGACATATAGTGTTTCCTACTTTGTAATAATAATGTGTTGGGCTGGTTGTTAATTTTTCAAAAGGCTTGACAGATCTTGATCTTCCCCACTGTAGGATAATGTTCTCTGGATTTAACATACTGACAAAAAAAGGAGTTTGAGATCAGAGCTTCTGTTTGCTCAGTTTCTGTGTGTATAATGTATATATATGTATATATATTTATATTTTTATATAAACTATTGTATTGCTATGTCTCATTTCATTTTAACTTGTCTTATGGAAGCGGTAGCATGCAGTGTTCAATGTAAATGTATCTGTGTGCCAGTGAGATAGATTGCAGACTGCCAAAAGGGGTAATGCATGGTAATGGATATCCATTTAATCCTAGCTTGCATTTGTACAAATAAGTACAAGTTGACGAATATTGGGTTTCAGAAATAAATAGGAAGTCTGGTATTCCCACTCAAATTCTGAGAATGAGACACTCTGTGCCTTTCGTATCGTGCCCAGGACGAGAGTGCATTTTAGTGTTCTTTTCCAACTCTATGTGAATAACAGTCTCAGAGGGGGGAACACATGTGTTCGAGGCATGTGGGCTGCTGAATTCATATCTGTGCATATCTGTGCATAGATCGCCGCCTAGTGTTGGGTCCAGATGATTGCACATTGTTGTCCTGGAAGAGTCTTCGAAGTATCACGAGATAGGTGGCTCCTCCCCTGGACTACAGTGCGCATGGGCATCGCCTCCATCCCCAGATTGTTTTTTTCCGCCATTGGGTTTGGATGTGTTTCGGTTCCCTCTGTGGGAATCGATAGTTGTTAACTTTTCTAACTTGAGACCAAAAGGTCTTTAGGCTGGGCGTCGGTATCGTTCTTCGTTCGGGTTTAACTTCTTTTCAGCTCCGAACTCTTGCTGCCCTTCCGCGTGCTGTCGGCGCGGACGGGCCTACACGACGCTCCAGACATGGAACGAACTCCGTTTAAGAGGTGCCCAGTGTGCACCTCTAAGTATTCACACCTCGACGTGCACCCAGTGTGCAACAAATGTCTGTCGCCGGACCATGATGAGGCCAGGTGTATGGCCTGCTCGAAGTTCCGGTGTAAGAAGACTCTCAAGCTTCGTCGGGCCGCTAGACTCCAGGCCCAGTTATCAGCGCCCCCGCCAGACAACATCTTCGAAGAAGACGTTGGAGACGACAATGTCTTTCAAGTTTCGGACTCTAGCCCGGCGTCGGAGGAAGAAAACTACGACGCGGGAGACGAGGAGTTTGATGAAGTCGTCGGTGAGGTAGGGGACGACGATGGGGCCATTGCCACCGTGGAGGATAGCTCAGAGGAGGAGCATCCTCAAACTGACTCAGAGGTTAACCCTAACTATACGGCCCAGGTCGAGGGATCGCCTTCGGGCCTTACCCAAGACCTTGCTAATCGTCCCACGGCCTCGCCTACGGGCCCGGCCACGGACATTTCAGGGGTGCCACTCCCGTTGAAGAAAACGAAAGTGAAACCATCGGGGTCCACACCAACGGTTTCGAAACCGAAAGTGAAAGTAGCACTGGTGGGACAGAAGGCCCCAGAGGCCTCAGCGTCCAAGAAATTCAAAATGGCCGACAGCAAGAGCCGCGCCAAGATGGCCGACCCGAAGAACCCGGTGTCGAAGACGAAGACGACCGACGCGGCCGCGTCGGCGCCGAAGGTGGTCGAGGTCGATAACCCGAAGAAGGCTCCAAAGAAGCGTCAGGACGGCGCCGAAGCTCAGGCTGCGTCGACTCCGGCCGTCAAGGCCAAGGATGGTGATGTGTCGGCTCCGAAGAACGTGCCTTCCGCCGACCCAACACCGGACTCGGGGAAATCGCTCGAGCCGGTCCAGCCGTCACCGGCCTTAACAAAAAAGGTCTTGGAGTCCCTGCAGCGGATTCGAAAGGACGCCGTGGCTCCCGAACCGAAGGATGTGGTGCCGAAGCATACTCCGAAGCCGGCAAAGGTGCAAACGCCTATCCGCTTCACGCTGCCGCCGAAGACGACGCCGAAAGCTTTCGCTCCGAAGCACGGGGCCGGGGTGCCTTTGAAGGTGTGTCGACGCCCAAGGCGTCATCGGGGGGGCCGAAGCCTCGGCTACAGCCACTCGCTGATGAGGAGCGTCGAGAGGTGGTTATCGACGCCAACACCGGGAAGCTCTCTCTCCTCAAAAGAAAGATCACCACGGAGCCGGTGTTGGAGCATTATCGTATTCCACTCAAGAACAAGAAGGACTCTGCGGGTACTTCTGCCCCTATGGAGCCTGCATCTCCACATAATTTGGAACTTTCACCGACGCATTCTAACGCTGGAGAAGGTGACGGAGATGAAGAGGACGAGTACAACTACCCAGCCTACTCGGATCCAGAGGAGGTACATGAACCCTGGTCAACCGGAGGCGACCCTGAGGACCCCCAGTCGGGTCATGAACCGCAGCTTTTTGCAGCAAAGACTTCTCCAACAGAGGACTCTGCAGCCTTCAACGCTCTGATTGAGAGAGCTGCAGCTAATCATGATGTCGACCTACATTCAGATCCTGTGGATGTCGATTTTTTGTTTGACACTTTCTCAGTGGCTGAAAAGTCAGTCAAGACATTGCCTATGCTTAAGGGAGTGCTGAAGCACGCGCCTGAGGTTTTCAGAGAGCCCACTCGGGCGCGAGTCATCAATCCTCGCATTGACAAAAAATACAAGGCAGCGCCCTCGGATCCAACCTACATCAAGGGACACTTGCCGCTGGACTCTTTGGTGGTATCCAACGCACGTAAGCGGGCGAACTCGCAAACCACGGGTGACGCTCCTCCCCCAGACAGAGTCAAAAATATTTGAAGCCTCAGGGAAACGAATTGCTGCGCAGGCAGCTAATATTTGGCGCATTTCAAACACGCAGGCCCTACTTGCACGCTACGATAGGGCACATTACGACACCCTAGAAACACTTCTGCAGCACTTGCCTGATCAGTACAAGGAGGCAGGTGAAATGCTCATTCAGGAGGGGAAGCTGATCACCAACGCTTCCATCAAATGTGCGCTGGACGTGGCCGATACCGCCTCCAGGGCAATCAATACTAGCGTGTTGCTGAGGAGGCATGCTTGGCTGAGAATATCAGGTTTTAAACCTGATATACAGACAACCATCTTAAACCAGACAGTCAATCCTGACCACCTGTTTGGCCCCGAGGTGGATGCGACACTTGAAAAAATGAAGAAAGACACGGACACTGCTAAGTCCATGGGGGCCCTCCAGTCTCAGCAGTTTCGGGGTGGTTCCTGTGAGAAGTTGGCCTGATATGTAGTGTTTCCAATTCTGGAACCACTTGGTATCAGTCCAAACAAACCCCAAAGATGTCAGGTTGTAAGTCAACCTTGTAGACAAGCTATCCTAATGGTAGCATGGACTAAGCAGCCTTAAAGGCTTAACTTAAGAGGTCGTGTTAAGCGAGCTGTTTTACCACATACAATCCTGTAATCAAATGAAAGGACACCACACAAGTATATATTGTAAAAATATATGTATTTATTTCTAAATTACTCCCCAGTACTCTTTATGAGGAAAGGGGCACAAGCGTTAAATCAAAAGCACAGTAAAACATATAAAGTTGCACAGTTATGGATGAGGGCGGGTGGCCACTCAGACCATATATTAAAAAAATGGTATAAGGAACACTTATCGAACAATGGTTAGGCCTAGGGCCTAGAGATTCGCTGGGAGCAGTCAGGACTAGCAATGATGAAGTCGGGAGTAGCCCACAGGAGACGGGTGCAGCACGGAAAGTGCGGCGCGCACCAATGTAAAGTCAATGGTGCGTAAAAGTTGGATAAAGTGAATTAAATGATACTTCCGCTGAACCTAGGAACACAAAACTTTAGACACAGACCCTAGAGGTGTGTACCAGTGTAAGGACACCGGCGTTGCAAAGTTACCTCACCCACAGGCCGTGGGTGCACAGGGTCGAAGTGGCGTCGGGTTCTGTCACGCAGGTTCTTGGTGCTTGAAGCTGTTGCAGCTGCAGGCGCTGTGAAGCAGAAGTGTCCGGTGGATCCAAGGGTGGATCTGAAGTGATGAAGACCTGAAAGCAGAGGGGACAATGTTCAAAGTCACTGACCAGTGACCACCGTGGAACCAGATTGGAACCAGGCAAAGTCGGGTGCAAACAGGTGATCAGGGGTTGCTTCTCTCTGCAGCTGCGTGGACACGAAGAGGTCAAGGACGTCCAGGAGTCGATCACGAGCTGTCCCTCGAAGGCTCTAGCGGATGGCGGTGTCGGCAACTCGATTGAAGCAAACAAGCCTTGGCTAATGCAAGCCACGGGGAAAGTGAAAAAGGCTTATTACTCGGACCAGCAAGGTCAGAGCGGGTACTCCTTCCTACAGGAGCGAGGGCAGGTCTGGAGCAACCAGACCCACAGTGTAAATTGTAGGTTTCGTCGCCAAGATGGCCGCTGACCACGTGACAAGCGGACGGGATGGCGAGTCGAGTGGCACAAAACAAAAGGGCCCCACGCAGATCGTGGAGATGCTGGAGGGCTGATCTTTGGTGCAAATGCTGCTCGGTTGTGGGGCTTCTCAAACCCCAAAGCACAGAGTCGAGGGTGCCTCGGGTGCTGCGCAGTCAGCGTCTCGGGGGTCTTTCAAGATGGCCGCTCCCACGTCTCTCGGTGCCTCCACGGGTCCCTTCTTTGCAGGGACTGTGGATCGGGCTGGGAGAAGTCTAGGAAGCTGTGTCTTGTCAGGCTCTGCACTCGGGCTCCGGCGGGAGGCGGCGGCAAAGCAGACGTCGAGGTGCTGGGTGGTGCCTGTGTTCACAGGGTGGCCCCTCCTAGGCCACAAGGGAGATGCTCTTCAGTCTTCTATCATCAGAATGTCGAAGTCCAGTCGTCTTCTTAGTTTAAAGTTGAGTTCAGGATGATCTGAGTTGCATTGGCACTGCTCCCCCTCTTATTCCAATCTGAGGGGTGGATCTCCTGCTAGGTCCCTCCCCTATGGGTGGGACCAGGAAGGGGGGTGGTTACACCCCCTTTCCTTTGCCCAGGTCTCACTGGAGCTGGGGCTGGGCTGCCCCAGAACCGGTTTGACCGGATTATGCAAGGGGAAGCCTTGTGCTCCCCAGGCACTGTCTGGTTTCTTTCAAACCTCCCTGCTACAATCCACTATCTCCTGTCTGGGGTGGTGTCACACCTCCCTGTGACAGGAAAGCCTTTGTCCAGGCCTCCCCTGCTGAGTTTCGGTCAGCAGCAGGAGGTCAGACATGTGTCTGTGGCAGAAGCATCCATTTTGTGGATCTGAGGCTCTTTTAAAAATCAACCGCGTTTTAGCAAAAGTAACATGTCGTCCCCTCTAGAGGGGTGGAATGCTACCCCCGTCGCCAGGACTGGCGAGGGGGTAGTATTCCAATTCGTATGACACCTTACACGACATGTTTTGATAAAGCCAAACCAAAGTTAACATATAACCGCAAGGATTATAATGCACTTAATAGTATATGGTTTGGCATTATCCTGGAACAGCTAAGGGAATTGGTCCCGACAGCTGCAGACAGGCTCAGCTCATGCTAGAGCACCATCTCACATTAAACCACGCACTCTGCCTTCAGGATTGTTAAGGCCTGCCATAGGAGTGGCTCACAGGTCTATATGTGTCCAGATAGGTTTAGATATAGGCATACTATATCTAAGCAAGGGGTGATTACACCACCTTGCCCCAGCTGAGTGATCAGCCAGTTGTGTCAATTTTAGATAGCCAGCCAGGGGTGGCAAAAGATATGCTGCAGCCCCTGGTAGGCCTTGGATGCACCTATGCCCTGGGCACCTATAGTGCTCTGTACAGGGGCTGATAAGGTGACCCAAGCCAATCTAGTTATGCACCTAGGGTACATGGAATCCATTTTACAGAGAGAGCAGATAGCCTGGGGCCCTGATTAGCAGGGAACCAGGCCAACTAAGTCGAAAACCAGCTAAACACAAGGCAAAAAATCTGGGGTAACCATAGTCAGGTAGCCACCTTCCTACATAACCCCCCCCAAACGAAAGGAGATAAGGCTATCCTTGGCCAGGTAAGCCTATATTGCCTGAGTGGCCATATAAGGAAGTACCTGCACTAGCATGGGTACCCCCTGTCTCATGGTCCACTAAGCAGTCCCTCACCCTAGGGGTATCAGAGGGTCTCCACCATAGGGAATCACTACCTTGGGTGTGTTTATGCAAAGTTAAAGGCTGGTTTGGATATGGAGTATTGAAGTGAGGCCCCACTAATGTTGGGCTCAACTTCCTCCAATTATCTTCCACCATGTGTGCCTTTCTTTCTTCAACTGAGTTGCACTGAGCTCTCAGGGTCAACCTCTGGCTACCTAAAGCTGGAGGCTGGGTCCCTCTGTTTGGCTTGCTGGAGGGACAGTTCAGGTTTGGGCCCTTTGGGTCCCAGGTTTGGCTGTGCCCAACAGAATCCATCTGTGGGAGGTCCCTAACTGTTTTTAAGGGGGCTCCCTCAGGAGTTTTTAAAGTTTTCACCTTACCAGGCCTACTAGTTTTGGTGCCCCTAATCTGTTGATGGGGGTGCTTTATTTGACAGGGGGCCCTCTGGGTCTCACTGTCCTTCTTGTCCTCTGCAGCCCTGGGCTGACTGAGGCAAGGTAGAGAGGGGCAGGTTACCTGCTCCAGACTGGATCCCACCTGAGAAGGGTCCACTGCCATCAGAGGCTCTGTCAGGCCAGGCCTAACAACCTCTGGGGCAGTTCCTTCATCAGGGGTAAGATCAGTTCCCTGAGGAGGCTGATCCTGTCCTACTGTCTGGTGAGGGGGAGATTTCTCTTCCTCCTCCATGCTCTCAGTTTGGGTGGAGTGATCCATCATTTCAGGCTTCACAACACACATATCTGTTTGAGTTTGGGCTGTGGCCATCACAGCCCCACCAACCTTTTCAGGAGGAGACTCAGTTTGGGTTTCTGCTGTTATCATAACAGCTTTGCTATTCTGTTTTGGAAGAGCTTCTGTTAAAGATGGGGCAGAGAGTTGCTCAGCCCTACCAACCTTTTCAGGGAGGACATCTTGGATTGGGGCTGTAGCTAATACAGCCCCACTAACCTTTCCATTGGAGTTTACCATTCTGGAATGGATTTCTTGTTCAACCTCAGCCCAGGCTGAGATTTCTAAATCATTACCCAGTAGGCAGTCTACAGGCAAGTTTGGTGACACTGCCACTCTCTTTGGGCCAGTGACACCTCCCCAGCTGAGACTTACTACTGCCATGGGATGATTTGTTTGGATACCATCAATGTTTGTTACCTGGTATGTGGCACCTGGTAAAAGTTGCTTAGAGGGGACTATACAGTCAGCCACCATGGTGATGCTAGCCCCTGGGTCTCTAAAAGCTTCAACTTTCAAACCATTGATGATGGGTTCCTGTCTATATTTGCTCAAGGTATTTGGGCAAACAGAGAAGTTGGCAAACCCCATGCCAGTCTCATAGACAAGATCATTTGGGGATGGAGACCTGGATAGGCCAGGGTCCCCTTGGGCTCCAAAAGTAAACCCACCCAGATTCCTGGGTGTGCTCCCACTTCCTGGGGGATTACTGCTGACAGTAACAGGAGGTGTTGGAGCTGGCTTTGGAGGTATGTTTTCTTTATTGCCATTTTTGGGACAACAGCTGTCTGTTTTGTAATGCCCAACCTGTTTACAGGCATGGCAATAAGGCTTTTTCTCTGTTGAAGAAGTGTCTTGGGACCCACCCCCCTTCTTGGAGTTTTGGGGCCCTGGGGAAGTGTTTTCTTTACTTTTATCCCCACCCTTATCTTGAGGCTTGGTAGACTCCTTCTTCTGGTTATTGTCCTGATTCTTAGGCCTAATCCTGGTTCTGACCCACTTATCTGCCCTCTTTCCCAATTCTTGGGGAGAGGTCAAATCTGAGTCCACCAGGTGCTGGTGTAAGAGCTGGTTCTGACAATTACTTAGGATCTGCTCCCTCATAATCAAATTATACAATCCTGTGAAGTCATGTACTTTGCTGCCATTTAGCCAACCCTCCAGAGCCTTAGTTGCACAATCAACAAAATCAGTCCAGTCCTGAGTCTGTGTCTTCTGGGTATCTCTGAACTTTAACCTGTACTGTTCAGTGGTTAAGCCAAACCCATCTATCAGAACACTCTTCAGGACTTTGTAATTGCTGGCATCCTCATGTCTGACAGTGAGGAGCCTATCCCTCCCTTTCTCTGAAAAGGAGTACCATAAGATTGCTGCCCACTGTTCCTCAGGAACCTGCTGTACCATGCAGGCCCTCTCCAGAGCAGTCATCCATTTGTGGATGTCATCCCCTTCCTGATAGGGGGGCACAATCTTTGTCAGGTTTCTACTATCATAGGACCTGGGTTTTTCTTTAGGAATTTTGCTGCCACCAGTGGCATCTAAGCCACTTATTTTTTTCTCCCTTGCCAAGGTAAGTTTAGCTTGTTCCAAGGTAAGCTTAGCTTGAGCCAGGGCTACCTCTTCCCTCTCTATCTGGAGTTGGACAGCCCTCATTCTGGCCCTATGCTCTTTTCTCTGGGAGGAAGTCATCCCTCTTTGAGATTCTCTTGAGGCACTAGAAAGGTGAGAGTCCCCTGATAGAGACCTCTCCCTCCTATTACCTGGGAGAATTTGGTTATGAGATCTGGGGTGGTGCTGGCCCTCCCCATTCCCATGTAGGTCCAAGTTGGCCTGGTTAAGGCTGGCAACCTGTACCTGGTTTCCCCTCTGATCCTGATCTTCAGGCTCTTCTAAATCAGAGCCTTCCTCTTCCTCTTCCTCCTCCTCTACTACATCATCTGGAAGATCCTCATTCTCAGGGGAGTTTATCCCTTCACCTGATTCTAAGGGAGCCTGACTCACCTTATCTAGGTCATCCTTTTCTAGGAGAGCTATTAGGGAAGGAATGGTAGGGCCTCTGCCCTTTTTTAGCCCCCTGGCTGTGCACAAGGCACTCAGGTCTTTGTGGCTAAGGTTGTCATATCTGGATGTTGTCCCTATAGGATCAACTTCTACAGGAGCAGAGCCTGAGGCTCTACCTGTATCAGACATGACTGCTAGTGAGGTGTAAGTGGTGCACTTACCTACACTAAGTGGTTTCCTACTGTACCTTGCTAGTGAGTTGTAGTCAGGGTGTGCTAATCCCTTTTATCTACAACTACTAAGTTCAGTAGAACTTAATATGCTAAGCTTTTGATTTATATGTACCTAGAGGTACTTGATGTGATCTTTCAATTTG
Source organism: Lissotriton vulgaris (assembly GCF_964263255.1). NCBI lineage: Eukaryota > Metazoa > Chordata > Amphibia > Caudata > Salamandridae > Lissotriton > Lissotriton vulgaris. Next base: position 95,597,994 of record NC_141700.1, read on the forward strand.
ATAAAGATTGCAATGGTAAAACAAACAGCAAGCTCAAATCCGCACCGCTGCACACCAATGTGAGAAGTTGGCCTGATATGTAGTGTTTCCAATTCTGGAACCACTTGGTATCAGTCCAAACAAACCCCAAAGATGTCAGGTTGTAAGTCAACCTTGTAGACAAGCTATCCTAATGGTAGCATGGACTAAGCAGCCTTAAAGGCTTAACTTAAGAGGTCGTGTTAAGCGAGCTGTTTTACCACATACAATCCTGTAATCAAATGAAAGGACACCACACAAGTATATATTGTAAAAATATATGTATTTATTTCTAAATTACTCCCCAGTACTCTTTATGAGGAAAGGGGCACAAGCGTTAAATCAAAAGCACAGTAAAACATATAAAGTTGCACAGTTATGGATGAGGGCGGGTGGCCACTCAGACCATATATTAAAAAAATGGTATAAGGAACACTTATCGAACAATGGTTAGGCCTAGGGCCTAGAGATTCGCTGGGAGCAGTCAGGACTAGCAATGATGAAGTCGGGAGTAGCCCACAGGAGACGGGTGCAGCACGGAAAGTGCGGCGCGCACCAATGTAAAGTCAATGGTGCGTAAAAGTTGGATAAAGTGAATTAAATGATACTTCCGCTGAACCTAGGAACACAAAACTTTAGACACAGACCCTAGAGGTGTGTACCAGTGTAAGGACACCGGCGTTGCAAAGTTACCTCACCCACAGGCCGTGGGTGCACAGGGTCGAAGTGGCGTCGGGTTCTGTCACGCAGGTTCTTGGTGCTTGAAGCTGTTGCAGCTGCAGGCGCTGTGAAGCAGAAGTGTCCGGTGGATCCAAGGGTGGATCTGAAGTGATGAAGACCTGAAAGCAGAGGGGACAATGTTCAAAGTCACTGACCAGTGACCACCGTGGAACCAGATTGGAACCAGGCAAAGTCGGGTGCAAACAGGTGATCAGGGGTTGCTTCTCTCTGCAGCTGCGTGGACACGAAGAGGTCAAGGACGTCCAGGAGTCGATCACGAGCTGTCCCTCGAAGGCTCTAGCGGATGGCGGTGTCGGCAACTCGATTGAAGCAAACAAGCCTTGGCTAATGCAAGCCACGGGGAAAGTGAAAAAGGCTTATTACTCGGACCAGCAAGGTCAGAGCGGGTACTCCTTCCTACAGGAGCGAGGGCAGGTCTGGAGCAACCAGACCCACAGTGTAAATTGTAGGTTTCGTCGCCAAGATGGCCGCTGACCACGTGACAAGCGGACGGGATGGCGAGTCGAGTGGCACAAAACAAAAGGGCCCCACGCAGATCGTGGAGATGCTGGAGGGCTGATCTTTGGTGCAAATGCTGCTCGGTTGTGGGGCTTCTCAAACCCCAAAGCACAGAGTCGAGGGTGCCTCGGGTGCTGCGCAGTCAGCGTCTCGGGGGTCTTTCAAGATGGCCGCTCCCACGTCTCTCGGTGCCTCCACGGGTCCCTTCTTTGCAGGGACTGTGGATCGGGCTGGGAGAAGTCTAGGAAGCTGTGTCTTGTCAGGCTCTGCACTCGGGCTCCGGCGGGAGGCGGCGGCAAAGCAGACGTCGAGGTGCTGGGTGGTGCCTGTGTTCACAGGGTGGCCCCTCCTAGGCCACAAGGGAGATGCTCTTCAGTCTTCTATCATCAGAATGTCGAAGTCCAGTCGTCTTCTTAGTTTAAAGTTGAGTTCAGGATGATCTGAGTTGCATTGGCACTGCTCCCCCTCTTATTCCAATCTGAGGGGTGGATCTCCTGCTAGGTCCCTCCCCTATGGGTGGGACCAGGAAGGGGGGTGGTTACACCCCCTTTCCTTTGCCCAGGTCTCACTGGAGCTGGGGCTGGGCTGCCCCAGAACCGGTTTGACCGGATTATGCAAGGGGAAGCCTTGTGCTCCCCAGGCACTGTCTGGTTTCTTTCAAACCTCCCTGCTACAATCCACTATCTCCTGTCTGGGGTGGTGTCACACCTCCCTGTGACAGGAAAGCCTTTGTCCAGGCCTCCTCTGCTGAGTTTCGGTCAGCAGCAGGAGGTCAGACATGTGTCTGTGGCAGAAGCATCCATTTTGTGGATCTGAGGCTCTTTTAAAAATCAACCGCGTTTTAGCAAAAGTAACATGTCGTCCCCTCTAGAGGGGTGGAATGCTACCCCCGTCGCCAGGACTGGCGAGGGGGTAGTATTCCAATTCGTATGACACCTTACACGACATGTTTTGATAAAGCCAAACCAAAGTTAACATATAACCGCAAGGATTATAATGCACTTAATAGTATATGGTTTGGCATTATCCTGGAACAGCTAAGGGAATTGGTCCCGACAGCTGCAGACAGGCTCAGCTCATGCTAGAGCACCATCTCACATTAAACCACGCACTCTGCCTTCAGGATTGTTAAGGCCTGCCATAGGAGTGGCTCACAGGTCTATATGTGTCCAGATAGGTTTAGATATAGGCATACTATATCTAAGCAAGGGGTGATTACACCACCTTGCCCCAGCTGAGTGATCAGCCAGTTGTGTCAATTTTAGATAGCCAGCCAGGGGTGGCAAAAGATATGCTGCAGCCCCTGGTAGGCCTTGGATGCACCTATGCCCTGGGCACCTATAGTGCTCTGTACAGGGGCTGATAAGGTGACCCAAGCCAATCTAGTTATGCACCTAGGGTACATGGAATCCATTTTACAGAGAGAGCAGATAGCCTGGGGCCCTGATTAGCAGGGAACCAGGCCAACTAAGTCGAAAACCAGCTAAACACAAGGCAAAAAATCTGGGGTAACCATAGTCAGGTAGCCACCTTCCTACAGTTCCTTTCGCCGCTCCAATAACAGAGGCACCTCAAGGGGTCAGGCATCGCAATCCACACAGTACTATAAGAGCAACACCCAAACCTCATACACCAACAAAGGTAGAGGTGGTTACAGGGGCAACAACGTTAAAGGCAGGGGACGTGGAAACAACAGCTCCAGGTCCTCCTCCACCAACAAACAGTGACGCCTTGTCACTGCCCCCCGACCACACAACACCGGTCGGGGGGAGACTCCAGCAGTTCCTGCCCGCGTGGAAATCCATCACCACGGACAGGTGGGTCAAATCTCTTATCCAGAACGGTTACTGTCTAGAACTTACTTCCACTCCACCAAACATACCTCCAAGAAACCGTCCTATGTCCGGCGAGCACTTGCACTTGTTGCAGCAGGAAGTTCAAGTCATGCTGCAAAAAGGGGCAATAGAGCTCGTTCCACTGCCGGAAAGGGGAACAGGAGTTTACTCTCTTTACTTTCTGATCCCCAAAAAGGACAGATCCCTCAGGCCCATCTTGGACCTCAGGCCCCTCAACTGGTACATTCTATCGGAGCACTTCCATATGCTCACGTTACAGCAGGTCCTCCCTCTGCTTCAACAGGGGGACTTCCTGGCTACGCTGGATCTCAAGGATGCATACTTTCATATCCCCGTGCATCCTTCCCACAGGAAGTATCTCAGATTCACGATTCAAGACCAGCACTACCAATTCAGGGTTCTGCCTTTCGGGGTCACCACAGCGCCAAGAGTCTTTACAAAGTGTCTAGCGACTGTGGCAGCACATCTACGACGCCAGAACGTCCATGTCTACCCCTATCTGGACGACTGGCTCATTCAGGCAAAGTCAGAACAGCAGTGCGCCGACCACGTGTCCCGCACCATTCATCTGCTGCACGATCTGGGATTCTCGCTGAACTATCCAAAATCCCATCTCCAACCCGCCCATATACGGCAGTATCTGGGCGCGACAATAAACACTCTGGCAGCCACTGCGCAGCCAAACTCAGTGAGAATCGCCAGTATCCAAACGCTGATCCAACGATTCAGACCTCAGCACTCACTTCCAGCGAAGGTGTTCATGCAGTTGAAAGGCATGATGGCCTCCTGCATCTCCATCGTCCCGCACGCGAGACTACATATGCGTCCGCTTCAGGAGTGCCTGGCACGTCAGTGGACTCAGGCTCATGGGCAACTGACAGACCTAGTGTTGGTGAGCGGTCGGGCGTACAACTCTCTGCATTGGTGGAATCCACAAAACCTTTGCAAGGGCCGACCGTTCCAGGAGCCTGTGCCACAGATTGTCCTGACAACGGACGCTTCTCTCCAGGGATGGGGAGCGCATGTACTCCATTACACGGTGCAGGGACTATGGACACTACAGCAGAGGAAGATGCACATCAACGTTTTGGAACTGATGGCAATCTTCATGGCCTTGAAGGCATTCAAAGTACATCTGTGCAACAAGGTCGTGTTGATCCGGACGGACAACATGACGGCCATGTACTACATTCAGAAGCAGGGGGGCACACACTCTCCGCAGCTGTCTCATCTGGCTCAGAGCATGTGGAAGTGGGCCATTCAGAGGAACATCTTCCTCATGGCGGAGCATCTCCCGGGCAAAGACAACCAGATGGCGGACCTGCTCAGCAGGCACAGCCACCAAATGCACGAGTGGGAGATACATCCATCAGTACTCCACCCGTACTTCCAAAAGTGGGGTCATCCAGAGATAGACCTGTTCGCCACAAAGGAGAACGCAAAATGCCAAAGCTTCGCCGCCAGGTTCCCACACCCGCAATCGCAGGGCAATGCGATGTGGATGAACTGGTCAGGCAGATTTGCGTACGCTTTTCGCCCAGCACCTCTGATACCGCTGGTGGCACGCAAACTCAGGCAGCACTCGATGACTCTCATCCTGGTTGCTCCAACGTGGGCTCGCCAACCATGGTACACCACGTTTCTGGAACTCTCCGTGGTACCGCATCAAAGGCTTCATCTCACTCCCAGCCTTCTGACGCAGAGCCATGGCGACATTCAGCACCCAGATCCGCAACAGCTCAACCTGGCGATCTGGCTCCTGAAGTCCTAGAGTTTGGCTACCTCAATCTTCCCCCCGATTGCATGGACATCATTCGGGAGGCAAGGAAGCCCACTACTCGAGCTTGTTATGCGGCTAAATGGAAGCGGTTTGTCATTTACTGTGTAAACCACGATATTGACCCGTTAGATGCTTCCATTCAGAACATCATTTGTTACCTGTTCCACCTGTACCAATGCAATTTGGCGTATTCTTCCATCCGCATTCACTTGTCTGCAATGGCAGCATACCTCCAGAATAGGCAACACCTATCACTTTTTAAGGTCCCTGCTATCAAGGCTTTTCTGGAAGGACTCAAAAGAGTCATTCCACCACGGACACCACCAGCTCCGGAATGGAACCTCAATGTGGTTCTTACAAGGCTGATGGGTCCTCCCTTTGAGCCACTGCACTCTTGTGAGCTTCAGTTTCTGACTTGGAAGGTTGCTTTCTTAGTAGCAATTACATCGCTACGGAGGGTTAGCGAGTTGCAGGCGCTCACCATCCAAGAACCTTTCTTCCAAGTACACGCTAACAGGGTGGCGCTCCGCACTAACCCTAAATTCTTACCCAAGGTTGTATCTCAATTCCACATGAACCAGACAATTGAGTTGCCAGTGTTTTTTCAAAACCCAGAGTCACTGGCGGAGCGGATGCTCCACACCCTTGATGTTAAAAGAGCCTTGATGTACTACATTGACAGGACAAAAGATTTTCGTAAGACCAAGCAACTTTTCGTTGCATTTGCCTCACACCACAAGGGAAACGCTATCTCCAAAGCTGGGATCGCTAGGTGGATCGTGAAATGCATTCAGATCTGTTACGCTAAAGCTAAACGCACTCTCACAATTCCACCAAGAGCCCACTCCACCAGAAAGTTGGGGGCCTCTATGGCTTTCCTAGGTAACATTCCCTTAGAGGACATATGTAGAGCAGCCACATGGTCTACCACACATACTTTCACTAAACATTACTGTGTAGACGTGCACTCTAAACAGCAGGCAGCTGTTGGACAGGCTGTTCTCAAAACACTTTTTCAAACTGCTGCAGCTGGCACGGGCGGCCGCCGCTAATGGAGGGACTGCTATGTATTCTATGCACAGATATGAATTCAGCAGCCCACATGCCTCGAACTGCAAATGCTACTTACCAGTATGCATCTGTTCTTGGCATGTAGGGCTGCTGACATTCATATCGCCCACCCTCCTCCCCGGCGCCTGTAGCAGCTGCAGTATTCATTTACATATATTTATATGCTCTTAGCATGGGCATCACTCACATACTTCACTCCATCTCTGCCAATGGCTAAAAACAATCTGGGGATGGAGGCGATGCCCATGCGCACTGTAGTCCAGGGGAGGAGCCACCTATCTCGTGATACTTCGAAGACTCTTCCAGGACAACAATGTGCAATCATCCGGACCCAACACTAGGCGGCGATCTATGCACAGATATGCACAGATATGAATGTCAGCAGCCCTACATGCCAAGAACAGATGCATACTGGTAAGTAGCATTTGCATTCACTCCCAGAATAGAATTTGTGGAGCACTTTTCTGCTCTTGGCTCCTACCCGAATGCTTTTGTCTGAGCCAACCACCATAATCATCTAGGTTTGCAATGGTATGTTGCATTTGTATGCGGGACTTGGCCAGGGTGTCTTTAATAAGCAGCTACAGGTAACTTTGTGCATAATGGTGTGATGTCATTATCTGCAGGAACTGGTTCGCCCACGCTTACTACCTTAGTCATTTTCAGTGGCAGTCTCCATTTCTCATTTTATGTGAGTGCGGTCACCAGTTCGTGGATCTACTTCTTGAAGGGTAAGTGGGAGCAACTGGCTTCTCCAACTAATTTCCACAAGGTTCTAAACCAACCTAAGAAGAACCCACTCAAATAGTGCAACACCCAGCCATGTAGTCCATATATCCAGCAGGGCTCCAAAGTTGTAGAAGAGTCCAGGTCCAGTACATTTCACCCAGATCACTAACACACTGTAGTTTACTTTAATTTGCTTTTGTCAAGCTAACGTTACTGCAGACCTAGATGTTTTGGAGGATTCTGTTTCCAGGGAGTGACAAAGGCTTTTTTGTGGACCTCTTAAGGATAAAGCCAGAGCCCTAGCACTAGTCTTTTTTCAACCTGTCAAAAGCAGTAAAAGAGGTCCCACTAAAACTATGTGAAGTAACTCATGCTAATGTAGGGTAACTGAAGGTCTTCAGAGATGTGAGGGAGTAGTTATTTTGTCAAGGAAGTATTTTGGTGCTTCTTTCTGCTTGTTGAAAGGATGTGCAATTTCTTCACCGGGCTTACTCAGATAATAGGGTTTCCTGATTTTTGTAGATGAGGAAGTGTATTTGATTTTCCCTATGGAAAAGCGTTCCAAGATAATTGAGATCTATTCTGACACAGGGACTCTAATTCCTACTTGGACGTGTAACAGAGGTTTCCATTGTACATTATCTTCATCCTGCCCTGGTGGACAAATTATATGCTACCCATGTACGTCCACCACTCATATCAACAAGGAATCTGCAGGTTGTACAAAACTCAAAAAGTTAGAACCACCCTGAAAATTTCACCCCTGTGAAAATGATGATTCCACACAGAAAAATCAGCAAATACTGTTAGTACAAGTCCAATTCATGGTTCTTTGGCTGTTATGAAGAATATTCATCGTACAGGCCCCCCTTTGCTATAGAGATTCATGAGATGTGAATCTGCAAACATTTTGAAATCCACATCATGTCAGAAAACCTATAGACCATTGGTAAACACACATAACTGAGCATAGTAGGGCACATGCTTGGAGTGCAGAGCTTTACCATCAGGGTTTCATGATCGACTGAATCAGGAAGGATTTAAGACCACAAACTCTTCAATAAGAAAGCTCCAAAATAATGTAGTATATCCTCTTGTTTCATCCTTCCCCATCCACCATATATTATGCACACAGAAGTCAAGCCTCCTAACCAAATGTCCAGGTACCAGGAGAGCAGCAATTGGCATAGTGCCATGAAGTGTGTAAGAGGCAAAATAACCATTCCCTCCCACTATACCGATGGCCAACGTGGCCCCTATTATGGGACATAGAATTTCTCACTACTGTAATTCAGCTCATCAGATGTCCTGATATCTGCAGAAACAGAATTCAGTGATACTGGACACCATGCTCGTCCTTTACCCAGGACTACTGTGTCTGAATACTAGGGGAAAATGTGTCCATCACAAAATTGTTAAACCTGAGGCCCGGATACATGTGTCTATTCCAGTTACATGCCCACTGGCTTCACCAATCATTTTCTTCCATTAGAAGTCTGATGTGGTTTTTCTCCGTTTGGATTACCTTGGCCCTCATAGTTTGCTTTTTGCTTGTATCCTCTCCTGTTCCCTTTCTGTGAGTGATTTGAAGAATCTTGTGTATTGTCGACCAAGGACATATTGTCCCCCTTGATGGAGCATGAAGCAGGTTAATGCTTTGTGTTGAAGTCCTACAAACAGCTTCCTTTGGTTTTCAAATTATCATCCTTATTAAGGGCAGGAGGCTGGTCTGTCAACGGGGACATGCGCTTGGCCCCCTTCCTTCTGTTGATGATACCTGGTCACCCTGGTGCCTTAGCAAGTATGGGTTGGTTGCATGAAAAATTGCAAAGATAATCTGGAGATTTGTCAGGTACCAGACAGGTCCCACAAAACAGCAATCTGAGAACAAATGGATCCGATTGGGGCCTCTAAGCAGATAGATCAGACTGTTTTTGTTCTTTAATCGATCTGTCCATTTTTAGTACATTCTTTTGTCTTCTACCTGACATCATTATTACGTTTTTTGCTGACTCATGCTAATTTCACATGGAATCTTGAAAAGGCTGTGTTCTTGCTTCCGGAAACTGTGGTCGCTTAAGTGGCACTTCAAGAGTTCTTCACCTGTATTTTCCACTTAAGAGAACTAACCAGGCTGCAATTAGAATTTGTTTCTGTTGGCCTGGTCTCCTAAGTTGGTTTACAAAATGGTAATTGTCACTTTCGGAGTCCAACAGAGTGATGCACTCTTCCACACCATCCATGCATCCACCACTAATTGTACTTGCTGTTATATGTTGGGCAATAGTAGAACCAAGGAAAGCGAAATGGAATAAGAGAACAAACAGACACTGGATACAACCACTCGGTCTCTTCTAGACGGTGACAACTGCAGGTCAGAGGAGATTTAAAGGCAGTAAAAGATATATTAATAATCTGCCATTATTGTTTTGCATCTAATGTGATCAGTGAAGGGATACAGTAAAGTTATCTCTGCAGAACCCACTCTCTGTGTTTTTGGTATGAAACATTTCTGATGGATAGATCCACTAGCAGATTCCTCGCATGTTGAATTAACACAGGTGTCAGACTGGATCTGGAAACTTCACAGTTATTTGATGCCGGTAGGAGGCGCTGGCTCTGAATTGCGGCTGAAAGTCTTTTCCTGGTTATGTAACCAAAGCCATATAGCACCCACCCCCGGGCAATGACATCAGTTCCCTTTTTTCCACGCCTTCATTGCGGTTCCGGAGCTCGTGCTCTCAGAGTTTTGCACTAATGCCCCCAGTACCTCCAGTACCTCCAAAAATAATAATAAATAAAAGACGTTTCCCCCGAAGCATTCAGGCTTTATTCCGTATAGGGATTGAGAGGGAAACATTCTCACTACTGACCCTCACTCGATCTGCCTATGGTGCCTGGGGTCAGACCATTACTTTAAGTCATGTGAGTCTCGCCTCAGTATGGAGCTTCTTGGCATGGGCCCACAATGACAAGAGATGCAGGCATCACTGCCAGGCCCGCTTTAGGTCACCATCTTCCTACTCTTTGAACACACTAAAGAAGCAGAAGAATGTAAGAAGTACAGGGTAAGTCATCCGAACACCCTCTGACTCCCACATGATCTTCATTCTTTGAGCCCGAGTTTGTACTTGTTACTCATCCTCAACCAGCTCTGCCGGCAGAATCAGCAAGAGTGGAACTGACCTAACCTGTGCAGCTTCCAGTGCCTATGCTGCCTTATCCCGACTTCCCAGTCCAGGAGTCGGACCCTGCAACCTTTCTTAATGCCATGTTCAGGATCTTCTGCAGAGCTGCGACTTCCTCTGGTGCACCTTTGGGCCCAGTGGGGCATGCCAGTCTATATGCATGTCATTCATGCATACCAGGGCATCATTTGGAGTCGACTTAACACCAGCCACGCTTATTACTTCATGCCGGTCGGGAGGTGTATGACTCCGCAAATGGCACTATCCCAAGGCTACTGATGCGGTCTCCTCACCCTTTTGAGAACCCACTGAATTAAGCACAACCAGCGCCTAGTTTCAGACTTTGCACGTGTAACTTTTCTACGGACAGGCCACACTCATTGAACTTCCATTTGACAGTGCACAGTTCTTAGTTGACAAAGCAGACTCCGCCTTGAAATAATCCAGGCCAGTATGGCTACGACTGAGTCTTTAGGCCTGCAACAACAACAACCACCTCAGAGGAATTGTAGGCCGTTTTGCTACTTTCTGGGCTTTTCAAGAGGCTTCAGTTGTCATCAATGACATTCTGTTCAGTCACATTAGCAGTCCCCAAATCCCCTCATCGGACAATTCAGGGGCAGAAGTAAAGGTTGACATTCACAACATTCGTCTATCGCCTTCTCCTCTGCACCACTGGGAATGCAGCTGTAGTTTACCAGAGCACCAAGAACCTGTGGGAGGCTGGATGTCTACCCTTCTAATGGAAAGCCATCACTGTTGACTACAGATCCCTATAAATAGTAGAAAGGTGGTATACCCTACCCTCCCTTCAGGCCCCTCCACCATTGCTCCCCAAACGTCTTCCTTTTCAGACGGTCACCTCTCCACCTTATAGCAGAAGGTGGCAGTGCTGCTTCTGAAGAGAACAGATGAGTTGGTGCCGGAGCAGAAAATTGGAAAAGGATGCTGTTTTTAATCCTTCCTTGTTCCCAAGAAGGATGGCGGTCCATGTCCAATACTAGACCTCCGGATCCTGAACTTTTTCCTCAAGAAGGAAAACTTCAAGATTCTGAACCTAGCTCAGTTCCTATTGGCCTTGGAAGCAGGCTGACTTGTTAGTGTCACTCGATGTGCAGGATGCATACTTTCATGTTCCGGACCTGCTGTCGCATAGGAAGCACTTGCATTTTGTTGTGGTCTCCATCCATTACTAAATTAGCTCTACTCCTGTTCGGCTTGATATTAGCTCCTCGGGTCTTCACCAAGGTGATGGTAGTGATTGTGACAGATCTTTTAAAGTTGTGGATTCTGGTTTTCCCATACCCGAACGACTGGCTGATCCCAGCCGAGTCCCCAGAGGTGGTGAGGTGCTCTCAGCAGCAGTCGGCAGTTCTGCAGTTCGACCTGAGCTTTTTGACCAACTAGCCCAAATCTCACCTGGAGCCCCCAACCTCTATTTTATAGGGCATTGCTGAACATATCCCCCTTGTGCGTGCCTTTCTTTCTCCTCGGAGGATCCGAGACATCCAGATGATGGTTACATCTCCACAGGAAATCACTCAAGATCCAGTCTTGGTGGTCTTGCTCCTTCTCGGTCTACTAGCCTCCTGTGATCTTCTGGGCATGCATGCGCATAGGTACACTAGAGCTCTCCTTTGTTGCCTCCGCTGGCAGTGGTTCCAGCATGGAGGAGACCTGTTGGGCACCATTGTTGTCTCATGAAATGCTGTGGCGGATGTGGTCTGGTGGGGGACTGAGGGGAACCTTTTAGAGGAATGTCCTTTTGTTACCCCACCAGTCGTCACCACAGTAGTGAAGGATGCATACACTCATGGGTGGGAAGCACATCTGGAAATCAGGGCCTCTGATCTCCAAAATCGCTTCTTTTCAACGTGCTAGTGCTGCGGGAAATCCAGCTGGCCCTCAAGGCTTTTCTCTCCTCTAATTGTGGCCGGTACATTGAGATCTTGATGGACAATACAACAGCGATGGGGCACTTGAATAAACAAGGGAGAGTAGGGTTTCAGCTCGTTTGTCATGAGGTGTTGAGGCTGTGGCTTCGGGCACACTGTCAAGTGGTCTGCTTAACAGTCAATCACAAAGTGGCCTCTCTGAATGTCAAAACTGACAACCTGAATCGGTTTTATTTCTCTGATCACGAGTAGTGTCTTCTACCGGATGTAATCCTACACATCTTTCTCTGGTGGGGCACTCCTAAGGTGGACTTGTATGCTCCCTGGGAAAATGCTCTGTACCAGCAGTTCTGTGCTCAAGTATCTGTTATGGGGAGCCTTGGGGTAAGCATTTCAGTTGAAGTGGAACTTTCTGCTTCACCACATGTTTCCCTCATACCCTTGATTCCTCGAGTTCTGAGGAAGATTTGACAAGACATGGGCTAAGTTATTCTCCCAGTTTGGCCAAGACTGGAGCGGTATGCAGACCTTCTTCACCTCTCAATGTGTCCCCTTCATTGTCTTCCTCTCAGGGTAGACCTCCTCTCCTAGTCGGGGGAAGATTTTTCTGCACCCCAGTTTTTACAGCCTCCTCCTTCCTGCCTGGAAATTGAACAGGGAAACCTAAACTCCTTTCAGCTGTCACCGTAGGTTGAGCATAGTAATTGCCCGCTCTCTAAGAAATCTATGTATTTCGGGAGGTGGAACTGTTTTTTCTCATGGTAAAGGGACAAAAATGTAGATCCTGTGTAGGCCCAATTTACAGAAGTCCTTTAGGTTGCACTTTCTCTTGCTCAGAGAAGATGTGCGCTGGGCACTGTCGAGGGTTATTTGGCTGCATCGTCTGTGTTCCTCAGATCTTCCAGACTAACCTGTGTTCAGGTCTCCTATTGTAATGAGGTTCCTTAAGGGATAACCAGGAAGTATCCCCTAACTACTTTTGTTATTCCTCATTTGGCCAGAAATCTCATTCTTAATTTTTGATATGTTCTCAGTTTGAGCCGCTTTATAGTTGCCAGTTACAAATATTAACGTTAAAGATGGTCTTTTTAGTTTCCATTACATTGGTGAGGCAAATCAGGGAGCCATTCAAGCTCTTTTTCTTTGACCGGGTAGTGTTGCGAACCAGAGCTGCTTTCCCTCCCAACATGGTTACTTCCTTTCTCCTTCTAGCACTCCTCCCTCCGTCATTCTTTCTACCCCTACCACACACCATCGCACAAAGGCAAAGGAGCAGCTTCATTGTCTGGGCTCCTTGGTGGGTAGTTAGTTTCTATATCAACTGCACAAAGGACATCAGACCAGACGGCCAGTGTTTTGCTGCCTCCTGAGACAGTAGAAAGAGCAAAGCGGTTCAGGAGCGAGTTTTCGTGCTGGATCATCCTCCGCATCAAAATGAGCTATGCCCTTGCCAAAAAGTAACCACCAGGGAGAATCGGGCCCATTCCACCAGAGCCAAGACACTGCTATTGTGAACAGTATTTCCGTCAAAGAGAGCTGTAAGGCGGAGGCTTGGCCAGGCACTACTGTTTAGACTCCGTGCACAGGGCACTTAGCCAAGTCAGAGCTACAAGATTTCCTCTTCTAACCACCAAGCAGCCATCCTCCTCGGTGGTATTGCTTGGAAATCTATTAACAGGTTAGGAATCTACAGGTAGAAGTATCCATCAAAAGAAAAAGTTACTTACCAGTAACAGTGTTTCAGGTGGATTCTGTATCTGCGTGCAGGTTCCTCCCTGACCTCACCCACCTCCCTGTCTGTTGGATGGATAAACAGGGGCAGTTTTAATAAGGTTCCAATTAGTGTTTTGCACTGCACTGTATCTGATGGGTGTTGCGCCATCTGTTCTCTTCTAAGGCACAAAAAACTGATGGAAACTGACATTGTCGCATCAGGGTGGGTGCTCTATGGCTTTGGTGACATGACCAGGCCTCACTTGCAGTGCCAAGAAGGAACCAGTGCCCCCTACCGGAGTTAAGGAGTTTTGACGTTCCTGTATCCAGTGTGACGCCTGGGTTAATTCAACAGGTGAAGAATCTGTAGGTTGATATGGTATCCACAAGACAGATAGTTACCGAAGGTAGGTAAGTCATTTTTTCATGTGAAGCACACTGTGATCGAAGTGACTTTGAAAGTGCGGACAACTCTCCCTTTTTGTTAGTAAGGTAGCTACCTCAAAGGTCATACATATGCATCTTCTGTTACTGATTGCCAAAGGATCTCACTTATTTTTTTATGCAACTGTAAAAGCAATTAAATAATGACCATTCATTTTTAAGCTGCAAATACCATTTGCACCTTAAATTCACATTCACGAATAACAATATCTTGGTGCAAGAATTTTTATGTTTGTTTAAGAAGAACTCCAATGGTCAAGAAATGTAATAAATCCTTTAATAAAGTTAAATGTTAAAAAATTCGTTCAAAGCTCGTTTTCCAGCACAATTTGATTTTTTACAATATTTCTCTGTATTCAAAATGCTCTTTCACAAACTCTCAAGAACATAATAGTTCACCAACACAAATTCAAAAGCAAGTTTCCTGGCAGCATCAACATTGTAGCTGAATTGTCGTGAGGCAATAGAAAAGTTATGGTTACCTCCATCTCCAGACATTGTGAGAGTTGACGGCTTCCTCGAAACTCTAGTTTCGTAGTAGCGGGTTGCCCTGTAAGGGCATTCACCACTAACTCAAGTTCAATGCAGTACGCTATTCCAACTTCCAGAGTTTTGCCCCTACTGAGTCACCATTAGTAAGCCCTGCTCCAGATCTGCCTCAGGATGGTAACTTGTAATATTCAACTAGAATCATTGAAGTTGGCTTTTGTGGTAGAGGATAAAATGGGTGAGTTGCAATCACTGTTTGCTAGTGACTGTTAACACAGTATTTCAAAGGGATAAAGTTGTCTTCAGGATACATTGTTTGTATTTCCTTTTCTGCAGACATTCCTTCAGCTCTATGCCCCTAGTTATTCGAAATAGGGCACTGGAATCACCCGGATACAACTCATGATTTTAAACAATTTTCTGCACTTGCCCAGAGAAGGCTCATCTTGCTCAGATGGCTCTCAAGAGTGCAGAAGCTGGATCCTTCTGCAGAATCTTCAACTGTTACAATCAGAGGATGATCGCGAAGGTCACTTAACACTGGAATTTCATAAGATCCCGCCCTCTCTTTCTTGAAACCTCCTAAGCCTGCTGCATTTAACTTCAAGGACCAGGGGAAAGTAACAGTCTCCAGGAGTGACCCAGGCTTTCAAAACCAGCTTCCAATGGCTCCAGCCCACTGGAGAAATGTTTGGTGGAATAAAATGGCTGTCCACCCCACTTGAACCAACTCTACTAGGCAATGCAATGTTATTGATATATACTCACATTTTGAATTAGAATGTTGCACCCAGACGTTTGGGTACCTAATTCGTTCTGAGCTCACCCTCATCCAAATATCCGTAACATGTATTACAGCATTTGTTGATCACTGAAAAGATAGGGAAAGCCATTGTCAGTCTTATGTGAACAGTAAGTGGATTTAGGAGTCCTCTGCTAAGCAGGTTTTGCGTCATCTGAGATTAGTCGCAGAGAAACTGTTCAATCTCAGTCTTTAGGTGAACATGGCCTAATCATCTTTAATCCTTTCTCAGAGGGCATATTTCATAGATAAGGAGGCATGGGTGTGATTCTGGATTGGTACAGGGCCTTGTTTAAAGATTCACATTTTCAGTTGTTTGGTTTCCCTGCTCTATTTAGAGGTTCGGGAAGCCCCAGTTTCCCAGCCTCTGCTGGATCCGCAAGTCTAAAGCTCTTTAATGTCGGCCCCTCTGCCAAAGCATCACCATTTCACAGTGATAGTTGACCTAGCCTGTTAAGAACAGTGTAACCATCACTGATTTTCCCAGCCCATATAATGGACACAGACTGCAAACATATTGATTGCCCTCGCGTGCGGGGAGAAAACTCTGCACATTGAGGCCATTTATTTTTTGTTTCGCAAAAGGAAACATGTGCATAGCGGATGCTTTAAATATGGCCGCCCACTGTGAAATATTTCAATGCATTGAAGGGAGCCGTGTTCAGAGTGTATGTGGGGACAGCCGCAATACCATCTGGTTATCGTTGTGTCCAAATTAAATCAACACTACAGTGGTGGGTATTTTGGAATTCTATTCTGCTTTCTAGTGGCCTCCCTTTATTGACTGATTGATTTATTGATATATTTATGAAGCACACAATTCAACATTATTTTTCGGCTATGTGTGGTCTAAATTCTCATGACTGCGGGTCTACAGTGAGAAAACCAAATCAAGAACTTGCTGTTACCCTCCACACTGAATCAAGTTACAATGAAGTATGACTGAGGGGTTTGTCTAAGTCAGGTTCTGCTTTTGTTTTGCAATTTTATATAGTGCACACTCGACCCAAAGGTATTGGAGCATTTTACATGAGCACCAGATACATTACAGAAGGACACATTCAATTTTTGTAGGCAAGGGGAGATTAGGCGATTTGCCCCAAATCTCAGGATGTTGCGCCAACGCCGAGACTAGAACCCAGTTCCCAGTTTAAAAGTCGCCAGCTTGGGATGTTAGGCCACATCCTCTCCCTTGTTCAACTTCAGAGGTTAAAAGGTATTTTTTTGTAGAGTTTAGCACCCAAACAGCAAACCATCTTTCCGCCATAGTGTATTTATTTATTTAGTTATTTATTTACTGACACTTATAAAGCGCGAACAATTACCCTTGGGTGTCTCGGCGCTAGACTGCAGAATGTCATTCCATAGAGGTGAGGTATATGCTGGGTGTACTATGTTATTGGTTGAATAACCATGTCTTCAAATTTTTTCTAAACTGTAAGAGTGATGAACTGGCTTTGACGTGGTATGGTAGGGAATTCCAGATTTTGGGGGCCGCAACTAGGAAGCGGCGGTCGCCCCATGTGACTGTTCTGCTACGTGGGACCACTAATTGATTAAGTGATGCAGATCGTAGCTTTCTGGCTGGACAGTAAGGTATTAGATGATCTTTAAGGAAACGAGGCCCCTGATCCTGCATTGCCTTATAGACTGTACACATAGCTTTAAACTTTATCCTGTTTTGGATAGACAGCCAGTGGTAGGTCCTCAGAGTATCTGAGATGGGTGCGAATTTTGGTTTTTTGGACAGCAGGCGTGCGGCCGCATTCTGTACCGTCTGCAACTTTTTTGTGACTCTGGATTGTGCATTCAGGAAGAGTCCGTTGCAGTAATCTAGTGAGCTTAAAACCAATGACGTGACCAGGGTCTTAGCGGCCGTGTCAGGCAGAAAAGGCAAGATTTTCCTTATCATTTTTAGTTTAAAATGGGCCGTGGACGCTACCTTATTGGCATGAGCCATAAAGTTGAGCTGGTTGTCAAAGGTAACTCCTAGATTTCTCACCTTGGGGGTAGGACAAGGTGGAATGCCAAATGCTGATGGCCACCAAGTAGTCGGCCAGGATGGCAAGAGATTGCCAAAAATGACAACCTCCGTTTTCTCGGAATTGAGCTTCAGGCAGTTTCCTGCCATCCACTCACCGATAGCTGTCATGCCTCTTTGGAACCGTTCTGCCACCTCCTGTCCGTCACCCTTAATGGCCAACACCAACTGTGTGTCATCTGCGTATGAGGTTAGGCTCATCCCGTGTGCTTTGATGACACATAGATGTTAAATAGTGTCGGACTAAGGGATGAGCCTTGAGGAACCCCACACGGCAACGACAATTTGGCAGATTGGAATGGTCCAAGAGTGACCGCCTGAGTTCTATTAGCCAGGAAGGAGGCAAGCAGGTTTCTCGCAGTGGACTGGATACCCATTTT
Source organism: Lissotriton vulgaris (assembly GCF_964263255.1). NCBI lineage: Eukaryota > Metazoa > Chordata > Amphibia > Caudata > Salamandridae > Lissotriton > Lissotriton vulgaris. The sequence continues at coordinate 95,615,639 of NC_141700.1, forward strand.
TTCGACACGGTCGACCAAGGTCTTATGGTCAACCGTGTCGAATGCTGCCGAGAGGTCTAAGAGTACCAGCAAGGCTGTCCCTCCTTGGTCCCGGATGAGTCTTATATCATCCGCTGCTTTGATGAGAGCAGTTTCGGTTCCATGGTATTTACGGAACCCAAACTGGGTATCGTCAAGCAGATTGTTTCTCTCTATATGTTCCGACAGCTGCTGGTTCATGGTTTTCTCTATCACTTTGGCTAAAAAAGGGAGACTTACTATAGGCCGGTAGTTTTTCAGATCTTTCCTGTCAAGATTTGGTTTTTTAAGCAAAGGCTTAATCAACGTGTTTTTTAAGGAGTCTGGATAAGTCCCAGAGCTCAATATTATATTGCAGACGTGAGTGATAATGGGAATAATTGTGTCTGAAACCATGGCTAACACCGACGTGGGGCAGGGGTCCAAGGCGGAGCCTGATTTAATGGACCTCAGTATGGTTTTTGTTTGATCGGTCGTTAAAGGTTTAAAACTCGTCATGGTATTACTCAGGACTGTCTGCGAGGGGGGGGCAGCATTAGTATTAGGTTCCAAGGTGAAAGCTTGGTATATGTTATTCACCTTCGTGAAGAAGAACTCAGACAGGGCATCACATAGTGATTGTGATGGGGGGGGATTTAGGTCTGGTGTGTTACCCGATAGGGTTTTAGCTATGTTATACAGCTGTTTGCTGGAATTTTTAGCTTGTTCTATGTGCAGAGAGAAGAAATGCTTCTTAGCTGCCGTGATCATAATTTTATAGGTGGCTAGAGCTTCTTTATATTTATTCTTACTTTCACTGTCATAAGTTCGTCGCCAGTACCTTTCCCTGTTTCTCGTTAATTGTTTCTGTATTTTTAGTTCTTCTGTGTACCACTGAGCAGTCGGCGTACTTCTGTTTCTAGAGTGAGACTTAGTGGGTGCCAGTTGTGACGTGGCGTCACTCAGCCATTCATGAAATTGGGAAGTAGAAATACAGGGATTGTTAGATAGTTCAGGTTTGGTGTTATTTAACAGTATATTTAGGTTGTTGTAATTTATATCCTTCCACGCCTTAAAAGTGCCTGGCTTGGGGTGGGAAGTCTTCGTCCTGAACGGATCTTTAATGGTCAGCCTACTGAAAATGGCCGAGTGGTCAGTCCACGTCATGGGAAGGATTTCGGTCACCTGTAGGTCTTCTACGTTAGTAAACATGCCATCTAGCGCATGTCCTGCCTGATGGGTTGGGGCCGTGACCAATTGCTTAAGACCTATAGTTTCTAAGTCTGATGTAAGGGCGATAGTATCTTTATCATTATTTTGTTCAAGATAAAAATTAAAATCGCCCATTACAGTAATGGACTCATCTGTGGCTATTGATTCTATTAAGGTGCTTAAGTTCGTTAGGAACGCTGCTCCAGCCCCAGGAGGACGATAGAGGAGCACTCCCTTGAAGCTAAAAGAAGGTGTGAATTTTATATTAAAATGTAGAGCTTCGCATGACATGGTAGGGATAGGGGATATGCGGACCTCAAATTGGTCTCTCACTATGATAGCCAGGCCACCGCCTCTGTTTCTCTCTCTGTCCTGCCTATAAACGTTATAGCCAGGTGGAACTGCCGTGACCAGATCGGGTGCAGATGCCTCGTCCATCCACGTTTCCGTAATATACAGGGCATCTAATTTGTAGTCGATGATGAGGTCCGCTATCTCTTGGCAGTGTTTGCCCAGAGAGCGCGCATTGATTAGGGCTATGGTGATGTGCTTCTCCTTAACCTGCTTAGAGACCTGAGTGTGGGTGATGCAGTTGTTAAAGGGGACAATAGTATCACAATGCAAGCACTTTACATTGGCGCCCGTGGGAGTTAGTGTCAGGTCAATTTTAGTGCAGCGGGAGGTATGGGTTGGGCGAAGCCTCAGCAGAGTACTCCGATTGTACAGGATGGGCCGAGCAGGGGTCGTGGCCCTGGGCCCGGTCCCGGCGCGGACGGGCGCAGACGGGCTCGCCTTTGGCGCGCCTTCGGCGCGCCACCGGCGCGCCCGCTGCGCCCGCCCGCTGCACGGACGGGTGGCCCTTCTGCTTTTATCCATTACAGAGCAAGGTGGGAGGAGGGTGGGAGGAGCGATCACCTGGGCAGGCAGCCTTGCCCTACCCAAGATGGCGGCCAAAGTGGCTGTGCTCGATCTCAGCGCCTAAAGACAGTAGCGCTAAGAGGGGAGATACAAAAAGGTCTTGGGCGAAGCAATCTCGCTCCAAGAAGGGAGTTTAAGATTCCGATGCGTCTGTAGACTCTGTTTTTTTAATCTTATTATTCCGATTGATTTGTGCATTGTGATAGCTTTTGATTAATATACCAAACAAGTAGCTGTGGTGTTTCAAACAAACATATAGGAATGTAATATATATATTATGTCTCACGCTAGAAGCCAATGTTGGGACTGTTTGTCCTTCAACGGGTGATCCTCCTCATGGAGGCCAAATATGAGGCCTGTATTCTGTACTTTTCTTTATATTTTAACTAACAGGATACAGACCCAAACATAATCGATACAATATTTAATTATAAACAAGCTTTCATATTTCAGGGAATCGTGTTGATCACTTTATTTCATTTTGTGAGGCTGGCACAGAACAGGCTCTTCTGTCACATCAACTTCTGCATCTATAGATTAGGTGATATCCAGAAAATAGGGACTGAATACTTAATCCTGGGGTTTGGCAGTCTTGTGGTGGTTACATCTGCATATCAGTTTCTTGTATAAAATATTCTGTTAGGTCCTGGCAGTGGATCCTAGAAGGAAAATCTGTTTTCCTCATTAAAATGAAGTGAGCTTCATTCACTGCTCAATATATTTAAGGCATGTTGCAGATCCTCTGATTGAGAATCCTGCACTTTGATCATAACCTGTGCATCTGCATATGATTAAAACAGATGATGCCTGTGGATAATGTCATCAGTGGCTAAGGATACATATTTAAAAGGGCTCCTGTTGTAAGTTCTGCAGGCTTTGGAATCAAATGACCTTCATTCCTAAGTGTCCTCCAAGGACCAGAATAGATTACACTGTCCACATCAATGTGTTCAAGTTCACTTTCCTCAAATCCAGTTGATTGAGCCGCGTACGTGTACCTGGTAACAACATGAACATAGCGTTCTACAAAAATATGTTAGTTCTCAGTAGACATCCATCTTCTCAACCAGCATACCGCCTACCTCCCACCAGAGTCTGAGATTTACAGTTCATATATTTAGCAGTCAAAGAAATAAACAAAGTGGTAAAGAAAGGATAAGGTATGTTGGGTATGTCAGATCCTCTGAAAATGTATAACTTTCTCAAACAGTAATCTATAAGATTTTCAAAGGGCAGTTTTCCTTTACTTTGAATGCTGTTTGGTTTTCTAGCCCCCACCCCCCGCCACCCCAATTGCTAAACTGCACACCACAGCCAGCTATATTAAACCACGAACTGAGAGTAAATCTGACATTTGCCTTTTCATCCACCTTTTTTTATGTAACGTTTGTTGAATCTTTGTTGTGGCATTCCAGTTCACGAGCCACTGACGCATGATCATTTTGGCACTTTTTACATTTTGCCTTCCTGTAGTCTTAATAAGCCAGTTGCCTGGTGTGTCTATTTAGCTCTTGAAACAGTTGCTTATTTTGTATTGTGGTTCCAAGGTGCCCTGTCCATATTTTTTGGTTGTCTCCAACCTTCTTGAAGCCTGTTTGGTTCAGTGTATTCCTATTCCAGCAGGATTTCAACCTCTTGCGATTAACGCTAAAGCTGTTTGCCCATCCTCCTAAAGGCAGGCCCTATTAATGTTATCTGTAAAGCATCCACCTAGTCTACACCTAATGTTTTCTGTAAGCATTAAACTTTGGCTGTTGTTTTGATGTCCAGTTTTGTTTGTGCCACACTAGAAAAAGTTGTTGGGTAGGCCTCCTAAAGCGCGTCAGTTCCTTCTCGCTGGACTTGCATGATTAGGAATAGCACTATGATGCGGTCTGGGAAGTGAGATTCAGTCACTATGTTTTCTAATTTACACAATCGCCATGTTGACTTTGAATCACACAAAAAGCTTTGTGTACCAGGCCCCTGTGTGTAAATACTAAAGCCCCGTAACAGTAATACTACTTCCAAGAGGGATACTTTGATGCACAATATAATCACCACGGGTCAGTGGTGTGGGAAGACTCTTTAATTTAATGCTCGCCATAAGGGCAATTTAGACAATTGAGCAAAATGTACAAATAGTGCTTCATCCGATATTTCAGCACCGCCTTATCGATATTATGACAACATCCAAATGAGGCTAGGACCAGGACTCACTTGAATTGTATATTTGCACTTTAGTGAGCTCAGTAAAATACTTACCCAAGTAAGAAAATATTGCAGTCTTCTTTGTACTGTTAATTGCCATTTAAAAACTTTAGGAATGAACATTATGCCACAGCTTCTGTGGTAGTTTGCCACATTTGACTATCCTCTCCTTTCATGGGGTGCCTAGTTTTATTTGAAAGTGGCCCATCACTCCTGTTCATGACCACGAGACCTGGCTGCCTGTAACCACAGAATACCTGTATGTTGCTCCTCTGTCATCATTCATATCATTGTTATTGCTAGTTGGGAATCATACAATGTTGGTAGCATGGGTGGCTGTAGATGCACATACTCTGCATACTCTAGTGTTGGGCTCAGAAGTTTGCAACTTGTTTTTCTTTGAAGAAATCTTTTGAATCATGTGGTATAGTAACATCCCTCTTAGTTGGTAATGCATGGGTATCGGCTCCATTGCTAGATTGTTTTACTCCACCATCAAGTTCAGACGTGTTTTGACACAGCTTCCAGACTCAAAGCGTTCGATGTTTTCGAGGCTCCCTCTCTCCAGTATCATCATCGAGAAAACCTTTCGGGGTTATTTCACCACCCTTGATGCACTTCAGAGACTGTCGCCAAAGATCAGGTTCACAAACCTCAGGGCTCCTTCCCTTACGTATTGACTACAGACAATAAAGAGACCCTCATTGCTACGCCAAATACTCTGTGCCGAACCTCATGGGGGTTGTAATGTTTGTCTCTTCTCAGAACACAGCGGCACTTGATGTGCCTTCTTCCTTGCCTACAAGTGCTAAAAGAACCTTTGGCAGTGGGAAGACAAACGCTGGGCTCACCTGAGAATGCAGGAATCATTCAAGGAGATGCAGGACATTTTTGGCAAAGCTGACATGCTCAGCACCAAAGAAGGCAGCGCAGGCTCCCCAGGCATCCCTTCCCACCAGCCCAGCCTGGGGGTCATGGTCTCAGACACTTCAAAGCCCAAAAAGATGTAGAAAGAGGAAGAGGTCAAAGGTGCCCGTCCCCCTTCCTCAATACAGGCCCACACACCAGGACGATGCCAGAAGATGTGAGTACTGCCCACACACAAACTCACAAGCCTCGCAAACGGCCACACATGAAGCAGAGCACTTCCCCCAATGGGTCAGCCATCTAGCCCCATGCCCAAGTCACTATCAGTTCAATATGTGACGTTGCCCATGGGCACTGGACATCATCAAGGCAAGGCGTTGGAGCCATGATGGGATCCAGTCAAGGTGCTCACCTCGAATCAGCCTTTGAGACTGAAGACACATCATAGTGGTTCTCATAAAAACAGACAACTGACCACCATATACGATCTACAGAAACAAGGTGGCATTCACTCCCTGTAGCTGTCCGCACGGGAGCAGAGTGGTTGACACTGGGCAATTCACCATTGATCACTTCCAGTTGGAGTACATTCTGGGAACGGACAAGGGCTTTGCAGACCTGCTCAACAGGATGCAGCAACAAGCCCACGAGTGGGAACTCCACCCGAAAGTCACACTCTTATACTTTTCTGGGGTCCAGAGGTCCACCTACTTATCACTGCACAAAATGCCACACCTTTGCCTTCAGGTTTCCCCACCTTCAATCCATGGGCAATGCTCAGTGGATGAACTGGTCAGGGATCTTTGTGTATGCTTTCCTCCTCTCCAACTCCTTCAGCACATGGTGGGAAGCTCCAGCAAACCTCCCTTACTTTCAAATGGTGGCTCCCACAGGGCACAGACAACCCTGGTTCTCAACTCTTTTCGAGGTGTCTTTTGAGCACCGTGAAAAGCTCCCCAATAGGCTGGACCTTCTCACGTAGAACCAAGGCAGAATCAGACACACAAACCCAATGCAGCTCAATCCAGCAGTTTGGTTCCTGAGATCTTAGAATTTGATGAACTTAATCTGCGTCAAGAATGCATAGACATTCTCACAGAATAACGCAAACCCACTGTGCACCTGGACCCTCTCAAACCTGAAGTCTCAAATATTGTCTGGCACCTCCTTCACCTGCAGAAATCCGTTCTAGCTTACACTGCCATACGCCTCCAATTAGCCGCTGTCGCAGCTTACATGCAGAGCAGGGAACTCTCTTCATTGTTCAGAATCCCTCTCATCAAGACTTTAATGGAAGAGCTCAAGTCGGTCATTCCAGATCGAGTTCCCCCTTCCCTGGTCTGGAACCTTAGAGTCCATCTTACCAGACTCATGAGCCCTCTCTTTCAACCACTCCAGTTATATGCCCCTTACAGTTCTTCACTTGGAAGGTTGCCTTCCTTGTCGCTATTGCCCCTAAGGTGTGTTAGCGAGCTACCGGCCCTCACTTTTTAGGAGCCTGTCTCTCAAGTCCATAATTAGGGTTTTCCTTGGTACAAATCCCAAGTTCCTTCCAAAGTATCCTCTTTCCATCTCTATCAGACTATATTGCTCCTTGCCATGTTTTCGCTCAACCAAACCCAGATGCAAAAGGGCTCTTCATACTCTTGATGTAGAATGTGCCCTCATGTACTACATTGAAAGGGCTAAGCCTTTCAGCAAGTCACAGCAACTCTTTGTTCCATTTGTTAAACCTCAGAAAGGTCATCCTTTGTCAAAGATGGGAATTGCCAGGTGGACTGTTAAATGCACCCAAACCTGCTGCCTCAATGCCTAAAAAGAACGTTGCCTGCCCTTCCCAGGCAGCCTTCCACACATAAAAAAGGAGCCACCATGGCTTTCCTTAGTAATTCCCTGAAAGTGTCAAAGCAGCTACATAGTCTATTCCACACAGTCAGTCACAAAACTTTATTTGGGCAATCAGGGCCATAAAAGTAAAGATATTATAAACATTTCATAAATATAGCAGCATCTCAAGATTCAAAACACAATTAATTGCATACCGTAAACTACAAATATGTCTTACCAACAATAAAAAGCATACATTATATATAACAAGCCCAAAGGGTCTTATACGAAAAGTTTGGAAGATTAAAAATGATGGGATTGGATCCTAAAAGTTAATAAAACAAAAGAAGAGAGATTAAACTGACCGATATTTATTTCTTACCCCCAGTGAGTAGAGGACAACATTTCCCACTGCCAGTCAAATTTCTCTCACTTTCGAACCTTTGCAGTCACTCAAAAGCCTCCTTACAGGAGTTTGTGTTAAAAGAGCGAAAGATAGGACACATAAATCAATTTCTGGTATAAGCATATAGAGCGCAAAATACAATAAAGTTCAATGTGCTTTGGATGTGTCATTGTTATTACATGGATATCTAGGTAGTAGTTCTCCCCAAGATATATTCCGAGGGAAAGCAACTATGAGGTGCAATAGGCCTAATCGTAGTCTAGTTCCCGTTCGGGAACCAGGAAAGGTAAGGCTCACACCCCTATATCTGGTTGATAGGATTGTAAGAGTGACTCATATGCAATTCGTCAAAGGTCGCCTGGTGGAGTCTACCTTGCCTGTACCGGAAAGCGTCTTTAACTCTGATAGGATTCCAGGCATTTCTTTGATCGGTTTGTGGCCCAGCCTTTTGCAAATCAAAACGCCGCCTCCACAGGTCTTTGCGTATGTTCAGCTCTACGTTGGTGTGAGCTCTGCCAGGTTATGCTTTGATCAAAAGAAAGACCCAGATAATTAAAACGCTTCACTCTATGTATTTCTGTTTCCTATAAAAAAGAAAGTCCTCATTTTCATATTTCTGGGGCCTAAACTTATTGTGAAAGATTTTTGTAAATTTGTTTTAAGATCAAGACTCCCAATTTATTTTTTAAATCCATCTAAAAGAAGCTGGAGTCCGTTATTGGTCCTCGCCATTAAGACAGCGGCGTCTGAGTACAGCAGCACAGACAGGACTCTTGTCTTAATTCTAGGGAGTATCTTCCCTGTCCTAATCAGATGGGATTCCAAAATCATTGATATAGATGAGGAAGAAAAAAGAGGGGCCAAAATACAGCCTTGTCTCACCCCTAGGTGTGACCTAATGTTTTCTGTAACCCTATCTCTACCAAAGCTGACCCTGATGTTAGTATCCCAATGTATTCCGCACACACTTACTAAACACTACTGTGTGGATGTCCTAGCTCACCAACAAGCTAGAGTTGGTCAGACTGTCTTAATGACATTCTTTCAAACATCTGCACTGTCCACTGGCTGACCATCGCTTATGAGAGTACTGCTTTGTAGTCTTTGCAGAGCGTGTGTATCTACAGGCAGACATGAAAGGAAAATGTTACTTACACTATCAGTACTGTTCGTAGCGTGTAGTGCTGTACATTCACATGCGCACATCAGCCTCCCAGGGAGCCTGTGGTTGCTGCAGATGTTCTTTTTTTTATTTATACATTTAATATGTTCTGCATAACTTCACACAGGGCCATTTATCTGTGTTACCTAGTGCTCCATCACTACACTTACCTGATGTGCGAAAAACAGTCTAACAATGGAGCTGAGGCTCATGCATTACCAACTAAGTGAGGAGACACTATGCCTTGTGACCTGAAAGGCTGTTTTGAAGAAAAACAAGTTGCAAACGTCCAAGCCCAACCAGGCCCGGTTCTAGCGGGTGGGCCGGGTGGGCCAGGCCCACCCAAACACGAGCCTGGCCCACCCATACATGAACCGTGGCCCTGACGTCAGGAAGGTCAACAGAAAACGGCACAGCATTTAAAACGTTCCTCTGAACGTTATATTTCTTATTTTTCTAGGAGTTGCGTGATTGTGCCTGGGCTCTCTCTTTCAGGCACCCCCAATCACGCACCTCCTTTTAGAAAGGGGAGTTGTGTCCCCGCCCACTTGTGCAGGTACAGAGGCATGGCGAAGGGGAGAAATCATCTTTGGCACCGGGTAATCTGTGCGCACTGTCCGATTGCATGGATATATTCTTTTCAGCGCTGAGAAAAGGAGTTTGTTTATCCTGATTCACCTTTACTGACCCCTTCGGCTGTTTATGAGATCAGGCTGAGCCACAGAGTTTGAACGGAGCAGTTCAGAGAATGTGTGGCTATTGTTCCGTGTTTTAAAAAATCTGCAAAGGCCCAGCTAGATGTATACTTCGAGGATGTGTGCATATTGGTTAATATTTTAAAAATCTATGAGGGCCCAGCATGACAAATACTTGTGTATGCTGGGTATATTTTTTATTTTATATCGTTATCATGATGGATGCAAGACACAACTACTTAAATGTTCAGATAACTCTGGTGATTAATGATCCTGCTGGAGAGCAATATTTTGTCTGTTCCCTACATTTTAAATGCAGATAAACTGTATTAACCCTTTCGCTGCGGCGACTATTCCGCCGCAGCGCTAAAGGGGCGGGGCGGCCGCGCGGCCGCCGCATGCTGGTGACAGAACCGCTCCGTCACCAGCTACAGTTGAGCTGTGCTGGTGACGGAGCGGTTCCGTCATGACCCGCCCCGCTCATTAAACCTGCCGCGCAGGCGCGAAATAGCGCCGCGCAGGCGCGGCGGCCGGGCCATGACGGACCCGCTCCGTCATCAGCACAGCTCAACTGTAGCTGATGACGGAGCGGTTCCGTCATCAGCAGGGGAGGGGTTAATGTAGATAGCTCAGTGGGTTACTTGCAGTACAGAAGTTACAATCCTAAAATAGGACAGTGGGTTATGAACTGACATCAAAGAGCTGCATATGAACCTGAATGGTATAATTATAACTTATTTTTTTGTGCGGGAATACAGTTAGAATTTGCCTGTCTTTCATTACTCTAATGTTGCTATAAAGAGTTTGTTTTGGCAGATATACATTTTAATCAGTAAAGCCAACCCTGCAAACACTAGGGTATGCTTTAAGTCTTGCGTTTGTGCTTCTCCAGACCAAACCCTCTTAAAACATACTGCCCACCAGTATGGATGACATGTGATACCTACACCTTGTCATCCTCATTGGCTTATGTGACATTCTTTATAGACCGATTTACATACTTTTATGATTCATGGTCTCTGCATGATCTAAGTACTGTGACACCCTACACTATGAGTAGGGCTATACAACAAATGAAATCAAATATGAGAGAGGGGCTACAGAGAGATGAAGGACACTGTTGGAGGGTAACAATTAGGGAATCCGAGGAGGAGGTCATGAGGGGGGCTACGGAAAGATGAAGTGCAATGGAGGAGGGTGGGAGTGAGGAAGTCCCAGGAGGAGGTGATAAGGGGGAGGAGCTATGGAGCGATTAGGGGCACTGGTGGAGGGTGGCAATTAGGGAATCTGAGGAGGAGGTCAATAGGGGGAAAGGATATGGAGCAGCTATGAGGGGCACTGGTGGAGGGTGGCAATTAGTGAATCCAAGAAGGAAGTCACGGGGAGGGTGGGAGATACGGAGAGAAGAGGGGCACTGGTGGAGGGTAGTAGTGAGGGAGTCTGAGGTGGAGGTCACGAGGGGAAGGGGCTATGGAGAGATTGTGAGGGGTACTGTTGGGGGGTGGCAGTGAGGGCATGCGAGGAGGAGGTCATGAGAGGGAGGGGCTTTGGGGCAATGAGGGTCACTGTTGGAGGGTGGCAGTGAGGGAATCCGAGAAGGAGGTAATTGGGGGAGGGGCTACGGAGGGATGAGGGTCATTGTTGGAGGGTGGCAGTGATATGATTGATTGATTGAATAGGGGGAGAGGCTATGGGGCGATGAGGGGCACTGGTGGAGAGTGGCAATGAGGGAATCCAGGGAGGAGGTCAAAAGGAAAAGGGCCTTTGGAGAGAGGAGGGTGGTGTTGGAGGGTAGTACTGAGGGGATTAGAGGATGAAGTCATGAGTGGGAGGGGCTTTGGAGAGGTGAAGGGTACTGTTGGAGGGTGGCAGGGAGGGAATCCGAGCAGGAGGTTATTGGGGGAGGGTAGGAGATATGGAGAGATGAGGGTCACTGGTGGCGGGTGATAGTGAGGGAATGTGAGGAGGAGGAGGTCATGATGGGCTACAGAGAGATGGAGTGCACTGTTGGAGGATGGTAGTAAAGGTATCTACAGAGAAAGAGGTTAGTGGTGGGGCGCCAATAAATAACTCTCCACATGCTCTGTATACACACAGAAGCAATCCTTGTATCTTGGTGACTGTTTGCAAGTAGATATGATGTAATTTATGGCTTGTAGACTACCTCCAGAAGCGACAAATTGGGCCGGTAGTGGCCCACCCAAAAGCACCCTTGGCCCACCCAAATAAAAATTCCTGGAGCCGGGCCTGAGCCCAACACTAAATGGCAAGAGTAAAAGAGTTAGGTGCCTCCGAGCCCATGATTATCAGGTGTACAGACTTTTGGGGACCTGATAGTTCCTGGCCCGGAGACGCCTGGAGTGGTTATCACGACCAATGGAATTCCACCACCACGTATAATCAGACCCTTAATATTCAGTTTGCAAATGCTGTCCATTTCTGTGGTCATTCTGATTCTGCACAATATCAGAATTAATAACATGCAAACTGCGAATTGTCAGCATTCACACAGCTATCAGGAGCCTGGCCTGTGTGAGAGGCTTCCGGCCGCGCAGGAAGCCTTGTGCTGATTGGCTGCGCTGGCTCAATGACATAATCCCGTTGACCTTGACGTGAGTGAGCCAATCGCGTGCCACTGAACCTCATCGAACGCTTCACTTGTTTTGAGTGAAAAGGCTGTTTGGTAAATACAGGTCCCCGATTTAAGATATGGCCGCCTGCACGGGTTATTTACAGGACACACCATGGGGTAACCTGTAAACCAGCAGCAAGAGGACAAACTAAAAGGTCACTCGGGAAGCAGAAGTGGGCCAGCTCAGCCCAGAGCACGGCTTCTCTGTGTGAGCTGTGACCGGCAGGAAGAGGTTTAAGTGAAAGCAATTTTACTCGACGATATGAATCAGCAGAGAAAGACAAACGCTTTAGATTAAGAACATGTTTCCAGTGGTAGAAGCAGCCTTTGACAAGGACTTAGCAGAGTCATTTCAAGGAGGGCTGCCTTCTCTCCTTCTGAGTGATTTGTTGCTGAAGGAAATAGATTCACTTTTTCAGGAAAGACAGAGAGTGTGGACCAGTCACAATATAGTGTAAGCCATTTACATCTGGGATTCAGAGTTACACAGACAGCACAAGCTGACAAAAACCATCTCTAAGTTTTTAAATTAGAGTTTAATTGTGATGTCACAACTCAGCTTTATTATTAAAATAGCATTACTTCTGTACTAAACTAGTTTATTACAGATGAACAGTGAGGTCAGAAGGCCTGCTGGCAGTAGACAGAGGGAAAGGTAGGGTAGTGAGCCGAATTACAACAAATGTTTAAAAAATGGAAATGAGAACTAGCTTTTTAACTCCTTTTAAAATAAGTTCTGTGACATTTTATAGGTATCTGATAAGGAGACGTTTGTGGCGTTAGGTTTATGTATTGCTCAGATCCAGTTCTTTACATGGAAGTAGGAATCTCTCTGCATGTGCTGTGAGGGGCCCTTGTTCTTAGGATGAGATGGTCTTAGATGTAGTTTGCAGGGAGCTCTAGTTTGGATATTTCTATCATCTTCACCATGGAGTCTCAAACCACCCTGTTTGACCGCCTCACGGCCATAGGGATCAAATATAGGACTATTGCATGCCCTCAAGCTGCCACTGCCCCTCCTTACTGCTTTCCTTGCTCTTACTAATAGATTCACTCAAAGTTCATCTTTAAGTTCCACTTTAATCAAGAACTAACTCTCTCACTGTCTTAACCCTTATTCAGGTTTATGCTTTCTATCTAACCAATGTATTATTTGTTAAAACATCAACATCTATGCATACAGTAAATTCTCAAATCTACAAGGAGCGTTTGTATTTACTGAATTTATATCACAATACAGTGTATTAAAGTCCAAAAAGAAGATCTTCGAGGTGTCAAATGACCAATTCTGTTCTTTATTATTGAATCCAGTCACATCATCAATGTCAGCCAATCTTGACAAACAAATGCATACAGTGTCATTTTCAAGACAGTCTCTTCAAACCTCAACAAAGCTGAACACATAGAAGCTTGAGATTTAATTATTTGCCCCTCTTGTGACATCTGGTCAGGTGAGCAGTGGTGCCCAACTATGGGACCAGCACCTAAAAGTACGCTACTCTCTCTGTAACGTGTAAGTTTGTAAGACAGTGTTATCCATTAGGTCGTAAATTAGCAAGCTTACCTCAAGTATTTACGCCTCCTGAAAACCTCAAAGAAAATCATACCTATTTTAAACGCTTTGCCACTGAAATCTGTAATCTAGGTGGCTGTCATTCCCTGCTTGGACTTCAGCAATTCCAAGTATTTGAAGGCATGCAAATATTTAGGGCCAGATGTATCAAGATTCCGTTTTGCGAATCCTAAATAGCGATTTTTTGCGAATCGCTATTTAGAATTCGCAAAACGGAATGTATGTACAAAATCGCTATTTTTTAGCGATTCCTTATTATTCTTTATTTGCGAATTCGCATTTTGCGAATTCGCAAGTAAAGAATAATTTCCAATGCATTCCTATGGGCCAGGAGGCCCATAGGAATGATAGTGCAAAAATTCTCAAATTGCAAATTCGCAATTTGCTAATCGCAATTTGAGAATTTTTTCAAGGGTGCAGGGGTGTCTCAAAGACACCCTTCTGCACCCCTGAAATTTACATGTGTGTGCATGTGGTACACATACATGCCCTATGGGCATGTATGTGTGTCACATGCCACCCTCACAAATGCCAAATAGGGCATTTTTAAAAGAAATCGCAAATTACCACCAAGTACAAGTTGATGGTAATTTGCGATTTCTTAACACAAAATCGCAATTTCGAAATGTGTCATACATATCATTTAAGGAATCGCAAAATTTGCGATTCCTTAAATGCTATGGCAAAATAAGGAATCGCAAATAATTGCGATTCCTTAAATTGCGATTTTTTCATACATATGAAAGAATGCAAATTGGCCGTTTGCGAGTCACAAAGGCCGAAATTCTGCGAATTTCAGCCTTTGCGAGTCGCAAAAGCCTTGATACATCAGGCCCTTAATTTCCAAAATGCAGCTTACCCAAAATGTTGTAGCTTGTCTGACCCTGGGATTGAATCTTGCTCAGTACCCACTAGATTAGGCTTTTCTGTAGAGAAAGTACACTAACTCTTATCTCCCAGAGTGTGAGTACCTTGGGATGCCTTTTAAGTGTGAACAAGAGGGATATACTGCCAAGGGGCCAGCAAGGACTGTACGCAAACCATACCTGCTGCTCGTCTGTAGTCTCCATTAAACCTGAATGACCAGCTAAGCATTCTGTACTCTGCTGATACATAGAGCGCGCTGGAAAATATGGGAACCTAACCAGGGAAGAGAGGCGCTCGTCTGGGTTCGTATGACGTCTCACAGATGGTTCCAAATGCTGGGAAACTGAAACCAGAAATGCGTAACTAATAGTATGTATATTGGTTAGGAATGGAACACTGCAAACCTGGATGATAAACCCAACCTCCAAAGGTCAGGTGGGAACTTTGATCTGAGGATGAGCTCTGAAGACTTCAAAGATGACCCAGGACTCTGCCGAATATTTAAAAAGAGTGGAGAAGCGAGAGAGAGCAAGTAAAGCAAAAGCTAGCCCACAAATCAAAGGAACCAAGGGAACGACTCAAAAAACATGCAGAACGCAGAGGAGTGGTATGAGAAAATAAAGAGAAGCGGGCAAACCCACCAACTCGCAGTGTTGCAAGGCAATATGTTATTTCCCTTGTGGACTTCTATACTTCTAACTTAAGATGGAAGGAAAGGACACCATCACAGGAAGTTAACATGCAAAATATAGTAACACACAGTGGTCCCCATGCTAAATATCCCAAAGCAAGATGGCCACTCGCCCACATGTTACACCAATGTGCCCATTCTCTGAAACCCCTTTTTCATTCCAACGTGGCCACTGCTAGTGGCAGTATAGCTACTGCACACCGGCACCATAACACAAAACTATGCAACGCCCAGCCTCCACAGCCAGGGAGCCTACTGACACCTAACAATTAAATGCCAATGCAATGTAATGATAAAAGGCACACAACCTATCACTTCATTGGTACTTTAGAGAAACTATGATTTGGAGGCAGGTTTTGACTTTAACTCCTCTTTGAAAGAGATGTGCATGCACTGTTAAAAATACCAGATGGTCCTGTGTGTATGAGTACTTGAACACACAAAAGGTGATGGGAGGATGCATGCAATAAGTCTAACCACTGGCTATCACTTGGGGTTGCATTCCAACCCATCATTTTTTGCCCACCATACCACCTCAGATTAGACCCAGCTGAATGCAAATCACTCCTAACCCTGCTCCAATAAGAACAGTCCAGCCCGAACTGCCAAGCCGGGCCCTCTCTGAGCCAGAACACAAGCAACCCAATAATGTTTTTGCCCTGGAACCAAGCTGTACCAGTTTATGAACTCCTATCAGGGTGAAACCGGTCTTAGTCAGCTTGTGTTGCAGTTCGATCTGACTGTTACCATGAGGAGCAGGGTCAAGACTGATTTACAAATGGCTGGGTCCAAACTGAGATAGTATGTTGAGCAAAAGAATGATAGGTTGGGATGCTACCCCTAGAAATTGTCAGTGGTTAGACAATTTTCAAGCATTCCTCTCACTACCTTTTGTGTGTTTGATGTACTAGTACTTTCACAAGTAACTTAAATGGCACTTACTAATTAATTTGTATTCATTTGTTTTGTAGCTCTAATCATTCCAGTGTCAGAGCGCTTTATATCACACACACAGACAATAAATCAAAGAAGTGTGTAAACCAGTGTACAGATAATTTTACATAAGACAACGTTATAAAGCTGTAGGAGTCACACAATGCTGTAGACATTAAATGTTAAGAGTGCATGGCTGGGATAAACACAAATTAAGGATTTAAAACGTAGCAAAGTGAATGGGGTTGCCTGTGTTAACACGAGTTTAGCCCTTCCCAGAGGAACCTTTCTTTGCAAGCTTAGAAAAATAACAACAAGGATCACATGACTTGCAGTTTGCATGCAGCTCTTTGCTGTTGATTTATAGCACCCTGTGCAGGGCACAAGTCGGGGATACATGGCGCCCACCCACTATTTTCAAAGGGTGGACGCCGTCCACCATGCAAGAAGTGGACCCCACTGAAATATTCTGAACTAGCTGTACCGGTGTCATTTTCAGACACCGGCACACATTCATCAGCGCCTGCACCATGTCTGCTTTCCGTTTAAAGCAGCAACGGTGCAGGCCTTGAGGGGCTCCAAATTTTCAGACTCCAGCCGGATCCATATCAAAGGCTGAATTTAAGGGGCCATCAGGCCTCCTTTTGTCCCACTTTACTGACAGGGAGCTATCGAAGCCTCACATCTAGATGCAACTACAAGGCAGGGGAAACGAAGGTACACAGCTTTTCACTTCACAACACTATGCTCATATTGGAGTGGGAACATTACAATTGATCCCCAGTGCATGGGTGTCCGCAGAAATGTTTCATGGGGGGGCACATTTTTAACTTCATCACCATGCACCTTGCACCCTTCTCCCCCTCCCCCTTGCACCCTATTCCACCTCCGCCTTGCACCCTTTTCTACCTTGCACCATTCTCCCCTCTGCCTAGCACCCTTCTCCCCTCTGCCTTGCACCCTTCTCCCCTCCGCCTTGCACCCTTCTCCTCCTCTCTGTTGCACCCTTCTCCCCTCTGCCTTGCACCCTTCTCCCCCTCCCCATTGCACGGTTCTCCCCTCTGCCTTGCACCCTTCTCCCCCTCCCCGTTGCACCCTTCTCCCCTCTGCCTTGCACCCTTCTTCCCTCCCCCTTGCACCCTTCTCCCCCTCCGCCTTGCACCCTTCTCTACCTTGCACCCTTCTCCTCTCTGCCTTGAACCCTTTTCTACCTTGCACCTTTCTCCCCTCTGCCTAGCACCCTTCTCCCCTCTGCCTTGCACCCTTCTCCCCTCCGCCTTGCACCCTTCTCCTCCTCCCTGTTGCCCCCTTCTCCCCTGTGCCGTGCACCCTTCTCCCCCTCCCCATTGCACCCTTCTCCACTCTGCCTTTCACCCTTCTCCCCCTCCCCGTTGCACCCTTCTCCCCTCGGCCTTGCACGCTTCTCCCCTTCGGTCTTGCACCCTTCTCCCCTCTGCCTTGCACCCTTCTCCTCTCAGCCTTGCACCCTTCTCCTCTCTGCCTTGCACCCACCTCCCCTCTGCCTTGCACCTTTCTCCCCGCTGCCTTGCACCCTTCTCTCCTCTGCCTTGCACCCTTCTACCCTCCCCGTTGCACCCTTCTCCCCTCTGCCTTGCACCCTTCTCCCCTCCGCCTTGTACCCATCTGCCCCTCCCCGTTGCACCCTTCTCCCCTCTGTCTTGCACCCTTCTCCTCTCTGCCTTGCACCCTTCTCCCCTCTGCCTTTCACCATTCTCCCCTCTGCCTTGCACCCTTCTCCCCTCTGCCTTGCACCCTTCTACTCTCCGCCTTGCACCCTTCTCCCCTCTGCCTTGCACCCTTCTTCACTTCCCGTTGCACCCTTCTCACCTCTGCCTTGCACCCTTCTCCCCTCTGCCTTGCACCCTTCTCCCCTCCGCCTTGCACTCTTCTCCCCTATGCCTTGCACCCTTCTCCCCTATGCCTTGCACCCTTCTCCCCTTTGCCTTACACCCTTCTCCCCTCTGCATTGTACCCTTCTCCTCTCCGCCTTGCACCCTTCTCCCCTCCGCCTTGCACCCTTCTCCCCTCCGCCTTGCACCCTTCTCCCCTTCGCCTTGCACCCTTCTCCCCTTCGCCTTGTACCCTTCTCTACCTTGCACCCTTCTCCCCTCTACCTTGCACCCTTCTCCCCTCTGCCTTGCACGCTTCTCCCCTCTGCCTTGCACCCTTCTCCCCTCAGCCTTGCACCCTTCTCTACCTTGCACCCTTCTCCTCTCTGCCTTGCACCCTTCTCTACTTTGCACCCTTCTCCCCTCTGCCTTGCACCCTTCTTCCCTCTGTCTTGCCCCTTCTCCTCTCCACCTTGCACCATTCTCCCCTCCGTCTTGCACCCTTCTCCCCTCCGCCTTGCACCCTTCTCTACCTTGCACCCTTCTCCTCTCTACCTTGCACCCTTCTCCTCTCTACCTAGCACCCTTCTCCCCTCGGCCTTACACCCTTCTTCTCCCTGCCTTGCACACTTCTCCCCTCCGCCTTGCACCCTTCTGCCCACTGCCTTGAACCCTTCTCCTCTCTGCCTTGCACCCTTCGCCTCTCTGCCTTGCACCCTTCTCCTCTCTGCCTTGCACCCTTCGCCTCTCTGCCTTGCACCCTTCTCCCCTCTGCCTTGCACCCTTCTTGGCCACCCCCTTGCACCCATCTCACCCAATGGGGGGCTGCCACCTGGAACAATGGCACCATTTCAAAAGCATGATGGACTAGGTCCGGCCCTGACTGGGCCGACACTGGACGCACTGGCGATCCAGGGGGGGCAAGTGTCCCCCCTTGCCCCCTCCTGCGGACGTCCATGCCCCAGTGGCGTAACAAAGTTGAAGGGGCCCCCTGCAAGGTACACAGAGGGGCCCCTGATCCAATTTAATCCAGAGCTCTCAGGCCTGAGTACTCTGCTGCCGGGGTCCCCTCCAGCTCGGGAGCCCCCACACACTGCAGGTGCTGCGGGGCCTTTTTTACGCCCCTGTTGACCCGTCCAAAATCCAGCACTTTCCCTACTTTTGCTTGGCTACGAGTGGTAATATGCATTTGATATTTTTAATTGTTTTAAAATGTTTATTAATTATTTATAAAAATGTATTAATGTTTACTTTTTTAGATGTTATTTGGTAATTCGTTTGGCTTATTCTTTATTATTTTTATATAATTTGCTACTGGATTTTGTTATATATGTTTAATATTAATATTTATTGTTAGTATTCTAGTATTCTTTTAATTTAACTTATTGTTTGTTGATTGTTTAAAGGTTTTAACTTTATGAAAGTATATATTTTAAATGTTTTATACATTTATTTTAAATCATTTTTTCTAAACATGTTTATTTATTTTAATTGTATTATTGTTTACTATCTGAATTAAAATAAATATTGAAGAATCAAAGACTTCTGTGAGCGAGGGTCGCCGTACATGCTGCAAATCCTGGGAGGAAGTCAGACAGCAGTATATGTTAAGGAAAGTTACCCAGGGGCGCATTATTGAGCTTTATGGTTTGTTTATGCCTGATTCTGGGAGTTATCGCAATCTGGGCCCTCACCCAAGTCTGCGTTCTCTGACTCTAAATGTCCATTTGAAGAGGTTTTAGAACCTGAAGAATGTTCCCTTGCACTTCAGGTGCTGAAGTGATGAAGAAAATACAGTTTGATGTTTTCCTCAGTTCGTACTGTGTTTTATTTATTACACAGTTCTGTAAAGCGCCAACAAGGTCTTGACTGGCATCGGCTGTGCAGGAGTAGAATAATACAAATATAAGCAACTGGGCAACGAGTTACATGGTGTCGCAAGGATGCAAAAATTGAGTGCTTCAGCTATTATTTCTGACTGCCTCTCTTTGGATCACTATCAAAAGATTCCATGGTTAAAGTATATTGTGGAAAATTTCCGTGAGATCTTTGACATTAATATCATTGTGGATCGATGCGGGGCCAATGAGTTGTCTAAAACCGAACTTAAGGGCCGTTTTTTACAACAGCTATCTATAAGGCGACATCAAAATAATGCTGAACTTTCTTCCTGTGTTCTTTACCGTGACTATAATGAATTTGTAGGTTATCAACCTTATTTGTCACAAGTGACCTGGAAAGCACAGTGGTTTGCGTTGGCTAGACTGAGAACTGGAGTAGTACATCACCTTGTGGCCTTCCCCACCCTGCATTCACATCCTGTTGGCCCTTGTTTGTGTGATAATATTACCTCACAAAGCACTGTGCACTTTCTTTTGCTTTGCCAGTTGTACAAATATCTGCGGATTGCCTATTTGAAGCCATTGTTTGTAAAGTTTGGTGTTAGGACAATACGAGACTCCATGAGCCTGCTTTTTAATTTACATCATCCGGATGTTTGTTTTTATACGGCTACTTTTATTCTCAAATCAATTAATGCTAGGAAAAGTATGCTCTTTTAACCTTTTAAACTGTTGTATCCTTTTTTTTTTTTCTTTCATGGCTGCTGTTTTATATTGTAATCCCTTTTATGCTGTGCTTTTATGGACTTGCTTTTTGTTCCGAAT
The DNA here is from genome assembly GCF_964263255.1 of Lissotriton vulgaris. Taxonomy (NCBI): domain Eukaryota; kingdom Metazoa; phylum Chordata; class Amphibia; order Caudata; family Salamandridae; genus Lissotriton; species Lissotriton vulgaris. Next base: position 95,636,125 of record NC_141700.1, read on the forward strand.
AAAGCCTTATGAAAAAAAAAAAAAGAAAAAGAGTGCTTCAGCCAAACACTGTTTAGCGGCCTGAGCACAGTACAGGTGCAGTATGGACGCACCAGTGAGGTACAGACATAAAGCTGCACTACAGACATACAGGTGCAGTACATATGTACAGGTGAGGTATGGACGCACCGGTGGAGTACAGACGCACAGGAGCACTACAGACGTACAAGTGCAGTATAGATGCACAGGTGCAGTCATTGCTTAATTTAAGACGGTTGTATCAGGTGTTTGCAACTGGCGCTTAATTGTCAATGCTCATTAATGAAATGGGGTAACCCAAATGATCTAGGACCTGGGTATGTAACGATATAATAAGACAATGGTCCAAAGACTATTATTTCACAATGTCACAATTAGTCAACAATTCAAAACTTCATTGATAGAGTATAATAATCTACTCTTCATCAATAGATTGGACAATTTTACAACGCAACAGCAGAACAGATATTCAGTGGTGATTTATTCATTTTTCTACCACTATTGAACGATGTAAATAATATTACAATACATCTAGGTCATATTGGTTGCCCCAAAAGGAGCGTGCAAAAATAGAAAGATGTGATAGAGTTCAGTGATAAGGAAAGAAAGGAAATGGCAAAGAATTGCAAAGATACGTGACATAAAAACACAGTTATTTTATTACACAAAAGGATCCATAATCATCCCTATTTTAGGACCTGGCCCTAAATCAATCCAACCATAATTGCAAATTCATGGTGCACAAAAAAGTAACAATATATAGGTCCAGGTCAAAGGTTAAATGAGCGTCGAGGTTTCGACTCAACTTCGGGCCTCACGGTGAGTTAAGCCTGGGCCTTGCGAGTCTTCATCAGGACTGTGGCGGGCAACCATATACCGTTGGATGACCCTACGGGACAAAGACATAGTCTAAGGAAGCTGTTGCCAATAGAGCAGTTTAAATCAAATAAAAAAGAGACCGAGGGTCAATGGCTTACCCTAACGGTGAAAAAGATTCAGATATGTTTTTTTCTTGATCAATTAATGAAGAGTCCTCCTAAAAGACAATATAGTTTCATGAGGACCTAAAATACAAACAGAAGCCTCATACTATGAGTGGAGGAAGGATGAGAGAGATTACCTTGTTGCTCGTTTGTCAACCGGAGGATTCGTTCTGAAGTTATTCAGTCAGAGGTTTTTCTTGCATAGTGAATCCCTATGGGAGGAATAAGTATATTGAAATAACCAGAATCACTCCCATTGGTTATCCCACTAACAGCAAAATCATGGTAAAAGTACCTGTATTTTGTCAGTGGTATCGGATAGTAAAAATCCTAATTATCACTTCAGCAGAATGCTAGTGCGTTTCGTACTTCAAAGATTTCCTTATAGAGTTCGCAACACTGTAGAAGGGGGAGTAAACAAAGCTCAGTGTAAATATTGGTTGTGGGTCCACACCCTCAAATTTAATGGCACACGGAGGATCGTGGAGCTTACCTAATTTGTACGGTGTCAAAGAGTCCAGAAGGAGAGGTGTTAGACGGACCGGGAGGGTCGGCCGAGTATAAGGGGAGAGGTCTCCAGGGAGAGCCGTCTCCAGCGATCGTACAGACAAGTAACTTCCCCCCCACAGACGGACACCACACAAGGATAAGGTTAAACGATACTTTATCAGCAATTCTTTGAGTACGGCCAAATGATACAAGGAGGTCTGGACTCAGGGGTCCCCTCGGTTCTAGTCTCTGGTTTGGGGAGGGGGTAGCGGGACAGTCTTGTTACCAAATGGGTGGATGGATAGCTCTCAATCCTCGAGCTCGGCGTTCTGGATGGTCGGGCCGCGGCGGAGCCAGCAGGTCCCGAGATGGTTGAAGGTAGCGACGGTCCGCGGCGGAGCCAGCAGGTCCCGATGGAGATGGAGGTACAAACGGTCCGCGGCCACGCCAGCAGGTCCCGACGACGATGAAGGTTTACGAAGGTTGCGGCAGCGCCAGCAGGCAGGACGATAGTTCACAAAGTAGGGCTACGGCAGCGCCAGTAGTCCGTCAAGGATGAGTTCTTCTCTGCGTCTCTCGACTCCAGGATACAACTGCCTTCCTGCTCTGGAGCTGCCTCAGTTATAGGGCCGTTGCCCTTTGATGTCCGGACCCTCGCACTTGGAGGTCGGGGGGTCCAGGATGAGGGAGTTCAGACACCCAGCAGGGGGGTGGAGCCGGCGCCCGGGGAGGCTGGGGGCGAGCGGTACCTGGCGGGGGAGAGCCATCGACACCTCTTTCTCCCATTGACCTGCCAAGTAGTCCGCTCACCTCCTGGGTGGATGGTGGTGCCGGGATGTCTGAGGCCTGGCCAGGCCCAGGGTTAGGGTCGATCGGAGGCCACGCGGCCTCGTGGTGCATTGTCCAAGATGGCGCCCAGGTCGGCCGCGCGGGCCAGTAGTGGATCGGGCCCAAGAGGTCGAGATGTTCAGAGGCAGGGGTCCCGGAGGGGACGGAAAACGTGAAGTGGTGGTGTGTAACACTTGAGGGACCGGGCTCGGGCCTGGTCGAGCAGAGGGGGAGCGGGCCCTTCATGTGGCCTGTCCAACATGCGTCCCCCCCAGCTGAAGGCGGGGAGAGTCACCCATCCTCTTGGGGACTCTCCTCGTCGAGGCGGAAAAAGCGTGACAGGCCATCCGCGTTGGCGTGGTCTTGTCCAGGTCGATGTTCCACAGTGAAGTCCATCCCCTGTAGGGAGATGGACCAACGTAGTAGTTTTGGGTTCTCCCCCCGCATCTGCATCAGCCACTGCAGGGGTCGATGGTCGGTCTGTACCCGAAAGTGTGTACCAAAAAGATAGGGCCGGAGCTTTTTGAGGGCCCATACCACGGCGAAGGCCTCCCTCTCGATGGTGCTCCAGCGTTGTTCTCGAGGCAGGAGTCGCCGGCTGATGAAGGCCACTGGCTGATCAAGGCCTTCGGGGTTCAATTGAGACAGGACCGCCCCAATGCCGTGGTCGGAGGCATCCGTCTGGACGACGAATTCCCGGCTGTAGTCGGGGGCCTGGAGCACAGGGGCGGAGCACATGGCGGCCTTCAGTTGTTCGAAGGCTGTTTGACAATCTGGGGTCCAGTTGACCTTCTGTGGTTGATTTTTGGACGTGAGTTCTGTGAGGGGCCCCACTATGCTACCATAGTCCTTCACGAACCGTCGGTAATAGCCCGTGAGTCCCAGAAAGGCGCGTACCTCGGTCTGGGTGATGGGGGGCTGCCAGGACTGGATGGCGGCGATCTTGAGCTGTAGAGGGGCCACCAGGCCGCTTCCCACCTGGTGTCCGAGGTAGGTCACGGACCCCTGACCAATCTGGCATTTGCTGGCCTTGATCGTGAGGCCAGCTCGCTGAAGGGCCTGTAGCACCTCTCGGAGGTGGTGGAGGTGGTCGGACCAGTGGTGGCTGTATACAGCGATGTCGTCTAGGTAGGCGGCACTGAATCCTTCGAGTCCGGCCAAGACCTGATTAACGAGTCGCTGAAACGTTGCTGGGGCATTCTTCATGCCGAAGGGCATGACTTTGAAATGATAATGGCCGTCAGGAGTGGAAAACGCAGATCGTTCTTGGGCCCGGGGTGTGAGGCCGATCTGCCAGTAGCCCGCCGTCAGGTCGAAAATGCTGAGGTAGCGGGCAGCTCCCATGCGGTCGATTAGCTCATCTGCCCGGGGGATGGGATGTGCGTCTGTTCTGGTGACCGCATTCAAGCCCCGGTAGTCGACGCAGAACCGGAGTTCCGGTGTGGTGCCGGGGGTGGCTGCTTTGGGGACCAGTACTACTGGGCTGGCCCAGGGGCTGTCTGAGGGCTCAATGACCCCGAGCGTGAGCATCTTGGTTACTTCTTCTTGAATGCAGGCCCGTACCCGATCTGGTACGCGGTAGGCCCGGTGGCGGATAGGGGGGCTGTCCCCCGTGTCCACGTCGTGCACACACCTGGAGGTGACACCTGGGGTGAGGGAGAACAGGCTGGCGAACTGCAGCAGGAGGTCTCGACATTCTTGGCGTTGTCCCAGGGTGAGGGCCTCCGAGAGTCGGACCCCGTCCACGGAGCCGTCTTTCTCCCGAGTCCGTAGGAGGTCAGGGAGGGGTTCGGAGTCTTCTTCGGCTCCATTGTCTGTGGCCATCAGGAGGCTGAGTTCTGAACGCACGAAATGGGGTTTCAGTCTATTAGCGTGGAGGACCCGGAGGGGGTTCCGTGAAGATTCCATGTCGATGAGATAGGTGACAGGGCCCTTGCGCTCAACTACTTTGAAGGGCCCCGTCCACTTGTCTTGCAGGGCGCATGGTTCGGTGGGGGACATCACCCATACTTGTTGGCCGGGTTCAAATTCGATGGAGGAGGCATTTTGGTCATACCACTTTTTCATGTCCTCTTGACTGGCCTCCAAGTTTGCTTTTGCCAGCTCTCTGAACCGTCGGGTCTGGTTGCGGAGGGTTAGGAGGTATTTGAAGACATCTGGAGGGTTCTTTAGAGGGGGCATTTCCCAGCCTTCCTTGACTAGGCTGAGCGGCCCCCGTACGGGGTGTCCATACAACAGTTCAAACGGGCTGAAGCCGAGGGACTTCTGGGGGACTTCTCGATATGCGAAGAGGAGGCACGGCAGTAGCACATCCCGCTGGCGACGGAGGGGCTCTTCCAACCCCCCAATCATCCCTTTGAGCGTGCGGTTGAACCGCTCAACGAGTCCGTTTCCTTGAGGGTGATAGGGGGTCGTGAATCGGTAGGTGACTCCACACTGTTGCCAGAGGGACTTCATATATTTTGAAATAAAGTTCGTGCCTCTGTCGCTGACGACTTCTCGGGGGAAGCCCACACGGGAGAAGATCCCCATCAGGGCCCGGCCGACTACCGGGGCTGTCACAGTTCGCAGGGGAACAGCCTCGGGGTAGCGGGTGGCGTGGTCCACCAATACCAGGATGAACCGATGTCCTTGTGCGGTGCGGGGGTCCAGGGGCCCCACAATGTCTATCCCGACCCTCTCGAACGGGGTGGTGACCACTGGAAATGGTTGCAGGGGGGCTTTTAGTTTGCGGCCGCTCTTCCCACCGGCCTGGCACGTGGGGCAAGATCGGCAATGCTGGAGTACATCATTCCTCATTTTAGGCCAGAAGAAGTGGGTCACTAGGCGGCTGTAAGTTTTATCCTGACCCAGGTGTCCAGCCAGGGGGACATCGTGGGCCAGATTTAGCAAGAAGTCTCTAAAACGGAGGGGCACTACTAGCACTCGACTGGCCCCTAACTCCGCGATCCTTTGTTCACTGTATAGCAGATCATTGTCCCAATAGACCCAGTGTGTTCCGGAGGTATCCCCTGCGTTCTGGGCGAGGGCTTGTTGGCGGAGTCCCTCGAGGGAGGGACAGGTCTTCTGCTCTTGGCGAAACTGCTCCTGTGTGGGCCCCCCCTCTTGATGCCACTGGTCGAGGCCCGAGAGGCCCGGAGGTTGAGCTGGTTCTGGGGGGACGGCACGGTCGGCGTCTTCGACTGGAGCGACCGGGGGAGGAGGCGCCGGCCATTCAGGTTCCTCGGGTCGGAGATTGGCACGGGCGGCCATGGACCGGGTGGTGACGCACGCCCAGTCCGGGATGCCTAACATCCCCAGGTGTTCCCTTCGTTCTACGGCTGCCCACGGAGAGCTTTCAAGGTCATTCCCCAGGAGGCAGTCTACGGGGGCATCATCTCGGACCGTCACCTTCAACATGCCGGAGACCCCTCCCCATTCGAAAGGGACGCAGGCCATCCGACACAGACTCTCCGAGTTATCGGCTGAACGGACAGGGCAGAGAATATTTGGTAGGAACTGTTCTGGGGTCACCAGGTGACAGCGGACGGCTGTCACACTGGCCCCGGTGTCACGGAGGGCTTCGGCCCGGCGTCCATTGATGCTCACCCATTGGCTATACTTCCGGGTGTTAGCGGGTAGGGGGACCCGCGGGACCATGTCTTTCCCCCCTAAGCAAGCTAGAGCCATGGCGGCTGGCTCCCATTCTTGATGTTCTTGCTCATATTCTTCTTGTTCCTCGGAGATCTGTTCTTCCCCCAGGGCAGCGGCAGCCACCTGGCGGGGTCTCGGGCTCTGGTTCTGTGGGCAATTTGGGTCGTTTGCGTAGTGGCCGACTCGCTGGCATCGGTGACACGTGACATTGGCCCTATATCCTGGTCGTGCCGGGGTGCTGCCCCGGTTGGCCGGGGGAGGGGTGCTGGCAGCGGGGGCGGCCGGAGTGCTGTCTTTTCCTCTTCCTCGGCCCCCCCCTCCTCCTCCTCGGGGACGGTGCTGACCGTGGTGGTTTCGGTTCTGTTCATAGGACCCATTTCGGCCCACTCTGGTGATTTCCCACCGGTCAGCTTCGGCTGCGAGCTGCCGTGGATCAGACAATTTGCTGTCGAGGAGGTGCTGCCGGAGTTCGATGAAGCAATTGTTTGACAGATGCTCCCACACCATGAGATTGAAGAGCTGTTCGTAAGTTGTGACATTGCTTCCTTTGATCCAACCCTCGAAGGCTCTGCTGAAATAGTTAACGTACTCCACCCAAGTTGTACCCGGGATGCGGGTGCAGTCTCTGAACCTCTGGCGGTACATCTCGGGTGTGAGCCCATAGCGGGTGAGGAGGGCCGCTTTCATATGGTCATAGGAGGTCATCAGATGGTCCGGGAGCTGTAGCAGGGCATCGTGGCCCTCATTGAGGAATCTCCCCCATAGACCGGCTCCCCAGTCGCTTCGATCGATCCGGTGGGAGGTCATAGCTATTTCGTAGGCCTTGAACCATTGTTGGATGTCGTCCTCTCGGAAGTATTCTCGAACGACATCCTTGGGGATGTGTACCTTCTTATCTGTTGCTCCTGGGGTGCGGGGTTGCTCGGTCACCCCGGATTCCTTGTTCTGCTTGCGTAAGTCTATCTCAGCCAATTTGCGCTCATGTTCATATGCCAGTCTTTTTTCCTCGAGCTCTCTTTGTCTCTGTTTTTCCTCTCTTTCTTCTCGGAGCCTCAGATGTTCTAAGTTCAGTTTCTGTTCGGCCAACTTGAGTTCCCCATCCATTTTGAGCCGGGTCATTTCTAGTTCATGTAGTCTTGTTTTTTCTCGTTCCTGGATCTCGTCTTGCGAGAGACCCGTTCTTCGCTCCTCGGGAGCCGCGGTGTCTACTGCTGCGATATTTTGGTCCGGGGGTCTGACGGCCCCGGTTTCTGCCCAGGACTCCAGGGCCTGTTTGAAATCATCTTTGGTACTTAGACCGGTGGTAGCGATACCTAGTTCGATGCAGAATTGTTTTAATTCACGATGGCTGTATTCTTCCAATTTCTCCATCTGAAATTTCTCGGTGGATCCGCTTTCTTTGGTTGTCATCGTGATTTCGTCATGGGGTGAGCTACTCTCTGTACGATTATGCGGTGATTCGGATCGCGCCGCTGGCCACCAATGTTAGACGGACCGGGAGGGTCGGCCGAGTATAAGGGGAGAGGTCTCCAGGGAGAGCCGTCTCCAGCGATCGTACAGACAAGTAACTTCCCCCCCACAGACGGACACCACACAAGGATAAGGTTAAACGATACTTTATCAGCAATTCTTTGAGTACGGCCAAATGATACAAGGAGGTCTGGACTCAGGGGTCCCCTCGGTTCTAGTCTCTGGTTTGGGGAGGGGGTAGCGGGACAGTCTTGTTACCAAATGGGTGGATGGATAGCTCTCAATCCTCGAGCTCGGCGTTCTGGATGGTCGGGCCGCGGCGGAGCCAGCAGGTCCCGAGATGGTTGAAGGTAGCGACGGTCCGCGGCGGAGCCAGCAGGTCCCGATGGAGATGGAGGTACAAACGGTCCGCGGCCACGCCAGCAGGTCCCGACGACGATGAAGGTTTACGAAGGTTGCGGCAGCGCCAGCAGGCAGGACGATAGTTCACAAAGTAGGGCTACGGCAGCGCCAGTAGTCCGTCAAGGATGAGTTCTTCTCTGCGTCTCTCGACTCCAGGATACAACTGCCTTCCTGCTCTGGAGCTGCCTCAGTTATAGGGCCGTTGCCCTTTGATGTCCGGACCCTCGCACTTGGAGGTCGGGGGGTCCAGGATGAGGGAGTTCAGACACCCAGCAGGGGGGTGGAGCCGGCGCCCGGGGAGGCTGGGGGCGAGCGGTACCTGGCGGGGGAGAGCCATCGACACCTCTTTCTCCCATTGACCTGCCAAGTAGTCCGCTCACCTCCTGGGTGGATGGTGGTGCCGGGATGTCTGAGGCCTGGCCAGGCCCAGGGTTAGGGTCGATCGGAGGCCACGCGGCCTCGTGGTGCATTGTCCAAGATGGCGCCCAGGTCGGCCGCGCGGGCCAGTAGTGGATCGGGCCCAAGAGGTCGAGATGTTCAGAGGCAGGGGTCCCGGAGGGGACGGAAAACGTGAAGTGGTGGTGTGTAACACTTGAGGGACCGGGCTCGGGCCTGGTCGAGCAGAGGGGGAGCGGGCCCTTCATGTGGCCTGTCCAACAAGAGGGGAGCGGTAAATTCAGAGTGTCCCTTCCGGCTAATGTCGATCATGTCTTTATTGTTCTTTGTAATTGATCGCTGAAAGGGGAATGTGCCTCAATAAGATTACGGTACAGTAAACAAGGCTCAGTGTGAATACTGGTGGCACACGGAAGATCATGGAGCTTACCTAATTTTACGGTGTCCAAGAGTCCAAAAGGAGAGGGGAGACGTAAATTCAGAGTGTCCCTTCCGGCTACTGACCATCGTGTCTTTTTGGTTCTTTGTAATAGATCGCTGAAAGGTACATCAGTAAGGATTCTCAAAGTAGATTAGGGTGCTTAATCCTAGCGCTTACCTAATTAGTATGATATATCGGGCATAACCAGCGTCTCGCGTCTTCTGTCCCGAGCAGGTTCACGGTAGTGATACAACGCTGAAGACTACATTGATGTAGTCCGACATAGAAAAAAGACTGTCATATCGCAGTATAACTGAGTGTAAACTGCCGCCATCTTGGAACGGTGAATTACATTCTAAAACCACGCTCGATTTGTGGGAACAGGATGTAATACTATAACACTGGATCATTTCTATTATTTAAAGGTGGATCGTTTCTATTAATTCAAGGTGGAGGATTAACATTTATTCGGTTGACCCTCAATATTAAGAAACCTACTGATACCTAATTCTAAAGCACCAAAACAGTATGTTAATAGCAAGGCATTCTCAAAACCTCCAAACAAGTTGGGCATACAATTGTAGTTAGATGTTACATAAAACAAACCATAATTTTTATACAAACATGAATAAACAACAAAATTACATTACAATACAATATCGGATCATGCAGGCAGTCGAGTACATCTAAACCAGCAATATAACGACTGATGATTAAACAATCAGGAGGGACACCTGTCTATTGATCTCCTCCATTTCGTTCAATCCTGTCTGTACAGTATTCAAAAGGTGTATCCACATTCACTCTATTTTATTCGAAATAGCACCCAAATCCCCTCCTCTGGGGTTGGATCTCACTTTTTCAATGACCCACCATTGAAAACTGTTGGGGTCATGTTCAAATCTAATGAAGTGGTCCACTAAGGGTGCCCCCTGTGTTTAGCAACGTATTCTACAAGCATGTTGGAGGATGCTGCATTTGATTTTTTGGATCGTTTGGCCCACATATAGAAACCCACAAGGGCACTTGATGACATACATCACCCCCGTGGTGTTGCAATTGCTGTGATGTGAAGTCAGATCGTTGTGTATGAAACTAGTACATTCCAAGGTGAGTGGGCAAGCCTTGCAACCCCCACACTTTGTATGTCCTGACACAGGTTGAAGACCCCATAAGGTAGTTTGGCTATTTTGTTGTGGGGAGGGCAGAAGGGATTTAACCAGATGATCCCTGATGTTTTTACCTTTCCTGAATGCATGTAGCGGAGGGGGCATTCCCCCTAATTCCTCTTTAATCAGGTGCCAGTGATGATTTATCACCTTCTTTATTGCACTACTTTTGGTGTTAAAAGTTGTCACACACACTAGGTGTTCAGCACTTTTTAGGTCTCGCCTCTCAATGCGCATGCGCATTGAGCGAGACTATAGGGACTTAAACAAGGTTTACCTAGACTTGCGATTTGATGGTGTGCCCGTGCGCTTTTAGGTCAATGCGCAAGCGCATTGACCTAAAATGCGCGTTCACATCATCAAATCGACATCTGTTCCCCAGCAGCACTCCTCCCACTCCTTTGAAGTGAAGCTTAGCTTGCTTCAAAGGCCCCTGCTTTATCGCCGCTCTCCCAGCTCCGCCCCCCACTTCCTTAAGACTAACAGAGAGTGAGTGGTGGCATGCAGCTGCACTTCCTGCTTCTCCCAGCACGATCTTTTCCAGTAATCTATTTAAGTAGCACATACATGTTTAAACGAAGTCTTGGCCTCAGATTAACACAAACAAAATGCTATAAATAGTATCGAGACCCTCTCCCCACGCATTAATTACATAGGAACCTTGTAGTTGCCTGGGTTCTGTTTTAGTGTTAATAAGCTGCTAACTTGTGGTTTTATCGCCCAGTAACGTGGCCTTCCTGAGCTCGGAACTTTAAGGTACTGAGCCCAAACACGTAGCTGCAAGCCGAGCGGCTGCACGTATTTTGAGAACAACTTCGGCAAAAAATATTCCCTCTGCGAGCCTGGAAATCCTGCTGGCCAGTGCACTCCTCCCACTCCTTTGAAGTGAAGCTTAGCTTCACTTCAAAGGCCCCTGCTTCATCGCCTCTCTCCCAGCTCCGCCCCCTGCTGCGGCCGTGTCGCATTTCTTCTCCCCACTCCCCACTGCAATGCCCTCCGTCTTGTTAACTTTTGCTTCCCTGGGTTATTGGTGACTCTAGGCTTCCTTTCCTCCTCCAAATAGCTTTGCTCGTCTCAATGAAATTCTTTACCAAAAGTGACCAAGAAGAAACTGCCTGAAAAGGTTCTGCTGTAGGCCTGCAGAACTGTACAGTTAACTCTTAAGAGAACATGTTGCCTAATATACTGTCACAAGTTATGCTTTGAGAAGTTTGACATTTGTACCCAATTTGATAGCTGCAGTGGCTTTATTTTGAAGCTATGTCAGCTGTGTGCACGTGACAGAGTAAAATGAATACCCTACTTCTATTATTGCTTGTCAAACGTGTTTAGAGCACATCTCATCACTCCCTCCTTGTTCTGTTGTTTACAAGTGGGTACGTGATCATATGTTTCTCGAAGCCTGCAGATAAAGAAGGCTTGGAGAAACTTCTTACTCTTTTGCAGGCCTCCCCTAGTTCAGCCATGTTACTAGCGCCTAGGTGCCTATTTGCGAATGTTTGCGCTGATGTAATTTGAACCAAGGTCTTCATGAAATGTACGTAAGTATACATTTCACTTGCTTAAGACTAACAGAGAGCGAGTGGTGGCATGCAGCTGCACTTCCTGCTTCTCCCAGCGCGATCTTTTCCAGTAATCTATTTAAGTAGCACATACATGTTTAAACGAAGTCTTGGGCTCAGATTAACACAAAAAAAATGCTATAAATAGTCTTGAGATCCTCTCCCCACGCATTAATTACATAGGAACCTTGTAGTTACCTGGGTTCTGTTTTAGTGTTAATAAACTGCTAACTCGTGGTTTTATCGCCCAATAACGTGGCCTTCCTGAGCTCGGAACTTTAAGGTGCTGAGCCCAAATGCGTAGCTGCAAGCCGAGCGGCTGCACGTATTTTGAGAACAACTTCCGCAAAAAATATTCCCTCTGCGAGCCTGGAAATCCTGCTGGGCAGCGACCGAGTGTGAAATGCAAGTCTGGGCAGTTACTAACTTTGACTGTCAAAGACACAGCGGAGAACATTCTGAACATGTGTAGTTTCTCACTTCTCACGTGTAGGCCCATTTTCACTGCTTTACACTGCGAGTTCCTGTTTACCTGGACCCATGGGTTTAATCACCAGCCGCACCATGGGGCAGAATAAGGTTATGCAAAGGAGGTATTTGACCAATGCTGTACATTCAAGCTAAAAACATTGATTAATAGGATAGGTAAATTGAGATAAAGAAGAAATGGGAGTGATTGAGGATAAAAATCAATACAACCCCCAGAAATTGATTCCTTACAGCAAAGCAAAACATTAACATTGATAGCCATATGAGTGATCAATCAAGAATGTATTGGAATTAAAATGCATTGCTATAAGTCGTGACTGTAGTGTGTAGGTTCGTCTTTGGACAACACATGGGGCTCATGAAGTAACGTAATGGGTAGTAGACACGGTCTGCCGCAGCATTAGTGTGGAATGAGCCCCTCAATGGTCCATCACCACCCTCTTGAGCTGACTGTCTTTTTTAGGTATTTTTTTTTACATCACACAATGCTGGAGGAGAGTCCCTCTGATGGCCCAGTTCATTACTAGTAACCTTCATTGTGCAGACAAACAAGCACCCTTGCACACGGACCAACAAACATACATGCGCACAGACACACAAGCTCCCTTTCACACCGACTAACAACCATACATGCGCACAGACACAACAGACACACAGGCACCCTTGCACACGAACCCACAAACATACAGGCACACATGGCAGGGCATCCATTTGCTATTTGGTGCCACATTTAAAATTACTTTTGTGCCTACATAGGTGTCCATTAACTCCAGAAAAGGTGTTGAATTCCTTGGTTATTCATCTCCCATTTGTCGTGTCAGTAACTTCCTTTTCTGCTTCTAGGCATGAAATCATTGACTTGCAAAACTCTTTTAATGAGAGTTATAAATAATGTGACAAGCGCCCATTACCCTAACTAACTACACGCCATGAGTCTATATAATTACACACCAAGATGCCAAGCGAGAATGGTTCCATTCACTTTATGTACTGCACAGTAATCTGGTTCATTTAAGTAATGAACAGGCCACGTGTGCTTCCTTCGGCTTTGTTTAAAAACCTCGCTATACCCATTTCGATCCTTAAAAAGCATTAAAACGTTCCCTTCATGGCAGGCCTGGCTCTAGAACACGGCACCGGTGCCCATCCCCACTCTCTGGTACCAGCGTTTTATTTCTGCCATTACTTACTCCTTCCGCTGCCTCCCCTCTCGCCGCCCGTTATTTCGTCCTGTGACTCTGGGTCGGGTTCTTTTCCTCAGTATCAGTGACCCTGAGCACACGCGTATGTGTCATAAAGATGGCGATCTCCTGCTCTACACACCTACTTGTTCCGTGCCTCTCCGGGGCTCAAACCTCTCTGATAACAATGGTGCTAACACCAAGCGTTTTAAGACAGTTAGCGTTCCACACCCAACCCTTGCGTTTACAAAGAAGCACAGTGAGCCGTAGAAGAGGAAATAATTCAGTGCAACTCTTACTGCTCCGTTGAAACAATGCATTGTCATTAAGTGAGATTAATCCAACGCCCTTTCCTCCGAGTCTATGCCAACCGCCCTAGACAATTTGCTTCATGCGTTTTTATTGCTATCCAGCCGTTTACCCTCACTTTAGTATTTATTTACATGTTCATATAAGCCGCATTCCTACAGTACTTTGCAAAAAAATACAAGTAAATAGTTACATGCAAAAAACTTTATAGTTGCACAATGCGTAACTGCAATCCAAACAGGAACTTTGCACTAACAAAAAGGGCTTGCACAGATTGAATGGAGCACCATTTAGAAAGAAACCATATGGTAAATCTCATTGACTTTGGGCTGCAATGAAAACTATCCAACTATTCACGTATGTTATATATAAAGATCATATCCTGAATTTAATTCCCTTTACACTTCACTTTACTCGACACTCATCCCCCTTCCCCCCATCGTTGCTTGAGTGCTTGAGCTCTTCACCCCCGCCCCCCCTCGTTGCTTGAGTCTGTGAGCTCCTCCCCTCTCGTTTCTTGAGTGCGTGAGCTCCTCACCCCCCTCCCCCCCTCATTGCTTGAGTTTGTGAGCTCCTCACCCCCCTACCCCCCTCGTTGCTTGTTTTTCCTTGCCCCTCTTCCAATTTAGGTGTTCGCGCGCTTGGCTTGCATAATATAAGGAGCTTGTGATTGCAAATCCGATCACTTCAGGAAGTGCCGATACGCTTAGACCGTCATTTGAGGTAAGCCCACTGATATGCGCTCTTTACAGGTTGTGATTGGTTTTCGCTCCGCTCGCATTTTGTTTGTTGGTTTTGCTATTTTATTAGCTTCACTATTGATATATATATAGCTCTGTTTCTGCATGGCACCTTGATTTGTGTCTCCATCCTTAATTACAAGCGTCCTCACTATATGCACTTCGAACGCTTGACAACTACGATACTGAGCACACCGTTTATACTTTCCTCCCTTGTATATTTTCCCTTGCTCGCATGCTTTATCGCTACGTCGTTGCTTTACGTTTGCACTGTAAGATGCCCCTATGTTTTTCAATATGCAATTCAGCCACGCCCGCTAGCTCTCTGTGGCATGTGGCCCTGGTGTTCCGTTTCTTCACTTGACCCATGACACCCTGCGCTGCTTGCTGATACTCCATCGGGGTCTCTAACACTGAGATTTGTTCATTCATTGACGACTGTTTATGATTCAAACTGTTAATACTCGATGATACTTCCTTGCCCCAGCCATGACTATATCTTTCTTAGGCATCATGGCTCCCACTATGTCGTCCATTCCACCTCACCTGCTGCATTTCTTTGATTCCTACATCTTGAGGGTGATTGGATTTTTTTTCACAACAGCGCAAACACAGCACCACTCAGCGCAACCACAGCACCACTCAGCGCAACCACAGCACCACTCAGCGCAACCACAGCATCACTCAGCGCAACCACAGCATCACTCAGCGCAACCACATCATCACTCAGCACCACCACAGCATCACTGGTTCAAATATGTTCTCTCAATGTTTCAAGCTTTATTACAAATGTCAAAAAAAGATGTTAATAATTCACTTCTGTTCTTGGATTTTCGTCACAATAAAATACACTGAACATATTCTTCACAAAAGTTATTTACAAAAGTTTAAGCTATTGCCATTATAAATTAAATACATTATTTAAGTATTAATTATTTAAAAATATTAAAAGCCATTGTTATTTGTAATATCAATACATCTAAGTCACGTAAATACAAAACATGTTGCATTACAAATGCTATAGGGGTCACATTTGCAAAAGTTATAACTATTGGCATTGTAAATGACAAAGCTATTAATTTAGCTATTTTCAAAAACAACACATAAATAAAAAAAAGTCATTTACAAGACCAATAGCTCCAACTTTTCTAATGCGAGACCTATTGCATTTCCAATGCTTGTTTCTTTTAGTTGTACATTCAACTGGTGTTCCCGATGGTTATGCCACCCACGTTTATGTGCTTTTTTTAGTAGTCGTAGTGGGTAACCTCGTTCAGTCAATCTACCAACCAACAAAGAAGATTCTTCAAAATAATCTTCCTTTTTCGTGCAGTTCCTCCGCAACCTCAGAAATTGGCCAAATGGCAAATTGTCTCTGAGGTTGCGGGGATGATGACTCGTCTATCTTAGGAGAGTATTCCTTTCACTGGTCTTTCTATACAGACTTGTGTATAGAGTGCCCGCTTCTGCCTTAATCTGGATATCTAGGAAATTGATAGACATGTTATCAGATTCTAATGTAAACTGAATGTCCTCAGAGCGGTCATTGAGCCAACCATGAAACACTGACAATACCTCCTTGTTACCCTCCCATATTAACAGGACATCATCAATGTATCGGGCCCACAAGGAGATGTGGTTCTGATACGGGTTGATTTGGTTGAGGACAAATTCATGTTCGAATTCGCTCATAAAGATTATCGCCAGATTTGGCGCAAAACTTGCCCCCATGGCTACGCCACTTGTCGGAATGTAGTATTTATTTTGGAACATAAAAAAGTTTTTGGTCATTGCTATGGTGAGAAGATTGATAATGAACTCAGTAGAAACTCTGTGGGGTGCCGGTCTCTGGTTTAGAATTCTCTCCATACATACCAGGGCAGACTGTTGGGGAATGTTAGTATAAAGGGATGTGATGTCCATGGTGACTAACAGGGAGGTGGTGTGGTCATAGGTACGTCCATCTACCAATTGAATATTTTGAGTGTGGGAGATGTGATTGCTGGCACTTATGACAGACTGCCACCTGGTAGTGCTGTTAGTCCAATTTAGAGATGAGCACAACATCAGTGGTTTATTAATTCAATACACGTTAAAAATGACTAATATCTGCCAACCAAGCCATTCTTTAAGCTTTGGAGGCCTGGACCTTGTTGTTATCACTTCACAAATACTTAAGAGAGGCATGCTTTTTACATTGTTCAATCTGTTTATATAAGAATGTCGGGTGGGTTGCTCTGTTCCAGTATTTACACAAATAATAACTTAAGTACCACTATTTTTTTTACTTCTTTTATAGTGCTATTCATCCAAATGAAGTGTCAGAACGCTTTACATCGCACATACACATTATACATTGACAATAAATATTATAAATGTGTAAATCAATGTACAAAATGTGATACAAAGACAGTGAACGTTACAATATATAGGCGTCACCTGTCCTTCATAGCTTGCTGTGCTATGTTAGAAGGATTACAATTTATGAACTGTGAGTTACAAAAGGCTGTCTGTGTTAAAACCAGTAACTCACTAACCTAACTACATCAAATACAAATCTGTCTTCTCCATGTTAAGATGCTGTGCTTTGCAGGAGACATGTTAACCATCTACACTACTTTGAATCAAAACTGGGACTAGAGAAAACACAGGTTCCTCCAGCAAATGTGTTACCCTCCAAAGTAATCTTATCATTATTATTTTTTCCTTGGCACACAAAGATCTCTGCAGCAGGTTCCTTAACATATAAACACAAAATGTTCCCTTGGTAAGTATTTAGTAATCCGTTCAAATTATTTATCTACCTTACCTACTCTCCTCATACATTCCAGTAATTCTTATTAAAATCTCATCCCAATCATGCTGGACTTTTTCTCAACCACCTTTGATCTAAGTAGAACCACAAAAGGCACTTAACACAATAGAAAATATTCAGCCTAACGATGCCAATTTATACATTATGTTCAATTTTTTTAAAACATTTAAAAACACCTATCTTCATTGATTAGTTGTACATATGTTTCTCAGTTTATAGTGGTTCATCAAACACATTTACTATAATCTCACATTTTACGATACATCATTATCATATTCAACATTTTATTAAAAACATGTATGTATTTTTATAAAACCACAGAGGTATATTGTGGACGCGTTTTGGTGGATCCGCTTTCGCACCACCTTCCTCAGGACAATTAACAACACACAATGATCTTTAAAGGATTTTTAGGATACCTGATCTTTCATCTAAGGAAACTGCTGTCCGCTTCACCAGTATTAGTTTTTGAGACCTCATTTAAGATGTCGGTGTGTGATATTATGTCATTTCCCAATCATCCTATTTTTCTGATGGTGTGGCTTTCTTGTCAGCTCTTCACCACAATTGTTCACCCGTTAGTACGTCGTGTTCTCCTTCTACTTGTGGGGGTTAATGCATAAATGTCAACCCGAGATTGGAGGGCCCCTCTCTTTTCTATAATGGGATTATTCAATTGTCCCTGGGTTCCGCTCTTCAATTTGTTGCGTCAGCATTACACTTTCTCCTGGATTGACGGGAAAATTTGTGTTTATATATTGTGATTTAATGTAAGATAATTATAGCTAGAGGTAAATATCAACAAGGGCTATTAATGAATATACCTCTATATCTGTGGAGTGTATAAATCTGATAAATAGATCACCCTAATTAAAACGATGTGTACACATGTAGGAAATTACAAAATAGATGTATTTTCTTATTTTATATATTATTATTCATGATTCATTTGATATAACAAAGATTCAAATATGCATATAGAATTCAACATAGTCATTATAGAGAATTAATTTCAACAATCAGCAAGAATATATACAGATCCATAATGATAGACGAAAAGTTGATTCAGGCAGTGCGGCAGATGTCTACAACATGCGTTTCGGCATACACGCCTTCATCAGGTAGCCGTCTATTGCGCATATAATTTATTCTGGTTATCGATAGTGATGTACTGTGGCTTCAACAGAGTCTTTACTTTAAACGTAGATTCTACAGGGATATGGGAACACACTGGGATGGATAGCCATGTGAGTAGAACTGTCTCTAAGAATAAAACCGTAGAGAGTAAGCTGATACAGGCAGACAATAATGTTCTATGTCTATATGCCGGTATAAATAGGTCAAGCTATGGTTATATGCGAGCAGTGGCGTCAAGACCAATAACGTTCAATAAAGCGACTCAGTTATGTCGGAGAAGATCTCCTGGGTAATAAATTATTGCGCTCCAAAAACTTTATCGCCGGAAAACCACAGGCTTAGGATGGGCTCTGAACCGAACTAGGCGTACCGGAGATAATCTCAGATCATTTATATCCGAGCCTATCCTCAGCCTGTGGCGTCCCGGCGAGAGGATTTTGTGGACCGCAATTATTTATCTTTCAGGAGATTATCTCCATATCCCCGTAGAACCTATGTTTAAAGTAAAGACTCTGTTGAAGCCACAGTACATCACTATCGATAACCAGAATAAAATATATGAGCAGTAGACGGCTACCTGATGAAGGCGTGTATGCCAAAACGCGCGTTGTAGACATCTGCCGCACTGCCTGAATCAACTTTTCGTCTATCATTATGGATCTGTATATATTCTTGCTGATTGTTGAAATTAATTCTCTATAATGACTGTTGAATTCTATATGCATAATTGAATCTTTGTTATATCAAATGAATCATGAATAATAATATATAAAATAAGAAAATAAATCTATTTTGTTAATTTCCTACATGTGTACACATCGTTTTAATTAGGGAGATCTATTTATCAGATTTATACACTCCACAGACATAGAGGTATATTCATTAATAGGCCTTGTTGATATTTACCTCTAGCTATAATTTTCGTACATTAGTTATATTCCCTGTCTTATAGCTAGCTGTTACTATTGGGGTCCCCTGTTTTCTAAAGATATATATTGTGATTTACCCAGTTCCCTATTTGGTTAAAGGGTCACTCTCTGTTTTTATTATTGCAGATGCCTTAACCCCATTAGACATTTTAAAATGCAGACTTTGCAACCAATTATGCAGAATAGATTTACTGCCACGTTTCTCCTTGTTGCCAACTTCTTTGTGGCAGAATTTTTAAAAAAAATGTATAAATTGAGGACCACATTTTGTGTCAGACTGTGTTGCTTTTTTGGCAGAATCCAGGCGCAAAATCACTTGTTAAATCTCATAATGCGTTCAAATGTTCTCATGACAGACCTGCAAACATGTGTGTGAAGTATTAATATCTGATGTCCTTTTTTGTGATGTCACCTCCTGTGATGCCATAATGTAGCGCCAGATGTCACACGCCATAATGTCACTTGTATACTGCCTAATTTGGTTAGTCCTCCACTTCTGTTTTTTAGGACTTGTGCCCTGACCATGAGCTATATTAGAAGGATTGCAAGTAAGAGGAGGAGCCAGCTCCATCATGGCCGATCGGAGCTGTTGCTCCGTGGGGAACCCTCTTTCCATCCTCCTGAGCGGTGTTCTGCTGCACTGTTTTTCCACCCAGGGCAGCGATTCCGCCACCGGAGGGCGGGCGGATCACCTGGAGTTGGATTTCGCCCTGCTCCGATCGAGCATCGCGGAGATCTCAGCAGTGACGTCCCTGGCACTTGTGATACTGGGATGGCACCCAGGGAGCTGTGAGAACGTGCCGAAGGAGGTGTGCTAGGATGCCGCCAACCCCCGCTCAATCCTGCGGACAGGAGTGGCTGCTGTGAGCCGCGTTCTGGTCCTGACACCTTGGACAGCCGATTGGAACAATATCGGACATCCGTCTGTTGGTAACTCCAGCTCGGGTTGACAGGACTCGAGAGCGGCGGAGTTTCCTAAAGATGGCGCTGCCGGCTCTCGAGGTTGCCGGATGAGAGCTGTAATCTGCGGCATGCCTCCAGTGTAACCCACAGGGAAACCGAGACGGCTGGAGGCAGACTGTCCTTTCTGCGGAATCGGTGGAGAGCTGAGAGACTGACTATTTGCAATGCTGCAGGTGGCCCTCGGGAGCCGCTTAGGCGGTGAGGTGTGTTCCGGAGGCCCTTCACGATGTTCTGTTGGAGCCTGCCCTAGAGACAGTGAATGAAGGGGCAGCCAGGATTATCAGCAATACCCGTGGGAAGCCAGGGGAGCGGAGAGAATCTTTAAACATGGCGCACCACCGATTTCACCCTTAAGTGCAACTTTTGGACTAGGACTCATATGCACCCCGCCATTTTGGCACCATCTCCTAAAGACACTCTTGTCCTCTCGGCCATCTTAGCGCTATGGTCCGCCGTTCTCTAGCTGGGCGACCTGTCGATCATCTATCTTCTCCACAGATCTACTCATCGTTTGTGAATATTGCTGATGCCCCTGATCCCATCACTCATCAGCGCCTCCCTCACTCTCTTTCTACCTCCCCTATTCCTTTCCTCTCTCCCCTGAATTTCCCTCCCCCTGCCTGCTTTTTCCCTAGCCTGAGTCATGCTTCTGCAACTCATAAATATATATATGTAAATATGTAATATATAATTGTCCAAGCCTAATCGCTGTTAAAATGTAACCCTGTGTGAATTTACTATTTGTATATATAGAACTCGAACCATTAGTATATGCAGTAGACCTTTGTACTTACTACCATTCATATGTGATTTTTAGTTTTTCTGTTTGTATCTCTTCCTTGAGTGACTTTTCAACTTGTACATTTGTAATTTTCTTCTGTTTGTATCTTTTCCTTGAATGACTTTACAACTTGTACATTTGCAATATTTTTCTGTTTGTATCTCTTATGTAACTTATGCAATCCAAAGTTCTTATGTAAGGCAACTGGTTCTTTTGTACAGCGCTCTAACACCTTTGGGTAATGTTTGTTCTAAAATCGCATTCAATAAATAAATAAATATGAACTGGAAGTAACAAAATGATCTTTCTTTCATAAGCAGTAACCCACTTACCTATATAAAACACAAATATGTGATCTGCATGTTACACAATGTGCTTTGCAGTAGGCAGGTTAACCCTTTATGCTACTTTATGAGTCAAAACTGTGAAGACAAAACACAGATCGCTCAAGCGAGTGCATGAACCACCAGAGTAAACTTAACATTAATATTGTATTTAATGCATTTCTATATAGCCCAGACTTTACCCGAAGGTGTCAGATCACAGTACAATAGAACCAGTAACATTACATGAGAGAAATGTTACAGAAATGGAAACAAACAAAAATAGCAGGCCGTAGAATCAAAACAACGCAGGCAAAAGGAACACAATATCAAACACAGCAAGCACAGAATGTACAAACAAAATATAAATATATATGACAAATTTACAATGACTAAAAAACTTCCTGGCGGGGTCTGAGAAGGTAGGAATTAGTTCTGAAAGTGTCTTTGGAATAGAAGAGATTTGAGGTCCGCTTTGAAGATCTGGATGGAGGTGATGGCACGGAGCAAAGGAGGAAGTGAGTTCCAGATTCTCACTGCATTACCTGAGAACGATTGAGCCATCAATTTTTCCCTTTTGGAAGAGGGGGGCTCAAGCAGGAGCTTTTCCTCATTCCGAGAAGGTCTTGAGCCTGCAGACGATTTCAGTTTATTCGCCGGATAGCGAGGGGAGGAAGCGTGCAAAGCTTTGTGGGTGATGCATGCCGTTTTGTAAATAGCTCTAGCCTCGATGGGAAGCCATCGGAGAGAAGACAGGATAGGAGTGATGTGGTCACTTCGTTTGGACCTTGAAATGAAGCGAGCTGCTGAATGGAGGACGGATTTGAGGGGGGAGAGGTGAGATTTGGGAAGGCCAGTCAGAAGAGAATTACAATAATCTAGTCTAGAGAGAACTAGCGATTGGACCAAGGTTTTTAGGTCATTCTCTGGGAAGAACTGACAAATCCCCCTAAAAGGTGCAGCTGATAACGTGCGCTCTTGGCAATGGAGTTGATGTGTGAGATTAGGTTGAGTCTTTTGTCAAGTATGACACCTAGGGATTTAGCGCAGTCAACAATGACGGGTTTACTGTTGAGTAAATTCAACTGATCCATCCAGGATTGAACAGGAGGCGGGGAGAGAGAGCTAGATATGAGAAGGAATTCCGTTTTGGAGGGATGGAGAATGAGTTGGTGAACTAACATCCAGTTGTGAATAGAGTTGAGAGTAGAGTTGAGAAGTGAGAGATCTTGAGAGGAAGACACCTTGAGGTAGGTTTGGGTGTCATCTGCATAGAGATGGTAGAGGATTCCAGATTGGCTTAGGAGGTTCCCTAGTGGTTCCAGATAGAGTTTAAACAGAGTGGGAGCAAGGATAGAACCTTGAGGGACGCCTTGACCAACCACCAGTGGAGACAAGAGACTGTTCGCAATCTTGATCATTTGGGATCTGTCCGAGAGGAATGAGGCAAACCATTTGAGTACTGTGCCTTTCACGCCCATTCTCTGTTGAAGAGTGTTAAGGAGGGTGTTGTGATTAACAGAGTCAAAGGCTGCAGAGAGGTGAAGAAGAATCAGAAGACATGATTCCCTCGAATCGAGTATATGTAGCGCATCATCAATCACTCGCAGCAGGGCTGTTTCAGTGCTGAAAATTTTGAATAAAGCCAGACTGGAATATGTCAAGGAGATTATTGTCCATAATGTGTTGGGAAAGTTGTTTTGCAACGTATTTTTCTGTGATCTTTGAAAGAAAAGGGAGATTGGTGATGGGGCGGAAGTTATTGAGGTTGTTCGCATCTGCAGAGAGTATTTTTTAGAAGGGGGGGTAACCTGTCCTGTTTTGAGGACAACTGGGAGGTATCCTTGACTGAGGAAGAGATTAACTAGCTTGGTCCAATAGGAGAGAGTGTTGGTATAGAAATCAATGGCGATGACACTGGGTATGGGGTCAGAAGAATGGTTGGAGGGTTTGGTTTAGAGGATGCATTTGAGGAGATCATCTTCCGAGATGGCAGCAAAGTCCTGCCAAGTGACTAAGGATTTTCGCTCCTCAATGGGGGTGGGGGGGGGGTGACCTGTTCCACCAGTGATGTTACCTTTTGATCAAAGAATATAGTGAACTCAGTTGCTTTCTTCGAAGCATCCCCAGGTTTGATGATTTGGGGAGAACAATTTGGATTTTTGATGAGGTCGAAAAGTTTTTGGGGTCTGTTTTTAGCTGAATCGAGGAGGGATCTGAAATGTGATGTTTTTTCCTGGAAGATATGCTTGTGGTATTTGGGTCTTGCTGAAGGTAAAAGAGAGAGGTGATGTCTGTCAGGACAGACTGTGGTTGGCTTTATTGGGGCGCGGAAGCAAGGAACTCCTCGGGAGATTACTCTGGGAGGGGGATATCTTAGCACTTAAGAGTGCTAAGATAATTTCATTTGATTTTATATACCACATAGTTGTGGCTTGTATTACACTGAACCCCATGAGTAAGTCCTATTCTCAATGGGTCCGGTATTTTTAAACAGGTTGTTTTTGTCCAAGCGCTTATACGTCCTTTTGAGGGATCAGAGACATCACGTTTCCTTATGCTCTTTGTTTTTTCCCCCTCTAGGTTTCACCTTCGAAGCAGGACCGGCTGGCCTGCCTCGCATTACCCTAAGGAAGGTAGTATAGCCCCTTCCCCAGTGTAGAACGACACTTAGGTCCTGATGAATTGCTTTAGGTAGCTTGAAACATATCGACCATTTATATAGGTAGTGGATACGGGACTGGATCATAATTCCAGTGGGTATCCCTCCTTCACTGTTTTTATTAAGGGAGGTTACCACACTATTAAAATTTGATTGTGGATTACCTCACCTTTTTTATTTTCTGCACATACACACTTCTCACGTCTACACCAATATATGTGCCCTCATACCCGCATACAACAAAAGGCAGGAACAAAAGATCTCCGATAAAGAGCCCCTTCGCGGGTGCCCGTCAGACATTGCAGCGCCAGTCTGACGAGGAGCAGGACCCAGATGATGAAGCATGACACCTAGCTCGCTGGGTGTGTGAGGGTTTTAGTTCCGAAAGGGGCATTCCCCCTTCTGTCCCCTTCACTTTCCTTTCGCTTGTTACAATTCCCTGGGGAACTTTGTACCTTTTCTTGTCTTGAGTCTTGAGGGGCTTGTACACTGGACCCCGTTAAAAATTGCCCTGTTTGGTTCCTCTCTTTGTTCACACAAGATAATTTCATGGCCACACAAAGATCTCTGCAGCAAATATCTGACCCATAAGATTTTTTAAAACAGAACTTCTTGTGATCGGAACAGATACACTATCACGTTTCTCCTTCATGCCAATTTCTTTGCGGCATATATATATATATTTGTAAACGTATAAGATGACTATACCCCTTTTCCAATGCCACACCTTGACCCACAGTTTATGGGTTTCCGTACTAAGCAGTTTCCAATCCCAGCACTAATGCCACTAACATGATATTACTCTGACATTAAGGATCCTCTTCCGTAGTCTTTCTTTCCTGACTATTATGCGCGTGTCGAAGGAGAACCTAGTTTCAGCTTTCAACAAAAGCTCTCGGAACCCATGTTGAGATGGGAAAGAGCAGCTTTCAGAACTAAAGTTTTTACTTAAACTGAAAATGTTATTTACCAATTCAAGAGATGTTTTTTTTACTGACATTCAGGTGCATTTATTTAGGAGCATTACCAGATATATTTAAAATTTACGAATGTGGTTATAGAAACGACATTTTATAGAGGCCGTTTAAGAGCGTCGCGGGTCACTGCTCGAAGGGACTCGATTGACTCGACGGGGCCCGTTCCAAGGCAGAGGGCCCTCGCCTCCCTCTGCGAAGCTGCGCCATTCCAGTCCTCTTTCCATGCGCATGACAGCTGGCGGCGCTCTGTCCGCGTCTCTATGGCGCCCCCTTCCGGTGTCCGGGGCCCGGCTGTGACAGGTCTTGCGGATCCTGCGCTGGGGCTGAGGCGGGGGCGGTTTCCGGTGCCAGTGGAGCCAGGATGGATTCAGAGGCTGCAGCTGAGCTATGAGGAGCGCGGGGCGACATGGAGGGGCGGCCCCGCCTGAGGGAGGTGAGAAGGGGCCCTGGGGAGCGGGTGAAAGGAGGGGACCAGAGCAGGTGAAAGGTGTATGTTTGGAAGGAGTCCAGGGGGCTGAAGAGCGCCTGGAGCAGTGCTGTCCCAGATTAAGGGAAGGGACTGGGGCTCCGCATTAATAGTCACGGAGTAGAGTCAGCAGCCAGGTTCTGCCCCCTTTGTATTTAATGTTTGTGTGCCTCAGATAATCTGTCATACGCAGCCAGGGTCTGCCCCCTTTGTATTTAATGTTTGTGCGCCCCCAGATTTAATCTTTGTGCGCCCCCAGATTATCTGTCATACATACCCCCGCTCTCTTTCGCACCTATGCGGGGAGGAGACCCTCTCTGACAGAGCCCTTGTTCTGCTCCTGCCCCCTTCGTATTGTGCACACTGCCACCTGGATTTGACGAGCCTAGATTGTGCTTCATTGGATGACCCGGCTTTTCTTGTTTGCCTCTGTCATGTGCAAGGGCTAGGCTCGTTTTCGGTCTTGCAGTTTGTATTTATGCACATGAGTTCTGCCGGCTCTTGGGTGTGCTGCATCCATGTACAGGAGCATTATAGGTTCCTGCTGTGCTGTCTTCGTGTATTTACCTTCTGCTGGTGCGCGCAACCCCGAGTTTAGCGGGTACTCGGGACTTGTGCACTTGGAATGTACTGGTTCACCGGCCGTGCACTAAAGTGCATGCGCTTGGTGGTTCGCCGAAGTGCTGTGCTTGAACCTGAGCTCGGCAGGTTCCCGGGGCAATTGCTCTCATGTCCTGGAACTCTGCTGCTTCTAGAAGCCTTTTGAACTTAAATGCATGAGCTTTTTGTGCTTATATGAGTTGTGGTTCCCAACTATGGACATCAATCTGCCAGTCCTCCTAGATGCCGCAATGGCTACTGTGCTCCATTGGTTCTGGAAGCTGCTGCACTCACTCACATAGAGAACTTTTCTGGTTCTCAGAGCTGCTGCACTCAAACTGGATTCTCCGAGCTGGTGGGATTGTGTACCTGAACTTGAGTTGTCTCTGCTGTTCTCGTGAACCTAAGCCTAGGCTGTGTGTCGGAAGTGCTGCACTTGGACCTGAGCTGTGTCTGCTTTCACATTCTACAGCGAAGGTCTCTGCTGGCTCTCGGAGGTGATGCACTCGGACCTCAGCTGTGCTTGTTTTCACATTCTACAGCGACGGTCTCTGCAATTGGCCCTGAGCTGTGCCTAGTCTCACATTCTGCAGGGACCATCTCTGCTGGCTGTCGGAAGTGCTGCACTTGGTCCTGAGCTGTGCCTGGTCTCACATTCTGCAGGGACGGTCTCTGCTGGCTCTCGGGGGTGCTGTACTTGGCCCTGAGCTGTGCCTGGTCTCACATTCTGCAGGGACGGTTGGCCCTGAGCTGTGCCTGGTCTCACATTCTGCAGGGACGGTTTCTGCTGGCTCTCGAGGGTGCTGCACTTGGATCTGGGCTGTGCCTGGTCTCACATTCTGCAGGGACGGTTTCTGCTGGCTCTCGAGGGTTCTTTACTTGTCCCTGAGCTGTGCCTGGTCTCACATTCTGCAGAGACGGGTTCTGCTGGCTCTCAAAGGTGCTGTACTTGGCCCCGAGCTGTTCCTGGTCTCACATTCTGCAGGGACGGTCTCTGCTGACTCTCGGGGGTGCTGCACTTGGATCTGGGCTGTGCCTGGTCTCACATTCTGCAGGGACGGTCTCTGCTGGCTCTCGGGGGTGCTGTACTTGGCCCTGAGCTGTGCCTGGTCTCACATTCTGCAGGGACGGTTGGCCCTGAGCTGTGCCTGGTCTCACATTCTGCAGGGACGTTTTCTGCTGGCTCTCGAGGGTGCTGTACTTGGCCCTGAGCGGTGCCTGGTCTCATATTCTGCAGGGACGGTCTCTGCTGGCTCTCGAGGGTGCTGTACTTGGCCCTGAGCTGTGCCTGGTCTCACATTCTGCAGGGACGGTTTCTGCTGGCTCTCGAGGGTGCTGTACTTGGCCCTGAGCGGTGCCTGGTCTCATATTATGCAGGGACGGTCTCTGCTGGCTCTCGAGGGTGCTGTACTTGGCCCTGAGCTGTGCCTGGTCTCACATTCTGCAGGGACGGTTTCTGCTGGCTCTCGAGGGTGCTGTACTTGGCCCTGAGCGGTGCCTGGTCTCATATTCTGCAGGGACGGTTTCTGCTTGCTCTCGAGGGTGCTGTACTTGGCCCTGGGCGGTGCCTGGTCTCACATTCTGCAGGGACGGGCTCTGCTGGCTCTCGAGGGTGCTGTACTTGGCCCTGAGCGGTGCCTGGTCTCATATTCTGCAGGGACGGTCTCTGCTGGCTCTCGAGGGTGCTGTACTTGGCCCTGAGCTGTGCCTGGTCTCACATTCTGCAGGGACGGTTTCTGCTGGCTCTCGAGGGTGCTGTACTTGGCCCTGAGCGGTGCCTGGTCTCATATTCTGCAGGGACGGTTGGCCCTGAGCTGTGCCTGGTCTCACATTCTGCAGGGACGGTTTCTGCTGGCTCTCGAGGGTGCTGTACTTGGCCCTGAGCGGTGCCTGGTCTCACATTCTGCAGGGACGGTTTCTGCTGGCTCTCGAGGGTGCTGTACTTGGCCCTGAGCGGTGCCTGGTCTCATATTCTGCAGGGACGGTCTCTGCTGGCTCTCGAGGGTGCTGTACTTGGCCCTGAGCTGTGCCTGGTCTCACATTCTGCAGGGACGGTTTCTGCTGGCTCTCGAGGGTGCTGTACTTGGCCCTGAGCGGTGCCTGGTCTCATATTCTGCAGGGACGGTCTCTGCTGGCTCTCGAGGGTGCTGTACTTGGCCCTGAGCTGTGCCTGGTCTCACATTCTGCAGGGACGGTTTCTGCTGGCTCTCGAGGGTGCTGTACTTGGCCCTGAGCGGTGCCTGGTCTCATATTCTGCAGGGACGGTTTCTGCTTGCTCTCGAGGGTGCTGTACTTGGCCCTGAGCGGTGCCTGGTCTCACATTCTGCAGGGACGGTCTCTGCTGGCTCTCGAGGGTGCTGTACTTGGCCCTGGGCTGTGCCTGGTCTCACATTCTACAGGGACGGTCTCTGCTGGCTCTCGAGGGTGCTGTACTTGGCCCTGAGCTGTGCCTGGTCTCACATTCTACAGAGACGGTTTCTGCTGGCTCTCGGGGGTGCTGTACTTGGCCCTGAGCTGTGCCTGGTCTCACATTCTGCAGAGACGGTCTCTGTTGGCTCTCGAGGGTGCTGTACTTGGCCCTGGGCTGTGCCTGGTCTCACATTCTGCAGGGACGGTCTCTGCTGGCTCTCGGAAGTGCTGCACTTGGTCCTGAGCTGTGCCTGGTCTCACATTCTGCAGAGACGGGTTCTGCTGGCTCTCGGGGGTGCTGTACTTGGCCCTGAGCTGTGCCTGGTCTCACATTCTGCAGGGACGGTTGGCCCTGAGCTGTGCCTGGTCTCACATTCTGCAGGGACGGTTTCTGCTGGCTCTCGAGGGTGCTGTACTTGGCCCTGAGCGGTGCCTGGTCTCATATTCTGCAGGGACGGTCTCTGCTGGCTCTCGAGGGTGCTGTACTTGGCCCTGAGCTGTGCCTGGTCTCACATTCTGCAGGGACGGTTTCTGCTGGCTCTCGAGGGTGCTGTACTTGGCCCTGAGCGGTGCCTGGTCTCATATTCTGCAGGGACGGTTTCTGCTTGCTCTCGAGGGTGCTGTACTTGGCCCTGAGCGGTGCCTGGTCTCACATTCTGCAGGGACGGGACGGTCTCTGCTGGCTCTCGAGGGTGCTGCACTTAGCCCTGAGCTGTGCCTGGTCTCACATTCTACAGGGACGGTCTCTGCTGGCTCTCGAGGGTGCTGTACTTGGCCCTGAGCTGTGCCTGGTCTCACATTCTGCAGAGACGGTCTCTGTTGGCTCTCGGGGGTGCTGTACTTGGCCCTGAGCTGTGCCTCGTCTCACATTCTGCAGGGACGGTCTCTGCTGGCTCTCGGAAGTGCTGCACTTGGACCTGAGCTGTGCCTGGTCTCACATTCTGCAGCGACGGTCTCTGCTGGCTCTCGGAGGTTCCACACCATGTCCTTGAGCTCCTTTGGTTATTGGAAGTGATGCCATTCGTGTAGTGTTCCTCGTGTGTTCAAGAGGCTTTGCCAGCCGTTCATAAGTTACGTAATGTATTGAGGTGTGTTGCAGATGTGTCCATATGCCCTTTGAGTTATGACATGTTGGTGCTTGTGTATGGGTTATTATGTGGGCTGTCCGAAGTGCTGTTTCTAACGTACTGGGATTTTCAGAAGGACAGGGCTAGAATGTGCTTCCTATCACCAGTACTTTTGAGTTGTGATTTAAGGGAGTAAGGACGCAAGTTCCTATCACCGGTACTTTTGAGTTGTGATTTAAGGGAGTAAGGACGCGAGTTCCTATCACCGGTACTTTTGAGTTCTGATTTAAGGGAGTAAGGATGCGAGTTCCTATCACCGGTACTTTTGAGTTCTGATTTAAGGGAGTAAGGACGCGAGTTCATGTCACCGGTACTTTTGAGTTCTGATTTAAGGGAGTAAGGACGCGAGTTCATATCACCGGTACTTTTGAGTTCTGATTTAAGGAAGTAAGGTGGCGAGTTCATATCACCGATACTTTTTGAGTTCTGATTTAAGGGAGTAAGGACGCGAGTTCTAAAATGTTCCCAAATATGTTACACTCAGTACTTGAGTTCTGTGTGGTCAGAGTTGTAGCACTTATTAAACCCTGTTTTTTGGCTGTCACAGATGCTGCAATGTGGGTGAAATAGTCTTAGAGCTGCACCCAGGCACGGTTATTTATCCTGCATTTGTGTACATAGGTTCTGTTGGTTATCAAGAAGCGCCGGCCCTCGTTTAAGGATTTTGTTAATTAATCTTGGGTATGGGACATTTACTGTGTGAATTCTCAGAGCTCTAAATCCCCAGATACAAAGGTGCTTTGAGTTTCTTTGATGTACTGCTACTTTTACGGAGGTTCTGCGAGGTCCTTTAAGTTTCTGGCCTACATCTTTTATTAGCTCTGTGATGTTTCTAATAACCCATAATTGGCTGCCTATGTTTTATGTTTTATGTTAGGTGTACAAAGGGCTTGGTTCTCATATACACAGGTTCTTTTAAGGAGTCCAGAAGTGCTGAAGTTCTTCAGTGTAAGGGTTCTATGCGTGTTCGGAGGGATTAGCACTTTATGATTATGGGGTTTCAGATGCCTGGCCTCGGGCACTTAAATTATGCAGGGGTTTCAGAACTGATGCACCAAGATACATAAACACTGGGTAGTCTTGGAGGTACTTTTACTACTGTGTGCTGTCCAGGCTCTCTTAGATGATGCTCTCGCACACGAGTTATCCGCTCCCAAGTTGCATATACAGTTTCTGAAGATTCACATGTTCTGTGAAGTTATCAGAGGTGCTGCCCTTGAAAATGTCTTTTATGAGATTCTAGTGCTTTTGAGTTAACAGGTGCGGGCCTTTTGTATATCGACTGTGTGAGTTGTCAGGTGCTAGAGAAGGAGTACAGTACTAGTGTTTTAAGGATTTCAGCTGTGCCCTGATGCATTCGCCTTGCATGATCGCAGGTGCTCTTCTGATGGACATGGGTTCTATGATTTCTCAAATAATCTAGCAGATGGGCATATCTGTTATTGAGGGTTCTCTTAAGTGATGATATTAGACTAATTGGCTTCTATGATGTCTTCGTGAATGGGGCTTTTAAATAAATGGCTTTTTTGAGGTCCTCAGATGTGCATGGAGTTTAAGGTCCTCTGCAGTACCTAGCTTCATGTCAATAAGCACTCCTATTTGATTTTTCTTGGATACGTGAGTTGGTGTCCCTTGAGGAACTGACCCTGTGTTAATGCGTTTAGTGGGTTCTCAGTAAAGTATACCAATTGTATCCATATTTATGTTGAGCAATTTGCTCGGTGTAGGGAAGAGCCAGGAAATTCAAGCAATACAATGCTCTTCCTACACTGTTGATATTACTCAATTTCAGAACTGTAGCAATCGCAATTTTCAAATTAGTTTTTCTAGAGCTGTTAATTTCCCTTTGCTGTCCATAATGGTGCTATTTGTGCGAACAAAAAAATATGTAAATACATTTTTGGAGGCAGACCACCTTCTTTTGTGACATTAATCCATGCTGGACCATACGTAGCTTTTTCCAAATTCACTTCGTAATGTTTGAGCAAACATTATCCACCAGAAAATAAATATCAGTAGGGATTAAGCTGACATGCAGTGAGTATGGAATTCCACACCTTCTAATCATCGATCAAGCAGAGCGAGAAATAAAGGTGTTATATTTGTGTTGTGGAAACTCTGTGCGTTGCCAATACATACTCATCTTACTCCAGCAAGGGGGTTGTGTTTTGGGCATAGAATAATGTCATCTGAAGAGAGGACTGAACAGCACACTTTGCTCTAGCACCTACTGTAGGAAACCTACCTCTCTGTACAATGTTGTACACTGTGCCTAGAGCCTTATTGGTTTACAGAGGCAAAAGTAGATAATACTAACGCTGTATTTCGTGGTAGTGTGGGTGAGTAGTTAGGCGTTTAATTAATCAAAAGAAGAATGGACACTTGATACTACTTAACCATTGGTTAAGATGGGACACTCTCATAAACGCGGTGTTGTTCGTGCGGTGTATATCTTTCTTCCGCCCCTCACACGCGTTGTGGCATTTATCATTGAGTGTTCCAACAACGTGCTATATGCCAAGCCTCATCCAGAGGCAACCTCTGGCGCAAGTAGCAGTGTCCAGAGATAAAAAGAAAGGAAAAATAAGGGCACCCAGAAAAAACTGATAAAAAACATATACTGCACCAGTGGGGAATTTTAATGAAAAGGTGAAGTATTGTTATTTAAAAAAATTGCGGTATTACTGGAGGTCGAGTTAATGGATCTCCTTTTACCTAATGAACTACAGCGTCAACATGTTTCTGCTCCATGTCGCCCAGCCGGGTCTACGGAGCATTCGTCAGGACAGTACGTAACAAAAAAACAAATAACGAAGAAATTACTTGCACAATTCGTGTAGTAATATGGTTTCAAATGTTGTTTCAAATGTTGCCTTTTCGGAAATTTTCTCTTTTGCTAGCTTTATTAAGCTTCAACAGGCGGCAATGGGACTCTCTGGTCCCAGACAGCGCAAGGGGAGTTCCCGGGACTTGTGCTGTCTCTGCCCCTGGATAACATCCAGCAAGAGAGAAAATTTCGTTATTTGTTTTTTTGTTACGTACTGTCCTGACGAATGCTCCGTAGACCCGGCTGGGCGACATGGAGCAGAAACATGTTGACGCTGTAGTTCATTAGGTATAAGGAGATCCATTAACTCGACCTCCAGTAATACCGCAATTTTTTTAAATAACAATACTTCACCTTTTCATTAAAATTCCCCACTGGTGCAGTATATGTTTTTTATCAGTTTTTTCTGGGTGCCCGTATTTTTCCTTTCTTTTTTATCTCTGGACACTGCTACTTGTGCCAGAGGTTGCCTCTGGATGAGGCTTGGCATATAGCACGTTGTTGGAACACTCAATGATAAATGCCACAACGCGTGTGAGGGGCGGAAGAAAGATATACACCGCACAAACAACACCGCGTTTATGAGAGTGTCCCATCTTAACCAATGGTTAAGTAGTATCAAGTGTCCATTCTTCTTTTGATTAATTAAACTACTGTTGCTGGGGTGATGAATGGACCCTCTATCCTCCTCCCTACATTTTGAGTAGTTAGGCGTATCAGAGGGCATTGCTAAGCATTTGTTGTACACACAGAGGCAATAAATGGAACACACTCTCAAGAATGAAGTCAAGACCGATTTATAGATAAATAGCAAGTCTTTTTATATATATTTTGAACCAAGAACTTTTGTTACAGGTAAGCATTTAATGCTTTTAAACAATAAGCATGGTAAATACAAGCAATATAAAGTTGTGCGCAATTACGCACAATGTTATCCTATGTAGAAAAAAATTGAATGCAATATATCACAGTGTGCAGTAGGTCTTAGGGGTTTATCTTCTAGAATTTGAATGTTGGAGAGCCATGGTCCAACGTTCCACCAGCAGCTTCTCAGGAGCGTCCCTGTATCGGCCATGAGCAGGGTGCTTGGAGAGTCAGTAGCTGGCCCAATATGAAGAAGGGGGACCACCAAAAAGCAGGCGGCACAGGGGGACTTGTAGGAAAGTCTGAGGGCACTCGTGTATAGAGGTCGCAAGGGCTTGGGGACCACAAGAGTACAACGGTTTCTGAGATTCCCCCGCCAGTGGGGTTGGGTGCAGAGCAAAAAGGTGATCCAAGCTCTGGTGTGCAAAGTAAACCACGTGGTCGGGGGCAAACACCTCAGATGGGCTGGTGCAGGCTGGCTGAGCCACTCAGCAAGTAAGTCTCAGGGCTGCTGACGCCCTTGACAGGTGCTTGGTCCTCAGGCAGTTAGAGTCCGGCCTGGACTCTTGTAGTTGGTCTTGGGTTGCAGGGCATCCGGTACCCCAGGTTTGGTGCTGATTGGCTTCGGAAGATGGTGGTGGCTCCAAACTTGTCGAGGAGGCTAAGTTGATCCTTCAAAGCTGCTGTATCTTCTTCTGGGCAGTAGCGGCATCAACAGGGCCGGAGAGCCAGAAGCCAAGAGTTCAGCCTTCCGGTTTTGGGGCCTGGGGAGTAACTCCTCTACCCCAAAGGAGTTCTTGGGCAATTTGGCAAAGTGCTGGCCCTCCCTTTGTTTTGTAGAGGTCTGTCATTGGCAAGATAAGACAGTGTTCTACGATTGTCTAGTCTTTTGATAGCAGGCAAGGTTTCGTTGCAAAATCCAATCCAAGCTCTCTGTTACTGGGTCGGCTGCTCTTCTTTGTCCTTGGCCTTCTTGTGTCTGTCGAATTTGAAAATTCAGTGCTTGAGGGTGCCATCTGAATATTACATATAGGGGTGTTAAAGGGAGTGCCAGGTAGTAGCCAATGAGATACCTACCTTTAGGGTGATTACACCCTCTAAATGCTCACCTCATGTGGGGGGTGGACATGACCCTGCTAGGTAATTTTTCTCAACTTCAAAATGGTGGAAAGTGAGCTGGGGGGGTCCACATCACCTGCCCTGCCTTAGGGATGGTGCAGGTTGACTGGGGACCCTCCTCCGCATCAAACTAATTTTCTCTTCCCACTGAAAGTGGGGTCAGGACAGGGGCAGGAGAGGTGTGGGTCAGAGTTCAAAGGTGGCATCGCCTTTTGAAGCTTCCAGCCCTGGAAAGCTGTTCCTTCCTGGAGGAGGTGTGAAGTACCTCTGCCCATTGTTTCTGGCACATGAAAGCGAAGGCTGTCGCCCAATGGGTTCAGAAACATGACCTACTAGTAGCAGGCTGGTGAAAAGCAGTCAGGAACCCACTAGAAGTTTATAGGTTTCGGGGGACCCTTCTGAAGAGTCCCCTGGATTCAATTATTAATAAATCTGATGCTGGAATCCGTGCAGGTTTTTAAGACGATATGTTTTGTTTGGTACCAAACATCCCAATACAGTGTAGCCATCATGGAGCTGGAAAACCCGTAATGTCGTGTCCAGCCAATGTACTCTCTATGGCTTCACTGTGCCTTACAATATCCACAAATGTAGATGGATAATACAGGGGAAAATCTGTTCATGCAGTTATGTCCTCACAGTAGATGTAGTGGACCCTGCCTTTGGGCTAGAGCCTGCTAGAGGAGTGGCTTGTCTTTATCTCATGCAGTGTTTGTGGGCATGCACCCAGGGATGTGTGCCATTTCAACTCTTCGTTTTTGTCTACACCAAGGCACGCATCTGCAAATGCAGCATACATTGCTGCTACCCTTGGGGTCCCCCTTCAGGGCCAATGCCCTAGGTACCAAGGGTACCCCTTAGTAGGGGCTTACAAGGGCTACTGAGTGGTGCCAATTAGGAAACAAAGGTACAGTTAAGGGAAGGAGCTCTGACACAGGAGGGCTGGTTGGTTGGGACCCTGTGCACTTCCAGTCGAAATGACATCATTTTCCAGGCAAAAAGAGGGGGCTAACCATGTCTAAAAAAAGGCATTTTCCTACACCTACTAGATAACTCTTAATAATGTGAGTTTCTCATTGTACGGGGTTTCAGCTAAACTAGCCACATTCTGTATGATCATTTGGTGAGTGGTCTCTGGTACTCAGCTAAGATTTACAACTCGGATGGTACCTGTATTAATGTGATTTATGCCTAGTTTTGAGGTATGGTATTAAAATATAGCTCTGATGTACAAGGCCTAAGCCCGAAGATCAAGTAATGGTGTAGGTCTATACTGAAAGCCTCATTGTCAATTAATGCAGAGTAGAGCGTCATGTGAGGTTTAATTGTGGAAAGGCTGTGTAAATCGAGCTATAACTATCCAAGATTAGAGCTTGTAAAGTCTTTGTCACTCATGGGTAGTTGTCTGTCGGAAGTGCAGAGCTTGTAGGGTTTTTGTAACCTGGAGAATCTTCTTTTAGTCTGGCAGACCTGGGTATTCAGAAGGTATAGCTCTTTCTCCACCTTTAAATGCTTAACCCCGTTTTTCTCTGGATTTGAATATGTGAATCCTGGTGAATTACCAGTTGTTGTGAACTAGTAACATCTGTGTGTAATCTGAGGAGTATCCATTGCCTGAGGATGTGACTGATATGAAGACCTGAAATAAAATGCGTGATATACTGAACCGAATTGTGAAATTCGTAACATAAAAATCAAGCCCCTAAAGAGACAAAAAAGTCAATAGTAGTTACACCCTTGACAAAGAAACGTGCAAGCACATCTCCTTTTCAGATTTTTTTTTCTCTAGTGTTACGTTTTAGAATCTGCAATTGTCACTTTAACAGTCGATATTGGTCTTTTGATAAAGCGTTTCCAGAAAATATGATTTATAGTAAAAATTCGGTAAACAAGTGAAAGTTCAAGTTCACGATGGAAACTGAAAGACAGTTCTCTCCTGCCATGAACATAGTTTCAACCTTTGGACGCATCTTTTGTGTTGGCCAAGTGGCTACCACGCTTTTCACGTTGTGGAAAATCTGAAGAGTGGACGTGATTTTTTTTCTTGTTAAAGCTGATACAGGAGGATAGCGTTTCTGTTCATCCCCTTTTTGCTTATTTATAAGAAGAACCCGTGCTCTGCTGTGAGAAGTGTGTAACTTGATGGCGTTGTGCTGCATGTCTGTGAAACTTGCGACTTCTGGATTACAAGTCCCATTTGGTTTATTACGTTCTGCCCTTTAAGCACCTATTGGGTGCAGAGCATCTTGTATAAATCTACATTAACATTCGATTCGATAGCGAAGACCAATACGACATTGCATTTGAATAACATCTGCAGTTGTGAAATACTTCAGTTACAGTCCAGCGTACAAAATGTGCTGCGTAAAGTCACGTTGAGGTTTATATGGCTGAGATACCCGCCACCCCCTCTCAACACAATCCCCAAAGGAGGGAAACCGGAAACAGTTCTTGAAGTTTTTGGAAGAGGGAGGGAGTGACCCTCCCCGGCCGTATTTATTAAAACAAAAATTAAAACATTAAACAGTTTCATATTAATGTACAATTTCATTACCACATTGCGATGTTTGGCTAACCTTAACAGATTCTCTAATACAGAGTCCAGTTCAGCGTACAAAATGTGCTGCGTAAAGTCACGTTGAGGTTTATTAAATCCACACACACTTCTCTCCCCAGGCAACGCGTTGACAAACAGAGTGGATTAGGCAATTTTTATTGTTGTGTTCTGAGAACTCCAGATCTTGGAACTGCAGCCCGATTCATTTAAAGTGCGTTTCCTGCACTCTAGGCCCAAGTGCTGGATCAAGCATCATAATTACAATGGCTGCGAAACTCCCCAGTTATGCTTCAAGCTGTCTATTGTTGTGACATTTGTGTGGCCTGTTGTAACTTGGGCCCTTCTCTCTCGTCTGTTTTTGGGAGGCTCAAGCTTACTGTCTTCCGTGAAACAGCATTCGTCGTTTTTCTCATAAATTCAGGCATGAGGAGGACAGACTTCCATTAGTCTGGCCTTTGAGTGTTTCCTTGCACTTGTGAGTCGGATAGAACAGCAGGTTGCTGTGCAGATGTAGACATTTGAGAATCCTTTTGGTGGTTGTAGCCGATCACATAATACTTGCTACCAAGCAAAGTTAATTTCCCAGTAAAAATGTATTCCTCGTCAGTAGAATGTGAAAGGGGACAAGGATAATGTTGCATCGCAGCTGCTTTTGGGTGTATTTTTCCAGAATAGAAATGTCAGGTGCCCACAAACTGATTCTTGGATAGCTTTATGAATGTATCATGTGTCTGGCAGTGTCTGTGTAAGGGCTTTAGATGAGGCGGTGCTTCTTTTTAACAACTATATTTTTAGTGTTTGGGTGACATCATGTTCTATGATGTCATTACTGAACTTGTTACTGACAGTCTTATCTTTGTCTACGCACAGCATTAGTACCATAGTGTGTGAACGAGTAGACAGTCGTGCTTTTAAAATATAAGTGCTCGATATTTAAAGCTCAGAGAAAGGAAAAGAGCATATAAACTTCCAGGAGCTCATTGGTGGTAGCAGCCATTTATCAGTACTCTGGTACTGGTTGGTTTTCATACATTTTGTTAAGGCCTCTATCACGATCGCAGGGGCCTCCCATGGGCAAAACAGAAAAGATGCATCCTTGCATGGGGAAGCATGCGAGGTTTGTATTTAGAACATGTACCAAATAAGCGGTCATGTTAAATCAATGTTAGATCCATCAGTAGTAGTGCAGTCAATTATAACTTCTGAGGAACTTCCTAGCCCACAATCTTGCACAGAACGCAAAGACAGATGGTCGGTATTCTCCAAATAAGCAAAGGAGGGGACCTGCTGAGCTGGGCAGAGACCCGAAAGACAAAGTACCACACAGTGACCGACCCTGACCATAAACGTTGTATTGTTTCAGAATCGTTCTAGCCAGTATGTATTCAACATTTAAAACAAGACTCAATTGACACAAACGAAAAACTTGCTTAAACAACAACACATTTACACTATGTACATACTTTGCAGCCTTTGTTTACATCTGGTAGGGACAAAAAAAACTGTGCACAGAAGTCGTAACACCAGCCATCACACTGGCAAATTGGACTCCTGATTTACCACCATCTGGCTCTTCCTGATTGCTTACGTCAGCCCCCACGTACACCCAAGCCACTTAGGAACCTAAGCACTGTAGCCAAAACATGGAACAGTACCAGCTTTCATGCTGACCCAAACCATGGCAAAGGCATTGTGCCTGGCACTCTTCAGGAGATGAGCCTGGGAAGTGTGCCAAACTTGGTTCTCTAGGGCAAGTGCCATATTCTCAAACTCCCACGACACTTTGTGGAGAACTTGCAAAGGGCTAGACCTCTATGTAAAGGTCCCTACCAGCCCCCTGTCACCTTTAGTACTACAGAGATAATACTTGGGTAAAACAGCCAGGTCCCAGACATGCCCTTAGTTGAAGTAGGATGTCACGGGTATCAAGCAGGGGAAGAACAGAAACGCTAGCCTCCTCTGTTAGTAGCTTTAACAAGAACAAAACACATATCCACGCTTCACATTTTCCAAAACATATAGTAGCCACTTCCCCGACACAGAAGACACGTCCTTATTTTGCAGCTATGTTTATGACAGGATAGAATTGTTTTTCAATTTTCATCATGAACTCGAACTTTCATTTTTTTAACAATTGAGCCTGACCGATTTTTACTATTCATTTGATATTCTGGAAATACTGCATAAAAGACCAATATTGACTGTTAAAGTGGCATTTGCAGTTTTAAAACGTAAGATTAGAGAACGATTTTTCGGAAAAGCAGATGTGCTTGCATTTTTCTTTGTCATGGATGTTACTACGATTGACTGTTTTTGGTCTCTAGGGGCTTTATTTTTATCTAATGAGCCTTACAATTCAGTTCATTATATCTCACATGTTATTTCAAGTCTTCATACGAAAGTCACATCCTTGGGTTATAGAGACTCTTCGGATTTTACTAGTTCACAACAAATGATATTCACCAGGATTTACACATTCAAATATAGAGCAAAACAGGATTACACATTCAAGATTGCCACAAGTCTTTCCTGGCAGAATAAGGCAGACTAAATGGGAAAACGTTTGCTGAACCTAGAAAAGAAAGAACACCCTACCTTCACCAGTTTCTCAAGGGTTGTGTGAGTGGGATATTAAACTCCAAAATGTTGTGCTAAGAGCCCAAAATCATGAGTTGGAGAATGCTCACCCCTGGTGTCCATGCCCCTCAGCTTCTGCCACCATTTGCCATCCCTGCCTTATCCAAACATGAGACCCCATCCGGTCAGGTTCCTGCCACCAGGCTGCCAAAAAGTTCAGAATGCCGTGTCCATTGTCGTTGGGCTCACACACTTCCCCTGTCGATCCCGCATCAACTATCAGCACACTTAAAGTTGGGTTGTGCTTCCCTCCGTTAATTTCAGTTTGTTCTATGGTCAGGTTTTATACAAAAATAAAGATGTATGTAAGATGACAGTCATGCGTCATTGAAATATGCATAAAATGCGACTGGTTGTAGGTGTAGCACTTAAACCATCTTAAGGTCCCTTTACAATGCAGAGTGTAGGGGCAATCTGAGATGCTATTATGTCATGTTTTTTATTTTATTTATTTATTATTCTAATGCTGATGTTACCATAATGACTTCTTACTTGTGCCATGATGGAGAACATCTGCTAGACAACCCTTTTGGGTAAGGATAATGAACTCCTATTATCGTTCTTTTCTTCATAATTATTGACCTCCAATTGAGGTCTACGATCAACACAGTAAAAGACGTAATAAAACACAACAAACCATAATAAAACCACCATCATACAGAATTTGAACAGAATTTGAACAATAGACTAATAAAATCCATTCAGCAAGAAATTGCTAAAAAAAACATTAAAACAGTGTATGCACTTAAAAAAAATTAGTTTTATTTGTTTTTTAACAACTCTATTATATCTTGTGTGTGTCCAAATTATAACTCTTTATCAGCAGTAGTAAGTATTTGGCTCTAGCTTCATGTAATCCCCATCATATCTCGAATTCCTGTATAGCATAAATCACAGGCACTGGGTTTTTTGGAGGTCTTGGATCCTTTCACCAACACATTATTTATTTAAAGGAACTTTTCCAATGCATATGGTCACAATGAGATGTCTAATGCTGTACAGGCTTTGAAAGGATAAGTATGGCTGGGCCAATCCTAAAGAAATGTTATTACATATAGTGTCTTAGGATTTCAGAGAAACACTGTGATCCTTATCCATCTTAAAGCGAAGACACAGAGATTGGGATCTAGGAAAGTGTAGAAGGTTCCCTGGCGACGATCCCTTTAAAAGAAGCATATTGCCCTCAAAATATTCTAAGACTCTAAACAAATTTCCCTAAATCTGTGTAGGTTGCAGTATTATACAACATCTCTGTTCTAAGCAGAGATCTAAGGGATTTACTTAAGGTATGGAGTATTTTATATCCCCATTGAATAATGTTGGCTAAAGATTGCACAAATGTACCCACTATTCCAAGTTCTAGCCTGAAGATCGGGATGGATGAACTTTGTGAACAAAATGTTGTCACAATATTCCCTAGGCATTTATTTAAGAATCCCCAAGATCCCATCAGAGTGTGCTTTAGGACGTAGAATAATGTGGGGGGAATTTTTGTTTTTTCGGTGATCGGAATGTCATCTTCCCATAGAACAGTAATAAAACTGCAGAAAATTGCATGCCCAAGTGCTTGGTTACATAAATTTGTGGTGTGAACCTCATTCTTTAAATTTTCACAAAAGGTTTTACCAAGATATGTATATCTATTTACCGTTTACATTTTTGTTTGTTTCTTAAATACCCGTTGGACTTTGGGGCTTTTCACCTCCCCGCCTCCACTAAAAACTAGGATTTTTATTATTGCTGTATTCACTTTAAAAAAAGTTCTTCTGTGCAAATTAATACAAATTGATCAGACTCATCTGAAGACCAATGGGAGTTCGATCAATTAAGAATATGCTGTCCGCATTCAGAAGATTGAGCAAACATTTAGAACCTATTGGGTAATGGAATGCAGGGAAACCAACAGGCGCAATAGATCACTAAGTATCCCTAGAGCAGATAACTTCTGCCATAAAGTTGGTCTGTCCACAGAGTCAAATACAGTAGAGAAATCAATAAAAACTATATATAAATACAACGTGTTTCTTACAACCTACTTCTCTACTAAAAATTGTTAAACTGCTATATTGGCGATGACCAACCGGTTTTCTCTAAAACCAGACTTTTCAGGGGAAAGATGTTTGCTTCCTGCACCCATTTATGCATGTGTTCTAAGATCCTCATTGCAAAGACCTTCCCTACTGCGTCCAGCAAGGAGATCTGCCGTTAATTCCTTGGCAACTGTTTACTTCCTTTCTCATGCATAGGGACAATGACGCTACCCCTTTCAGGTTTCTGGCAAATAGCCAGTAGTAAAGCAACATTTAAATAAAGGAACAAGACAATTGGCCCACATTTCTGGATTCTTTTTCAACACCAACATAGGGACTCCATCTGGGCCCTATTGCCGCCATGCTCTTGCTTTCTTAATGTACCCTATCAACTGATCATAAGTGGCTGACTGAATAACTTCTGGACTCTGCGGATAAATTTCACGAGAGCCCATGACCTCATTTGATTTATATTAAACCGTGATGTAATCATAAGAGGTAGCGAATGGAATCTCGTATGCTGTCAAGTCCTTTTTTGAAGGAATTTTGAGCAGTAATGCTCCAGAAAGCACAAGTATTATTCTCTGAAGCTGCTTGCTGTTGAGAGATGCATAACAGATCTTGTTGCTTAATCTTTACTGTTCTTCCATACGGATTCCTTTTCTTCTTCATGGTCTTTAGTAACTTTTTACGCTCTCTGGTGGATAATTTGTTATTTATTGATGTATACAGCTGGGTTTCCACAATATCCTTAGATGGTCTTTCAGTTCATTGCTTATTTTCCCCTTTTTTTTAAACCGTTAACTGTTTCAACCATTAGACACTCATACAAGTTCACTGACACTGCAAGGACACACTTGGTCAAATTCGAAGTGTGTTTCCATTAATATTCAGGGATAGTGATAAGTGTTTTC
This sequence comes from Lissotriton vulgaris, assembly GCF_964263255.1. Classification (NCBI taxonomy): domain Eukaryota; kingdom Metazoa; phylum Chordata; class Amphibia; order Caudata; family Salamandridae; genus Lissotriton; species Lissotriton vulgaris. Next base: position 95,678,352 of record NC_141700.1, read on the forward strand.
TATATTGTAAATTAGCTGCATCTCACTAATATTATTGCAAATAATCTTTATGCCCCACTGCAATTTCTCATATGTGAGTTCAAATTTTGATCTAATAGGAACTATTTTATTGCTGTTGCATGGTGTCGAAAAACATAAACACAACATTTATCCGCAAAATATCTGTAAAAGTCTCCCACACATCACCCATATCATAAATAAATGAAAGTTAAATGGTATTTCAAACAATCTATGTTTAAGAATCGTTCAAGGTCTTCAGGACTGAGTGGCGAACAGAGCCTGATCTATTAGCCCCCTCCCCCTTTAAAGGCTGGGGTCCTGGGCCAGAGTCCGCTTTACCCATGCCGTAAAACATCCGAGTTGTTATTCGAGATGTGACTCACTCAAGGTGCAATTGTCGTCTCTCCTTTGTGCTATTTGTCAGTGCTTTCCCCTACCTCTGCCTTCTCATCAGGATGCCTCACTTGCTCAGAATTCTATGCTCTCTGCTACCTTGCAGATTGCTGTCCTTTTCAAATGCAAGTCTTGGGTTTCTGTTCCCTCAAATGCACCCAGCCGACTGTTCCATCCACTAAGGTTGCTCTGCCTTTCTGCCTTGCTTCTTAATAAATACCTTCAAAAACAGACCTGAATCCATTCAAATTGACTGTTATTTCATCTATACAACTCTGGAAGCCTATTCTACTAAGCAGTTTTGTAACTCTATAGCTACTATGTGTCTTGTTGTTTCTTTCCTCATTTTGTATGCTTTACCGGTTATATGTACAGTATTTACATGTCTACTTGTTTAATATGTCTGCTTCTTTGTACAGCGCTGTAATACCTAGACGGATCATGTTCGCACTATATAAAACTTCTCAAATAATTACCATGAAACTGGGTTGCTTGTCTGCACTCCGCCAGTCTACCAAGGGAAGCTGTTCCCTTTTTATTAAACATAGCGACGTTGTGGGTGTTCCAATGTAATTGACCTCTTCCTTTATAAATCTCTGCCAACCCAGTGACCAGTCCTTCACGCTTTCAGGAATTGATTTTAGCACAGAGCTGAGATTTGAATGATCACTGTGTGGAGTTTCTATCACTGAGAAGTGTGCTACTAAGTGGGATGTTGCATAAGAGATATGGTATAGTCTGGGCCACTGGCTTTATGCAATTGTGTGGCGATGTTCACATAATTAGAGATTTGCCACATAATCCATCATCTGCCACATAATCTGCTGATTTTAACAATGAAAGTGGTTTCTAGCTATGGTTGCACCGGTACTAATGAGGTTCAACAAATGCCCTGACACTGTTAACAGTAAAAATTGAAAAATAATAAAGTAATACTATCAGAAAAGATGCCACATTACGCTGCATAATTTGTTTTTTCTTACTGCATAATTTACTCAGCCGTGCCACATAATTTGGCCCACCCCGCCGCATAATTTTAGTGGCCCTGGGTATAGTCAATGATGGATGAACAAAAAGAGCCACTTCGAGTCATCTTTGCCGGAATGTCAGATTATTTTCGACCATTTAAATGGATCATACACAAGAGGCTTAACTCTTCCAGAAGGAGAACACCCCTTCTGTTACTCATACTGTGATTCGGGAATATTGACTCCAGTATTCTCCAAATTTCTTCTACCTCCATATGCTGGTTGAGCTCCAGCAAGGTGCATTAAATTCTCCTGTAATCAGGATCTGAGATCTTTTCTTTATCTGTCATTTCCTTTATCTTCCTTGCAATTTTCTTTATTAGCATCGACCTGGAGGCACGTAAACGTTAAATATTAGGAAGGAGTTTCCACAGGGAGGTAGCATGAGTGACAATCAAATCTTTAAACCTTGGAGGCATTTACTTTCTATAGGTATTCGAAATTTCCAACCAAACTTTGTTTAAAGGAACATAGCCAGAACCCCTTTAGCATGGCTTCTTTCCGTTGCCACTGCTGGGCAACTAAACACACAATAAGAGCATAAGGAGAATAAGGAAACAATCTTAGGGTAGCAGACACAATAGAATAAGAGTGAAGCGTGCTTGGGGATGGAGAATGTGGGAAAAATGGGACTTAACATTTTTAGTTTCAGCAGTATGGTTGCAAACTTCCAATGCCATGACCTACGGAGAGAAAGATTCTGTTTGCATAGAGCGAGAATATACAGTTTACCTTATTTTTTGTACAGTCTTCTTCTATGGCTTTCCCTTAGTGCAGTAGAAAAAGGGTGTTTACAACATAATGTTACTTTCTTTTTTAACAAATGGAATCCTAGGATGCTAAGTTAGACCTGTTGGAATTCACACACATTACCTCGGGTTCCACACAGATTCTGCAGGAGGTATTCGCAAATATACACACACACAATATGGATACTAGTGGTATGAAACTCCAGTAAAATAATTGTCCATTAGTTTGTTCTTTAACTAATGTAAACTAGTACAGTGAAGATACATTAATAATTATTGGCCTTTTTTATTGACATAACTAATTTTCCAGTACATTTAACTTAGACAAGTTATCTTGTTTGGGAGCATTACATCTTTCTTTGTGGGGGACCTAAAACGTAAAGAAATTGCATATTCACTCTTGTAGGTTCTAAAAATCCTCTTCCTTTCTGTTATATTGTGTTGAGCATACGTTGTTGTGTATTTCTTGTTAGGAGATTCTTCTTGGGTGTATGTTACGGAGGGCAAAACTGTAGGTACCTGCCTGTAGGGAATGTATTTAAGATTACATAGCAATTCTTACCAGCTACTTTTTCATTAATATTCGTACCAAACAAATCCTTCAGAAGGACAAAAACTACTAAAAAGTGGAAAATTTCTACAGCTCGGTGTGCAGTGTAAATTGTAATAAGAGTAGGCTGGTAGATTGTGCATCATACTTTCTAACAAACTACTAATATTCAGGTGCTATGGAAAATGGAGAATGTCCGGAGGGTGCGGTTTTAAAGTACAGAAGGAAAGCTGTTCCATTTCAAGTCGAATTG